>NC_139607.1:71582147-72782147 GCF_964270895.1 Podarcis filfolensis
ACTTCCAGTCAGTGAAGCAGAGGCATGCCGATCTTGATGGACCAGTGGTCTGACTCGGTAAAAAAACAGCTTATTTTGGGTTAAGGCAAAGGTAAAGGGACCCCTGACCATTAGGTCCAGTCGTGACCGGCTCTGGGGTTGCGGCGCTCATCTCGCTTTATTGGCCGAGAGAGCCGACATACAGCTTCCGGGGTCATGTGGCCAGCATGACTAAGCCGCTTCTGGCGAACCAGAGCAGCGCACGGAAATGCCATTTACCTTCCCGCAGGAGCGGTATCTATTTATCTACTTGCACTTTGACGTGCTTTCAAACTGCTAGGTTGGCAGGAGCAGGGACCGAGCAATGGGAGCTCACCCCGTCGCGGGGATTCGAACCGCCAACCTTCTGATCGGCAAGTCCTAGGCTCTGTGGTTTAACCCACAGTGCCACCCGCGTCCCTTTGCCACCCGTGTCCCTTTATTTTGGGTTATCACATGGTAAATGAGTGAACTTGTGTAATGTCAGAATAGTGCACCTTTGGCATAAACATGCAGGAGTGGGACATCCTATCGTCTGACATGCATAGAATGAAACCATAAATGTTGCACAGCAAGTCAGATTGCCATAGTGCAACACCAATAATTTGCATCCCTGTCTTTGCAATGCATTTGCCAAACTATTTGCCACTAATACTGTAAATCCAAAGCATGGTGACATTTGATTTTAAAGAATATTACAAACAGGTACAGGCAACGGTCATCACTAATGAATGCTTAATACATTAACATTGCTTGCGCAGGTTTACCAGTGTGCACGTTTGCCTAGACGTTGCTTGAGATTATTTCTTGACTTACTGATTTGCTGATTAAGCTCAGTCTAAAACTCCCCCTTTAGCTAATACCTGCTCACATCATACAAGGTTGGGGGGAAGATGGAAAGGTCTTTCCCCCTCCTTGTCTGATATTTGATAGCTGTTTTTTCCTACAGACTTTTGTACTGCATGTAAAAAAAGAGGAGACATTCTTGATCAAATGAAATCTGCAAGAAACAAGCTCATTCTTTCCATCTCCCAGACGTCCTGTTTGAATGCCGTCCCTTCCCTGTACGTTCAGTTCCAGAAGCCTGGGGAAACCAAATACCCACCCAGCCATGACATACAATGCCAAGTCTTAATTACGAAGGACAAAAAGACAGCTGCTTTGCTGGTGTTTTTAATCAGGGTTTGACACCATCGGAGATTATTGGACTTTTACGTGATTTAGGAAAGATTAGTCTTTTCATTGCTTTTTGCAGGGATCAGTTCAGATAAAGGGCCAATTAACCGTGTTTCTAGTGGCTGAGAGAGGCAGACTGCAGGACTGGTGCACATGAGCGCCTAATAGCTAAGGTGATAGTTGCTAATGGCAGAAGAAGAGGTCTCAATTTTTATAGAGTTCAGGGAAGCCAAGAGAAGTATGGTTGAGCAGTCAAACCACACACTACTTTTCCAAAGCATGGAAGGTTTCAGTCTTTGGCCAAATGATTGCTTTCCACCCACCCACTACAGTCAAACCTCGGTTGTCGAACGTAATCCGTTCCGGAAGCCCGTTCGGCTTCCAAAATGTTTGACAACCTAGGCACGGCTTCCAATTGGTTGAAAGAGCTTCCTGCACTCAAGTGGAAGCCACGTCAGACATTCAGCTTCTGATAAACATTCAAAAACCGGAGCAAAAACCGGGTTTTCATCATTTGGGAGCCGAAACATTCCAAACGGAGTCATTTGGGAACCAAGGTTTGACTGTATCAAGGTATGCCTGATCTATTGTACAATGGAAATTAGGTGTGGTAAGGCTAAATTATCTCCCTCAAGTATCATATTCAGATATATAATTGCAATAATTTATTTGTTGTTGTTGTTTAGTCGTTTAGTCGTGTCCGACTCTTCGTGATCCCATGGACCAGAGCACGCCAGGCACTCCTGTCTTCCACTGCCTCCCGCAGTTTGGTCAAACTCATGTTCATAGCTTCAAGAACACTGTCCAACCATCTCGTCCTCTGTCGTCCCCTTCTCCTTGTGCCCTCCATCTTTCCCAACATCAGGGTCTTTTCCAGAGAGTCTTCTCTTCTCATGAGGTGGCCAAAGTATTGGAGCCTCAGCTTCACAATCTGTCCTTCCACTCAGGGCTGATTTCCTTAAGAATGGATAGGTTTGTTCTTCTTGCAGTCCATGGGACTCTCAAGAGTCTCCTCCAGCACCATAATTCAAAAGCATCAATTCTTCGGCGATCAGCCTTCTTTATGGTCCAGCTTTCACTTCCATACATCACTACTGGGAATACCATAGCTTCTACTATACGGACCTTTGTTGGCAAGGTGATGTCTCTAATAATTTATAGCTTATCATAAAATTGTCAATAATTACCTATGCTAATTTAAATGAATCCGGCAATATTGATGTTGAATTTATCTTCCCTTATAAAGGTGAAGTAAGCATCTTGAAAACTATGTTTTCTCCCATTTCTCAGCAGAGTATACTGAGTATACAGGAGAATATTCTGCAATTTCCACCCTGTTCCATTATGTTTTATTTAGCCAATAGTTTACTGAAGCATTAACTGCTTCACTAATCACTGGCACCATGTGTTTTAACCAATGTTAATATGAGAGAGTGCAGCACTCAGCAGAAGCAATGATGTCATGATATGCATTGCAGGCTGTTTGGACTAGCTCAGGGATGTCCAACCAGCAGATTGCGATCTACCGGTAGATCTCTGTGCAATCCTCCCTCAAAAAAGAGCTCAACAACTCTGGGCAATCCACCCACCCCACGCACACTCCTCCTCTCTCCAATGACAATGGGTAGATCATTGCCAGGACTAGATGATCCTTGGACTAGATGATCCTTGGGTTCCCCTCCACCTCTATATGATTCTATGATCTGCCAGAGTGCTTTTTGTTGTAAGCCTAGGAGATAGGTCTAGCCTGCACATCATCCTTTTGTTATGTTGGCTACGCTTGACTCAGAGGGTGACTGGTCCAAGATTACTCAGTGAATTTAGTAACTGATCAGAGATAAAGCCCAAGTCTCTCCAGCTCAATATATATTTAAAAAAACTGAATTCAGTTAGAAATCAGCATTTGACACCCTCTCCAAAATCAAGGAATACAACATGATGGTGTGCAATGTCTACCTATAAAGCAAACATGCAGTTTCCCAAACACACTTTCTCAAGTAAACATATAACGAACACTTACAATAATATTTTTACACTGGCTGGTAGATCCTTCGAGGTCTAGGATGGTATTCAACTAGAATTCAACTAGATCCACTGAATTCAATTAACATGACTAAGGTTCATTAATTTTAATAAGGACTGTTCTGAGTAAAACTACGCTTAGTTAATGGACTATTCCACTTGTAAAGCCATCTACGTCAGTATTATGAGAGGAGAAAATGTTTTCCCTATCTCTTTTCTCCATACTGCTGACCACATGCAGTTTTATATGCTCCCATCATGTCCCTTCTTATTAACCTTTTTTCTCAACTAAAATGCCCTAGATATTTAGGCTGTTATTCAGGGGATTCAGACGATTTATCGCCAAACTGAGTTTTGTAAGCATGATGAATTTTTAAGACCATCCCTTTGCAGTCTCACAAGTGCAATCTGGGCAAGAAAAGCACTCTGAAATGGAACAAGTGGTTGCAGGGGTACCAACTTGAATAAAATATTGTGGGGGCCCAGGTAAGGCTGCCCCTCACATAATTGATCGCATGACGCAGTGCACACACACCATTTGAATGGGAATGCCCATCACCTTAGCAGGGGCCCAGCCCCCTCAAATATTTTATTGTGGGGGCTGAAGTCCCCACAGCCCCTAGGAGTGGGCTCCTATGAATGGTTGTGTAAACTGGTTCTCGGTTTTGAGTGCTGGGCGTGAACAGAAAGTATTAGCATTCTTTTGAGAAAACTTAATCACACTACTTCCCCTCACCCACCTTCACTTCATTCCCCAGAATTAGCTCCTTAATCTCAAATACAGGAAACCTGCACAAGTTATTTTCCAGTTTCAAGGAAGTATGGTCTGATATTGAGCAGAAGATTTGCTGTTGGGAAATATATAACAGGTAAATGGGCAGATTTGTATATCCATCAAGTAATATCCCCACAGATTGCTGTTGAATGCTGTTACTTCTCCCATTTCTAGCAGGTATTTGCATCTGCACAGACCCGCTTTCCATTCACTGTTTCAGTTGAGGCATTAAACCATTTTCATTAATGGAAATATAGTTCTTGAGCAGAATAATTAGACCCTCCTCAGAAAAGATAAAAGCTTGGTGATTTGAATGGAAGATTCTTCTTCAGAGGCAGCCAATTGCCTAATCAGGCTGTCTCCCACCTGACAGTCAGTAATTAGAAAATGGTTGTGTGTGCATGTTAAAACCTTAACACACAGGTGTCATCCTCCTGCTGGGACATAGTGGGGGGAAGAGCAAGTCTGTGGCAAAAGGCTGAGGTGAGCACATTTGTTCCACTGTGGCCAATTAATTGGTTTAGGTTCAGATCTGTGGGGTTGTTGTTGCTGCTTTTTTTTTTTTAAGTCATCTGAGAAGTTTCTGACATTAAAGTCACCATGACTGATTTGGGCTGCAAGAAACATAGTGACTGCACTGTCTCCAGGCTGCTCAATGTGGTGGAGAACGAGCTCCAAGCTGGCAGAGACAAAGGAGACCCCACCGAAAAACAGCTCCAGGTTGTCTTAGAGGATGCTGCACTATGGCAGAGATTCAAAGAAGTTACTAATGAGATGATTGTCACAAAGAATGGCAGGTGAGTCTTATCTTCTGCTTAGAGGAAGCGAGGGATGAAGAGAACTGTTTATGGGACAGCAGCTTAACTGTGCACTTAGTTTATTCAACAACTCACTGGGGGGATTCTCCTGCGCAAGACCCACTGAATGGGACTGAACGAGAGCCGGGAGTAGTAGCACTAATGCACAGCTCCCAGTTGTTTTAGTGGTGCTTGGGCAGAATACTTTGCCAGTGGATTGCACCCAAATACTTCTTTGAACAAATGCTGGTCTTTCTTGATATATGAACAATCCTGCCCATTTACCCTTTTCCAGAATTCAGAGGTTGTTGAGAGCTGCTATTTCTGTAGATTTGGAGATGGAATATCTGAGTGATGTATACGTAGCTGATGGATGTTAATGAATAAGCAGAAAGTTAAAAGAACTAAAACATACACCATCTTCTGGAATAGTATTTTCGTTAGCAGTACACAGTCTTATTGACTGAGTGATTGCATTTATATCCCATCTTTTCTCCAGGGAGCTCAAGGTGGTGGTCGTGATTCTCCTTCTCCTCATTTAATCCCAACAAGAATCCTGTCAGGTAGATTAGGTTGAGAAGCATGACTGGTCCAAGATTACCCAGTGAGCTTCATAGCTGAGAGGGGATCTGAACCCTGGGCTACTAGATCCTAGTCTGACACTCTAACCCCCACCACACTGGCCCTCAGAGATACAGAACTTTCTTGCAGAAAGATTGTAACTTATAAGGGCTCTATTGGATGTGATTTTCCTGCACAGATATCTATCTATATAACCTATGTGTTTTACAACACGTATGGCAAATGTACACAAATTACTTTATTTTAATGTGTACCTTGCTTTTCAGTTCACAACAGAACCCTCCAAAATAGACTTAACATCAAAATGCAAAGCCAGCCAAAAACACATTAATGAAATAAACATTAAAACAAAAAGTGGCGACCCATTCAACATATGTGCACATTATGCAATTAGCGATGGGTTTTCATGACATCTAAATGGTCATGTGTGTTTTTCTCATATATGATGGGGCACACACAGGTCTGACGTCATGGCAGAAAGAGCGCATGAATACCCAAGCTGATTTTTGCCAAAATCCACCCAGAACTTTGTTAAAATATTGGTTTACATTGTTCGTTGACAAAATGAATATGGTTGGAATCAGGGGGTTACACGGAATCTGTTCTCAACCCCACAAATTAGGTGAAACTGACAGTACATTCCTAAGCATACTTGTTCACAACTTTGGGCTCAAAAGAGCATCACTCCATAGAATATTATAGGATTGCTGCCTCAAATATATGTTTTCTAGTAAACCAGAACTGAACCTGAAACTTGAAATCTCTCAGGGTCAACACAAAATATTGAGAAGCCCTAGATATTTTGCTGCTGAGGTAAAGGACAGTATGGGACACACATATTGGCTGCCTCTGCTTCACATGCAGGCTGCCTGAGGAGGCTACCTCATTCTACCTAATGTTAGGGCCAGCCTTGTTTGTTCCTTGAGGGTATAGTGCCTCTGAACACTTCGTTTTCATTTAACTATGATGGTTAATGTTCATGGATGATAGGTCTATCAAGGTTTTGTCTAACTGTCTTAGTGGTCAGTATGGGCTTAAAGGATGAATGGACAGCAATGATAATAGCAAGGAGGGGCATTTGGGTATCTGAGAATATCGTGCCCAAGTGCCTCTCAGAACCTGGAACCAGCATTAAATAAATGCATCAGATGAACCATTTTGGTACTGAAATGTGCTTAAATGCAGTTGTTGTTGTTTGTAAGAGAGACGGAAAGGGAGCTTGGCAAGCAAATCCCTTCTCGGTTGTATTGATGATGTAGTGACATTTCTCTGATGAAAATAGGGACGTCCTATTCCATCCCCTCCAACATTTCTCTGGCGAAAATAGGAATGTCTCAAGGAAAAGCGGGACCTTCTGGGATCAAATCAGAAAATGGGGCAGCTTCTGTAAATCCAGGCCTGTCCCTGGAAAATCGGGACACTTGGAGGGTCTGGATGACTGCTTGGGCTGTGCACACACCATACATTCAAAGCATATGACACCCCCCCAAGAATCTTGAGGACTACGTAGCTACAATTCCCAGCATCCTTAGCAGGGAGAGGCCATGTGTTTTAAATGTGCTTTAAATAAAATTGTGTCTATGCAGTCTTGAATGGCTTCAAAAGGGGATTGGACAAATTCATGGAGAATAAAGTTATCAGTGTCTACCAGTCACGATGGTGGAGTATGACCTTCAGCATCAGACTAGGCATGTTTCTGAGTACTGGTTTCCGGGGGACTCACATCCTGCTTGCAGACTTCCTGTAGGCATCCAATTGGCCGCTATGAGAATAGGATGCTGAACAAAGGAGATTCAGAAGTGGGGTTCTTAACTCTTTATTAGAAACAGAAAACATTGCCCTGGTCATAATGCATGCTAGCTTATGCAATCATGGCTGGCTGTTTTGGTGAAAGCACATTGTGATGTTAAAACGTGTTCTCCTTCATGGAGAGCACGTGTTGCGGTGGGGGCCGCCAGGACACTCCAAAGTTGGGGGCGGGCTAATTGATCGTTGGCCACTGATGCGATTGGGGCTTCCGTTGTTGTTTGGAAGAAGTTAATGTTGCCATTTGTTGATTGACAGCCATAAATGCTAAAACTCCTTGCATGAGGCTAGGGCTTCCTCTTTTCGCCCGTGCATCGGATTGCCCCCCCCCCCTAGAATTAGGGTTGTTCGCTTTGACCTTGCTATGCCTGTCATGGGGTCGTCTGCTCTTGGGGCAGGGGCCCGGTAGGAATTTTGGTTTTTGCCTACTGCGTAGCAAATCGTCACAACTTGTAAGGTTGCGGTTAGGCATTGGTTTATGGTTTGGTTGGTTGAGGGGCATGGATTGGCTGTGCCTGCCCCTCTAATGCTGCTGCAGCAAGGGATTCCGTTAAAGGAATCAGGGGCTAACTATTGCTTGTCCACTCTGTCAAGGGGGCTCGGGCCATAGCAATGAGCTCCTGGTTGCATTTGGGGAGGGCTGAGGGCAGCTTCCCTGCTCCGTTGCTACCCCCAAGTGTATTCCTCTTTTCTGACTTTCGCATCGTGCGGAATGTCAGTCTGTCCCCCATGGTGGGGGCAGATAGTCGCAACCAATGCCTAAGCAACCACTCACATTTTTGTATTTTAATAAAGTTGTGGCCAAAATTATGCCAAAAACCTTAAACAAAAATTCTGTGTGATGTGTGAGTTATTGGGGTGGCCCTGGGGACCTCGACACGCAAACAGATCCAGACATAATTTATAAGGAAGTTACTGAACAAGTAATTGAGAAAGATGATTTCTGAGTTTTAATGCCCCCCGTTCCTCATGTTTCTCTTACAGACGGATGTTCCCTGTCTTAAAGATCAGTGTCTCGGGCTTGGATCCCAATGCCATGTATTCTTTCCTGCTTGATTTTGCTCCGACTGACAGCCACCGCTGGAAGTATGTGAATGGAGAATGGGTCCCAGCCGGAAAGCCAGAGCCGTCGAATCACAGCTGTGTCTATATCCACCCAGACTCTCCCAACTTTGGGGCGCACTGGATGAAGGCTGCGGTATCTTTCAGTAAAGTGAAACTTACCAACAAGTTGAATGGCAATGGGCAGGTATGGCACCCTGTTTCCTCCATGCCTCTTGGCTTTGGTTTCAGGCTTCTACCAATCAAGAAATATCAAGGGTGCATTTACGCAATTAGAAGGGCCCTTAGAGGCCTCTTCACCCACAGATGCCAATTATTCCATGGAGTCCAAATGTAAACAGGAATAAACAGGTCTTAATTGGGGCTTTCAGATTTTAATGGACTCCTTGATGTTAAGAGAGACAGAGTGCGCTGTGGTTTAACCATCAGGGATGTTTCCCCCTATAGTTTTTTCTTGTGTGTTAAGGTTTTTACACAGGACTTCAGAGAAGGGGGAAATGATTGTGGGTATTAAGGTTTTGTTTTCTCCCCCATGCCGTTTGGTGCATAAGTGGAATGTTGGCAATAGTCAGGTACTCGAATAAAAGGCTTCTCCTAAATGAAATAATTACTGTGCTTGCTTTTGCTTCATGATAATTATCAATATTCCATTGAATCATCTTTGGCCTTGGGAATAATAATAGAAAACGTGTACCTGTACCAGAAAATAAGTGGCATTCTCTCCGAGACCCTTAAAAATGCAAAGAGGAAAGTTGGCTCTGTTGGGCTGTTTGTAGCTTTAGATGCATATTAAAAACAATGTTACACATTGCCTTTGACTTGTTTTGTGCAGAACTCTTGTATTGGAACAAAACTGTCAGAAAACCCATTAGCAAGCAATGGGTGAACTTTCAATCTTGTATGCTCTAGTTTGTTGGTGGTCACAGGCAGTCAGGATCTTAATGAATCCAGCCTTCTGAGAAAGATATGAAGTGGGAAATGGCGCTCAGATAAGAAAACAGAGGCACAGAGGACCCCTGGCTTGCCAGTTCAGTCACACAGCGGAATAGTAGCAAACCTGAAAATGGAATCCTGGGTTCCCAAATGCTGAGCCTATATCCCAAGTACAAGATTGTTCAGTCATGGAAAGGAATAAAGAGAACTGGGAATGGAATGCCATTAATCCTCAGTAGCTCCTATTCTAAATAGTTAGTGATAGACAGTAGCTGCATATAAACTGCAATACAGATGTCTTAGCTGTTGTGGTGGTGCCTAAACACTCATGCAGGAAGAGGAAGAAGAGTTTGGATTTGATATCCCGCTTTATCACTACCTGAAGGAGTCTCAAAGCGGCTAATATTCTCCTTTCCCTCCCCCACAACAAACACTCTGTGAGGTGAGTGGGGCTGAGAGACTTCAAAGAAGTGTGACTAGCCCAAGATCACCCAGCAGCTGCATGTGGAGGAGCGGGGACGTGAAGCCGGTTCACCAGATTACAAGGCTACCACTTTTAACCACTACACCACACTGGCTCCCTGCAGTGCTGTAGTCCCATGTTTTTTGTTGCGATGGTGGTGCAGCTAGATAATTTTATTTCTTGAACCTAATGGTCTTAATGGGTGGGAGGGGGGCTTTTATTTTTTTGAAAACTTGTTTTTATTATTTTCGTTAAATATTATAAACAACAAACATAACCACACAAAATTATTTCAGTTATAAGTTTGTACATAGCAAAGCACAGTACAGAAGCAAGGAAAGTATCCACCAGTGCGATTTTGTGAGCACTCTGCTCTCATGCAATTCATGTTATCACAAGGTTACTGTGCCCCGTGCGTGATGCCCCCACTTTCAATGAGCCCTCACGTGGCCTCTCCACATACAAGCCTGAGAGACCAGTGGATGCCCACATATCAGGACTGAATGATTCACAGCTAATTCACATTCTTTTTCTCCCATAGTATGACAATGCATTGGGACGGCCCTCTTGGTTTGCCTAGTTTTTCAGGCAGTTGAGGTGATCGGGGCTACTGATATTTGTTATTTTTTTAAAAAAATACCGCACATCTGAGTGATTCCAAGAGAGATATGTTGTGCTGCATGATTCCTTCAGCTAGCTCTCCAACCTCTCTCTCGCCTCAGTAGTGCTTCCTTTTCACACATGTGTGCATTCACGCATAACTTTCCCTCTCCCCTAAGCTGGAGTAGGTAAGATAGAGCCATGTAGGCCAGGGGGAGGCCAACATGGTGCCCTCAAGATGTTTCGGACTACAACTTCCAGCATCCTTGGATATTGGCCATGCTAACTGGGAAATGATGGTAGACGTTGTCTATAACATCTGGAGGGCACCATGTTGGCTACCATTGATGCAGGCTAATGATCTGGAATTGAATAAGACATTAGATCTGATCCAGGGCTAATTCAGACTGTGCCTAAGCCCCACTGAAGTCAAAGGAACTAACCTGTCTCAGCTCATTTCAGTTTCATTGCTTTCAATGAGATGTGATCACAATTAGTTTTTTTGTTGATTCAGGACCATTATTTCTGGTCAATCTCTGCCTCACTTTTTCTTGCCACAGATTATGTTGAATTCTCTGCACAAATATGAGCCGCAAGTTCATATTGTTCGAGTTGGAGGCCCACACAGGATGGTAATGAATTGTTCCTTTCCTGAAACTCAGTTCATAGCTGTGACTGCTTACCAAAATGAAGAGGTAGGTGGGTATAAAACATCAAAACAGCTGGGAATTGTTTAAGAAAACCCTATAACTGTGTACGCTAAAACCAGTGATATGCTTCACTACTTAAATGCTAAAATTAGGATGAAAGGGGTGGGTTTTTTTGGTTAAAATTTTATTTTAATCTTGATTGTAAGCCACCCTGAATATCCTATAGAAAGGCAGGATATAAATGATGATAAACAATTTAATATAGAACAACAATAGTCAGCCTTCATCAAAATGCGACACTTCCACTTATTTATTGTTCTGTCCACTTTCATAGTTGGATGGTCAATTTTATGTTAAGATCTCATCTTTTTAATGTAGAATTTGTTAGACCTATTCTGTGCCCAGTTCTCTCTCTCTCTCTCTCTCTCTCTCTCTCTCTCTCTCTCTCTCTCTCTTTACTGCAGGTAGCCTATGGGGAAAAGTATTGAGCCCTATTTTGGCCTTTGAAGTAAACATATACGGGATCAATGTTCCTGTGTATATTCCCTACACATCTTCCTAAGTCCAATACGAAGGTCTGAAAGCAGATTTTAAGTGTGATTGGGTGAATATGCTTAGAATCCTCCTTGCAAACAGAAACCTTGTGTTATCCGGGTGCCCAGTCATGCACGTTCTAAGCACGTTCACCGAACCACAAGACCTGTATGCTGAACATGGAAGGTCAGAAGTGGCATTAATGTACATAGGGAGAATGGAAGGAGGTTGTCTGTGTGTGCATGCCCGCCCACTCTGCCCACTTTTAGTCACATGTGTTTCCCCTAAACACCAGAAAAGGCTTTAGTTCTTGCTTATTTTAATGATACTATGTTAATGGAGAAAGAAAAAAATTCTATCCATGTTGTTGTGGCATTTTAACCATCTTTTTGGCTTCTCTAGGGACACTGTGGATGTTGGCACTGGGATGCTGCCAATAGCATATGGAACAGAAATTCTGGGCCTATAATGCATTTTCTTCCAGCAGCAAACTGAATGCCACTGCTTCATAAGAGGGCGGTCCTTCAGTATAGTGAACCCACTGACTTATAACTACATGATTAAATAGAATGCAAGTTTCCGCGAGAGTGATTGCCTCTGGCAAAACCTACTCTGGAAAATGGCAGGCTTCAGATGATCAATTGTCAAACGTCAAATTTTCTTGCTAACGCAACTCTTTTTCTTTTTCTAAACTCAAGATAACAGCTCTCAAGATCAAGTACAACCCCTTTGCCAAAGCTTTTCTGGATGCAAAAGAAAGGTAAATTTATTTCCTAATCAGCCTCATTATACCTGCTGCCCTTTTATGCTGGAGTGACCTCAGATAATCGTCCCCAGGCTTGCTACTTGCTCTGTTGGCAGAATAAACATGTAAGGTGCACTGTGATGATGGGGCATTAAAACAATAACAACATTTGTACCCCATACTCCCCACAAGAAACCTTCTGGACTTTCCCTCTTGTTTCCCCCTCACAAAAAGTAGGTCAGGTTGAAAAATAATGATCAGACCAAGGTTACTCAATTAACTCCATAATTAAATGGAGAGGCATCTGTGTGGACGTAGTTTTGCTAGAACTGAAATAACCTTAATAATACTATCTTTCAGAAACCACCCCAAGGATGCTTCAGATATTGTCTCTGAAAGTCAGCACATCACATATTCTCACTGTAAGTTTTGCTTTTTGATTTCTTTGTCATATTTGGGAATGCCAATGGCCAATTGGCTCCAGCAACGTGATCTGTCAGTGGTTAGTACAGTGGTACCTCAGGATGCGAATGGGATCCGTTCCGGAGCCCCGTTCGCATCCTGAAGCAAACGCAACCCGCGACTATTTGCCACTTCCACACATGCGCGTGGCGCCATTTTGACCATCTGCGCATGCGTGAGTGGCGAAACCCGGAAGTAGCACGTTCTGTTACTTCCAGGTCGCCGCGGAGCGCAACCCGAAAGCACGTAACCTGAAGCTTATTCAACTCGAGGTATGACTGTACCAGAAAGGCTTCTGGTGGGATAACTAACCTTCTAACATCAGGAACATTACTACTATTTTCAACAGCTACCATTTGACTTGTACTTCCCCTCCCGCTCCCAGCTCTACCTCCTTTGATTGGCATTGTATGCTGGATATCATCTGGTTGTTGATGGGATGACATATAACCAGAAGGTTTCTTCTACCCATGACAGTTTGTTTGCTGCTTATTTATTTATTTTGTCCCCAACATTTCTGTTGTGTGCTGCTTGCATGCTAAGCCATTTGCACTTCCTTCATTACCAGATTCTTACGGTTTTCTTAGAATCACAGAACAGACCCCGAGCGTCATCTAGTCCAATTCCCTGCAATTCAGGAATCTCAACTAAAGCATCCATCACAGATGGCCATCTAATCTCTGTTTAAAGACTTCCAGTGAAGGCGAATCTATCATCTTCCAAGGGAGCCCATTCTACTGTGAAACAGCTCTTACCATCAGAAAGTTCTTCCTGATGTTGAGTCATAATCTCTTGTAACTTGAATCCACTGGTTTGGGTCCTACCTTCCAGAGTAGGAGACAACAAGCTTGCTCCATCCTCCATGTGACATCCCATTGGATTTTTGAAAATGGCTGTCATATCTCCTCTCAGTCACCTCTTATCCAGGCTAAAAACATACCCAACTCCCTCAAGAGTTCCCCATAAGAATGGACACCAAAACCTATGGGAATATGCAGAAATGGCGAAACTTACTGGAAGAATAAGAAATCAAGACAACAAATCTTTTACAAAAGAATGGAAATGGTGTATTGAATATTTACAGATAAATTATAAACAGATAAAAACATTGGCAGGATTATTGTAATAACCTGCAGTTTTATAAGAGTATATATTTAAAGAAGACGAATAAATGAGTAAATTAAGTTAATTTGGCTATGCAGAAGGTATTAAAAATAAATTTAAGGAACTGCAGAAAGAGGGGGAAGGAAGTCAAGTTTTGAAATGTCAAAATCATTGTAAAATTAGTGAAATGTATAAACTTGAAAAGTTTAAATAAATAAAAAAGAAACTTTGAAAGAGAGAGAGAGTTCCTCATAAGGCTTGGCTTTATGTTGACAGTGAAACTAAGGCTGTTTGGGTATCTTAAACTAAAAGAATTCCCCCCTCTCTTGAGCCTGAAACATTTTTGGTAGATTGTGTGTGCGCACACACACAGAGGCAAAGAAAGGGGTTTTGAGATTGCCATTTGCTGTTATTTTCCTTGATCAATGCTCTTTTCTTAATGTCTCTCTAGTGGGTGGCTGGTTGATTTCTAACCCAGATGCCATGTGCACAGCAGGAAGCTCAAGCTATCAGTATGGTGGGACTTTTCCTCTGCCTGCTGCCCATTCTCACCACGGCTGTGAGCACTATTCGGCCCTTCGAGGACATAGGGCTGTTCCATACCCTGCTTCATACATGCAAAGAAATCACTCTCCAACAGGTAAGTTCTTGGCCTGACATTTTAAAAAACTATTTATGGGGAAAGAGCAATGACCTAAAAAACAACAACAAGGAAACACACAATTTACATTGCAAATGTTAACAAGTACAAATCAAAAGGCAAAGAAACTGAGAGAGTTTTCCCAGGAGAACTTTCCCCTATTGATTCCACACATGGATAAATGGTTCCTATTTCTTCTTTAAATTAAGGGCAAAGATATTTATGATCCCAAAGAATTCCCCTTCCCAAGTTCATGAGTGCATCTTAGGCATCTCTTTTCTGCAATACTCTCCCTCACCTCTTGAGATGTGGGGATGGCAATTAGGTTAGGTAAAGTTAAAGGGACCCCTGACCATTAGGTCTAGTCGTGACCGATTCTGGGGTTGCGGCGCTCATCTCGCTTTAGTGGCTGAGGGAGCCGGCGTACAGCTTCTGGGTCATGTGGCCAGCATGACTAAGCCACTTCTGGTGAACCAGAGCAGCGCACGGAAACACTGTTTACCTTCCCGCCAGAGTGGTACCTATTTATCTACTTGCACTTTGACGTGCTTTCGAACTGCTAGGTTGGCAGGAGGGCAATTAGGTTAGGTGCCTTTTAAAAAGGATTAGACAAATTACAAATATATTGAGCTATTAGCTTTCCACGAATCTAGATTCAGGTAGGTAGCTGTGTTGGTCTGACGCAGTCGAAATAAATAAATAAATAGTCCAGTTGCACCTTCGAGACCAACTAAGTATTTTCTGGGTATAAGCTTTTGTGTGCGTTCACACTTCTTCAGATACACTGAAACAGAAGTCACCAGACCCTTATATATAGTGGGAGGGTGGGGTTTTTCTCAGTAGGGTAGTAGGAGATGGGTGATTGACTCAATGGGTATGGTAAACCTGTTGATGACTGCAATTAGTCCTACAGGAAAAAGCATGGGATAGTATGCAGATGACCAAAAATAGCTTTAGCATGTCTAATGAGACAAGAATCCAATATCTCTATTCAGAACAGGTCTCTCCATAGTTTTCAGTTTAGTAAATGCCAGCAGCTCTCTATATTGGACAAACAGGCCAAACCCTCTGCCAAAGGATAAATGGTCATAAATCTGAGATCAGGAATCACAAGACAGAGAAGGCAGTAGGAGAACACTTCAATCTTCCAGGACATTCAATATAGAATCTCAAAGCAGCTTCAACGACAAATAAACAAATGCATTCTAATTTGTCATCTTAAAATAATTTTGTTAGAAACATGTCACTGTCGCTAACAACTTCTGCTTCCCTTTCTAAAGTGAATTTGATAGAAAGCAGCAACAATGATCTTCAAGTGCCATCGGTCCACGAAGGCTGGGCTGCAGTACCCTCCAGTCACCATGGCAACTTGCTCCCAGTGCCTCACAACAGTGGTACGGCCACCCCGGGTCCGAGGTAAGCACCCCATTGATTTGCAATTGCCCATAGTATCAGCAGCAGCCACCGAGCAACCTTAGCAGCTTTCAGTGTAACAGTTCCCTTGGAGAATCATCATGTATGACAGTGGCCTCCCTGGAGATGAACAAGTCTCTTTTTGCTCAACCTTCTCCACAAAATTGTGAAGGAAATGGGTAAAGGTGTGGTCTACACATGCGGCAGAATGAGATGGTAGAATACTGAGATTGTAGAGTGGATTGTAGCAATTGCAAGGGCAAGGAAGGGATTAAGTTTTTCCATGGGGGGGAAAAGGCCTGGAAGTGAAGCACCAGTACAGTAGGGAGAAAGGCTATAGCCCAGCCTTACCTTCTGTCCTAATTTTCACTTGGATGTAGCTGTAGACAGGGGAGTATTCCATTTAGGTCGAAGGATGGCATGTGAGGTGGCAGAATGAGAACGGATTCAAAAATTGCATGAACCCAGGTCCCAGTAGAGACTATGGATTCCAATCTCTTTGTAAAACAATGAAATAACAATGTATAACTTTAAGACAAAAAAATCTGCCAATAGTGAGTGGCCTTTACACCTGGTCAAAAAAAGAGGACATGCAATCGCACAATCTTTTTCTATCCTAATTTATATGCATGGAGCATACTTAGAAATAAATTAAATAGAAATGCAATACAACCCACCATAGTGGAGCAGACTGGGTGAGAACTGACTGGGAGTTTTGTGTGTCTGCTGAGTGCACTGTCTATAGGTGCAAGTTGTTAACAGGCAGCTTCAAGATCTTTGCTTTTGGTTCTTACAATTATTTATACTGACCGGACAGCCCTTCAAATGAAAGACTGACCTCTGTACAGTAGGACACAAGGCACCCAATTTATTAATAGGAGCAATTGCACCTTTTGAAAGATTTCCATTGCTTCTGTTTGGGTGTGATTTTTTTCAAAAGGACTTAGGGCTAATGGCTGGCTAGTTTACCGCAAGAAGTGCTTTACACCGAGCATCCCTAGTAAAGGTAAAGGGACCCCTGACCATTAGGCCCAGTCGTGGCCAACTCTGGGATTGTGGCGCTCATCTCGCTTTATTGGCCGAGGGAGCCAGCGTACAGCTTCCGGGTCATGTGGCCATCATGACTAAGCCGCTTCTGGCGAACCAGAGCAGCACACAGAAACACTGTTTACCTTCCCGCTGGAGCGGTACCTATTTATCTACTTGCACTTTGACGTGCTTTCGAACTGCTAGGTTGGCAGGAGCAGGGACCGAGCAACGGGAGCTCATCCCGTCGTGGGGATTTGAACTACCGACTTTCTGATCGGCAAGTCGTAGGCTCTGTGGTTTAACCCACAGCGCCACCCGTGTCCCTCAGCATCCCTAGAGACCACTGCAAATTTCAACTGTTGAGTGTTGTTGTTTTTGCTTTGCTTTGCTTCAGTCACTATCCATGCCTATGGACAGTCAGCAACAATGCCCTCAATGTGGCCAACCTTGCGAATGATGCAAGCAGCAGCCCTCCTGGACCATTCCTGAGAAGCAACATTGCATTGCCTGCCACATCGTCCTCTGCTTCAATTCCTTTGCAGGGGACAGTTGCCGGCAGCATGGAAGCACAACTGGAGCCCACTTTCTCCAGGTTAACAGAGTCCACCTGGGCATCTGTAGCCTCCCATTCGTTTTAAAGGACCACTGGGCAGTGCAAGAATGCCTGGTAGCACCCTGGACAGAACAGGATTTAAGGCTGCCATTCTTGCAGCAAAGAAAAGAACATGTTTAGTGATGTGCCGGCTTTTCCAAATCTTGAAATCTTGGATGGTGATTTGGGCAAGTATCCTCTGCTGTTGCAGTTCCCAGCCTTACAGGCACAGAGTAAAACAAATCCCCATGAGGAACTCTTGCTACCAGTCATGTCAAATAAGAGAGGAGGAAAGACTCCCATTAAGAAGACATAGAACTTAAAATTATTTCAATCTATTTTCATATAGGTCAGATGGTTTCTCAGGAACATATTCCTTACTGAAAGACATTGCATCACAGTGCTCTCCTTGAACACTGTCTCTTGAACGGACATTGCCATGACTTCTTCAGAGTTTAAGCTATGAGAGAGACCAAATGAGTAAAGATATATCTCATTGTACTAACCTACTGGTGAAAATACGAACCTATTCTGCTCATCCTCTTCAACCATCCCTGTTTTGAATGTCTATTGTAGGTTGTAAGTGCTTTAAGATCGGAACTGTGTCTCTTTGTGTTGTGAGCAACACTTAGCAAGCCCACCTGGCAGAGGGGAGATTGTCATTGTATTCCCATCAGCAAGTTCATCCAGCAGATGTTAAATCTAATTTTTTGTAATGCTTGGAGTCCTTTTGGTGTTTATAAAAATACTTTTATAAGTGCTTTGTAAAGGCCTTATATGCTGTTCTCCTATATGGAAGATTATTCTGATTCTCTGTGTGATTTATTCTGCTCACACAGTGGACAGAATGTTGGACTTCATTGATCTGATCTAACAGGGCTCTTATGTTCTTATGATGGTTGTGCTCATGCAAGTTGTGGACTTGCAATCGTACATATTTTCATTAACAAGCTATGTGCACAGCCAGATGATCAGGTACAGCTACTGGCAATCACTTCATTTATTTTTCTTTACTTGGCTCGGACACAAAAAAATAAATCAGTTGCTAATCCATGACCACACATTGAAGTTGGTCAATATGAGCAGGTGCCCAGGGAAGGGCAAAATTGCACAAATTAGTCCTATGATCATCCATCTCCAACTTTATAATATGGTCAATGTTACTTCCTTTACTCTTGCTATGTAGTATTCATGCATGAAGAATGCCATCATGTTCTAACACTGCTAAATGTTGAGTACACTCCATGGCAGATGAGTTCACCATACAAGAGATTTGTGGTGTGTTTTCATGATCTTCTTGAGAATTAACATGTCTTGGCTAGATGTAATAAAAATGGAAAATATTATTTTTGAATTTCTACCTGATTCTAGTAGAAATAAAGGAACTTACTGCAATCCAATAATGTCTGTTCAGAAGTAAGATCTATTGTGTTCAAATAGGGCTTACATCCACGTCAGTTGGGTGTCGGATTGCCACCTTAAATGTGCCATCTTACACTGATATGTCAAGAAAGAGGAAAAGGTATTCTATTTGCATTCTGAATTCGCTTGCTCATTAACAACATTCATAAATGACAAAAAATGGGACTCGGGTGCATTGTTAGTTTCACATTTGCAAATGCTCTTAGGTAGAAGACCGATCAGCTTCTTCTACCTGTAACACCTGTGCAGAAGGAGGACACCTGAAATGACATTGGCCATTCTGCAGGCTGCACATGCCAACTCTGAGCTCATCAGTAACAAGGAGGTGCCAGCCAGAGAGAATAAGAGAAATGTAAAATGATTTTCTCCCCCAGACATATTATGTGGGTGGAGGTGTAAGCTTGTAATTTGCATGGAACGCTCCCCACCCCAAAAATATTTCACACCTTATTTTTCTTACACGTTAATTGGAGAATGGCCTGGGAAATGCATCACATTATGGGGCACAGGATTAGCAGCTTCAGTGCAGTTTTTAATCCAACGACATGCACACGGTAGCGATTGTATCTGGTGCCACTGGCAGGCTGTGGCTTCACAGTGCATGTTTGACACAGAAATGCTCTCGCACTGCTATTCACATATTACAAGGCGTACGTTGTTCCAGAAGGCAGGCACCAATTCTCTGGGACCAGAATAAACTTTGCAACACACTCTCCATTCACCTCCACTCCCACCCTTTGTCTGGTTTGAAAAACTGTAAGGGAAAAACAGGTCCCTTTTGAAACACTGGAGGACTGGTGGGCTTCTTGAAGAGGGATATCGGGAGGAATCCCTTGCAGCAAAAAGAGAGAGAGAGAAAACACGGAGCGCTTTGTGGCACCTTAAAGTCTGACAAGTGTATTTGCAGCTTAAGCTTTCTCAGACTACAGTGTCCTATTTATTTATTTTATTTCATAAGGTTTCTACACCACCACTTGATTGTAAAATACTTCAAAGCAGTTTACGAAAAGAAAGAAACAAGAAAATCAAGGTGGAAAATCACAGCCACTCTCAGGCTATTATGATATTTGCCCCTCTCTCCTGCTGCTCTCCCAACCTGGCCTGTTACCCACTCCTGTCAGTGCACAGGAAAACACATACTGCAGAAGGTTTTTGCGAGGATGATAGGGCAAACCTTGTACACAGCCATTGCCTCAGCTTTTTGGAGGAAGGGTAGGCTAAGTAAAACAAAAACAAAAATAAGCATGTAGTTTTAGGCTGAAATCTGAAGGTCCCTGTGAAGGCGTCCTGAGGTTCATGGGATTTTTCAGATCTTAAGAATGTAAGCAGAGGCTGCTGGGTGTGGCCTATCTAGTCGAGCATCCGGTTCTGACCATGGCCAACCAGATGCCTATGGAAAACTGAGAGGACCCGAATGCAACAGCTCACTCTCCTCTGAGGCAAGAGAGAGACCTTTGTCCTTGTAGGCATCTTCCTTGAAGCTGCAGAAAGCTCTGGACCACAGCTGTTGCTCCTGGAAAGACTACACTTCCAAAGCCATCCTTCTCTGCCATGGGGGGAAATAATACACACCAACCATGCAGATGGTAGATTTTATTATCCTCCAGCTGGAATCAATGGGAGTGCAAATTCTATTATAAACACAGTGGTACCTTGATTCTCAAATGGCTTAGTTGTTAAGCAAATCGGCTCCCGAATGCTGCAAACCCGGAAGTAAGTGTTCCGGTTTGCGAACATTTTTCGGAAGCCGAACGTCCGGCGTGGCTTCCTCTTGAGTGCAGGAAGCTCCTGCAGCCAATCGGAAGCAGCACCTTGGTTTTCAAACAGTTTCAAGAGTCGAATGGATTCCCAGAACAGATTATGTTCGAGAACCAAGGTACCACGGTATAGGAGGAAAAAAACTGCTCTCTCACCACCACCTGCTTCCAATCCTGCTCACACAAGCCTGACAGGACATAGGACAGGACAGTTCCTTTCCCCTTCATTTCCCTCTCCTCCCCTTTGGACTGCTGACGTATATCCATTTTCCATTGTTCTCTAATAAAAAAGCTCGAGTCTTCTCAAGTCGGCTTTCTGGGGCATTCTCATTCCCAAAGAGAGGCTGCAGTGCTGGATTACCAAACAGGCAGAGTAGGCACCGACTTATAGGCCCCACGCTTTTTAGGGGGCCTGTGACAACGGATCAAAATAATATTGATTTGATCTTTGAAAGAAAATTATACTCAAGCTTTCTTAGTTTTAGGAGAAAATTTGTGAGCCCCACCCCCCATTTCAACTGCCTTGGGGCCTCCATAGGGTTTAATCTGACACTGAGAGGCTGGTAACTTTTCCTCAATAATAAAATAATAATAATAATTTTTATTTATACCCTGTTCTCCTGGGCCAGAGCTGGGTTCAGGACGGCTAACACCAATAAATAGATAAATGATGGGCAGTCAGCAGTCAGATGAAGTACCCAGAAGCGTGCATTATGGGCAGTAATTTTCCACGATAAAAAGTTTTGCTGGGCAGTGGGGGGGTTTGCCTCCCTGTCTGAGATGAAACTTGCAGTTTAGTAGTTAGGTAAGGTAAGAAAACTCTGCCCAGGAGGCAAAGAGGGTCCTTCTCATTAACGTGGTGGACAATGTATGGGCAGGAGGTGTCTGTATCTTCTTAGGTGGGCAACATCAGCATGATGCCACAATGGCCAGTCTCTCTCTCCAGGCAGGCAACTCTGCATGAGATTGCAATAGGCAGCCTCTCTCTGGGGTTGCAACATAAGCATGGGGATACATTGCTCAGTCGTTCACTGAGAAAAGGCAGCGGCAGAAGCATGAGGCTGCATAGCTTTCTTCCACATTCATTGGAGCAGGAAGGAAGATGTGAGCAGTGTCTTTTTCTCACTGGGGGAGACACATGGAAGAACACATGGGGACCATTTCTCCCTCACGGAGGTGGGCTGCTTCCACCAGCGCCGCTTCTCTGCCCCAGAAGAAAGACTGGCTATTGTGATCTCATGCAGAGGTTGTCTGCCTGGAGAGAGAAACTGGCCATTGTGGCATCATGCTGATGTTACCCACCTACAGGATGTTACCCACCCATGTGACCTCCCACAGTGTGACGTCACACATACGTGCTGGGCCCCAACAATGTTGGGTGGAACCCTGTGCGCCTGGTCACTGTAGCTCTTTTGCCTTTATGCAATTATCACTGACCTTTCGGCATTTTATTTCCCTCAGACCATACTCCTTTTCTGTTCTTCCAAAAGCCGTGTTTACAGATTTAGGCATTTAGGATTGACGTTCGTGCATCTGATGAATGGACCACAGTTTATGAAATCTTACCCTCAATAAATTTGTTTCTCTTTAAGGTGCTATAGGGCGTGCTGCTGTACGTATTGGTCTTAGGCTGACACAGAACTATACAACATCTCAGCCCCTAGGTGGCAGACTTACTCTAAAAATCTTTCCCCAGGAATATTCACATGTATATGGATGGACCAGTAGTCTCACCTGGTATAAGGAGGCATGGAAATGAGGGTGGTCCGTGTGCAAGGCGGGGGGGGGGGAGTGAGAAAAGGGAGGAGAAGCGAGGGGGAAGTGGGTGAAGGTGAAAATGTGGGTGGGTGTGCCAAAAGGAAAGAGGAAGAGGCATGGGAATGGGGGTGAAGATGAAAATGGGGGTGCAAAATGGGTGGCAGAATAGGAGGGGATGGTGGCTACATAAATGGGTGGAAGGTGAAAGGAGTGTTTAGATTTTGCAATGTATGTATGGGGTTTGCATATGAGTGGATTGTGTGCAAGTGGCTGGGGGGGGCAGGCATGGGTGAAAAGCAGGGCTGCAGACTAGGAGTGGTTTCAGACACAGGGTTAAGGAAGGTAAAAAGAAGCTTAGCCTTTCCTTGGGATGGGAAGGAGAAGCTCTAGGGGAGTTAAAGTGGCAGCCCCATGTCATATATTAAAAGGTAATGTTTGTATACAAACCACAGTGGTACCTCGGATTACAGACGCTTCAGGTTACAGACTCTGATAACCCAGAAATAGTACCTCAGGTTAAGAACTTTACCTCAGGATGAGAACAGAAATCATGTGGTGGTGGCGCGGCGGCGGCAGCAGGAGGCCTCATTAGCTAAAGTGGTACCTCAGGTTAAGAACAGTTTCAGGTTAAGAACGGACCTCCAGAGTGAATTAAGTTCTTAACCTGAGGTACCACTGTATAAAACAATCATTTCTCATCCCTGAGAAAGTGGCAAGCAGATGTCTGGCTTCACCTTTCTTGTAAGGGACAAGTGACTATGAGATGTGTTTAAAGTCTTCCCAGCTCTGTGGTCTTAACTTGAGGCCACTTGCTCTTCAAGGCAGATGCCCCTAGTTTCTTGGTTTTACTTTGAATGACACAATGGAAAAGTGACAGATTATGTAGTAGGATGTGAGCGACCACCATCTGGGAAGGGGAGAAACACGCATGGTGGGAGGAGACTTCAAAGGATGAGAGGAGATGCGAGGGAGATAGTGGAAAACTTGCGTGTGAGTGAGGTTTGTGGGGATTATATTAAACACTGACAAAAAATTGCTCGAACCTTTCTTTTTAAATTTTTATTTTATTTCAAACCAAGCAATAATAATACAAGTAAAAATAAAAATGTACCTCCCACCCCCGAGAGCAGTGTTCATCCCCTTCTCAAAGGTGACTGAAAAAGAGATTGAAACGGGCTTGTTAAAAATAGAAAGTCTCAGTGTGCCATTTCATGCAATACTATTTTTAATCCTGAACTACTGTTTTATGTTTATTTTATTTTTTTTTAAATAAGAATGTACTGCAACCCCCACTGAATTTGAAGATTCAAAAGGCATCTCATGCCGGTTTTTTGTGAGAAGAGTGGGGAGCAAGAGATTGACAGTGCAGTCTTATGTATGCCTACTTAGAAATTTGCTATGTGAGTTTTGTGGGACTTGCTCCCAGGTAAATGTGCTGAATACTTCATGAAATAATTTAGAGAAACAAAATCAGGGTGGGGCAATTTCACAGAACCATTTCTTCTCAGGTTGCTGAGGTAATTTCATGACTTTTCAGTCAAATCACTTTCTACTCAGCTCTACACTTTAGTAAGTTTATTAAGGACTGCAACCTTAATGGCATATGCCTTGTTGGTGGGTATGTCTATTCATCCTTCTCCCCCACATTGTGGCCCTTGTACGAAAGGCTTCCCAATAAAGTCAGACACTAATGGAACAGGAAATCAATGTCTACAGTATATAGTTCTGTATCTTAAATCAGCACATGATTCAACATAATGATGGGCAGATTCCATTTGGTTCAGTACATATTCAGCATCTTTGAATAATTCTCAGGAAAAGGTCATCTGGTTCTTGAGAGCTTCTTTTCCACCCAAAACACTGACATGCACACTGGGACAATCCTGGAATCATGCAGTTCCATCTGGGAACTGAAGTTTAGCTTCACTTACCCCACATTCACCACATGACAGAGACTTGCCTGGAAATTCAACCTCTTCTCCAAATAACCCCAGTCCAGAACTAAGGATGGTTTTAGATCTTGATGGGGGAGCAACAACAACATAAAATGTTTGAAAAGAAGCCATCAGGAAAAAGGATTGACCCAAATAAGAGAAGATGCTCACCAAAAGAAAGGAAGCTGCCTGGGCAAGTAGCTAGGTCACTGGGGATGAGTAAGTCTGCCCATTTTAGTTTCCCTCATTTTTTCACTTTTAAGTTGAGCTTTCCACATTTTGACATAAGTTTGCGATTAAGAAAAAGAGTATTCATAAAAATTCACCAGCATCTTAATAGCAAATTTCTCTTAATATACACATTTTTGTATACCATCTTGCCCAATATAGACATTTTTTGCAAAGCAGTTTCTCCCCTAGTATTATGCATTTTTGGATGTTATGTTCACTAGTATACGCTTTTGAATGCATACTTTACCCCTATTAGATGTGTCACGTTGTGGGCGAACTGCATCACAACATTCAGAGAACTGCCAATGCCCAAGTATGGCTGGGTTACAGCTATTGCTGTGAAAGTGCAAACTGCCAGGCAAAAGCACTCAGGAAAGAAGTGGTGCAGGGCCAGTGAGGGGTGTAGCTTGGGGACAGGCTTTGGCCTAGAGAGAGAGAGTCCTGAGGCCCTGCTAAAGAGGCAGCACTTAGCCCCCATCTCTGACCCATGGCATGAAGAATTTGAAAGAAGACGATGAGAGGTGAAGGGCTAGACAGGAGCAGCCATGTCTATCCACATTGGAATTGGTGCTGAACATAGAGGGCACATGCCAAATCTCTGACTTGTGCAACCTAATGCTTTATGGGTTGTTTTTCTGTCTGTTGCTTTACCCACATGTCTCACTTTCATGGGTGGAAAGATGAAAGGGGGGAGTTTGCTTATTCTTTTAGCTGCCTCCAGGAAGGCAAAGATGGGGGATATTGTCCTGGGTCTTCATTCCTCCTGGGCTCCCCCTCTAAAGCAGGGTTCTCTCACAAATTTGCTGAGAGAGTAATGGCTGCTGCTTGGCTGGCGCAGTCTCTGCACTGCTAATGTATGACTCATCTCTGCCCAGAGAGACTCCTGCAGCAAACAAAGGGAGCTGCCTAGAATGGCAACCTGGTTTTCCAGAAGACTCATTTTGAGCAGCCTTCTCTCCCCCCACCATTTCCTTTTCATGTTACTAGAAAAACAAGAGAAGAAAAGTGGGGAAACTGTTCAGACATAAAGGAGCAGGCTGGGGTGTTTGTTCATGACTGGATCTGCTGGCAGGGAAGGGCTCTAGGACAACAACAATAACAGAAGAGACACTGCCAATTCTCAGAAAACCAAACTGGTCCTAGTACCAAGGAATTGCCATAATGGGAAAGATGAAAACACACACACACACACATCTGTGCAGCCTGTAAAACACACACATGCAGAAAAGCAGTCATTTTATAACAAGGAAGACAACATAAAATGGTGGAACAATGATGTGCCTCTTATTGTGTACGTTGCACACCGTATATTTCTGGTCATGAAAAGGGCATGCCAAAATGATGTCACCCACTATTGCTGTTCTGTTCAATTGGGAATGGTTTTACTGGTTTCATATTTGTATAGAGTGGTACCTTGGGTTAAGAACTTAATTCATTCTGGAGGTCCGTTCTTAACCTGAAACTGTTCTCAACCTGAAGCACCACTTTAGCTAATGGGGCCTCCTGCTGCTGCCACGCCGCCAGCATGTGATTTCTATTCTCATCCTGAGGTAAAGTTCTTAACCCGAGGTACTATTTCTGGGTTAGAGGAGTCTGTAACCTGAAGCGTCTGTAACCTGAAGCATCTGTAACCCGAGATACCACTGTATTACATTGCTTCAATCCACCCTGGGTCCTTAAGGTGAAGGGCAGGTCAGAAATCTGACAATTAAACAAGTACCCAAGCAAGGGTCAATGGGAGACCGAGTTCCCCCTTTAAAAAATGCCCAGGACAAGTCCTAATCAGGGAAACCACCTGGGATTAGGAGCGCTGTGTTCCTTGGGAATAGCTCTCCCACTGATCACAGAAGAAATACTTTATGTTCTTCTTTTGAAACAGGGACTTTGCAGCACAACCAGGCAAAGTGTGGTGCTGGTGTTGTGTAGCCTCCCTCTTGACACCAGTGTTGCTGCCTGCTGCTTATTTGAATGGTGTTTTGCAGGGCTGACTGGGGCCGTTGTAGGAGCACCATTTTGGCTCTGCAGCCCTTGCCCCATCCTTGTAAGCAGCAGCACCAGGAGGGGGCGCCACCCTCACTGCGTTGGCTGCTCCTTGCACAGGCGAAACCCACAGCTGAAAGGAGTGTGTCTCCCCAGTCTGTGGTCTCTGCCTCCTAAAGTCTCCTTCACTGCTTTGCAAGCTCTTGCCTCTCCCCCCACATGCTGGCAGATGGTGTCAGGTGGCAGTTTAATGACTCACCCTCTGTTTGATGAGGGAAAAAAGGGATCATTTTGGCAACAGAGCTGAAAGACATTCATATTTAAGCCCTGCCAGTTTGGTAAGAATGTACATGAAATTCAGAAGCTGATACAACCAGGATGCCAGAATATCTATGACTGGGTTGTTGTTGTTTTTAATGGTTACCTGCCCCACTATAGGTGTCAATCAATGCAATCATCTCAGCAATCATCACCAATCAAGCTGCTTGAGTAAAGGATCAAAGGTGTGCCTATTTAACATATATTTCAGCTTTACTTCTCATTGCTTGTCATTTTCCCACCTCATTGCCATTCAGCCCCCATCTCACAATTTCCTGCTTCATATATATCATGCCAACTTAGATTTCATTTGACAAAGTGGGCTTGTGTCCATGAAAGCTTATGCCGTAACAAATGGGCTAGCCTTAAATGGCTTTTTAGCATTCTTACTCATCTAACACATATACTGTATGTGGATGTCAGCATGTGTGTACATAGTGACACCACCATTTTATATCACAAAATTAGACCCAGATTTGCTGGGAGAAGGATTTTATGAATTCTCAAAGCACCAACCAGAGGCAAACATGGTGATAAGGGATGTGTGCCTATGTGAGTGGTGGTGATTTATGTGGACTGTTAAGCTAGTTTCACGACATGCAAAAATGATGTTAGCTATCATTGACCTGGCAGCACAAGCTTAAATGAGAGGCATCTTCAATCAATGATATTTGTTCAGCAGAAGACAAAGGGCTCTTAGCTGACTGCATATATGATACCTGAGTGATAATGAGTTTAGCTAACATAAATAGAGTTTTGTTGACTTCCCATTCATTGGCTTTCATGTCCTTTCCTGTACTTCCTAACAGCGGCTAATACAAGATAAGAGAGGCAGGCTGAATGACATCGCAAGTCAGGCTTCTCCAGCGATTCACAGCATGCTATAGTGGTTAGTACTCTGGGCTGTGGCTGCAGCAAACCTCAGTTAGAATCTGAGTCAATGTAAGTTGGTTGTGATGGCTGTCTATGGGACCACCCTGATCAAAGGCAGCAGCAAAGCCCCTGGGTGCCAGTTGCTGGGGAGCACAAGTCTCAGGGAGATGTGGTGCTTTCATGCGCTACTTGATGCTTCTTGGTGTCAGGGGCTGGACTGAGGAAGAATGGTGGGAGCTGTGTGTCGTCCCCCCCCCGCACCTTCCTGAGAAGAGGAGAATCGTATAGATTTAGAACAGTGGTTTGCAGAAGGGCATAGTTCAGAGGCTGCTGAGGAGAAAAGCTGGGAAATAGTGTGGGAACAGCACCAGGAATGAGAAGCACTGGAGGAAAGACAGATAACAGACCTCAGTGTCTCTTGAAAGCATCCCTGACCCCCCTCCCCAAATCAGGCAGGCTGTGAGAGTAGCAGAACAGAAAGAAAGCACTGACCAGCTGGCGCAGGGATGACGTAGATTAGGAGGGACTGAAGGGGTGGACTTTACTTGTAGTAGAGACAGTGTTCCTTTGTCTCTCTGTGAATACTAAATATGTAAATTACGTGGTAAGAACTCTTTTCGGTTATCTGTGTTTTGACTGCCACTGGGGGCGGGATCGTAATTCCTTTGATACTTGGCTGCTGTGAAAAGCAAGATCCTGAATTAGATGAATCTCTGGCTTTAACCAATATGGTTTGCTTGCTTTTAATGTTCTTGTGTTTGCTCAGAAAGAGCACCACCTAATGCAGATAGAATACATAATACTTGTTCATGTCAGCACGACTGATTAGCAGATTTGTGAAAACATGCTTTTGCACCCACCCACCCACCCTGACAAGCACCAGAGTTTTCAGGTTAAGGCACAAAAAGGCAGTAGACAGTTTAACAGATCAACCCTAAGTACCAGTTGTGTCAGTGGGTGTGGTGCCCATATACCATTGTGACATCCCCCATATCCTGCACTCACACAGCTGAGGATGCAGTGGTGGCTGTTGTCCATTGTGACCGGTAGGGTGAAAGGTCAGGAGACCAACAGTAGTTGGAGTCAGAGCCAACAACAGGCAGAGTTGACTAATTCTCATTTTTTGCCACAACCTCTTCCCTGTTCTGACAGAGCAACAGTGAGACTATGGAAGAGGAAACTGACTGGGTGTGCCACCCTCCAGACTGGTAGCATGTAAGGAGGCATGCTACTTGCTGAGGGCAGAGTGAGGTTGGTGGGCCAATGCCTCATTCAACCTAATGGACCAGCTTCCATTAACATGACAGACAGGGGATAAATACACCACTCCAAAACACACAGAATGCAGCGAAAATAACAGTCACTGAGTCCATGGCAACATTGTGGGTGCCATGGGCCCATGCAACCATGACATGGAGATAACGCAGTGATGCTCCAGAGGGCATTGTGGAGATGCTGTGGGGAAGATGTGACAATGTCTCTTTGCCAGTCAGACATAGGAGGAGACAATCCATTTATGGTGGCATATAAATAAATAATTCAGAGCCAATCAGGAGGAGCACTACACGGGCCAATAGTGTATTTGATCATCTCTGTTCAGTTGTTGTAGTCATTATAGGTACCTAATGAGACAATATACCTGAAATGCATCCAAACTTTTAAAAAATAAAAAGCAGTCCTGGAAGGCTGCCACATTGGATGGAGGAATAGTAGAAGTTGGACTGCTTAATTCTTTCTCCTCCTGTTACTCTCTGGCTCAAAATCAACTCTAAATCTTGTTTTTTACCCATGGGGTGGATGGGAATTGGAACCTATCTTTTACCTGTGTCTCTTCCCCAACAGGTGAAAAAGCACTTTATGAGAGGTGAGTGGAGAAATGGTCAGGGGAAAGAGTTATGTAGCATCTCCCCCACAGTTCCTTCACTCGGATTGGCAGCCTATTTTTCATTCAGCAAAACTGGCCAGCGTCCATTGCACCCGTCTCCAGTGCAACATCTAGTTTGTCCCTAAGAAACTTTCTTTTCTAGGCTCCGTATTTCCTTTTTCTGCCACACAGAGCGTCAGCAACACAGTGAAAAACAGCAAGTGACATTTTCTTATGACAAACTTCCAACATTTTCATCATTAAATTCCATGCCATATTGAGAATGGTAATTTGCAGGGAAATATCACAAAAGCCATTTCCATTTCCATTTCGAAAATGCAGGCAAGTTGAAGGGTAGCACTCATTTTTAAATGCAAATTTGTGCACACGGACATGTTAAAAAATGAGGCACAATATCACTCCACAAGAAAGCAAAGCTTAACACAATACTGCATGATCCCATGTGCACCGTTTGTGAAAGAATTTTCTGCTTCTTAAAAAAATATTTTGAAGGACCCTGTGATATGAGCCAGGTGACACATTGTACCTCATTAGTTGTCAGAGAAAGGGCAGAGTGATGGGGAGATCAGGATAGGAAATGTGAAGGGGAAATCTGTTTTGTGTGTGCTGAGCTATCTTCCTTGAGCAGAGGATTGTTTGGGGGGGGGAAGCATGGGGTGAACACTCACAAGCCTAGCTAATTTTGAGCCCAATATTCTGCACTGTACAGTGGTACCTCGGGTTAAGTACTTAATTCGTTCCAGAGGTCCGTACTTAACCTGAAACTGTTCTTAACCTGAAGCACCACTTTAGCTAATGGGGCCTCCTGCTGCCGCCACGCTGCCAGAGCCCGATTTCTGTTCTTATCCTGAAGTAAAGTTCTTAACCTGAAGCACTATTTCTGGGTTAGCGGAGTGTGTAACCTGAAGCGTATGTAACCTGAAGCGTATGTAACCTGAGGTACCACTGTACAGTCATGGTATTTTCATCATCACTGTTATTGCTATGGCTATTATTAAATATTCATAGACCTCTGCACATAAAAATACCATGATGGTTTATTATAGGCCTTAGCACAGATGGAGGCTGCATAGGTTACAGAAGAAGACATTCAAGTCCCAGAGAGTTTGGCCTGGTGCCTGCTTTATATTCTTTTCTGTGCCAGTCAAAGGTCTTCTTTTATGTGGTGAAAGCTTTCAGGAAGTGTTATGTACTGAGTTGAATAGGATCCAAACTGCAGCAGTCTGATTGGTCCTAGAACAATAGGATTCAGAATGCAGCAGTCTGATTGGTCCTAGAACAATGCAGCAGTATGATTGGTTGGCAGGAACCACCCAATCATGCTCCAGATAGAAGTGAATCCACAACCTGATTGGCTTACAGTAGAATTCCGGAATTAGCCAATCATGTGCAGCCCATTGTGTAAATAATGTATATAAAGCAGATACTTTGAGGGGACTTTCATTCATTCCTCCTCACCACCATGAGCTGAATAAAGAGCATGAAATCACTTTGCGACTCTGAGTATATTTCACTGGCGACGAGGATGGGATCCCGCTGAGCTGACTGCCACACACAGCACCGCAGCACCGCCACCTGCCGCACCGCTGCCTCGCACCGTGTATCCAGGCTTCAGCTCCGGGACACAAGGAACTCAGAATGGCAACCGACAGCAGCTTCTCGCCGTTCAACCCAGCATCTGGAGACTGGGAAGCGTACGCCTCCCGTTTCACCTTCCTCCTAGAAGCCAAAGGGGTCACCGAGGAAGAAGACGCCAAGAAGAGGGCAATATTCTTCAGCGTCTGCGGAGAGGAGACGTTTGAAATCGCCCGGGCTCTCCTTGCGCCTGAAGACGTTGCTACTGTTCCATACAAAACAATAATGGAACAGCTGAAGGGGCACTTTTCGCCACAGCCCTCAGTGGTGGCTCGTCGAAATGCCTTCTACGCAAAGCGGCAAGCCCCTGGGGAAACCATAACTGGGTTTGTGACCTCTCTCCGCCAAGCTGCCCGGTTCTGCAACTTCTCAGAGCTGGAGAACATGCTTCGTGACCGCCTCGTCGGTGGCCTGAAGGATGAGAAGCTGCAACGACGCCTCTACGCTAAGAAGGACCTAACGTTCCAGGTCGCTCTGGAGGAGGCCCTGGCAACGGAAGCTGCCGAGAGGTCGACGCAAGAGGCACGGCCGAGCCAGCCGTCCCAACAGAGGGTCCACCATGAAGACCTCACCGACGACTCAGGATCTGACAAGGAGGAGGTGCACCGAGTACAGCAGCGCACTCAAGCAGCCCACATACCACAGCTGCCTCGACGAGAAGGAGGGAACTGCGCAAGCTGCGGGGAAAGTCACGAGAGGAGGACCTGCCGTTTCCGCAACGCAGAGTGCAGGCAGTGCAGAAAATTGGGACACATCGCCCGGGTGTGTCGAGCTCGGCCCGCCCGACGCCAGGCATCAGATGACCTATCCAAGAGCCCCAGGTCCCGGGGCCCAACGCACCAAGGCAACTCGACGGAGCTCACGGACTTCCAGGTATACCAGTTGCCCCACCCCAACGTAGAGAAAATTTATGTAGAGGTACAGATAGAGGGGGCCCCATGCCGCATGGAGCTTGACACGGGTTCAACTCTATCCATAATCTCGGCAAGGACCTTAAGGAAACTGTGTCCTACTGGGGGTCCCAAACTCAGGCCGGCCCCATTCACCCTCCGGGACTTCCAGAAACGTAAGGTCCCCACAATGGGGGTGGGGACCTTCAGGGTGCAATACCGAGGGCGGACGCGGCAACTGGACTTGCTTGTGGTCAAGGGCCCCTACATTAGCTTACTGGGATTGGCATGGTTTGGACCACTGGGGCTAGCCGTCACCGGGGTGAACCACACAAGCTTACAAGTGGACGTGGACGCCATATGCAAGGAATTTCCGGGGGTTTTCGATGGGAAATTGGGACAGTATACGGGCCCCCCCATTGCTCTACAGCTTGACCCCGCAGTACGACCAGTCAGGCTCAAGGCCCGCCGGGTCCCGTTCGCTCTGAAACCCCGTATAGACGAGGAATTGGACCGACTCGTGGAGCAAGGAGTGCTGGAGCCGGTGCCTAATGCCCCCTGGGAAACCCCAATCGTCACACCCGTCAAGCCTAATGGTTCGGTCCGCATCTGCGCAGACTACAAATGTACCATAAACAAGGCCCTCACGGCCCATGCATACCCAGTGCCAGTGGTCAGCCATGTCCTTGCTACCCTGGCTGGGTCGAAAATTTTTGGCAAGCTGGACTTGGCCCAAGCATATCAACAGCTGCCAGTAGATGAGGCCACAGCAGAGGCACAGACGATTGTGACGCACAGAGGAGCGTTCAGGGTAAAGCGGCTGCAATTTGGTGTCAGCGTGGCACCAGGCATATTCCAGAATCTAATGGACTCTCTCCTTAAAGGGATTCCTGGTGTCACCCCCTTCTTCGATGATGTGTTGATTGCCGGGCCCACACCAGAGGAGTTTGAGGACCGCCTCCGCACCGTTCTGCACCGTTTCCAGACGGCGGGTCTCAAGGTGAAGCGGGAAAAATGTCTACTAGGAGTGCCTCAGGTGGACTTTCTGGGATTTATGGTGGACGCAGAAGGGGTCCACCCAACTGGGGACAAGGTACGGGCCATTTGTGATGCCCCAGCGCCCAAGAACAAGACTGAACTTCAGGCCTTCTTGGGACTATTGAACTTTTACCATTCCTTCCTTCCCCACAAGGCGGCGGTAGCGGAGCCCCTACACAGACTCCTGGACAAGCGGGCCCCTTGGGTGTGGGGCCAGCGCCAGGAGGCCGCATTCCAGGCAGTCAAGGACTTGCTGGTCTCAAACTCGGTCTTGGCACACTTCGACGAGAGGCTGCCAGTGGTGCTAGCATGCGACGCCTCGCCCTATGGCATTGGCGCTGTCCTGGGACACCAACTCCCGGATGGAAGAGAGGTACCGGTGGCATACTTTTCCCAGACACTCAACGCAACCGAGCGGAACTACTCGCAAATCGACAAGGAGTGTCTGGCAATCGTGAAGGGAGTAAAAAAATTCCATGATTTCTTGTACGGGCGGCCCTTCACCGTGGTGACTGACCACAAGCCGTTGCTTGGCTTGTTTGCCCCCGAAAAGCAGACCCCCCAAGTGCTGTCTCCTCGCGTCCTCAGGTGGTCAATTTTCCTTGCCAGCTACCAGTATGCACTGATTCACCGCCCTGGGAAGGCGATGGGCCATGCGGACGCCCTCAGCAGGCTACCACTACCGGAAACAGGCCCTGACCCAGCACCTGCACAAGAAGTTATGAGCCTGGAGCTGCTTCCTGACCGCCCCATTCAGGCACAAGAAGTTGCACACCATTCCAAGAAAGATAGGGTCATCTCCCGGGTCCTGGACTGGGTGTGGAGGGGATGGCCCAGCAGCAGCCCTGGGCCAGAATTCGCCAGCTACACAACCCGCAAACATGAACTGTCGGCCCACAAGGGGTGCCTGTTATGGGGAAGCAGGGTCGTTGTTCCCCAGCCCCTCCGCAAAAGGGTCCTCACAGCCCTACACGAGACACATCCAGGGGTAGTAAGAATGAAGGCCCTTGCCAGGAGTTATGTGTGGTGGCCGGGGATCGACGGAGAGATAGAGGCCTGGGTCAAACACTGCCAGGCCTGCCAAGAATCCCGCCCAGATCCCCCAAGGGCCCCAGTCCAGTCCTGGGAGTCCGCCCGAGCACCATGGTCACGCCTGCATGTGGACTTCGCTGGCCCCTTTCAGGGGAAAACATTCTTCATCGTGGTGGACTCCTACACCAAATGGCTGGAAGTCGCACTGGTACCGTCCACTTCTACGTCCGCAGCCATCCGAGTACTACGCAGGCTGTTTGCAACCCACGGGCTCCCTGACACTCTCGTCTCAGACAACGGGACTGCATTTACGTCAGGAGAATTCCAAACCTTCACAGCGCAGAACGCCATCCGCCACATCCGTTCGGCGCCATTCCACCCTGCCACCAATGGCCAAGCAGAACGCATGGTGCGGACCACCAAGGACACCCTTCGCCGCATGACGCAAGGGGATTGGGAGTACCGCCTTGCCACATTCCTTCTAGCACAGCACAGCACCCCCAGCTCAACGACTGGCCGGAGCCCCGCTGAACTACTAATGGGTCGGCGCCTTGCAATCAGATTGGACCGCCTTCACCCCGATAGAGCTCAGGATGAGGTAGTGGTGGGGGAAGGCAGGAACCCCCGGACCTTCGAGGCCCAGGACCCAGTGTACGCAAAGAATTTTGGGGCGGGCCCTGCATGGGTACCCGCCACAGTCACCAGGGTCACTGGCCCCGTGTCGTACGAGGTGCTAACAGATGGGGGGCAATGCTGGCGCCGCCACTGCGACCAGATACGGCGACGATTCCCGGGAGAAAACCAGGAGGAGGAGGACAGGTCAGGGAACAGTGGGGCAGGGAGGCCCATAGAGCAGCAGGGGCAAGCAGGAGAGGCAGAATCAGTAAATACAGAGGGGACCCGTGAGGCCGAAAGGACACCGGAACCAGAACCACGACTGAGCGAGCCGGTTGCGCCAGACCAAACAGCCCTATCACAGCCAGCATCCTTGGAACACGAGCCAGAACCTGAACCCCGGACCAGGGAACACCCCAGGCCGCAACGCACACGTCGGCCGCCGGCGTACCTCGAGGACTATGAATGCGACCTCCCGGGCAGGACTGGAACTTAGAGGGGAGGGGTGTTATGTACTGAGTTGAATAGGATCCAAACTGCAGCAGTCTGATTGGTCCTAGAACAATAGGATTCAGAATGCAGCAGTCTGATTGGTCCTAGAACAATGCAGCAGTATGATTGGTTGGCAGGAACCACCCAATCATGCTCCAGATAGAAGTGAATCCACAACCTGATTGGCTTACAGTAGAATTCCGGAATTAGCCAATCATGTGCAGCCCATTGTGTAAATAATGTATATAAAGCAGATACTTTGAGGGGACTTTCATTCATTCCTCCTCACCACCATGAGCTGAATAAAGAGCATGAAATCACTTTGCGACTCTGAGTATATTTCAGGAAGGTAAAGATGCAGCTGCAGAAAGCACAAATGGGACACATAAAGTGCCCTCCTCATTGTCCCTTGGTAAGCAGGTTTGTATCTGACACCTTTTAAATTTACTGCCAAATTTACTGTCCTGCTGGCTTTGGTTCTGTTCCTTGCTCTCCCAAGCACAGCTCTTGAGTGGAGCCTATCCTTGCCAACAGCAAGGTTTGGGAACTCCTGCTGCAGGCGATCCCGGCAGAAAAGCAGGGTTTGCAGGTGGGACTGACCAGCTGATTCTCAGTGGCTGCAAGCTCTGATTTTGTCAGGGAGCTAAATTCATAGACCAGCTTGAGTTTGAGTGGCAAATTTTACTATCTGAGAGAGTTTGTCCCTAAAGCAACGCTCTCTTGGCCAGGTGTCAAAAGCCTGTTCACCACTTGGGAAAGCTCTCTTGGGTGGCTACTTGTGGACACAATGGTGATGGAGAAGTCAGCTTTGTCGGCTACTGCCACTACCATTTGGCAGACATGGTAATATGACTTTGCATGTTTTCATTTGGGTTCAGTCTGAGATTTTCAGCACCTGTGCTCTAGCCATTGACCCTCCTGGTTCATTGCATGCAGGTCACTAGGGTTCGAAGGGGACCTACATGGTTCACAGTGAGGGCAAAGGCATTCAGGAATTACCGTATTTTTCACTCTATAAGACGCACCAGACCACAAGACACACCTAGTTTTTGGAGGAGGAAAACAAGAAAAAAATATTCTGAATCTCAGAAGCCAGAACAGCAAGAGGGATCGCTATGCAGTGAAAGCAGCAATCCCTCTTGTTGTTCTGGCTTCTGGGATAACTGCGCAGCCTGCATTCGCTCCATAAGACGCACACACATTTCCCCTTACTTTTTAGGAGGGAAAAAGTGAGTCTTATAGGGCAAAAAATACGGTATCTTGTTGATGGCTTTACACATCTCATTCCACAGTGTGATGAGAACCTCAACGGAAATGCCAACCATGTCAGCTTTGGAGGCCAAAGTAGAATCTACACTTCGATTTGCTGCCACCTCATGCCCCAGTTTCCTGGGATGCCTGAAAAAGCAAGGATTAGGTTTTGCTGCATCTTTGCAGCAAATGATTAATGGAAGGGAAAAGTTAATAACTGAGCACATCTGATATGACACTCCAGGGCAAGATTTATGCAATGCTAAGAAATGAGCTTCATGGGAGCAACAGCACTTTAGTGACAAGATAATAGATGCTGTTTTATAGACATGTTCGTGAGCGACTGCTAAGAATAGCATTTGCGTATATTCAAATATTCAGAGTGCTGGCATGAAGGAGAAGGAAGGAAAAGTGCTATTGAAAGTGACTGTACTCACCCATTTAGCAGGGCTTTTCCTTCTCGCCTCTATGGCTGCCCCCCACCCCCATGAAGGGTCTATGTATAGATGTGCTGGGATTATAACACTTACATTTCCTCCTGATTTCTGCTTGATTTCTGAGGTCATTAGAAAGGCACTATTACCTATCTGTATTTATTTTCTTCGTGAACATTAATGCATAGTTTGCATATGTTCAGTTCACTATTTCTAAATTTCCTTTGCCCAAAAGGAGCCCTTTTTGTTTTAAAGCATCTAGTTTGTAATCAGAAGGCTGTGGAAATGAAAGAAGCACTGGAAGAAGAATGGGTTAGACTCTGGACTGTAGCTGATCCAAGCAGACTTGAAGTCACTGGTGGGAAGTGACTTCAAGCCCGCCTTCCAGCAGAAATTCCAGTGGGGGTTGTACATTTGCAGTTAAATTTCAAAAGTGCCAAATGCAAGCCCTGCTTGCCAAGGAACAATCCGGAGCGCACTTGAACACCTCCAAGGATTCCTTTCCAGCTGCATCTTCACCTGTCTCATACCTGATTGTCAGGAGCCGGTTTCAGGAGTAGTTTAGCAATAAAACACCTGGTGTTGGTGAAGTTAACTCTTTATTCAAAGAAACCAAACAGTGCAGGCTTAGTGATTACAGCAACTCTTCCCAGTAGGTCTTATCCCAATGAAGCAGTTGCAAGTGAAGGTCCCCACCTTCCTACAGCTGCCTAAGACCCACCTCCCCCAGGTCCTTCCCAAGCAATCTCAGGCTCCTTCGTCTAGTCTCTCATTGCTCCACCCTCTTCATCCCTCTATATGTTCCGGGAGACTGGGACAGAGGGGAACTGGTTGCAGCAGGAGGGAGAGACTCCCTGGATTCTTCAGCAGCCTGCCTCCTCTCTGTCTCCTGGTCCCTTCCTCTCCTGCCTTTGATTCTGGACTGCCCCAGCCTCTTCCTGCTCACTGCTGCCTCTTCAGCTCCTGACACCACCTCCTCCTCCTAGTCTGGCCCTCTTCTCCCCCTGACCATTCATCATCGTTCCACCACCAATCCCCTCTGAGCCTTTTTCCTTTGGGGGTTCCCCAGCTGGTGCCTCCCACCTCTCCTCTACACCCAGCCAGTCCATGACACTGATGTGTCATCAGTTGTGGAGCAGGGTGGCATGGGGAATCCTGATAATGCAGCCCACAGACCGGAGCACCCTCCTATTGTTGTGTGACTCCTTCTGGCTTGCGTTTTATCAAGCAGGAAGCCTTTTTGACTCATGGAGCATCCCTCCTGAGGAAGATCCCTCTTCTGAAGCTAGTATTTGCATTGCAAGGAATTCCCCCAGTGGTGCCACTAGGGGATATCACCCCCCACCAAAGCAAATATTAATTTCAGAGGAGGGATTTTCCTCAAGACTGCAGCAGGAGAGAAAAGGGTTACATTTTCCCTGCGTCTCTGCTCTGATCCCATTAATTACCAGCCACTCACCATGTGATGCCATTTGCATTTTAAAAACCTGCTCTAGCTGCAAAGCAGTGCTTAACAGCCGCTTTGCAGTTTGGCCCTGGGAAAACTATCTTCGAGATTGAGGTTGATTACTACAGCTACTGTTTCCTGAAGACCCGGGGAAGTTTATTCTGGTCACGGTTACAAGATGTGCATCAGTATCAGTACAGATCTAGTGATCACTAATTTAAAAATAAAACCCCCAAGTGTTCCGACTCAATTCCAGCACATTTATACAGCCCAACAAGGGATCTATAAAGCCAAATGAAATGAAAAGTAGCAGGTGTGTTGATGCAGATACAAACCCAGTTTGGATAAACATATCCCTGCTCATTAAGCCAATATGTTGTTACACACCACACCCAGTGGCAGGCCTTAGGGTCTCAAATTTCAGTAGCACCCTGTGCAACACCAACATTCATTGCTCCCCGCCTCTCTTGCTCCATTGTAAATCATAGTTGTGGCACCCCCTGCAGTGCCCCCGAGGCTCTGCACCTAGTGCGACCGAACTGATCACGCTCCCCTAAATCATGACGGAAGGAGATTTTGTCCAAGGCCACACAGTGAGTGGAAAAATGAATGCCAGAACACAATTCAGGAAGAGCCCCCAACTTCAGTGGCCTCATAGCCTGGGCTTCTGGTGCCACTTCTCTGATTCGGTGTTTAAATCCTGTGGTTCCATCATTGTGTTGTTGCTGATAGCTTCCTCACACCCAGCTTTTCCGGCTTCCCAGGATGAGATGCTGATTTGTATTTATGGATGCTGTGTACCAGGAGTTTCTGTTTGCAAAGCTCAGTAGTAACACCAGCGGCATCGCACGTGCACCTGAGAGGCTGATACAGTCTTCATGCAAAACGGGGAGGTGGAATTAGAAAAAATCCTGGTAAGAATTTGATGGCCCCCTCCCCAACCCCCAACCCCAACCCCAGCCTGGTAAGCTTAAAATGCAAACTTGTGCTTGGTGGGAGTTTCTGTGACTTGGCAGCATTGTCTACACAGCTCACAGCTTCATAGGACCTTTGTGCAGACAAAATTGATCAACAGCGGGAGGAAAATAGCTGTTGCCTTGGTAACCAGCTGATGACTCATCCCGGGTAGCAAGTGGCAGAAGCTGAGAGGCTGCGGTAATTTTCCAGATGCTTAATTCAGCTCTCTTTTTCTCTCCTCCTCAAAGACAGATTTCTCTTCTCTCCCCACCCCACCCCCTGCAGCCTTATGTGATGCAATAAACAGTCCTCAAGGTAGCCCAATACATTCTATTACCTGAGGTGAAGCAGCAAATGGTGGCTGCTTGCCTGAAGGCAGGGTGCATAAGTACTTCCCAAGGCTGTTCAAGTTATTTTGGCAACTGAGTCATTCGTGGTGCTCACACAAGACAGCATCTCGGAGAAAAACTAATGATATGATGATTGGATTAGAGCTCCTGTGCCCCAAAGAAGTTCCCAAAAAGTATTTGAAAATTAAAATTAGAAAGTTCTCCCCAGGACACTAGTTAACTGGTATCATGCTTGCGACAGCAGTTCAGGCCCACCCACCCTCTGAAAAATTTGCCACACTTCCTTTTGTTCCACAGTGTTCAATGCTGTGCTGCTTACCTTTTAACACACTGGGTTCTGGCAACCGGACTGAATAGATTTGAAATGCTGCATGATGCTTTGTACATTTTGGGTGGCTCGAGAAATATTCAGTGATGATGGTGTTGATGCTGGAGCCCCCTCTTTAATAGGCAGGACATGGAATGAAAGACAAGTGGGATGATTTTGGGCATCTTGCCTGTTGGGGCTGGTGGCTCACCATTCATCCTCAGAACATAAGAAGAACCTGCTGGATCAAGCTAATGGCCCATTGAATCTAGCATCCTGTTCAAACAATGGCCAGCCAGATACCTGTAGGAAACCTGCAAGAAGGCAATGAGTTCAACAGCATCCTGTCCGCTTGAGATTCCTGGCAACTGGTACCCAGAAGCAAATTGACTTTGACAGTGGAGATGAAACTACTGGGGTTTTCTAGAGGAACATGGTTTCCTCAATACACAAACACACTACTGACTGCACAGGGTCCAGCTACCTTCTATTGAGAAAATACTTGTCTTTGATGGGATACAACTTCTCCCCAGCACTGAAGGAGCAATATTTCATGGCTGAATGTTCCAGAATGAATTTGCTGAAGAATCATAATTATTTTCCTTTACTCCAACACCCTGAGGCATAATTTGCCAAAGAGGCTCCCCTCACGCCCCGCTGGTGCCTACATTAATTTCCTTTCATTTCTGTTCTCAAATGCCTTTTAAACTGTGAAACTACTTTATAGTTTTGTGTTATATTGGTATTATATTGGTCCCCCCCCCCCGTGAACTGATGATAATTCCTTCTCTGGTATTCTTCTTCTTCTTCTTTTTAAAAATGTGCAAACTTTCTTATGCCATCAACACTGAGGGGTAAAATGTATTGTGGCAGTGATAGTGGTGGTATTGGTGGAGAAAGGGGTCCAGCTGTTTGTCTCTTTGTCTTATTTCTGTTGAATAAAAGTTGTATTGTTATACTGGATTAACAGTGAATTGCTTGTGGCCTAGAAGCTGTGGCAGTGGGCGATCAACAAATCTAACAAATCCTTCTCCTCCTCCTCCTCCTCAATGTAACAGGCCAAAAGAAGATTAGACTAATCCCCCTTGAACAGGAACCTCCCACCCCTCTACCTGAACAATAAAGAGCTTTAGCTTAGTGGTACAGCTTCTGCTTTGCATGCAGAAGTTCCCAGGTTCAATCCCAGGCATTGCCAGGTAGGGCTGGGAATATTTGCTGCCTGGATCCCTGGATGGATGTAGATGATGCTGATCAAAATGGACCCATGATCTCACTCAGCTTCCTATGTTTCTATGTTCAAAAGAATAATGGGAACGAATTTCATTTTATTTTGGCCTAAATGAAAAGCATAAATAATAGATGCTGAGATCCATTATAGGGTAGCTGCAGTGAGGACCCTTTATATTAAATATTGGAGAGTAAGGGAAACATTTGCAACAGAAGAACGGGAGACGAATATGCTGTTATGACTAAATTAACAATGTCAGAACCACAAGCAAAACTACAACCAATTTAATGAATGCCGGGAATGGCTTATTCCTTATTGAAACAGTAAAGCACATACATTTCTACTACGGTAGTAGTGTGTTTGAAGTATTATAAAGCTTAAATAAACGAAATAAATATCTGTTCATATGTTTTATAATTTTAATCACATAAGAAAGCACCTCTAGTCTGAAACCGTAATGCAACCTGGCACCCACTAGATGTTTTAGACTACAATTCCCATCAGCCCACACAGCTGAGCTGACCTCAGCCATGTGGTGTGACCAGCGTCCTGTCAATCAATACAGCACCAGGGGCAGTTTCAGGACTAGCCTCTCCTACGCCGGACCACCCTTGATTTTTTTTATTACAACCTATCTTCTCACCCTTCAGCTTTCTGCCATACAGCCACCTCTTTGAATGAGGATGAATCCTTCCTTCCTTGAAAATTTGGAAATACCGTACTTTGATATTTAGGTTAATTTCACAGCTTTGTGCATGCAAAGTTCTAAATAATTTAGCTCCTGCATGTGTTTCTCACCATTTCCCCTTTAGACTTTTTCTCCAACGCCCAACACTCAGAGCCCATCCCCACTCCTGTTTCTGCCTGGGAAAACTCGTGGTTTAGTGCTGAATCGGAACAAATGGCAAACAGATTTTTCATGGATTGCCACTTGTTATGATATATTGTTAATGAGTGGGTTTTCTGGGGGAAAGTGATGAGGCACTCAGACTCATGCCTCAAAAGCATAGGACAAGCAGAAAACCGCTTGGATTAGTGAGGTGTGGACTGGTGCTCAGTTTAAAACATTTGCCCTTTATTGTTATTTTTTCATGGGCTTGGTCAAGTAAGGTGGGCAGAACTCACTACTAAGAAGATCTGCTTTTCAAATAAAGCAATCTATCTTGAAATGGGAAGGCTGACACCCACATCTCAAGAACGGCATTCTCCATTGACAGTCACAAATGACGAATATGCTAAACCACAAGGCTGTCATTCGTCTTTACTAATATCCAAGATTTTAAGAGGCATCACAACAGCATGCCTGAGAGATGTATGAAGAATGGCTCTATGGTTACGGAGAAGTCCTCCCTCCTTCCTCAGCCAGTTGGCAGGTCAGATGCTGCCAGAACGGAACCGTCATCTATCCTCATGACCACTTGTGAAGGTGACATTTTTCAGAGCTGGCTGGTTTTGCAGCAACGTGAGTGAAGGAGCTGGCAAAGCACTTTGGTAGTGGCAATGAACATAGCTTTGAGTTGTCCTTGACAGTGGAACGCTCTGAATTCCTTTTGTTTTTCCATGGAAAGCTGAGCTGATGCATTCTTCCTATGAAGTGATTAAAAAAAAAAAATCGGCACAATGTATGTCTGTGAGTTTGGAAGATCCTATTAAACAGATATCTGTCAACCTAGTTTAGCTTCTAACACCATCCCCAAGCCCTAATTCAGTGGTGGAGAGCCCGCCCCCACCAAGCCTCCCGTTTAGGCCTGCTCACCCAAACATGGGGGCACCAGTGAGTTCCTAGGGGAAACTGGTAGGCGCACCCAAATTTTGCAGAAATCAGGTGTGAATGGGTGTTCAATCCTGCTCAGTTCAGACACACTAGTAAGTTCTCAAGGGGAATTGGCAGGCTCACCCAAACTGCAGGGTGAGCCTCCTGTGCACCAACTGATGTGGGGGGAGTTCAATTCTGCTTGGTTTGGGTGCACCAGTGAGTTCATTATGATGTCACACGATTGACATGTGGGTGGTTCTTCTGTGCATGGTTTCTGAAATTTGTGCCCACAAGATGTAGTGATCACCACCAACTTGGTTGACTTTAAATGAGGATTAGAAAAATTCTTTGAAAGGTAAGGCTACAAACAGCAACTAGCCATGATGGTTATGTACTTTCTCCACTGTTGAATGTAATATTCCTCCGAATACAGTGGTACCTCGGGTTAAGTACTTAATTCGTTCCGGAGGTCCGTTCTTAACTTGAAACTGTTCTTAACCTGAAGCACCACTTTAGCTAATGGGGCCTCCTGCTGCCGCCACGCCTCCAGAGCACGATTTCTGTTCTCATCCTGAAGCAAAGTTCTTAACCCGAGGTAATATTTCTGGGTTAGCGGAGTCTGTAACCTGAAGCGTATGTAACCCGAGGTACCACTGTACCAGTTTCTCAGATTTGCAAGTGGGGAGATTGTTTTTGAGCATATGTCCTGCTTACAGGCTTCCCCTTACAGCCAAGTGAACATGATGAACTTTTGCTGGAATTAGCAGCACGGTTGTATGCCCCATCATTTTGCAGTTCCTTTTTTTGAGTGGGTTGTGGCTGTAATGAGATGGCAAAGAATCTGGAAAGCATATTGTAGAGGGTGGTTAGAGCGGATGGAATAACTTGTTCTCTTTTGCACACGTTCAAAACACATCTTATACGGACATGATTTAACTGGTTCAAATCCTGTTCAACAGTTTGCCATTATCATTGTTTGGTTCATGACCTGCCACTTGTTTCTCAGTGCAATGCCATGGCTTCACAAACAGTTTTATGCAAGTCAAGAGATTCCAGCTTCAAAAGAAAAAAAGAAAAACGTAGTCTCAAAGAGGTTCTGTTATTCACTTCACAAGAAATTATTGAGCTACACCTTATAGATAAAATGGACATCCATTCATTCACTCTGGGAACAAAGTGTTCAAGGACAATACACGATAAGCAAGTCCCCAGCCTCCAGGCGAGGGGTTGGCAAGGAACTGAGTTCATCATTCACCCATAAAGGGCCTGAGTTTATGATTACAAGAGCAGAATGGTTACAATATCTGTTTATTTCCAAATGGAAACGCGCCAAAAGAGCCTTTGACGGCACAGAAGTGTTGTGTGAAGATGTTTCAGCCTCAAATGCCTTTGTAGACTGTAAGTCATGAGTCAGTGAACTTTTTCAGCAGGGGGCCAGTCCACTGTCCCTCAGACCTTGTGGAGGGCCAGGCTATATTTTGAAGGGGGGAAAAGGAACGAATTCCTATGCCCCACAAATAACTCAGAGATGCATTTTAAATGAAAGCACACATTCTACTCATGTAAAAACACCAGCCAGGCCCCACAAATAACCCAGAGATGCATTTTAAATAAAAGTACACATTCTACTTATGTAAAAACACGCTGACTGTCCGCGGGTTGGATTTAGAAGGTGATTATGGCGGATCTGACCCCTGGGCCTTAGTTTGCCTACCCATGCTGTAAGTCTTTTTGATGTGTTTGTAAGTCACTTGGAGTCATTTCCATGAGTAAATCATCAAAAATCATTCATTCATTCATTCCCCAAAACAATGATGATGAGGCAACTTTCTCTTTAGGGTCTCTTGTCAAAGCCCCTCCTCAAAAAAATCCCTGAAGGTGACATTGTATAGCCCTCCAGTTCATAGGCTGCCTATGAACACATCCCCCCTCTCCAAAGAATCCTAGGAACTGTAGTTTATCCCTCACAGAACTATAATTCCCACTACTGTTAACCAACTACAGTTCCCAGGGTTCTTTGGGGGCAGAGGAATGTGCTTTAAAGGCATGGCGTATATGCAGCCACAATATTATGCCACCACTGCAGTAACAGTAGAAATCAAAATACCTAACTGAAAGGCAGCAAGCACAAGGAGTACAGCAATGGCCCTCAGCCTCCTGTGTTTTGAGCTTTGCGTGAAGGAGAAAGAGAACATCAATCTGATGGGCAAAAAAAATATGCCTTTCATTTTCATTCTTCCTGAGACACTGTTCTGAAGACAGCTTTTCTTTCCCTCCCAAGGAGGACTGGCAGCTACTGCAACATTGCAGAAAGCGGGCTGACCAATGATCCAAGAAATGGTGATTAAATTTCAAGCTGAAGGTGCTTTGCTGAAACCAACACATACCGCTTCAGACATGTGTGGAACTCAACCCTGTATTTTTAACACGCCTGATTCAGCTTGCACTGGGCACACACACACACACACACACACACACACCGGCATATATTTCCAGCTGTTGACATCTCACTCCTTTTTTCCAGCATCGGGAGCTGTTCCCATACTTCTAGTTCAGCAAACAGCATCCATCTGCCAAGGCTGCTGTGCTCTTGCTTTAGGAAAGCTCTTATATAGTACTGCAGTGGTGATGCTTCCTAAATGAGGAAGGGATAGAGAATTTTTTTGTGGGGGAGCAGCTGGGAGCAATCTAGACTAGAGCCTATTGCCCGCCCTATCTCCTTTTTTCTTCTTTCTCCACCTTCCATGTGACAGCCCTTTAGATATTAGAAGATGGCAGTCATAAATGGGTTTGATCACCAAAGCATCTCTATACTGTAGGGGGCCTTCATGGTACTGATGCAAGAAGAGAAAACTCTTGCAAAAGCTATTTCTGTTGGCCAAAGTCAAATAAAGATACAGACTTATTTGGAAATGCTTGCATATACTGTGAGCAGATTCAAACTGATTTCAAGACTGACTCCATCAAGTGTAACACACTTCATAAAGCGATATGCCATCTGTCTCTCATCTTCACCAGTGAAAGATACTTCTGCATGTGTGATGAAAACCTTCCCCCCCCCAAGCACTGATTTTGACTAGGTTTGCCAGCAACAGAATCTGACCTTCTGAGAATTGTGCTGTTGTATGTGCCATTCATTTCAGTGCCCTGCACAGAGAAGTCTCCTCTTCATAGGTATCTCATACACGCCAGCACTTTCCTGCCATGCCCCTGTGCTCCAGGGCACATTGCAGCCAGGACTGCATAGGCATGAGAAGGCACCTTAAGCCATGGCTGTGCCCACCTGGTTCCTTCACCTATCATGCATGAATGGAGCTGTATAGGAAGAAGCTAGAAGGAAGTGACTCCACACTGCTCCAATAATCTATGTATCGGCCCTAATTCCCATGTAGAGCTTTTCCCGTTTTCTGTTTTTGATGTGGGAGTGACCTCTAGGAACCCAAAAATTCTATCTGGGGGGCAGCCCTTCTTGTGCCATGTCGTCAGTATTCTGAAAAGAGAAGCGTGTTGTTGTCTGTGGCTGTGAAAACAGATACTATCTCTTACCATGAAGACCGACCTTCATCTACACAGGAAAAACAACAACAACCCCCCCCCCAAGGTGTCATGCATCTGAAAACTTGCGAGCATCTTTGAGGAAACCATTAAAGGAAGCACTTGACCAAGCAGGTTTCGTTGCTAAGCCCCAAAGTTATTTATGTCAGAGAGTGCTAACCCATTTGCAGATGATTTGCCAGCCATGTCAGGCCCTCTGACCCTGCCTAGTTAGTTCCAGAGGTGCAGTTTGGTAACTTAAAACTCATAGACTTCATAGTCATATGTCTTACCCTTTAGATGGTAACCTGTCTTCACTGACTTCAAAATCTGGTGAGCCAGCACTTCTGCATTTGAAGACTCTCCTGCTCATTCTGCTAGGTCTTGCCATGATGGAAGGAAGTCCCTTCCCACTTCATGTCCTCTCACAGTTTCCCTTGTAGTTTTCTCAGCCACTTCTGGAAGTTGCTAGTGCTGCGTTCTCAGCCACCATGTTCCCTTGCATTTTCTCAGGGCTGGTCCTATTGTTAGGCATGGTGGGAGTGCAACCTAAGGCAGCTGACAGAGCTGTGCAACCTCAGGTGGCAACCTCAGGTGGCAAGACAGAGCTGTGTGTGCTATGCAGCCTGTCCTGTGACCCATAAGCCAGCATCCTGCCTTCAGGTATTGCTGAGGACACTATCCCATCTCAAGTAAGTTTCAACTACCGGTCTAGTTGGCCTTCAGGCAAGTAGACCTTTGGGTGACTGGCAGTAATATTATTCTATTATTTACTTATTGAATTTGCTCCCCATCCATCCTCCCAAGAATGCAGGGTGGCAAACTGATCCGCTGATCACTCCTCACTTCCCCCTCGCAAAGAATACAGTTTGGTAATATATTAGTGATATGTAGTTGAGGCCAAGTGGGGAGAGTGAACTGAGTTTTGAAATGAGAATCACACAGCACTGAGTTTAGAAGGTTAATTGCAAAGTCGTTTTACTACAATACTAACAGAGCAGGAAATTTAGTTTCCAAGAGAAAATAGATAGATGCTACCTTGTGCAGAGATCTCCAACCTTAATTACCTTGTAAACTCCATCCCTGACAGAGAGCCTGTTAGCTACCTCCCGAGGGACATACTTCACAAGCTCCTGAAAGCAACACCCTTAGCAAAGCTTTTATTCCATAATGATGGCTTGGATGGCTTTAAAGAGGATTAGATAAATTTGTGGGGGATAAGGCTAACAATGGCTGCTAACCTTGATGACTATGTTCCACCTTGCTTGCCAGAGGCAGTATGCCTCAGAGCTTCTGCATTTTACAAGCACTCAGGTGCCTGCAGGCTTCCATTAGGCATCTGGTTGGCCACTGTGAGGATTCTGGGCTAGATGGCCCTTCATTCTGAGGCAGTTATGTTCTGTCAATGTTTGAGTGGATGACACAGAAATCTTCTTTTATTTAGAAACTGTCCTGTGCAGAAAAGTGAATCTGGGCTGCCGAGATGGCTTATGGCTTTGCAAGAAAAGTATAAGCAAACTAGTTTCACCTTAACTTGGCCTTTCCTAGCCATTTATATTCCAGAATGCCGTGTGTATGTGTGTGAAAGAGCTGTTTTGCATGCAAGCCACATGCCCTCCCATTGAGCTACAAGCACTGGGTCACTTGTTTAATTTGCCACAATTGCATGTTTCATGAGCAAACAGGGCACACCACCAGTCCTGCATAACTCCGTGTCAGGTTGACTTTCTCACAAATCTGAGGATCTTCTAGTGCAACCCACTGCAATGCAGGAATATGCAGCTGTCCCTTACAGGGATCAAACCTGCAACCTCGGTGTTGCCAGCACTACGCTCTAACCAACTGAGCTATCCACTTTGACCGATTTAAACCATGTGGAGAAGTCAGTGCTGCCCCCAAGACATTGTGCTTTCCTGAAGAACAGCTCTCAGCTCTCAGGGCAAACACTTTCAAGAGTTTTGCTGCACCGTTCAAACACCAGCTCCTGATTTTATCTATATTCTCTCTCCTGGCGATGCCTAAAAGCGATCGTTTTGCTCTGTTGTGTGGAAGGGCCAGCCTTGCAAAATATGTATAACAACTTATTTATTACAAAGGAATATGTTGCTTGAGAAATGATGTTGAGGGGCCTAGCTTGGTTGATTTAGCTATTGCCCTGCCCAGAATCAGCTGGCATATTTCAAACAGTGAATATTTCAAACAGTGAAAATCTGGACAGAAAAGTTGTTTCTGGTCAAAGTTGTTGAGTTTTTTGGGCAAAAGAGCAAGAGGAAAATGGCTTTTTAAAGCTATTTTTATAGAAATCGGCAAAAACAGCACTGCTGACATTGGGTTGCCATACACCTGGATGTTCCCAGACATTTTTACCGATTTCTGCCTGGACACTGCTGCCAACTGCAGTATTCTGGATATGTCCGGGAAAATACAGACATATGGCAACCCTACAGTGGGCCAGTCCCACAGTGCCACTCTCCCCACATGGGCATTGTTGATGCTTACCTGGATTGTTGGTGCTGCACAGGTGGGAGTGCCAGATAGGTTCTGCCAGTGTAGTGTACCTGCTGTATGGTCTTAACCCAGCCACTATCTCACCACTTCCCATTCAGGCAAGCAGCAGTAATGCAAATGCCAGGAGTCCAGCTCTGTGGCTTTGTTTATGGAGATGCCACTGGTTCTCAATTAAGAAATAAAAATCCACCGATGAATGGATGATGCTTTTCATTAAGTGTCAGCTGTATATCTAGCAATGAATTCACCCCTAACAGTTTAGGTGCATCTTGTGGCTTTTAAAATGTGAATCAATATTAGTTATTCAAAGGGGAATGGAAATATCTTCCAGAGGCTTGCCTACAGAGCAGCTTACTCCTGCACAGATATACAATATGGGTTCCAGGACTTCTATACTCTCTGCTTTGTGTTTGCTCATTTGCCGCCTCAATTTAAGCAAGCCTGTGGTTTAAACCACCACAAGCTATTCTGTCTCAGATGCTGGGCTCTGAAACATTTTCTTCCATTTTCTTCTGTTTTCTTCCATTTTTCCCACTGGCAAAGGATTTCTTTTTCTGCCAGTCCCATAAAACATCTTTTGACGCTAATTTTTAACAATCTCTTAGAGACGTCTCCCATGTCCATTCCTATCAAAATGAAGTAGTGCACCTACGCACAGTCATCTTGTGAAATTAAAAAGTCAACAGCACTCAAATGCGTAAGCTTGTCCCATTTACTTTTGCAAATGCTATGTATAGCAGACAGAGTACAGACCAACTTTCTGCCTTCCCACAGAACTTAACGGCTTGGATCTTCTTCTGATGTTACATTTGCACTGTGGAAGTTTCCATGCCAGAGCCCTGGGCCATGCGTAATGAGTCCACAATGTGGCTTCTTCCCAGCCTTGCCCCAGTTTCTGGAGTTGTGTTGCAGATGCATGGACACCTTCAAGATAATGCATGTATTATCGTTGGACCCTGTTCCCGTATTGCAAAGATAATATCAGAACAGCAATCTCCGCCCCCCTCACCCCAGTAGATGCAGGTTTCCTACACATGCAGGTTTGCAGCTAAATAGATGAGGGATGTGGAAACTGTGCTCCTCCAGACACTGTTGGACTCCAGCTCCCATCAAATCCATCTATCATGATCAATGGTCAGGGATGGTGGGATTTGAAGTCCAGCACCATCTGGCTCCATTTGGAGGGTCACGTGCTCAGGGAGGTCAATCTCTGAAACAGACAAATGTTCTTATTTCCCATAACACTGATAGGAAATTGGGAAATAGAAGGACATAAGAAAAGTCTTGCTGGATTGGACCAATCTAGTTCAACATTTAGTTATCAAAGTGGCCATCCAGCATAGGAGGCAACTCCTAGGGGTCAAGGTCCCTTCTGCCCCCCACCCTAGTTGAGGGCAATGCCTTTCAAATTGTGTGCGTGCACCACATTTTGTGATTGATTATGCAGGGAGAGGCTTACCTGCCCCACCATATTTTATTCAAATTGGCATCCCTGCCAACCAGATGCCTATGGAAAGCCTCCAAGTTGGACATGAGGGCAACAACACTCTCCTCCTCACAATCCCAAGCAGCTAGTATTCAGAGACTTTCATAACTACTGACCATTGAGATCTTCAAAGTTAATGGATTTGTCTAATCCCCCTTTAAAACTGCCCATGTTGGCAGCCATCAAGTCAACTTGCAATAGCAAATTCAATACGATGTGCAACGGATTAACATGCTAACAACGGCATGTTTTTCAGAAGAGGACTCACTCACTCACTACAGGCTACTGATAACTATCCTATTCAACAATAGAAGATTCAGGGCTTTTTTTGTTTGGGGAAAAAGGCAAGTAGGGAGGGGACATGGTAGAGGTGTATAAAAGTATGTACAGTGGGGAGAAAATGGATAGAAAGAAATTAGGATCATTAGAGCTTAATGATGTTCCCATCTATAAAAAAAAAAAGAATTTGCTCGTTTTGAGACTGCAAGCAGAATGATCTGGAGCTTGACTGCAGGAGCCATAATCTAGGCCACTCAGCAATTGTATGCTGTTTCTGAAAAAGCATCTGCCTAGGTCATGGGAACTGATCTCGTGAATCTGGAGCACCCAAGAAGACTTGCTGAATCAGCAGTTTGCTGGCATCTAGCAACAAGAATGTAATATTAGAGAGAAAGAAAGGCATTACAACACCACAAGATAGGTTTTTTTTTTTTTTTAAATAGTATTTTGCTCTGATGGTGCAAAGCTAATACGCTGCACCTAGAGTCTTCAAAGGCGGAAAGACAAAATGGTTGGAAGGTCATCCCTGTATTAGACATACATCAGGCTAGATCCAGATACAAGTTTGCATCCAAATGGACTCAGACATTCAAAATGTCTGCCGTCTTGCTAATATAATACAGCATAACACAATGCAATGCAACGCAACGCAATGTATCGTATTTTCTGTAACTAAACTATCTCTGTCAGAAAGGTATGCTACAACCAGAAAGTCCCATGTGTTATACAGAATGAACAGAAAGGCGTGGAATGAGGCGGGAAATGTCTGTAAAAGATGTCTTCATGCAGTAGGTGGAAAACATGAAACATTTTGGGCATGAAATTCTGCTTTTTTGGATCTGGAGTTTTCATTAGTTTCAGCAAGTGAGTTGTGCATGCAACTCACAACTGACACACATTTGACGTGTGAACATTCAGCTTTATGTGCTCGGCAAAAATAAAAAAAATTAAAAAGGGGGTGGAAAGAGGGTGGACATCTGGGGGGTAGAGGCTTTGGAAATCCCACTCACCATTGAACCCAATGTGCTATGACTATATGAGGTTCTGTCATTATGCATGATCCCTGGAATATTACCCTTGACTCTATGCTATATATACTAGGTTTTCCTAACCTGCAGGAATTTAATTTACCCTTTGATGTTGTTTTCACAGCCTCTTCAGGTCAGTCTGCTGTTGTGGTTGATTATTTGGCTGCTTGGCTTTCATTTTTTCCTATACTGCCCATCTACATTTCCTTGTGTTCTGCCCTCAAATGCATTTGTCTTATTTGGCCCGTGACAGTACTGGTTTCACTGCCTCCATCACTGATTGTCTCTTCCCCCTGCACACCCTCTGTATAATCTGTGAACCACTGCAGAATTGTCCAAGGTGAGAGCTGCTATATCACAATATAATCTATTTGGACAAAATGCTGGAAGTAGGTCTGTTAAGACATCCAGCCTTGACACCACAGAGCTGTTTTTTTGCAGAAGGTTTTCACTGTATTGTCTGGCCTCATTTTAAAATCCCAGAGCCATCAGATTTTGACTCTCCTCTACAGACAATGCCCTGCTGCCATGCATCAGCAATTCTGTAACATCCAGTGTAGATTCCTTCTCCTTAGTTTTGACTCACTAATCCCCCTGCACCACAGAGAGCAATTATTCTCTGTCCTTGGCATTCCCATGTCCCCAATTGGTGTCATTTTCTGCTGGTGTTTGCTTTTCTCATATACCAGTACTGTTTTCTTTAACTTCCTGTTCTACTTTATGCAGGTGGGGGATTCAGTAACAGTAAGATGGCATTGCACTCCTGTTCCCAGCCCACGAGGTCAATATCCAGAACCACACTACATTATTTTTGGTTGTTCCAAGAACAATAATTAAACTTTGAAGGATTCTTAAAACAACAACAAGAAAAAGCTAATTGCTTCTATTCTATTCTATTCTATTCTATTCTATTCTATTCTATTCTATTCTATTCATTTAAAGTAAATATTGTATACTAGGGTCTGTGAAGTGTAGGTGGGTTCCCACAAGGCAATACACAGTGATAACAGCAAGAACTTTTATTGAACTAACAGAATTGGACAACAGGGGCAAAGCAACTGCTTATATACATTTCTGAAGGCCTGGCCCACTCCCACTCCCAACGTGATTGGCTGGCTAAACTCCCAAGCTGCAAATCATAACTCAGAGTTTAAGGGCCAATGGCAGTGGCCCAAATCCTGAAATGTTCTGTGATTGGATATCACGTATCGAATCAGAACACAGGGGCTCAGAATCCTTAGTCCAGACTCAAGCTCAGGCAAACAAAGTCCACATAACAGGCTGTGTCCTGGCTTTCTTTCTTCACCACTGGCACCCCTGGACCTCACCAAAACTCACCTACAAACCTCACCACCTCCATCCCACAAACTCCTGAGACTTTGCCTTTCCACCTTATGCCACTGCCACAGCCAAGCAAACTGAAGACTCAACCCAGCAGGAGCAGCACCATAGGCAGGCATGTCCAAAGTCCATTTTGGGGGCCTATTTTGGTTTAATCCGGTTCCTGCGGCAGTTTATTTCCTGTGGTAAAATCGCATGTTCACTTCATCAAATCTGGCCCTCTCTTCTTTTGTCATCCTGATTAACTGCAGGAAGTTAATCAGGAAGAGGGATTCACTGTTGAACCAGTCTGAGAATTTTAGCTCTGTGAGGGGAATCAGAGGTTTCCCAACAACTCTCAGCACTCTTAACACAGTGGCTGACTTTGGGCTCTCAAATTTCATTGATGCCCTGTGTGACACTAAAATACGGCACCCCACCACCTCTGCCCCCCCCCAGTGTGGTGCCCAGTGTGGCCACACCGGCCATGCTATCCTAAAACTGCCTCTGCCCTTAACGGTGGATTCCCCCCGCCCTTGGGAAGCCACAACTGCTAAAAGTGGTTTGGTACTGCTTTAAATGTATAAAGCAGAATAACTCCACCAATAATGCAGTACTATTGTGTCAAGAACATATCACAGAATACGCCAGCAATAGAACGCCAATCAAGAGGGGCTCAGAAATTTTACTTAACATGTAAATAACTAAGAAAGGCAGGAGGGCTAATGAGATGAGTACACTTGGTCTGTTAAATGACACAAACAGATACCTTCTTTTGGAGAAGCAGTACGTCAATTGCCTTTGGAGCACAGCAGCCTTAATTTCAAATGTGAAGTGTTTTTTTTTCTGGGGAAGGGAGGGAGGTGAATTTATTACAATATGGAAGCCTTGTGACTCAGCCACATTGCTCTAGCAGTATCACATTTATCAAGATCCTCCAGGCTGCTATTCCTTCGTAGTTGGGACGTGATTCTTAATTGCTATTTTCTGGTGGCATTGCTGGCTAGGGCAGAAGCTTCTAAGGCTGAAATCAGGGAGGGAGATGGTCCTTTGATATTCTCCTGGGAATTACAATTGCTCTTCTTAAAATGGCGACAAGAACATTGGTGTTTCCTCCCTCCCTCTGCCCCATAAAGAAGCTAAGGCAGAGGGGGAAGATTGCAGAGTGACAGCCTCATCACCGATTTGCACGAATGAGCCGAGGAAGGAATATAAATTGTACATGCCATAAAACTGCAAAGGTGCCACGGGAGTCGTGACTATAAGCTTCATGTTCAGAGCTCTGCTGTGAGCAGTTTACATTTACCTAACTCCAGTCAGAAAGATCCCAAAGCACTATAGCCAATTCGTAGGACTCAATTACCCCTCCAGGAGGAAAAGGAGAAGCAGCCTACACCAGGATGGCGTGTGGTTTGCAAAATAAAGGCCACAGAACAGCTTTATGCAATCATAGAAACGGATGGGATCTTGAAGGTTGTTGTTATTTATTATTAGTAATGTTAATTGCAGACCACTCTTCAAGAAGAGTTCTCAGGGAGGTGAGTATAAAATATCAAACAAAGTATTAGCAGTACAGTGGAACCTCCGGTTGCGGACATAATCCATGATGGAGGCACGTCTGCAACCCACAGTGTTCACAAGCTGAAGCGCCGCGTCTGTGCAGGCGGCGGCACGATTTGGTGCTTCTGCGCAGGCATGATTTAGCGCTTCTGTGCACGCGCCAGTGGCGAAGCCTGGAAGTAACCCGTTCTGGTACTTCCAGGTTTCCCGCGGTCTGCAACCCGAAAACACGTAACCTGAAGAGAACGTAACATGAGGTATGACTGTAAGCAATAAAAAGCACAATACTCTATCATAAAAATCACCACCAACAGAATACATAGGTCCAATCAACAAATAGCAGCAGAATCATATTGCTAGACATCATACAGATGTGTTGTCAGTAGATGATGAAAAAGATGTCAACAAGAGGGATGAGCATATGTCCAATGAGAGGGAATTCTGCAGTCAGGAAGTCCTGAAAGCCCTACGAAGAGCAGCATGAAAATGTTCAGCTGAAAAAATGTCTTCATGTTGCCAAGATGGCGGCTGAGCCTATGAGCCAATGGCAGCAACACTAAGCATTGAAGACAGAACACACTGTCCTATGCTTGTTTACTCTGAAGCTCCAGTCTGTTCAATGGGGTTGTTTAAGAGTGCTAGTAGTTGTTAGGAAACCCCTATTCCCCTCCCAGAGCTACAATTTCCAGAGTTCCTTGGGAAGAGGGATGGATGGTTAAACCTCTCTGAGAATTGTAGCTCAGCATCCTTAACAAACCACAGCTCTCAGAATTATTAGAGGGAAGCTGTGACTGTTTCAAGTGGTATCACAGTGTTTTAAATATATGGTGTGAATGTTGCCTAGTATTGAGCAAGGGACTCAGCAAGACTGTGATATGCACACGGCTTTGCAAGTGAGTCAGATCTTTACCTGCCCCACAGCTGACATCATATGTGGTGTCAAGTGTACAGTGAGTGGGTGTGGCTTGACCAAATGGCCTTTAGAGCCAAATGGGAAGTCCTGGCTGGCCTAATTTGGCCCAGAGGCTGGGTCCCTCACCTCTTTAGTAGGGGGATAATTACGCTAAGCTCTTCAGTTTCATTTTCCTAGGTGCTTGTCAGATCCAGGCCACAACAGCTGGAGAGGTGGCAAGGATCTGGAGCAGAGGGAACAATAAGCAGGTGGGTAAGTTGCTAGCAGGTAGAGAGACAGCTTAGTGGCTTCCCTCAAAAGCAGACTGAGGAGTACTGCAGTCTGAGAACTATAAAGAATGGGCTTGTCCAGGGGTGCCAGCTCCTGGGGACAGAGCCCTTTTCATCCCCCCTCAATATTTTTGCGGTGGAGCCTGGGTCCTCTCAATGCCCCATAAGCACGTAGATGAAGCATGGAGCTGCCGGCCATTGAAGCTGTGTAGCCGCTGCATTCGGCTTCACCCCCAGTTCCTCCTGATGTCACACACCGAATGTCAGGACATTGTACATGTGTGACTTCACACACACAAACAATGTTGCCCCTCCCCTCATCGCTCTCGCAAGCTGGTGTCCATTCCCTAAACCAGAAGGGTATTCTGATATGTGGTGTTAAGACCCATGGTTTGAACTGCTTGCAGTTCTTTCCTTCAGCTAGTGGTGTGGGTAGAAAGGAATTGCCACAGGGGCCCTAGTTTGAATTTTGTGGGGCCTGGCAGCACCTCTGATGTGGTCCCTCCTGTTCTCTGCTGATGAAACCTGAAAACTGAGGGCCAAGCTATTTGTGTATGGTTCTTCCTACCCCCATTTTCTTCTCTTACAGATTGCATCCATGGAGGCTGCAATCTGTTCTGGAACACTGGCAGGGAAGGAGCTTCTTAACCCTCACCCTCCCTGCTCTGGCAGAAGGGTCACTACTTCATGGGAGGAAAAGCAGCTGGGATGAGGTTTTTAGCAGAAGAAATGCCAGCAGGGACGATTAAGAAGACCTTCTCCTGAGGCACGATGCAGCCCCTGTGACCCCATTTTGGGGGAAAAGAAGTCGGCAGAGTCGTGATGGAGCATCATGTGTAGTTTTTCCCTGAGGACCAGTCTGCCAGGAAGGATGAAAAAAAGGGGAGATGTGTATGGATCAGATAAATGAGAAGATGAGAAATTATTTAGTACTCCAAGAGGCTGTAATTAATGGGATGACACTGTGCAAAGGAAAACCTAGGAGGAGTAATCAGAAGAACATTTCTGGGAGCGTGATCTGCTTAGGTGATGTTTTTGTCCATGTTTGTCTGGGTTTTGCAGGAGCAGCATCAGAAGATGTTAAATCTGCCAAAGGCAACACCTGCCCCCCTGGTTTCCCCCATTGAGCTCTACAGCGCGAATGTGGGAGTAGCACATGGTGGATCAAGACCACTCCCTTCCAAGAAAAGCAACAGAATGGATGCCTTGTCTTGAGTTGTATGGTCAGTCATCATTACTCACTTCTGCCCTTATATGTTATGGGTAATCTGGAACCTTATCCAGCCTTAAATGCCCTCTAAAATTCTTGCTTCTAAGTGCCAAAAGAGATATTAAGGATGGTCCTGTCATGAGACAGAGTGAGGCAGCTGCCTCAGGTGAAATGTGGGGAGGATGTGGCATGTAAGTGGAGCTGTGCATGCCCTCTGGCCTGTTCTGCACTCCCTCATCCAGCCAGATTCAACTTCCAGTCTGGTCCACCTTTGATGCTTGGAATGGAAGAGGGCACCAGTCCTTCATTTCAGGTACCAAATTGTCTTGGACCAACTCTGTGAGGCATGACAGCAGCAGTACCTTGTGATTAAGCATGGATCTTGTGCAATCATACGAGAAAAGCAAGTGGGTTGAGTGGGTTTGTTCTTAACAACAGACATGGGTGTGGGTGAGGAATGCAGGACCCTTTCTTAGCCCAAAGGGGCATCTTTTTGCAGCTGCTCTCCTGCCTGAACCATTGACACTGATTGCTGATTGCTGAGAGGGGTTGGGGCAGCATGGGCAGGGGAAGCACCAGGTTCAGAGTTGGCTTTAGGGTAGCGCAACTGGTTTGGCATCGCAGGGGGTGCCACAACAATGATGGAGAGTGCAGCATGGAAGGTAGGAGGGACACCAAATTTTAGGATCACACAGGGCACCACTGAAATTTGAGAGCCCAAAGTCTGCCACTGCTAGGTTGATGACCATAACCTTGGGGGGGGGAGGGGGGCATTTAAATACCTGCATCTCCCACTATCACACTGAGTTTATGCAAATTCCTTTCCCTTTGGGGAAGGGCTGTATCTCAGTGGTAGAACATCTGCATTGTTTGCAGAACAGCCCAAGTTGAATTCCAGGTGTCTCCAGGCACAGCTGGAACAGAGTTCTGTCTAAAACGAACTAGCATTGTATCTTCCTAAACTAGAAAGCTCTCCCTGCACTTCCTTCCTTTCTCAAATGAGGAAAGCTTAGTACAAGATTGTCTTTTCTATCCATTAAGTTATTTCAACTGCATGACCCTCCCCACATACTTCACCCCATGTGAAATGACAAATTGCACATGGGGTTTGTGCCATTTCCTAAACGATGCAGGAGATTTGTCTCAGTGCAAAGTGGCCCTAAGAGAATATGACTGCTGTGCCCTTGATAGATGCCAGATGGCATCCTCAGAAAATGTTAACTGCAGCAGTCATTTCTGATCCACAACTGACTACCAAACAGTTTGCAGAAAGGCAAGGAGAGAAAAAGTACACCCCGCCATTACATTTTTGATTCCAGTCTGAAACATGCTGACTCACTGCCAACAAAATATCCGACAAAATAATCATAATCAAGAATGATAATGATGATATAATGGCATTGGGACTTTCTCCAATATGGGAGAAGCTCCCCAGAGAAATGAGCAGAGGAGAACCTGCAGCAACATCTCAGAATAAATGGACCAGTCTGTTGGCAGTCCTGTCAGTTTTGCAGGTGCTCATAAATCCATCATTGGTTTACAATTTAGAAAACAACCCACAGACAGAAATCTGCATTATTTTTATTCATAATTTCACAAAATACATGTTTTAAGTGTAGCTTAAAATGTGCATTTTTATGCTCATTTGCACTAAAATACACTTTCTATGTAAAAATATGCATTTTTACATGACATTTTAGAACGTTTTTTGAGCCAAAAATTGTAGCAGAAAATTTGGAAAAGCACTAAACCAGGTTTCCTCAACCTCAGCCCTGTAGTTTTGAGACTACAATTCCCATCATCCCTGACCACTGGTCCTGCTAGTTAGGGATCATGGGAGTTGTAGGCCAAAAACATCTGGAGGGGCGAGGTTGAAGAAGCCTGCACTAAACCAAAGGACAACTACCTCCCAATCTCTGTGTTAGTCCGTTAGTCCAGCAGGACATATCAGGTAAGGCCACTTCTGCTCAGTCAGTTCACTACAGAGTGAACAAAATCCTCAGGCACTCAAGATTAGACTTTGGATTTGCAGGTAGTCCATCCCATGGCATCCCCATCCAAAGCTGCAACCAATGCCAGTGAAGGCGGGTTTGAATGAAACACTTTAGATGTGGAACTAATAATAGTCCAGGAAGGAATATAATTTCTTATTTATGTTTCCTTGAACTAACAACATTAAGAGGGTAGTCGTGTTAGTCTGTTGCAGTGAAAACCGCAAAGAATCTTGTGGTAGCTTAAAGAGCAACACCTTTTTATGGCATAAGCTTTCGTGGACTAGTTTATTCATCTGACTTGTTTTCCCATCAAGTATTTATGAGTACTTAAGAGTGACAAGCTGGCTGGGACTGATGAGAGTGCATACAGAGGATGCAGCACTGACTGTTCTGGATTTAAGGTAAACAACAGCCCCATTACCTCTCTTCTCCAAAGGACCATGCCCCATCATCCCAGTAATGGAAGGGGGGCCAGGTGAACTGGGGTCCTTTATTTGCACCTGCTAGTCTGTCCCTAGTGATGCCTATGATAGCATATCCAAGATTTTGGCTGCAAATTCAGGAGATTGAACTCACCATAAAATATCCCTCACACTGGCCAGTGTTTGTGCGCGTGCACTATGAATATTTTACATAACAGGACGCTGGGTTTGCAGAAACACCCTAATTATGGTTTATTAGGCTTTGTACTGAACATCTTGCACATTTCCTGTTCTCAGGTTACCTGACTGACAGAACATGAGGCTGTCAGAGCCGCTTGCGCTAGGATGGGGTTTTTGTTTGCATCTGTGGCTCAACCAAATGTACTTCCTGAAGTAACACCTGTGTGCTGCTTAGATCTGAATCAAGAATAGCCTCCTCTCTTATCTGTTTCCAAGAACTGTTGATAGGTACCAGGAATTCTTTTTCTAGCACTTTGGACATTTGCCGAGTCAAAAAAGCGAACTGCGGTGGTGCGCTCTCTCTCTCTCTCTCTCTCTCTCTCTCTCTCTCTCTCTCTCTCTCTGTGTGTGTGTGTTGTAATTGCGAAATGTGATGCTAAAAGCTTTTCTGCAATAACAGCAAAGCACACCATTTGGTCCCCTTAATGCTTTTTTCCATTTCTAGCTGATTTAAGCAGTAAAACAGGGATGGGAAATCTTTCATCCTCCAGATGCTCCCATTCACCCCAGTCAGCATGACCAATGGTCAGGGATGATAGAAGTGGGTTTGCAACGACCTTTGGAGGGTCACAGGTTCCCCATCCTTGCAGTAAATGCATCTATAGCTGTAAGCATGAAAGTACATTTGAACTTCATTCTAAGAGAAGATCCACACCACACAAGTAAAGCACATAGAACACACATTTAAAGCACATGACCTCCCCTCAAGAATCCTGGGACCTGTCATTTTCTCCTCCCAGAGCTATAATTCATTTTAGTGGGGTTTCAGCAAGAGAAGTCACTGGTGCAGTGTGTCCTGAGTTACCGTATCTTTCGCCCTATAGGACGCACTTTTTCCCCTCCAAAAATGAAGGGGAAATGTGTGTGCGTCCTGTGGGGCGAATGCAGGCTTTCGCTGAAGCCTGGAGAGCGAGAGGGGTCGGTGCGCACCGACCCCTCTCGCTCTCCAGGCTTCAGGAAGCTATCTGCAAGCCTTGCGAGCCCGGCGGGAGTTCCCGCCGGGCTCCCAAGGCTTGCGGACAGCAGCCTGCAGCCCGAAACCCGGGGAGCACAGTGGGGTGCGCCCCGGGCTTCGGGCAGATATCCGCAAGCCTGGAGAGCCCGGCGGGAGTACTTGTTTGTTTTAATGGTTTCTTCTGTAGTTCTGATCATTATGGTTCTAAGAGAAGATTGGGTGTGCATTTATGGGAAAGGATTGACACTGTATTTCTTAAAGTCATATTACTATGGTAGTGCTGCACAAGGCAATCAAGGTGATCTTGCAGCCCTTTGCCACTCATGAATGATCCTATTGTTCAGTAGACCTTGTGGGAAATGGGAAGCTAAGTTTGTTTTGAGAACCTCAGTTTCCTGGTTTTGCGGGCATAAAGGGGAAAAAAATATCAATATATGCTTCATGGCAAACATATTGCATAACCCTGTTGCTTTTGTACAGTGGACACATAGCTTCTCCAAATCTCTTACTATATCCTGAGTCTTTCTGCACATGTTACTGTGGGTTCCTAGGCTACCGTCCACATGTGTGTGTGCATGTTTTAGTTTTCCATATTTAGTATGTATTGCTTTGAGATCCACAGTGATTGCTGTAGCACCATGGCTCCCAACCCACCAAATTTAATTGGTATTGCGACCCATCCATTTATTGTTCCATGAAATTTGGTCCTTAGGTCTTCTCTGCTGCCAGCCACCAGAGGATGGTTCCCAAGCTGTAAGTCAGTATAAATTCACCGCAAAGACTTGCCCAAACATGAAGTTTCCTAACATTCGGTTACAAGTGTCATCGCAGCATTATAATGGGCCAATGAAACAAAGAGTTGTAAGATGTTTTCATCAAGCCAGCTAAGGATTACAAGCAATAATTATTATGGGTTTGGTTGTAAAGCTTGAGACCAAATGCACATGCTTTGTACAGGCTGGTGCCCTCATGATACACCTTCAGGCGCCAGGCAAAAACATTCCTCTTCAGCTAGGCCTTTGGCTGTTTAATATCATATACCCTTTTAAATGTTGTTTGTGGGAGCGGGGTTATTGGTTTGTGTTTTTGTCTTTGTTCTTTGATCGTGTATTTTGTGCTTTTGTCTTGCATTTTCATGTTGTGAAGTGCCCTGAGATCTGCAGATAAAGGCTGGTATACAAATTTAACAAATAAGTAAATAATGTAATTTACAACCCACAGGTCGGGAACTGCTGCTGCAGCACGTTGGGATTTCCAGCAATATAAATACCATGTAAAGGTAAAGGTAAAGGTACCCCTGCCCGTACGGGCCAGTCTTGCCAGACTCTAGGGTTGTGCGCTCATCTCACTCTATAGGCCGGGAGCCAGCGCTGTCCGCAGACACTTCCGGGTCACGTGGCCAGCGTGACAAAGCTGCATCTGACGAGCCAGCGCAGCACACGGAACGCCGTTTACCTTCCCGCTGGTAAGCGGTCCCTATTTATCTACTTGCACCCGGAGGTGCTTTCGAACTGCTAGGTTGGCAGGCGCTGGGACCGAACCACGGGAGCACACCCCGCCGAGGGGATTCGAACCGCCGACCATGCGATCGGCAAGTCCTAGGCGCTGAGGTTTTACCCACAGTGCCACCCGCGTCCCTATAAATACCATGTACTTGAAATCAATTGCTTAGTGTTGCAGCATGCAGACTTTGGAACTTCCTGCCTATTGACATCAGGCAGGTCCCTTCACTGTACTGTTTTTGATACCCGCTAAGAAGATTTTTTGTTTAGGCAGCAGCAAGCCTATCCAGACATGTAGAACGTTGATGTGTGTTTCAAGCTGGTTTTTAGCTTATAGTTATTTTAATTATTTTTGAATGTTTAAAATAGTTGCTTTTAACTATTTTATTCTTTTATTCTTTTTGTAAACTGCTTTGAGGTTTTATTACAATCTTATGAATATATATATATATATATATATATATATATATATATATATATATGAGTCTGACCTGCAGCCTATGTCAATTTAAATACCTCTGTCCAGTTAGTTAGGGTTCCTAGATACATTCGTTTCAAGCCACTCTGGAAAGCAGGTGGTGCTGTTTTCCTGTTTTATCAATAGGGAACTGAATATGAGAGACACCTGCCCACACTATTTCTGGCAGATCAGTAATTTGAATCTCTAGTGCGCAAAAACAGCATTGGAGTAGGTCTGAAAAACACATGTCTTCACTGTGACAGTGAAAAAGGAAACAGTGACTTATGCTATGCCAGCAGATATGTGCTTTTGGACAATTCTGGAGGTTGGTGGTTGTTGTTGTTTTTTAAAAAATATATGAATACAGGTAAAGTTATACCTGCACATACACCCAGTTTGAGGAGAAATGGAGGGTGGGGAATTAGCAATTGAGGGGCAGGGACAAAAGCACATATTGCAGTTATGGAACATCTACTCATGTAGATGGGAAAGGCTGGAGAATTAATTAGGGCAGAAAATGTAAACTGCACGTGTTCCCAATCGGACTTGCACACAGGAAACAGGAATTCTCAACAAAAAGTATGGCTGAGCCTTTGATATCATGGTTGTGTGTTTATGAAACTAGAAGCTAGTATCTCAGAATATATATATTAGGGAATACAGCCTCCATAGTCTGCTCAAAACACCATTACTTTGCAATCTCCATTTTTTACTGCACCTGCTGATTCACGATATGCTATCCCTGCTTCACCACCACCAAAATTCCAGATTCTGCATAGAGCCCAACTATACAAATCACAAAGAATAGCTTGCAAAATGTGCATCGTTTTTTAATGATACAGAAATTTTGCTACCAAATTTTTTCTGAAGCATAGCATGACTTTTTCACCACAGACTTGAGCACAGCTAAATCTAGTATACCACAAAATGTTGTCCATGTGTCCTTAAAAACATATCTATGCCTTTAAGTCATAATTCACTCCACATCGTAATATTATAACTTTGCTGACTTACTTTCCTTTCTCCCCTTCTAAACATTTAGGTACATTCCCTGTAACTTTTTTTTAATGCTGCCAGCTGGGGTTGAATGTGTCTTTCAGTTTTTCCAATCTTAAATTCAGCTTCCGACATTTCCAAACAATTTGAGATTTTGATTTTTTTTAAAAAAAAAATCCTCATGAAAAAAATATTTTTATAATAATGCACACATTTTTTGCACACAAAAATACACATTTTTGTATGCTATTTTGACTAATATATATGCTTTTGTGCACATTCTCCCCTAATATATGCATCTTTGTAAACACTGGTTGTACAACTGCATCTCAAAATTCAGATAAATGCAGATTTTGAAGGCTAGCTATGTTTCGGTTCATATGCTATTTCAGAAAGTGAGGATTTGATAGATTTGGCTTAAATGAATACTGTATCAGTTTTTCCTCCATCCCTGCTTCCAGCTAATGCCAAGAGGAGATGTCATATACTTGACAAAATCCATTCGAGATCCTAGGATCTCTTACATAGTCTTACATAGTTCAGCATTCTGCTCCCCCATTGACCAACCAGATGCCTCTGGGGAGTCCATAAAGAAGACATGAGCATAATAGCTCTTTCCTGATCATGTATCTCAACAACTGGTATTCTGAGGCATATTGCCTCTAATACTGAAGGCAGTAGTCACTGATAACTGTTGTCTCATTGAAAGCTGTCTTGGTCTCAGATTGATACTTCCCTGCCCATAACTTGGGAGGACTACTTTAAATGGTTCCTAAAAGCAACAGAGGGGAAGCCACTCATATGCAGCAACTCACATAGATTAGCTTCCTTCTGACCTCCCCCTGTACATTGTCAATGGGAAAATCCCTACTATCTGTTGTGTTGCAAAGGGACACAAGATAACCTAAAGGCAAGGCAATCCCTGATGTTGATTCACAAAATGGCTGCTTCTCCCTGTTAAACGTGTGTTGCTTTGACTTTTCTGTATCTGCTTCTTCTATCCGGTTTTTATGTGTTGTTTCTCAAGGACTTCCTATATAATTCAAAATATATGCAGCTAATTTCTAACGAAACCTTGGGGACTGACTCAGTGTACAACCTCCAAGGACATTTGTGCATGTGTTCGCATGAAATTAAGCAGGATGTTGGAGCGACTTGACGATTTCTGTATAAATACGTTTGGGGGAAATGGTTATAATTCATGACATCCATCAATCTTCCCCACCCTAGTCAGTGGTAATTAAGAGCTATGACTCAAGTACAGGCAGAACTCTGGAGTTGTAGAGGGACTCTGCCAGGAGCACCTTAAACTACCTTACACATTAAAAAAATATATATTGCAGGGCAAATATATAGGTGAAAAAATTAGTCATCTGCTGAGTCATTCAATCATTACATGGATAGCCTGATAGTTTTGAACCACATATTAATACCTGTTTTAAAATTACAGTTCAGCTTTTAGTTGGAACTATTGTTTAGTACTGCAATATATATATAGAGAGAGGAGAGGAAAAATGTTATATGGTTCCTTTGACTCAGGAAAGTGAACTGCAATGAAGGTTGCAATCCTGCCCACACATACTTAGGGTGCCTTGAGACTTGTCCGTATTTTGCAGGACGGATTCAAGCACACACCAGAACTTTAGGTTTGTGCACAACATATCCACTTGAAAACCAAACCAAACATACTTTTTTGTGGTTTGGGTGGCGATTATAAAGTGTTGGATGAATGAACAATTAATGGGAAGATGTATAAATACCCCAAAAGCAAATCAGGATGGAAGGAGGATAAATGCTCAGTGTCCTATAACTGCCCCACAAACAAATTGCTCAGATATAGTCTAACCATCATGTGAGTTTTGTGCAAATAAACTAGGATGAATCCTGAAGAAGTAGGCCATCTGTCTTAGTTGCAGGGAGTCTCACTTTTGAATAAATAGGGATGCCCTTCTGATGACCTGCTTCATGATTTGTGCTGATTTGGTATATCGTTCCCTGCTTCCAGAGAGTTTAAGGCTGCACTCCTGTGCCTACTTATCTGCCAACTCAATGGCAATTACTTTGAAGTAGAGAGATACAGGATTTTGTTGTGAATCCCTCAAAGATTCAGTATAAACGGTGAAACTATTGGATTGGTATGCCTGATCTGTGCGATTCACCATCCAGCATTATTATCAGACATCACATGAGAGTTGTCGACTGCCAACAGGAGAAAGCACGATGTCACCTATTGATTCCAGGCGAGTACCAGAGTGACCAAGTGTGCTGGATGTGAAATTTCAGTCCTGGAACTGCAGTTGCACATGCCGTGCATTCATTGAAAACTACAGATGACTGATATTGGAGGTCATGTTTGCAAGGATGATCACCTGTCCTGAAATGCTATTTCTAGACCTGCAATAAAAATCATTTACATGTAATCAGCAGAACAGCGGACAGCCAAGAGAACCATTGAGCAGACACCCTATCTTGGTGATATTTTCTCTGGCTGATTAAACAGAGCTCATTAGCAGGCCTAAAAATACCCAGAAACCCATTATATTCAATGTGAAACAAAAGGCATTCGCCAGTAGCAAGCTTCTCAATCAATACACAATTGACCAGTACCAGATCTGTACTCAGCATGTTCAAAGCATTTGGAATGCAACCAATGTTGCATATAAGATATCACACCCTTGCTAATTGATCCAGAATAAGCACCAATGCTGGATTCTATAGCCATAATCTCTGACGTAGATCAGAATCCCCATTCAACCCATATCAACATGCTTTAAAAGCCTAAAGAAACTGAATAATACTAAACACACCACAAGGCTTCAAGAAAATTGTCACTATAAGTCTGGAACTTCCAGCTGCTCTGTGAGTGCAAAACCATGTTTATGAAAAGAGTTTCCCACCACCCACCAAAAAGAAAGAAAGAAAGAAAGAAAGAAAGAAAGAAAGAAAGAAAGTCATTTGAAGCATTGCTTCTGGAGGGAAGGGGATTTTGTAGATGTTTCCCTAACTGAAAAGTACATTGTTTTCTTTTCTTTGACACTGAAAGGGTTTGGATTCCCAGGGCTTAACTGAATCTAAGGCACATCCTCATTATCACTTAACATTCAATAGTTGCACTTTGAAACCCACTATGCACAGCACCAGTGTGGCTAATTTAAAGTGGCAAAAGGGTTATGTTTTCTTTTTGCAGTTAAACAAGTCACAGTTACACAGTATTAAGGGATCACAGTACACAGCAGGCATGCAAACATATGAACAGCCTGCCAGACCAGGCTAAGGGCCCATTTAGTCCAGCATCCTGTTCTCGCAGTGGCCAATCTGGTGCCTGTGGAAAACCTGCAAGCAGGGCTTAAGTGCAACAGCAATCTCCCCTCCTGTGATTCCCAGTAACAGGCACTCAGAAGCATACTTCCTCTGATAGTGGCAGTACTGCCAGCAACCGAACCTTCTCCAGTAGTGGATGGCATGGTGGGGCCAGTGGTGCTCACCTGACCTCCAGTTGGTTGCATTGCTGCTCACTGGGAGGTAGAGGGTGAGATGATGCTAAGGCTGCTGCGGTGGAAACACACGGTCTAGAATGCCCAGTATGTTCCGCCAGTGCATTTGCACCGCACCAGCATTGCCATGGCCTCACCCCTCTAGTTCCTTGGTAAGCAGCAGCTTAGGCTATATGCGTGAGTCCCTTCTGATTCCTAGCTCCAGCAAGGGTTAAAATCTAATGGAGGATTCAATTGTTGGAATAGCCAGGCTGGTTTCTTGGTGAGTTAATGGTAACAAAGGAAGTGGTTTTGTGCCAGAGGGTGAATGGCTGTTGGTGAGAAGAACAAGGGTCAAGAGGTGAGAGAGCGAGAGCTGGGCTAGAAGCAGGCTGCAGGCAGCAGCCTGAAAGGGAGAGACATGCTTGATTTCTGCTTGAATCCAACACTGTGGCTGTGGGAGAAGCAAGACCTTATTGTGGTGTTAATGCTGTGAACCCCTCGTCATAGGCTTAGGTTGTATGTATGTGTAAATAAACTATACAGTGGTACCTCGGTTTTCAAACATAATCGTTCCAAAAGACGGTTTGAGTTCTGAAACGTTCGAAAACCAAAAACTCAGAAGCTGACAGCTAGGCCTCAGGATCTTGTACTCAGCAGAAGCCGCGTGGCATGTTCGACTTCTGAGGCGTGTTCAAAAACCGAAGCATTTACTTCTGGGTTTGCAGCATTTGAAAACTGAAATGTTCATCAACTGAGACATTCGAAAACTGAGGTATATCCTAAAAACACCAGTCTCCACTGTCCCTGATTCCAAGGAAACCAAACCCTGGGTAAGCATTTGGCAACCCTGGAATCTTGGACCATTCGGAGGTTAGGGTGGCATGCAGATAAATGTGTCTGGGTGTGATTTTAATAAAACATAACAAAATGTAGTAACAAACCCCCAAAACAAAAGTGAAAGGGTTATCTGAACATCAGGACAAATTTCTAGGCCAAAGTCAAGTATAACAGGCCAATATTATCAGATTCCAAGCAACACAAATGGGTTTTCGTTATCCTCTACCTTATTGTTCCAGGACATTGCGTGTTAAGATCACCAGGAGCTTTCCCATAAATAAAGACACAATTGACGCAGAAATTAGGTTTAGGTTAATGGCATAATTTTGGCCACAACTGATTACAGATTGTGAGCGGTTTGCTTAGGCATTGGTTCTGACTAGCTGCATGTGCACCCTTGCAGGGCAGCGCTGACCACTGGACTCTGGCAGAGGTCAGCAAGGGAAAACATCCTGGGGGAGCATTGGTCCGGGTACAATGACCCAAGCTCAACCCAAATGCTCCCAGGGGCTCTTGCATGGCCCTAACCCCTGGAAGGGGATCGGACAAAAGCATGGCAAGCCCCTGGATTCCTTTAATAGAATACTCTAGCATTGGAGGGGTGGGCACAGCCTAACCACATCCCCTCCACCACCATTGAACCAATGCCTAACCGCCAAACCTTACAAAGTTCTGACAATTTGCTACACAGTAGGTGAAACCTAAGTGGCACCAGCCAATCAGCCAATTGGGAAAATTCCTACCGGGCCCCTGTCCCAAAAACAGATGACCCACGATGGCATAGCAAGGTCAAGCAAGACCCTAAATATAGGGAGGGTGAGCGGGTGATTCAGTGCACATCTGCGATAAGAGGAAGCTTAACACAGTGGCATATAAAGGTCCCTCGATTAATGCACAAACAATCCCATTGGCCAGATTTTACCCCAGCAACTGAGGGTCCTCCAATCAGGTGTTGTGGCTTATCTAGTTGCTCCCCACCCACAACAATGAGGTCGGCCTTGATGATCTTACTGCAACGCATGCTCTCTTTGAGGAGGACATGATTTATAAAGAGACTACTTTCCTCCATAAGGACTTTATTTTGCTGTCTTCCCTCTCTGGTTCTAACCACACGTGTGAGCTTAACTATGCATACTATGCCCCAGATTTTAGTTTTCACTCTCTCATGGATGGTCTTCTCAAGTAGATAAGTTTTTATAATTGCCTTTTGGGTCCCAAGGCAGTTTGTAACAATAAAAGTATAATCTTGACACACAAAAACGGAGAACAGTAAAGCCACTATAAAAACAAACACACACAGAGACACACATTAAAAACGAACAGTGAGCTAAGTTAACATCCAGTTCAAGGCCATTAAAAACCTACAAAATAAAAATATATTTACTGCCTGCTTAAAGACTATCAATGAAGAAGCCGTTTGAAGTTCTCTTAGGCTGTAATTCTAACACTACTCATTTGGATTACGTCCCATTAAATTCAGTAGGATTCACTTCTGAGTATACACCGTAATGCTTGCACCATAAGCATCTGCTAACTGGCTTAAAAAACTTACAACATATCCTTATTCATATCTACTCCATGGTAAATTGAGTTCAGTGGGTCTTACTTTCAGATAAGTGAGCGTAGGTTTGCGTCCTTAGAGGTGTCCTATTCCCTCACCAAATTCAAATTGTGCATTTTCCAGGTCTGGTCTATTAGCACCCGCTCTCAGACAAGAAATGGGCATCAGCTCTGCACAGAGGCTGAATAATAAGGTGAAACAGAATGAGTTAGGGGCCTTCCCCGCACCCCAAGTCAAAGCACAATACCAATACTCCCAAATCAGATCAGGATGTGTGGGATTTGTAAGAAGCGAGGCTGCCCAAAATGCTGTTGACAGAGCCCTGAGAAGTTCCAGATTGGGGTTAGTTGTAAAAGCAGAGCAGCAGAAGATTTTTAAATTTAAGTTAAATGCTTCTAAAATCCGAATTCACTGTACTTTAGCAAGAATAAGCATTGTTGACATCCTTCTTCTTCTTCTTCTTCTTCTTCTTCTTCTTCTTCTTCTTCTTCTTCTTCTTCTTCTTCTTCTTCTTCTTGTGTTTATTACCCAACCTTCATCCTAAGGTCCTGGGGTGGGTTACAACATTAAAAACAATATCAGAAACAATTTAAAACAAGGATATATTGTAAGTCCTATCATGGAAGTCTGTGGTTAGATGACCCAAACAACCTGCAGGAAGGTTTTAAAAATGTACAAGCAAGAATATGCACCACTTTGCCTGCTCATAACTATTTTAATGTAAGAAAGAACAAGAGCAAGGCATTGTCATACTACTAATTATGGATACAATTTATCTTTAAAAGGCTGTGCCTGTTTGCCTGAAATTTAGCAGGCTTAATCTATTCTCAGGAGAACCATGTGCTTGTAAATGTGTTCCACTTTGGCCAACAGCAGGGAACATTTCAGCCTTTTAAAAATTCCCAATTACAGAGATTGGGGAACAGAGGGCTTTGTTTTATACAGACAGGCTAGGAAACCAAAGCGCAGAAGTGGAGAGAGCTCAAAATTACACAAAACAACAGATTTTTGTTTTGTTTTTAAAAAACTACATAGTTACATGTGCAAGGCAAACCTGAGGGCTTGCGTACAGACCTCTAGTTTCACAGCCTCTTCCCAGTCTGCAGGTAGGGGCAAGCTGATCATTTAAATGACTGGTGCAACCAGCTGCCTGACTTGCCCACAAATTAACACTTACTGTCAACAGGCAAGCCATGGCAAAGCTAACAGAAATTTTGTTCTTTGTTGCCATCCATCTGTCTTGAGAGACAATGGGTTTTCCTAACAGAATAGCATAGTCATAATATCAATGTTTATATTTCTCAGCACTCTTAAAATACATTCAGGTGTGGTGTGGTCTCTTGAGCGTGCTTCCCATACATTTTCAGGAATCTTAAAAGTGTCTTGGTTTGAGCCTAGGGTACCCAGATGCAAAAGAGGACAGGTCTACTGCACCTTTAATAGTTGTGTAGAAGAGGGAATTTCAGCAAGCTTCACTGAAATCTCCTCTTCTCTCTTGCATCTGGCCACTGTACTTGACTCAAATACTTGATCACAGATCAAGCTTTAAAAGGAGATTAGACACATTTACAGAAAACAAGCTTGTTTGTTTATTGTTTGTTGTTGTTTCAACCATCATGGTCATATCAACCACTGGAAAAAAGGATTATACATCCCATACAATATATACATAGATACAACATTAAAGCATAATATCAACCAACACACACAAATATAAAAACCTATTTGTATTTGTGTTTCAGTCGCAATTAAATCTTTATAGTCCACTATGTTATCCTCAATGAACATTCTCCTCAAATTTTGGGGAGCAACTGCAAATCTCGCAACTTTGTCACAAATTTGTCAAAACCAGACAACAAATGTGTGATTTTCACTTGGTCATCCACATCAGGTATCTTACATAACAAATCAAGAATAAACTTAGCTCTCGGTTCAGAATACAGAAAGGAAGTATATGCAGAGAATAAGATACCATCAAAAATTTTCAAACCCCAAACTGGGATGTGCTCCCGGGCAAGCCATGTGACCTGTGACTTACTCTTGCCTTGAAAAAGTGCTTTGTGTGTGTGTGTGTGGGGGGGGGTGAGATCTTGTGTGGCACCCAAAAATGTGGCCCCCAAAAGTGCTTTTTTTGGGGGGGATGAGAGTGCAGCATGAGAACATGTGACATTGCAGCACCCAAAATGGCCGCCGCAATCGCGTGTGAAAAAATGGGGTGTCACATTTTCCAGGGCACTTGGGTATTATGGAATAAGGCTATAAATTACTACCAGTCATGATGGCTATATTACCCCAGTATCAAAGAGGGTGTGCCTCTGAATCCCAGTTGTTGAGGAGCACAAGTCTGGGAGTGTGCTATTGCACTCATGTTCAGCTTGTGGGCTTTCCAGGGGCATTTGGTTGGCCACTGTGGGAGCAGGATGCTGGACTAGATGGGCCTTTTGGTCTTCAGGTCTTCCTCAGTCGTTGCTACCTGGCACATTTGACAATTCTTAACAGAAGCCTAGGTCGCTTTGGAACTGCTAGTGGCAAGACGTACAGCAGATCCCTCTTTGCCCATCTCTGCTGCCTCATCACAAGAAAAGCTGTCTTTCTAGCTGTCTTTCCCCTGTTAAAGCACAGGCGCTTCTGTCAAGAATGGAAGTGCAGAGCTAAGATAGAGATGGCTCCATCTGGGAAATCTGGAACTATTTTTTCCCCTGTCCTTACTAACTTCCTTTCTTGACAGTGCTTCTGTGCCTTCAGCAACATCAGCAGGGCTTGCTAATAGTACCCTTCACAGCCCTTACATGCCTCCAGCCTTGGGAGCATGGGTGCAGAAAGGGAGATGGTGGAAACCGGTGAACGAATTTAAGAAGGGTGCAGCTCTCGGCCTGCTTATCACATGAAGGAGGGACTACACCTTAGTTACTCATGTCCTTTGGTGCTCTGACCTGGTAAACAGAAAGCCATGGTTCTCCTCCCAAGAGAACAAGCCTCAGTAAGCTGTTCCCTGTATTTTGCAAGAATGAGAAAGAGAAACATTCAAACAGTTCTTTCTGTTTGTGGAAATTTGAGGAATTAGGGGTTTGTTTCAAATATACTTTGAGAACAAAACAGAAACTGAACTGAAAGTTTGATCCTGTCTTGTTCTCAGTAATTCTAGTTTAAACAGGCTATAGTCTCCAAAGTTCACACATCACATGAAACTATGGTTAGGTTAAAATTGAAAGCAGAAGCTTCTGATCTGCTTGCAGGCAGAAAAGAAGATGAAAAGGGAGGGAAGTGCTTGACCCCAAAACTTGTAGCAAGCTCATTCTTGTAACAGGAAATGTGGCTTCTAATCTGCAACCCTAAATATGTATTCACAGAAGAGATCCCTGCTGAATTCAGTGTGTCTTACTTCCAAATATGTGGGGTTAGTATTGTAGTCTGAATGAATATTGTCTTTGGAAAATTCAACGAATTAGAAAAAGCAATATTTTATTTTGTGGGGTGTGTGTATGAAGTGGACACTTTTGAGGTTTTCTAGTACTAGTGTACTTAAGAAGACCAAAAGTAAACAGCTGCATTGTGCTTAATAGAATTATTCAACAGAGGTTTCTAAGAATCACTGGGCTTTTTCATGTTGACTATGAAACAGAAAGTCAAGATGGATAACTTATTTAGAGCTCCCATTAAAAATGTTTTGGTTACCACTGAATTGGACTATCCTAACATTGAAAAAGAAAACCCTGGATTTTTTTCCAAGCCAGTTCTAGGATGCTGGGCTCCCTGATTTATATGCAGTGTTCAAGTAAAATGGCAGGTCCTATTTAACTGAAATCTGCATCATCATTACATAGTTTACCATTTTCTGCTTTCAGTGATCCTGTGATATATAAACACAAATCCATGAAGACAGCCTATTCATCGTAAGCAAAAGCATTTGTGTCTCCTTTCGGCTAGCATAAATTGCTGCAAATTACATGAATAAAGTTCAAGTTAAGTTTGATATAGACCATAGGATGCAGTCTGGAAGCACTTCTGTTCTGAGCACATGAAGCTGAAGCTGGAACTTAAGTGTGTTTAATTGTTTACTGCATAGCCTGCAGGGCTTGTTTCAAATTATTTAGGCCGTGGGACATTTAATTGGGCAGGGCGTGTCTCCAAGGGTTGTTGTCTCTTTCCTGGCTTAGCCTTGTAAAGACACATGGAACCATCTGATCACCAAGAACCAGATGAACTGGGGATTGTATTGTTATATTGTTACTGACAAGTGGAGTAGTCAGGTAAGCAGCATGCAGTCAGCACCAGAGCAGCTTTCTAAGTCTGCTCTTGGAAAACAGAAACCACACTAGAGGTTTATGTTACAGGGAAAATCAGATAAGAAAACGTGACATGACATTTAAAACACACACACACACACACACACACACACACACACACACACACTAGAGGTGCAGTCATCATGAAATGAGGTTGCCAGGGTGATTTGATACATGAAAGGAAGACTAGGTGAAGATGTCTATGTATCTCGTGAATTTTGTTTTCTTTAAGCCTAGCCCAATCCATAACTACTATCTATGGGAATAATTTACAAATACACTACTAATTTAAGACAATTCAAGATCAGCATGATCACCTGCTAGTGTTTCAAAGGAAGAGCACAGCCTAGGAGCAAAAACCACAGAAACAAAGCCAATCCCATCTGGGACATATGGTACCTCCAGGCTGCCCCTATTTTGTGGGAGGGATTTAAATGCACACCGGGGATTTCAGTTTGTGCAATTAAAGTGGATTAAAGCACTGTGTCACCCTTGCACAACCCACTTTTTTTAATAAAAAAAAAAGATGACTGGACTTTTTGTGGTTAGGAAAGTGAAGGGGAAATGCACTGAAAAGTGTGGGAAGACTAAAGGGAAGACCTGCTACATACTAGCAAATCAAGGTTGCCCAATCAAAGCTAATTTAGACCTCCTGTACAAAACCCCTCTTGTTTAAAACATCAGGTTGTTTGCAATAAGGAAAGTGACAGGAAAATGCACTGGAATGTGCAGAGTAATACTTGCTTGACGCAACATCATTTAACTGCTCTGTAAACAAATCAGATAGGGACGCGGGTGGCGCTGTGGGTTAAACCACAGAGCCTAGGATTTGCCGATTTGTAGGTCGGCGGTTCAAATCCCTGCAACGGGGTGAGCTCCCGTTTCTCGGTCCCTGCTCCTGCCAACCTAGCAGTTCGAAAGCACGTCAAAGTGCAAGTAGATAAATAGGTACCGCTCCGGCGGGAAGGTAAACGACGTTTCCGTGAGCTGCTCTGATTCACCAGAAGCGGCTTAGTCATGCTGGCCACATGACCTGGAAGCTGTACTCCAGCTCCCTCGGCCAATAAAGCGAGATGAGCGCCGCAACCCCAGAGTCGGCCACGACTGGACCTAATGGTCAGGGGTCCCTTTACCTTTACCTTTAAACAAATCAGAATGAATGCTCAATAAGCAGGTTGTCTGGAAGTGACTGTATTCACACCAGAATTTCACTTATGTCTTAAACTTTGCTTCAACCCAGAGACTTCACCTTTTAAATATTTCACCAGTTGTGTGTATTTACCCAATCAAAAGGGATAATCCAAGGTGACTAGGATCCAAAAAGCTCCTTAGGTGCACCCAATAACTTCCATGCACCCAGTGGGATATTGGACTCCCGCCCCCACTGGACAGCTTTATCCTGCCCCCTCCATGCCATAACAGTTTCGTGTGTGTGTGAATTTGGAAAAACATAAGTCCTGAGCCCCCTTGAGTTCACAAAATTGGTCCATTGTTCTTGAGATTCTGGCTGAGGAGAGGAGGGTTCTCACCATGTGCACAAAATATTCTGCAAAGGAGGATGCAGTGCATTCCAGCCCCTCACAAAGAAGAGGGTGGATTAATGTGTCACAGACATTCATTAAAACTGTAATAGTGCCAGAGCATGAATTTGGAAACAATAGCCTAGCTATAGAGAAAACCCAAATTAACCAGTTTAACCGGTTGGCTTTCTGCCATAGCACATCCACTGAGTGGCACAGATGGACTAAACTGGATTGATCATTGCCCAATTGTTCCTTGCTTCTTTGTGAACGGAAATATGAAAAGGGGGGGAGGTCTACATGTACCCAGAACTGTGAGGGGAAGAAAGGCTTGCCAGCTCCATTTGTTTTTCCAGCCAGCTCCAGATGGTTTCTTTCTAGACATGCTTTGTTAATGAGGTAACTTCAATTGCTTATCTATGGGAATGCTGTTGAATGTCTTGCTCATACCATCTTCCAGAGAAGATACAACAACCACATGAAAAAGTGGTCTCCCAATTGCCGCAGCAGAGATTTTATTGAATTTGCATTGCACCTCTTGTTGCTTGACTTCCTAGCTTATTATTTGTGCTGGGAATTCCCAGTTGCTGTGAATCAAAAAGCAGGAGAGTGCTGTTACACTCAGGTCTTGCTTGTGGGAGCAGTAGGTGGTGGGGTGGGGTGGGGTGGAGATGCTTACCTGACCTCCCAGCAGGTAAGTTGCTGCTGCTTACCAGGACAGAGAGTTGAAGGAGCAGAGAGGGTGGTGTGGTGCAAATGCTGTAGGAGTGCCAGATTGGCTCTGCTGGCATGCTTCACTGTGCTAACCATGCTGCTGCCTAATGCATCCCAGTAAGTAACTGCAGAGGGACACGGGTGGCGCTGTGGGTTAAACCACAGAGCCTAGGACTTCCTGATCAGAAGGTTGGCGGTTTGAATCCCCGCGACGGGGTGAGCTCCTCTTGCTCGGTCCCTGCTCCTGCCAACCTAGCAGTTCGAAAGCACGTCAAAGTGCAAGTAGATAAATAGGTACCACTCCGGTGGGAAGGTAAACGGCGTTTCCGTGCATTGCTCTGGTTCGCCGGAAGTGGCTTAGTCATGCTGGCCACATGACCCGGAAGCTGTACGCCGGCTCCCTTGGCCAATAAAGCGAGATGAGCGCTGCAACCCCAGAGTAATAACCACCCTAATCCTTCTGGATGATAGGATCTAGAACAGGAGTCAGCCACCTTTTTCAGCTGTGGGCTGGTCCACCTCCCTCAGACCATGTGGTGGGCCAGACTATATTTTGAAGGGGGAAAATGAACAAATTCCTATGCCCCACAAATAACCCAGAGATGCATTTTAAATAAAAGGGCACATTCTACTCATGTAAAAACACCAGGCAGGCCCCACAAATAACCCAGAGATGCATTTTAAATAAAAGGGCACATTCTACTCATGTAAAAACACGCTGATTCCCGGACGGTCCGTGGGCTGGATTGAGAAGGCGATTGGGCTGCATCCGGCCCACAGGCCTTAAGTTGCCTACCCCTGATCTAGAATCAATCTAGGCTGAAACTGGCATGTTGAGTACAAGCACAAATGATTCTGGATTGAGGAAAAACTCCATTTTTGCTTTACACATAGGCTAGCATGTATGCAGCCTAATGTACAATGGAGAAGGCTTGGATAAAGCCCTTTTCCCTGACAGATTACCTTTCTACAAATGATTCTCTTTCTCTCTTTTTTGTACTGAGGGTGGAACATTTCCAATTATTTAACCCTCCCTCCAGTTCTATTGTAATGTACATTTCTAGGAGGAAAGTCCAGTGTGTGGTTTCCCCCACCATGCACTGCTTCGCTAGTAACGCGTGGAAAGCCAGCTTGAAGATACGACTCAGAAATGTACTCTGGAAAGCCAAGAGGGTGGAACATACGGGGACAGTAGGTGTGTGCTAACCACAGTGGGGGCGCTGTTCTCTGTGCAACTAAAATCATGTTTCCTTGATGTGGAGACTTCCTCCACTCGGTGAACTTTTGCAGGGTAAGTGTCTCAGGAACAGGAAAAAAAGCCCACCAAAAGGAAAGCATTTCCCCCTCCTCCTCCTCTCTCTGCATTGCTCCGTCTTGACACCAGTTTGGTTACACCCAAGTGAGAAAGAGTGACTTGGTTTTGACTTAACACATATGTAATTGGACAGGCAGGATGTGGTTTATCTATGCCCAGTGCGTTGTAGCAAGTCGACGGACAGGCAGGCTACATCATCAGTGGTGTGGTTAGAATGTGCAGCAGCTCAGTTGTAAAACACTGCGAGGGGGGGGGGGGGATGCGAGCAGTCTGCAAAGCTCAGATGAACTTGTGAAGCGTTTGGCTGGTTCGCAACACTAACCTGCTCCGTCAAGTATTGCGATGGCCTCGGGCAAATGTTTTCCTGCCCTTGAGAGGTATGTGCTTGACCTTACATTCCTCTCAGTACTGGCAAATGCGAAAACCTGTATTCCTCCTTTACAAATGCACCTGGGCATGAAAGAAACACGTAGATTTGGGGAATACAAAGGACAATGGAGGCACCAGAGAGAGGAAAGGGCCCGTGGGCCTTTGCCAGGTGAAACAAAGAGAGCCACACGGCTGAACTGTGGCCAGAAAAGGGAATGAATCCCAAATATGATTGAAAAATTACCGAGCTGTTTCAAAGGTAAAACACTCAACCTGGAAAATGCAAGTAACAAAGGAAATAGAAAGTAACAAAGAAAATAATCTGAGGGGTAGGGCAGGAAATCTTATGCCCACACAAATATACAGTACAATCATATACATCCACATTCATACCTGAATCCCTCTCCACTCCTATTTATTTATAAGTTCCACTCCTCATTTGTAATAATGGGCCTAGTATTAATTTTGAATTTTAAAAATGCATATCATCAATATATAACAATTTCCAGAGGGCAATTACACTAATATGATATAAACTACATGTTAGTATATAGATGTTAAGCTAACTCATCTCCCTATATTATATTTGCACTAATCAGTCATCACGTTATTTTCATTGGCTGTTTCCCAAGATTCTAAAGGGGTGAAGGAGGAGGAAGGGGGAAGGAAGAAAAAGGAGGCTGTTCGTATCTGTAGTAAATGACTTGAGCAAGTGTTAAGGGAAGGTCTTGGTGGGGAAATAAGGTTCTTTCTATGAGTGACAGCTTTAATCTTCTGGTGATAGGATAGAGAAAGGAGGAACCGGGGAAGGAGCAGGTGGAATTGAGTTGGGGTAAAGGTGGCACTTGAAGGAATATGGGAAGTAGGGAGAAAGGTGGTGTTGAAGGACCTGCCTCTCAGTGTGTGATACAAAAAAAAAAATAAAAAAATCAGCTCATTGGGGAAGAAAACTGGAGATGAGAGGGGTTGGGGGGGCATATGGAAATAGTTGTGGTTAAGGTGGGCATTTGCAATGCTGTGGAGAAGAAAGAGAGGGTACTGAGAGAAATGAGGAGGACTATGCCACTGTCCTCCCCCTCACACTATACTCAGACTTCTCCTTCTGCAATTCACCAGCTGCCTTATATGAGAAGGATAAAGGATGCAGAACCCTCAGATATTCCATTGTAATATCATGCAATGTATTTCACACCTGGTTCCATGTGTTGCCTTCACTATGAAGTTCCCAGATTCTGGAAGTTATTTTTTCCCTTTTTTTTGCTGTGCATGGCAGCCATTTTGTTCTAGCACCCATGACACTTTTGTCAATATATGAGCATCAGCACCTCATCAAAACAAAACAAAACAAAACAAAACAAAACAAAACAAAACAAAACAAAACAAAACAAAACACAAAACACAAAACACAAAACACAAAACACAAAACACAAAACACAAAACAAACCAGCACTGTGAACAACATCCATCCACTGAACTGAACTTTCTCTAACTGAACAAGCCAACTGACATCCTTGCTCTTAAGAGTCTCTGCATTTGAAAGATACAGTGACATATATCAGCACAGGGTGAGCGTGCAAAGGGTGCTGCAGGAAAGAGGAGGAAGCATGATGGGGGCGGTGTCCGTACAAAGGAAAGTTGAAAGAAAAGGCTGCAGAATAGGAGGGGATGGTGGCTTCATACTTGGGCGGAGGGTGAAAAGGGTGCTCAGTAGTTGCAAGGTGTGGGAGGAGGAATATACAGAGGCTGACCCAAGGGGGTGGATGGTGTGCAAGAGGAGGCTGCACAAAAGGAGGAGGAGGGGAGGCATGGACATGGGGGGAAAAGGAAAATGGTTGCAAAGTGGGGCTGCAGAACCGAAGTGGCTTCAAAAATAGGGTTGGGGACGTGAAAAGGGGGTTTAGTAGCATGAAGGGAAATCTCTATGCAACATACAATTTGGCTGTTGCCCTTTTAGACCTCCCCCCTAAATAAAGACACATCTGACTCAAATTTTAGTTTTGGTTTTTGGCAGAATTTAGGCCCCAACTTTATTGATTACAGAAAAGTGAATGGTTGCATAGGCTCTGGTTCGACTAACTCCTACACCCTTGCAGGTAGCGCTGACCCAGAGCTCCATCATAGGTCAGCCAAGGGTGAACACCTGAGGCAGGTGAAAAGCCTGGGGACAGACTCTGTTCACTCCCCAGATGCTCTCCTGGACTCTGGCACAGGCACAACCCCCTGTTGGGGGTTGACCAAATCAAGCTGAGTCCCTGGATTCCTTTAACAGAATACCCTTCACATAGGGATGGCGAGGGCGTTCTCCCATCCCTATCATCTGAACCAGACCCTATCCACAACCTTACAAGTTGTGATGAATTGCTATGCGGCAGGCGAAACCCAAATGGCTGCAGCCAATCAGCCAAGTGGGGAAAATTCCTGCCTGCCGTGCCCTTGTCCCAACAACAGACAACACACGATGGCATAGCAAAGTCAATCGCAAAATGCCCTAAAATTAGGGAGAGGTGAGCGGGTGTTCCGATGCATGAACCGAAAGGGGAAGCTCTGGGACATGTGCATGGGTTTATATAGGTCCCTCAATCCATTTAGAAGAAAAAGAAGAGAGAAGAAGAGTTTGGATTTGATATCCCGCTTTATCACTACTCTAAGGAGTCTCAAAGTGGCTAACATTCTCCTTTCCCTTCCTCCCCCACAACAAACACTCTGTGAGGTGAGTGAGGCTGAGAGACTTCAGAGAAGTGTGACTGGCCCAAGGTCACCCAGCAGCTGCATGTGGAGGAGTGGAGACACGAACCCGGTTCACCAGATTACGAGTCCACCGCTCTTAACCACTACACCACACTGCACCTCATTGGCCAGATTAAACCCAGCAACGAGGGACCTACCAATTGGGTGTTGTGGATATCCAATAGACCCACCCACAACAAGGAGGTCAGTCTCCAGGTCTCACCGCAACACATGTCCTCTTTTATGGAGGACACAATTTATATCTAGTTTGGCCCTTAGAAAGGATATCACAGAGCTGGAAAGGTATAGAAAGGGGAAGCCAAAATGGTCCTTTGTTCAACAAGGCTCCTCTTATCTTTCTGCATCTAACGAAGTAGGCTTTGGCCTTGTGAAAGCCAAAAGCTTATGCCTTGCGAAATCTGTTGGTCTTTAAGGTGCCACAAGACTTTTAGTTCATATTCCTGCACTCTTTGATGCTCAGGGGAGTTCAGAAAATGTGTTCAGTATTGGTAATCTCCTTTAAGGGTGAGCTCCCTGAAGGAAAGGTGGTGTGTCCATGTGTCAGAATAATAATAGTAACTGTGGAGAACCCACCATGCCGTTTTCTGGAAAGATGGCCAATATGCCTTGGGAGAACAGGGCTCCAGTACATTTGGTCAATATGTAGAATAGGGAGCTTCAGCACATGTGACTTTCCTTATTTCTGCATGACAATGTGCAAAATTCCCTCTTTTAGTACAGGAGCTCTGTCCTCCTTTGCCACTCTTCACTTTTCCTTCTATAGCTCTTTAAATTGCACATCACTGATGCCATGGTTTCTGTGATAGGGGATTACTGTACTTCCCCCAAATTACCATCTTCTCATTCTGCATTAATTTCACTGAGACAGATGAAAGGGTTGTGTCATCACTTCCATAGATTGCTAAGTAGGGCTGCAGAAATAAGTTTTTGGAAAAGACTGAATGATCCGAATTGGGTCAATTCAGATCTTGCTAAGGAAATTTGGAAAGCCAAGGGGCCTTCCTTGCTGTCGTATTCCTTTCATAGTCCACTGCCATATCACTTCTGTAATCCCACCTCCATTTTGAATTCAAAATGTGCTGAATTTCTTTCCATTCCAGGGCTCCTAGAACAGCTTAGACTTTACTCTTTTGCATCCAGCTCAAAGTGGAATTAAAACAGTGGTTCCAAATAGCACTTGATATAGTATTCTCCATTCTTAAGAAGCCCAACCACAATGTTCATTCCTATAGGCAAGAGTCTAAGCATGCAGAAGTCCTATCTAATTCTAAATCAACAAAGGTCTCCTATTTGAAATCAGCTTTCTAAATTAATGATTTCCTGTTCTCTGGCAGCTGTAGATCCCCTTGATTATTACAGTGGTACCTCGGGTTACATACGCTTCAGGTTACATATGCTTCAGGTTACAGACTCCACTAACCCAGAAATATTACCTCAGGTTAAGAACTTTGCTTCAGGATGAGAACAGAAATTGTGCTCCGGCGGCGCAACAGCAGCAAAAGGCCCCATTAGCTAAAGTTGTGCTTCAGGTTAAGAACAGTTTCAGGTTAAGAACAGACCTCCGGAACGCATTAAGTACTTAACCCAAGGCACCACTGTATAAGAATAAGAATAAGAATTTATTATTTGTACCCCACCCATCTGGCTGTGTTTCCCCAGACACTCTGGGCGGCTTCTGATGAAAGATTAAAAATACATTAAAATGTCAGACATTAAAAACTTCCCTAAACAGGACTGCCTTCAGATGTCTTCTAAACGTCAGATAGTTGTTTATCTCTTTGACTTCTGATGGGAGGGCATTCCACAGGGCGGGCGCCACTACCGAGAAGGTATTTTATTCATTTCCTCCTTGAAATCAGACCAATGGTACCATTTGCTCACTCGTAATTTACCATTTTTTATTAGTAGAATTGCACTTAAGTAAAAAAAGCATTCTTTTTTAAAAAAAACATCTGCTTCTGCTTAAAGTAATTTTTAAAAAGGCAAAACTCTGACTATGATGACATGTAGTATGATATTATTTATTTACAAAAAAATACTTGTAATGGTATTTACAATACCATTACAAAAAATATCATAGCAGTTTACAAAAAATTATATATACACATTAAAATTACAAATCACCAGCCAACTATTACAGAAATCTTTTTTATTCGTTGTCTGCATGAGCCTGGCTCATCAGCAAATGTTCAAAGGGTAACATAGAAGATGCCTGCTGAATGTCTGTTGGAAGTGCCATTCTAATTCCCCATAATACCCTGGAGCAACACTACATTGGGTGCATTGGGGGAAATTGAAATGGTTCTACCTGCATCCAGTGCTGATTCTGTTAGTTTCTGTTTCCTCACTGAGCAGCTGCTTGCAGTCACAGGACTGTTTACATTCCACAGAGTCCAGATACTGTTGGATTCTCACAGGAAAGGGAGACGGGATGTGACGTTACTGGTTTCCTGTTTCCTTTGTTCTTTCGTTTTCTTTGTTCAGTTGCTCTCTGCTTCTCACAGAGAGAAGATGTATATTTCTTTGCTCCCTGCATAGCTTAGTAATAAAGCATGGCGAGTAGCCCATACTATCTCATCCTTCCGTTGTGGACTTTGTTGTTTTAATGCTCTGCTGGGCTCAAAGGAAGATGAGCCATATCAGCTCGGACGACCGGAGCTGAATTTCTAATAGATTCCAAGCACTGCTGTTGCTGCTCATTGATGCTAGAGGTGACCAAAATAGAAGAAGAGTCTCTACAGGGCCCCTAGAAAGCCAGAGCTGGACCTATTTATGTGCTTGCATTAGGGATTTTATAATTATTTGATCCTAGTGGAAGAAGTGGTAGTAGATGTTCTATTTAATATGTGGAACTTAAATTTGTAACCTCAGTGTGGCTGATTTTATGTTATTGCTGATGTTGGCACTTAATGTATTAAACGGTATGGAAACGTCAGTATATTCTGTCCCTAGTGAAATCTGCAAGGTGGGCAGGGAAACCCAAGAGTTCGGGCAGGGAAGCAGAACCATGGACAGCTCCACATGAAGCTGAGAGGAATTCAGGTGAGGTGGCTATGGGCATCCCAAAGCAGCAGACCGTGGTGTTACTCCAGCAATGGTCTGGGCCCAAATGAAGATTTAAATGTATAGCAGGAGGATCAAATCTACTGGCACCACCACCACCTAGGGGGCCATTGCTGCTTAAAGCATCATGATAGATTCCTCAGGCAATAGCTGAGGGACCTACGGAGACTTTGGTTCTGCCAGCATTTCAATAATGGCAACCTTGGAAGAGGACAGAGCAACCTCCAGAGGATGTGTAGATGGCAGCTCCTGGGATTCACCTCACCTGGAGGTCCCTGTCAGAGCAGTGTCTTCTGGAGTTTGCTCCAGTTGCAAGTTCTCCCTCCTCTTCAGCATCCTTATACCCTCCTCTGGCCTTTGCTCATGACACTGTTACACATATTTGTTATTGAACTTGTGTGTGTGTCCCTTTTAGATTCGTGCTGGTTCATGCGTTCCCAATTCTGCTGCTCACAGTATGGAATCAAAGCATGACAAGCTTCTGAAATGCTTTAATTAATTGTCTGTCTCTATAGCATCCTTATGTTTTTAACTCTCCCCTCGCCCAGGACTTCTGTGTGTGAGACAGGAACTGACACTAATATCTGCTCTCTCCGGAATCATTTTTTACTAGGGACTTTATGACAGTTATGAAGGGGGCAATATATTCCTAGGCAATGCAGCATTATAATTCCTGCCTACTATCTCCTCACCACCCCCTTGCAAGTCACCATACATCACTACTAGAAAAAATCTGGCTAGAGATATTTCTTGCTGCTTAACTTTGTGTTAGCTGGCTATGCATTCATTGCTCACAGACAGTGGTATTTCTAAAAGTAAGAATGCTGGAGGGGGGGAAATATATATACATTTGGAGGACACATTTGCTTCAGATTGGTTTTGCAGGCAACTCTGTTAAATCCACACTTTCTTTGGAGGAGGGGGAGGATGAACTAAAACACAGCTATCCTTCAGAATTTGCACTTATTCAGATTTTGCAATGCAGCTCTCCAAACAACGTTTACAAAATGCATCTATGAGGAGGAAATGTGCTTCAAAAATGGATGTATTTGTAAAAATAACAGACAAAAATGCATTCACGCTAGGGAAAACTGCTTGCAAATATGTATACACTAGACAAAATTATATAAAAATGTGTCTGTTAGGATAAATTCACACTAAAAGGCTGCTGAATTGCTAAGGTTTTCTTAAGAAAAAAATGCAAATTTCTGAAGAAATGTGGCAAACTGAACAAGATTGGAAAAATAATATATTCAACAGCTTCACAAAGCAAAATGGGAAAATGTGTATGTGAGGAATAGAAGGATCTGTCAATTTCTGTTTATTTTTTCCAATCTTGTTCAGTTTGCCATAGATCACTGTGACAAAAGTGGCACATTATAGCTAGGAGATGTGTCATACTCCTTTTGGCCGCTTGCTGACTATGTCTCTAGAATATATCAGACCTTTGCAGGAGACCTCCCTCTGAATGAATCCTAAATTACTAGACCTGAATATATATATATATATATATATATATATATATATATATATATATATATATATATTTAATGTGTGATGGAATAGAAAAAAACATAGAAAATAATCCTGGAACTATGGGGTGACCTCATATTTATTTATTTATTCATTCATTCATGTGGGTATTATATACACTTATACACTTTACATCAACAAAAATGATCCCAGGTCAGTATACAATAAAATACAATAAAAATACAATAAAAACAACAGTAAAATTGCAACACTGTTAAAACAGCAGTATGTGAACCAAAAATCTAAAAGGCTTTGCAGAATGAAAAATATCTGTGTGGTGTCTCAAGGATGACAGAGCAAGTGCTAGGCAGGCTTCTCTAGGAAAGGAATGCCATAATCAGGGTGCAACAAAACAACAGAGCATATAAAATATGGAAACGATCAGGGATTAGATCTGGGAGGGATAAGAGCATAGAAAATGATAATATATTGGTCTGTCTAGCTAAGCATTGTCTACACAGACTGGCAGAAACTCTCCATGGTTTCAGGAGGTACCAGGAATTGAACCTGGGACCTTCTGCTTCCAAGACGTATTCTCTACCACTGAGCTATCATCATTCCCTTTGATGTGCCCTGTACAGCTAGCTAAAATTGAAATTATTGAATGAGCTGATGTCTTATAATAATTATAAATAAAGAATACTAAAGCAATTAAGACGAAAGGCAGCAGTCCATGGCCTGTGTTCACTCGGCTTTGCTTGACTGGAGGAAGGCATTCCAAACTATGTTGTTTCAGAAACTATATTTCCTGGTCCACAGGTGACCTGGTGGTTCGACATTGTTTGATTACTGATTATTTAATTTCTATACCGCATAGTTTATTAAAGATATCTCTAAGCGGTGTACAGAAAACAGAAGCAACAACAGACAAGTTAAGCAAAATATTGCAAAAATACACAGTAACATAAAAATGGTACATTAATGCAAAGTTACTGAGATATATATAAATCAATATCAATTCATTTTCTTTCTGACACACCCTTCTTCTGACATGCTGAAGTCTAGCTGGACATGATCTGAGGACTAGATATGCTCATTGTGGTTCTGTGGACTTTGTTTTTTCTGTCCACGTAGTGAATGATGTTCTTCACCCAGGGACGTTCAAGCTTCGCACAGACCCTGGAACCATCTCTTAATGTTAATCTGCAAGACAACAAAAGGCAAGCCAATGCAAATAAGTTATGCGGCTTATATTCTCGTTCATAGTCCAAAACATCTGGAGGGCACCAGGTGAGGGAAGGCTGTTCTACCCGTAGCTTGGATGCATGTTTGTCACATTATGGGGGTAAGCAGCTTTGTGTGGGGATATGCTTGCAAGGGGAAAATGGTCTTAAAAATATAATGCTGGTCTAAATGAACTTTAGTCCGTCTCAGCAAGGTCTAGTTTTAGTTTTTCTTATGTTCTTTCTCTGAGACCTTGAACATTCCCATGCATATATGGCGGCCATTCAAGATGCTTGAATGTTGTGGGGACTACACCTCCCATGATGCCTAGCCACCACAGATGCATGGCACATGCACAGATGGAACCAATGCTTGCGTTATGAGGTGATGACCCTCCCGAGTCTTCTCTATCACACATATATACACTGCTCTAATATTACCTATTATTAACCCTTTGTTTTTCCTCATGGAATGAAATTTCGCCCCCCTCAGCTTACTTGCTACTTTACAGTTGAAGACTAGACAATATACCCTAGCATTACATTGCAGAAGAGAGCTGTGATCATGATGAGATAAGCTGATGTTAGCAATCGCTGCTTAAGTGTGCTAGGATAAGTGCTAACAAGGCCTGGACCTGATCTTTATAATATAAGATTGATTTATAACTATACTTGTAAGAGTTAATAAGAATCTGTATAAAGGTAAAGGGACCCCTGACCATTAGGTCCAGTCGGGACCAACCCTGGGTTGTGGCGCTCATCTCGCTTTATTGGCCAAGGGAGCCAACGTACAGCTTCCGGGTCATGTGGCCAGCATGATTAAGCCACTTCTGGCGAACCAGAGCAGCTCACGGAAATGCTGTTTACCTTCCCGCCGGAGCAGTACCTATTTATCTACTTGCACTTTGACGTGCTTTCGAACTGCTAGGTTGGCAGGAGCTGGGACTGAGCAATGGGAGCTCACCCCGTCGTGGGGATTCGAACCACCAACCTTCTGATCGGCAAGTCCTAGGCTCTGTGGTTTAACCCACAGCACCACCTGCGTCCCTTTAAGAATCTGTATAGTCAGCACTTATTTAGTAGGAATTAGTGAAATGTCACATGCTTGGTAAACGTTTTGGAGGAAGGAACTATTTGATTTATAGAGGTAAGCCCTGAGTAGGGTCCCATGGTTGGGTCTTCGGTGTTGAATGCTTACCTATCCTTTAAGTGCATTCTAGGATGGCATGAGAGTCTGCCATTAGCCACCCAGCTGTCCCCCTTTTGATGTTCATAAGAATTCTTCTGGCTGTATATGACCTAAATCATTATAAGGCCACAAGAATATGCCAAAATAATAGCAAACAGATACTCACATTGCATCTTTCACTAGTCCATGTTCCAGCTTCTCGTAATCAACAACTCTTTGCTTCTTGATTGGTTTTTCACGATACCACTTACAGACACTTCGTGGCCTGGTCTGAGACCCAAGGCTTCCTTAAAAAGACATAAAATAGGAGGGGGGAAATGAAGCTTTCACTTTTATTTTATTTTTTGTTTTCCTTAAAGTATAATCCCACCATGTGATGTGCAATCCATTGCAGATTACCAGTCTGGAAGAGGAAGTTTGAAATTGCATCAAGAAGCAGAGAGGTGGTTCATGTTCTCATCAGAGTATGTTGCTCAGTATCAGCTATGCCCAGAACCCTTTTTGTTGAATATAAGGGAGCTCTGGACCCAGCTGAAAGAACAGAAAGCACCTGGCACACATTTAAAGGGGCAAACAGGTTGTAATGGTCAAGGGTCTGGAAACCAAGCCGTATGAGGAATTGTAGAGTTGGGATCCCTGCCAACTCTACAATTCTATGATTCTATGATCACAACAAAAATGTGGATAATAAGAACAACAGTACATGATTTTATCTTCCACAAAGCTGGAAATGCTTCAGGGATGCAACAGAATCAGTAGAGAGTTGCCACACCTGGAATCAACAAATGTGCCAGTGTTGGTTTTGCTTAGTTTCTAATTTTTCCAGTCTTAAGTTCAGTCCTCTACATTTCTATAGCAGTTTGCTTTTTTTTAAGTCCTCATGAACATTCGCCATCACTTTAAGGATAATTTCTCATATTATGCACATTTATTATGTGGTTTTGCCTAATATACACATCTTGCAAACCTATTTTCCCCAACAAAACAATTTTTTGTATGTTGTTTTTGCTAATATAGGCATTTTATGCACACTTTATCCCAGCATGTGCATTTTTGCACTGCATCGGGGGAACTGCATTGCAAAATTCAGAGTATTTCAAAGGGTGTCTGTTTCACTTGACCTATTGAATTGGAATGTGCAAATTAGGTAGGCTCTCCTTTAAATTTGAAGCAAATCTAACTTCTCCCCATCTCCACCTGCACACACATATATCATACTTTATCATCATCCATAAAACAAGACCTTGTATCTGTTTCAGGAACTGGATACACAATAAAACGGATTAGGGTTCTGGCAGCACTGAAAGCTGTTTTGCCACTATCTAAAGCAATGTAAGGATTTTACCCCAAAAAGCAATTTGGATGCTACTGCTGAATAGAAGAATAAAATCACACACATACCTCTTATAATGCATACACTGAAGAGCTCAAGGAAAGCAATGGCAAGAATGGCTGCCATATAGAATTTCATGGTTGGACCTTTCCTCAGGTGATGAGAGTGCAAGTAACTCAAGACTCCCTTCACCAGACCTTTATAGGTCACTGGACATTTCCTGTGCAAGTGGCGTAATGGGGAGGATGAGAGGCAGTTGATCATTTTTGTCCAACAAAACTTTTCTGTGCTGTCACTCACCAGAAGCTTTTTTCCTGTTACGATATGGTCACTTTCTAACATTTCACTGGTTAGTATTATTTCAGGCACAGAAAAAAAGTGTGGTGGAAACCGACCCAGTGACATCACTAAGCTGTATGTGAAGCCACATAAACCAGAGCGAAAACTCAGCTCAGAAAGCCAGCTCATAGAAACAGATGACCTATGGTGGGACTAGAAAACCCCAGACCTGAAAGATAAATGCATCCCACCAAAGCTCTCAGTCTGGCCCTCAGGATAGTCCTTAGGTCACACCCCTTACCTGCCCTGCCCTGCCTCCTTTGGGTGCTTTTGGATGGCTGGACCATGTCCTTGATAATCTGATAATGATAGAATGAAAGTCACAGGAAACAGTGGTGTCTTCATGAAATATGGTTTTATTCACACCTTTAAACAGACTGTGTGTAAGATGGAAGGGTTTGCAGCATTAACACTCCAACAGAGTTTGTTCTCCCATTAGATATCTAGGTGGTTTCCCAATGCCATTACACTGGATTCTCACAGAACAGAATTGGGCACCTGTGTGTTCCCAGCTTCAGCTGCAAGTTGAGATTGGTCCCAGGTCTATTGTTCTCTTACACAGCAGTAAGGAACCTATATCAGCTCAAGGGCCGCATTCCCTTCTGGGTGGAGAAATGAATTTAAATTGTATGTTTCTATAGTAGGCTAGTTTCTACATGCACATAAAAATGCACACCTGTCCTCCATCCAGGCAAGAATGAGGCATGATCAGAGTTCAAGGACACATTCCAGTCAGGTAAAAGCTCATCTTTTGGAAGCATCTCCAGAGACTAGTTTCTGTGGCAGCCAGTCATCTATAGTCTAAAAGATACAAGGACTTTGTGAAAGCCATTAACTTAACGAAGGGGTTTGTTTTGAACATTTTAGCAGTCTCTTTTTCTACAGAATCTCATCCTACAGGTGTAAAACAACAGGATTGGAGGGGACACCGAAGATGACAACCAGGTTAACTCCCAATCCCATGATAATATAATAATCACACACACACACACACACACACACACACACGAGTTAAGTCCAGTCAAAGGCGACTATAGGGTGCAGCGCTCATCTCGCTTTCAGGCCGAGGGAACCAGTGTTTGTTCACAGACAGCTTTCTGGGTCATGTGGCCAGCATGACTAAACCGCTTCTGGTGCAGCGGAACCCAGTGACGGAAACCAGACCGTACAGAAACGGCTTTTATCTTCCCACCGCAGTGGTACCTATTTATCTACTTGCACTGGTATGCTTTCAAACTGCTAAGTTGGCAGGAGCTGGGACAGAGCAACAGAAGCTCACCCCGTTGTGCAGATTCAAACCGCTGACCTTCCAGTCAGCAAGCCCAAGAGGCTCAGTGGTTTAGACCACAGCGCCACCTGCTCCCCTATTCAGCACTCTAAGGGAATGCATCTCCATGTAATTTCATGGCAGACTCTAGAGCTACACAGACTAGACACAGACACTTGTTCCTAATTATATCCTTGATGTCATCAGGTGGAAAAGCAAGATGTCAACAAAGTGTCCATGAATTGCTGGTATTTGCTCATATTGTAAAGATAAAACTACTTCTGGAAATTGCCCCAACAAATGTTTATAGATATTGTCGATTAGCCTGATGAAAACAGGCATCAACAATACCTAGAACAGGGTATGTGGATGTTTCATCTTATAATTATAAATCAGAAAAATTGTAATATTAAGGGTTCTTTTTAATTATATGGGTTTTTTAAGAGATCTAATAAGAGTATTTGAAATTAAATGTACATTTTTTAAATACCAAAGCTCATCTTTCACTTTTTTAAACTCCTGTCACTTACAGCACATAAGGTGTACATATCTGTCAGGGTGCTGTCAGCGGCTCCCAGCTAGTTGCCCAGGAAAGTATAAAGACAAGGAAAAGGCTCTTACAGTCCTTTTTTTATTTCAAACTTTACAGAGACAGTCTAGAGAACCCAGCTTCTGGGATAATGGCGTTGTCCCGAGTGAATCTCCACCCCCCTTCTCTCCCACTTCCTCATTCGTCGTCGTTGTCATCTCCTCTACGGGTGCCACTAAGTGCCCTCTGTCTTCGATCTCTTTACTCTCCTATTTTTAAGGCTCGCCGGGTTCTGGGAGATGGTGGGTCTGGAATGCTTTCTAGTGACAATGTGTCAGCCAGCTGCTGCTCCAGCTCTGCCTGCTGCTCCACTCCTCTCCCCACTTCCCCCCTCATATGCCTCTGAGCTATGAACTCCCGTAAACCACTGTTGTAAATCTCTACTGTCTTCCTCTTCCTCCACCCTGGAAGGGTCAGGATGGGGAGGCAGTCTCCACCACTCCTCCTCCTCTGCCCAGCCCCTGACAATATCTTCACCTTTCATTCATCTCATGGATGGAGTACCTGTGACCTTCCACATGTTGGACTACACTCCCATAATCTTTGGCCATTGGCTATGTTGGTAGGGCTGATGGGAGTTCAACAACATCTGGAGGGGGCTGCAAGTTGACCACTCCTGATCTAGGCCCTTGTTTGCATCAGTGGTATTTTCTTCCAAAAGCATCCAATAAGTACTGTGCTCTAGAGATTTTAGCGTTTGCATCCCAAGTAGGGATATCTTTCTTATTCAGAAGTTTAGCCCCTTTAATATGCACAGCTGCCCATGGAAACATTTTCCAAAAGCCATTAATTTCTGCATATATTTCACACTGCTTTACCTCTTTCTTTCAGCCTCACCTACAAAACAAATTCAGTGTGGGTGATGACTGAACCAATGTTAAGGTACTTGAACATCATTACCATATTTTTTGCTCCATAAGATGCACGCGACCATACGACGCACCTAGTTTTTAGAGGAGGAAAACAAGAAAGAAAAAATATTCTGAACGAAACAGTGGATGTATGATTTTTGTGGTTCATGCTTTCCCAGAATTATTTTAGAACCTTACAGGTCCATCACATATGATAGAAGGCGCCTTCCATTTGCTTACATTTCCAGCAGATATTTGCACTTGTCTTATACATTTTTGCAAGCTTACTAGGAGTCAAATACCACCGGTAAATCATTTTCATATCATTTTCTTTCAGCGTACAACATGCTGAGAATTTCACCACCGCCCAAGCCTCCCTTACCTGGATTGTGCAGCGGTGCCTGGCAGCAACAATGGCAAATTCTGGCGAGATCTTGTGAGATCTCACTGAGCTCTTGCAAGATCTTACAGAGCTCATGAGATCTTGTGAGATTTCAGGAAGATTTCACAAGATCTTGCTAGCCTAATACTGTTATTAAACCAACTAGATTTAGTGGTATTATGCATAGGGTTTCCATGTTGGGTTGCAGCTAGCACTGTCGGCAGGGTAAGGTCCTGGCACTTACACGACCTCCCACTACTGACATTGCTGGTGCTGGCAGGGTTGAGTAAGGTTGGCACAGTGCAAACACACTGGTGCAGTGATGCTTCGGAATACCAATTGCCCTCCCCCAGGATATGTCATTCCCTCTCCAACCTGGTTTTCTTCTCCCCACCCCAGTCAGTTGGCCTTCCCTGGCTACTGAGCACACTCAGTCCACATTGGCCTGCTTTTGGTTTCCACAGTCCTGCCAATATTTTCCTTGTGCGTGAGACAGTGGTGCTGGTTTGCTCCCACGGCCAACAGTACTCACACCCGATCATTAGAACTGGAGCGAGTGATGATCTTTGAAGTCCTGTTATGGTTCTCCATTGGTACACATGAGCCTCTTTTCTGAGCTACACATTTCCCCCCTGATTTGTGTGGTGCATTGTGGCTCCGCTGAGCAGCATCGAGATGAAACCATAGACACATTACTGGTTTCCACTGCAGAGAAAGAACTTTCTTTTGTTCCTAAAATAAAACTGACTTTTGAAGTGCTAAAGCAGTAACCACATTGTGGCAGGAAAAAGCTGTCGATGAGGGGCTAGCAGAGATAAAGGTTTCCCCCCCCCCTTCACCTGACTAGAAAAAAACCAAACCTGAAGTGTGTTCTCAGATTTTCCGCCTCTCATCCTCCCCATTACGCCTCTTGCTCAGGAAGGGTCCAGGAAGGAAGGGTCCAGAGAGCTATAAAAATCTGCTGAGGGGAACCCTTAGTTACTTGTAGTCCCATCACCTCAGGAAAGGATCAAACATGAAACTCTACACAGCAGCCATTCTGACCATCGCTTTTTTCGAGCTCTTCAGTGTATATATTATTACAGGTATGTTTAAAATATTATTAATAATAGTCGTATGTTCTTTTCATATCCTGGGAAGCGTAGTTTGTTAAGGGTGCCAAGAGTTGTTTGAATACTTTTATTTCCCACTCTGAGCTACGATTTGCAGAGCAGTTTAACAATCCATCTCCACACTGGGAATTCTGAGAACTGTACTTCTCAGAGGATAAATAGGGGACTCCTAATGATAATTTCCATGTGGATGCTGAAATCTTTTTCTGCGCACCTATGTTCCTACCTGGATTGATAAAAGCTGAGAAATGTTTTCCTTGCAGTAGAAGTGCAGTTTTCAGGGGGGGGGGGGAGAGAGAGATTTCAATCACCACCCTAAATGAGTAACAGTTGTGCCTTATTGTATTGTAAATCCAATAGCTAGGAGACCAACAGGAATCAGAATCACTTGCAGACATGCAAGAACAAAAGCCCTATAAGGAACCCCTTTATTTTTTTGTATTTTAAAGTTGTTTTACACTTTTCAATAGCGTGTTTTAATATTAACGGAGGTTTTTAAATTGTTGTAACCTGCCCTGAGATATTAGGGTGAGGGGAAGGAAATAAGTTCTAATTCTAATAATAATGATGATGATGATGATGATGATGTTCCTGATTATTTGATGCCAGTTAAACTTATATTTTATCTCTTTTTAAGGAACGCTTGGATCTCAGACTATGGCACTCGACTCCTGTATAACCTTGGAGACAAATGAAATGAACATCCGAAGATTTGCTAGTTATACAACCCAAACAAGACCAGTAAAAGCTGTGATGTAAGTATCTTGCCTAATCTTCAACTGTAAAGTAGCCTACAAGTCTGAAGAAAGAGACATGCTTGCGTGACTTTCCAAAGAAACACAGATTCCAGTTAGAAGTAGTAGTATTACCAGTGTATACTATGCAATGTTCATTCCATGTTCTATCTGATAACTGTCTAGGTGGGTGACCAAATATGTGATTAATATAGGAGACTATTGCATCATGGCTATGCTCTGCCTCCCTATCAGAGGCAGCATGCTCTTGCCCTCGGGTCCCAATTGCATGCTTCCCATGGCACCTGCTTGGCCACTGCAAGAACAGGATGCTGGACTAATAATAATAATAATAATAATAATAATAATAATAATAAATTTATTTATACTCCACCCTTCCCGGCCAAAGCCAGGCTCAGGGTAGCTAACACGAGTAAAATTACAATAAAAACACAATAGGAAAAAATACTAATTTAAAATACTAATTTAAAATAACGCCCTCCCATCAGATGTCAAAGCGATAAACAACTACCTGACATTCAGAAGACATCTTAAGGCAGCCCTGTTCAGGGAAGTTTTTAATGTGTGACATTTTTGTGTATTTTTGGTCTCTGTGGAAGCCGCCCAGAGTGGCTGGGGAAACCCAGCCAGATGGGTGGGGTACAAATAATAAATTATTACTATTATTATTATTAGATGGGCCATTGGCCTGATCCAGCAGGCTCTTCTTGTGTTCTTGTTTTAAGTGGAGGCATCTAATGGCGTCCAGCATTCATCATTCAAACTTCCAACCTATTACTGACACCAATCCAACCGGAAGCCAATAAAATTTTAGCTGCAATCCTTTGCAAGTCTACTTGCACACCAGTGTGGTGTAGTGGTTAGGAGCGGTAGTCACCTAATCTGGGGAACCGGGTTCGTGTCTCCGCTCCTCCACATGCAGCTGCTGGGTGACCTTGGGCTAGTCACACTTCTTTGAAGTCTCTCAGCCCCACTTACCTCACAGAGTGTTTGTTGTGGGGGAGGAAGGGAAAGGAGATTGTTAGCCGCTTTGAGACTCCTGAAGGGGAGTGAAAGGCGGGATATCAAATCCAAACTCTTCTTCTTCTTCTTCTACTCAGAAATAAGTCTCATTGAGTCCCATTGTGCTGGATTCCACTTGCTCCTAGTGGACACAGAACAGCTGCCCAAAGCACTGTGTTTCACATTTCACACAGAAATACAATCCACAATAATTCTTTAACAAAATTAAACTTAGTGATTTGCTTTCTATTCTCTTGCAGCTTAATCACCAGAAGAGGTGTCAAGGTCTGTGTGCCACATGATCTTCCATGGGTGACAAAAACCATGAACTACTTGGACCAAAAAAAGGCAATACAACAAAGAAGAACAACATCTAGGAAGATGACCAGCTAAGCTGCCGCACATCAAATCATCAATAGCTGCTCATAACTTTGGCTAATTCCTGACTGGAAATAAAGTTACTGAACTGATGTAGTTTCACTGGAATCTATTCATCCATCAAAGCAATGCTGATGCAATTACAGCATTTTAATGCTGCCTTTAGTCTTAATTATTTTAGGATAACCTTTTTTATTTATTGAAAGAAGGCAGCTCTTTCAATATTTTCAATTGAAGCTGTTTTCAGTGTTTGGGGAGTACTGATTCAGAGTTTCCCTTTTCATCATATTGTTTCTCTGGTTTATAGTGTCCTTCGAAGACAATATTAATGTAGAGTGTTGTATGATTGCATACAACTTATTGTTCCCCTGTTAGGATGGATGAGGGCTTCCTGTGCTTAAGATATCACTGATTATACAAACATAAACCCCAGGGGATGCTGGGGGTTGGGGGGAGAGGAGCCCTAGAAACCAATCTGGCACTTACAAAATGATGAGGCCCCCATGGATATTCAGAATGTCCTTTTATCTCATGAACCTTCATGTGAATAGCCAGATTTCTAGGTAAAGCTCATCACTCTTCCACAGTGCCAGTTAGCAAAAGAGTTTTTGCACTACCTAGGTCACTAGGATACTTATGGCTGTAACAGCCTCATATATGGTTGAGCAAATATATGAGGAAATAGCTAATAGAAGGAAAGCAATATCAAGAAAGAAATCAAGGACAGGCCTGTTTATTAACACGGATGTGGACTTATGTATTGGAATAAATAGAACGAGCTGCCTGTAATTCAAATTTGTGCTTTCTTCATCTGGTTCATGTTTAGTACATGATCACTGGAAACTTTCGTGGAATGTATAATACTGTCGCTTGCTGCTATTCTTCAAAATTGTATACCTTTTCGTTTCCTTGATTTTTTGAGGCGACTGTCATCTGTTTTGAAGAACTTTAAAAAATTAATCAACTAACTTCCTGTCATTGGATCCATTTGCTGATCAAACTAAACGTTACAGCAACAGAATACAGGTGACAGTGAGAATATTTGAAAAAGATAGCTATTATTGTTTTTGGTCAAGAGTACAAAAAGAATAATGCCACACAATCTTTTGAAGAGCATCTTAAATGTCTTAGCTGAATGAAGAGATATACTTATTTTAATTCAAAGACATTCATGTGAACTTAGTTGTTCATTCAGTTGTTGGTTTTACAACACTTGGGATCAAATTACTTTTACCATGCTTTTACTATGCACTTAATAAATCAGTCCTTTGAATGATATTTTATATCTTTTGTTTATTAACAATAAGTAGAATCTACCAGGAAGTGCTTTTGTACAAATCCCATTGAAATCTTAACAAGAACATAGTAGTCATTTCATCTCTTTACTACTTGCTCGGGGTTTTTTCAGTTACAACATGGTGTAACAGAACACAAGAAAAATCTGATGAAATGTTTGGTACTGCCAGTGTGTGTGTGTGTAGATAGATGATAGATAGATAGATAGATAGATAGATAGATAGATGATAGATGATAGATGATAGATAGATAGATAGATAGATAGATAGATAGATAGATAGATAGATGATAGATAGATAGACAGATGACATAGAGAGAGAGAGAGGGAGAGGGAGAGAGAGAGAGGGCGAGAGAGGGAGATGATAGATAGATAACAAGTTCCATCTTATTCCTAGTTTTTTACCCGTTCAAACAGGTAAGGCATGGCAACCAAATGAAACAGCCTTTATCCACTTTGCTGAGGTCTGAGAGTTTAATTATTTCAAACATTCACAAAGAGTGGGGCATTCAACAGCTTTTACTATGCTCAGTGACTCTGACTGGATAGTTATCGGTCTTTTTCTGCCTTGGAATCTCTGACTGTGAAAATACCAGCCATATGCACTGTTAACACAGCACACCAGTTTCATCCACCTCCAAACCAGTTTAATTGACCTTATCCAAGTTCTTTCTTTTAAGGAAGGAGGGGAAGGAGAATCAAGTTCAAACAAGCACGACGCCAAAGTCCTTTGCCCGGATGGTACTCTTTGAAATTATGCCTCGGAGGCTCTGCACTTTCTGGCGTCTGTGTGAGGTTGGTTCAGACTGGACAGGGAATTAGTGAACCAGAAAAGAAGTGCTTAGGTTTCTTCAGCGTGCGCCAGCTAGAGGAATAGGCTAGCATCTTCAGACATAAAACACACAATAATTTCCAGAGTTGGTCTAGTAGAAAATTAAATCTCTGTACAAAGTGTAGGTTAATCCTCTTCTTCCAAGGTTGCCAAACAATATGTCAAAAGACTTGCACAAGGAACTGCTGTCAGGATTGAATTGCTATTTACTACAAGTTCATATTAGGGGCTGCATATATATGCACGGTCACAAAGAAGCATCAGTTCCACTCATGTATACTGACTAAACTCTTTTTAAAAGAGGGGGGAACAAATCTACCCATGATATGTGGAAGCCCAGCAACATCCCCATGAGACTTGCCTTTATACAGTGGTACCTTGGTTCTTGAACGGCTTAGCTGTTGAACAGATCAGCTCCCAAATGCCACAAAGCCGGAAGTGTTCCAGTTTGCGAACATTTTTTGGAAGCCAAATGTCCGACACGGCTTCTGATTGAGTCCAGGAAGCTCCTGCAGCCAATCAGAAGCCATGCCTTGATTTTCGAACAGTTTTGGGAGTTGAATGGACTCCTGGAATGGATTAAGTTTGAGAACCAAGGTACCACTGTATTTGTAATGATTAATTATCTCAATGTTAATTATATTTAATGTACACAAGTTGCTGTGACTTTGCTACTTCAGAATCAGTTATATAGTGAATCTGCTGTTGTCCTCAATTGACATATGAATAAAAAGTGATCCGGACTAAAGTATACCTGTTATATACAGTATACAGTTCATATTTTGAAGTGGCAGCCTGCAGCCAATCCTGCAGCCAATCCAAAGCAGCGCCTTGGTTTTTTAACAGTTCCGGAAGTTGAACGGACTCATGGAACGCATTCTGTTTGAGAACCAAGGTATGACTGTACTTCTAACTATGGATCTCTAGGACGACTCTCATTTTACATACCCATGGAAAAGAGGATGTGTCCTGGGAAAAGAGGGCATATGGCAACCCTATCATAAAGGTAAAGGTAAAGGGACCCCTGACCATTAGGTCCAGTCGTGGCCGACTCTGGGGTTGCAGCGCTCATCTCGCTTTATTGGCTGAGGGAGCCGGCGTACAGCTTCCGGATCATGTGGCCAGCATGACTAAGCCGCTTCTGGCGAACCAGAGCAGCACACGGAAATGCCGTTTACCTTCCCACCGGAGCGGTACCTATTTATCTACTTGCACTTTGATGTGCTTTCGAACTGCTAGCTTGGCAGGAGCAGGGACCGAGCAATGGGAGCTCACCCCATTGCGGGGATTCAAACCGCTGACCTTCTGATCGGCAAGTCCTAGGCTCTGTGGTTTAATCCAAAGCGCCACCTGCGTCCCTAACCCTATAATAGGCTATTGGAAAAGGAAGCAAAAGTATTCATCCAGTAAGCGGGGGTGCGTGTCAAGAAGAAGAGGGAATGCATTCTTGTTGCTGAGGCAACTGTGCTGACATTCCTTGTCATGTTTCATAAGAAGATCCATGCTGGGGCAGAACACAAGTCTACCAAGTCCAGCAACCCGGACAGTCACCAGCCACATACCCCAAGCTTGAAACAACCCTCTTCCACTTTTGCTCCCCAATCCATGGTATGCATTAGAATAAGAACAGAGGAAGCTGCTAAACCATTGGTCTGTCTCAGTACTGTTTGCTCTGACTAGGGCAGAGAAAATTCCTAGGCCTACCTGAAAATTCTGAGGATTTGTTTGCCCTTAATGAGGCTGCCAAATCTGATTGGTTACATGGCACTGTGATGTCATCACACTTACTGTATGATCCCTAATTGACTGGGCTCATCCAGTGCCGATAAAGAGGGAAGAAGTATATATCTCAGGTCAGGGCTGTTAACTTATGGGGCAGAGGTTCCAGGTTGCAAGTTACTCATTCCAGGAAGACTTGAACTTCCGAACCTCTCACTTGAGAAATTAACCCTTTATGAGTCAGGAACCTACTGTTTCATCATTAACAGTAGCTGGAAAAATTGCTTACATAAAACTGTTATACAAGGGGCTGAAATACTAGCAGTTCAGAGCTGACTTTTACTCAGGCTTGTAGCTCTCTGTTGCACTTTGCCTGGATGTTCTTTTTGTTTGGTTTTGCTAGTGCAATTAATACTTAAGCCTCTGAGCACATTAGTAATGCTTCATTGCAGTAACTGGGCTGTGCATTTTTTCCCAAGCCTTTTTCAGAAAGAGAGAGAACGTCCTTGGCTGCAACACACAGGCTTTCTTGCTGGAAAGGGGCACTTTAGTTAATGTTTCTAACTGACCAATGATTGTTAGGTGTCCTTTGCTGCAGGGCCCAGATATGGGGAAACCAGCAGGTCTCCTGCTGCTAATCCTATGCTGAAAATAGATTGATTTTATTACCAGAGACTCCAAAGTGCAAATTACTAACAGCTGACCTGACACAGGAAGACATGTGCCTCTCGTTTTAAGGCACCTATCTTCAAGACAGTGATGTACTACTGGTTGTGGGTAACACAGAAAGCTCTGGACAGCCAGAAAGGTACTGGCATCATGGCCTTTAACTTCAGGAGTATCTCTGGAAAGCCAACATCCTCAACCTGGAGCAATGTGTCCCCCACTCTGATCAAATCTGCTATGATTAAAACCAGGGGACAAAGTGAGTTCTTTGGCCACCAGGGGGCATATAGCTACTTACTTACCAAGAGGAATCTTAGTGTTGATTGATTTAGCTGAGCTCATGTCACATAAAAGTGCCATAGCGTATCTCTGTACATTCCTTCTGTGGTTCTGAATTCCCATTGAATAACGAGTTTTTCCCACGGACAAGAGTAAACAAAGTACAAAGGCGTTTTTGTGAAGATAAGGGACATGGTTCCTGATCACATGGGGTGGGAAAACCTGTACAAATTGTACACGGAAAGGCTCTGTGCTAAGAGGTAATGCATAAGTGAAGGTTGGAAGCAGTATTGGACACGTGGTAAGCTACAAACAAATCAGCAAGTAAGTGCTACATACAAAAACCCATGGCCTCACAGAAAATGTACGTCTAGGCGAGGGATGGGGGAGAACTATGGGGGAGAACTTCTCTGCAGAACTATGATAGTTCAATTTTTGGTGGCTCTGAACACAACCCACATGTAAAGGCATTGTCTTGTGCTTATGGACTCTCTATGTTAGAACTGCCGTGACTGGTCAGATGGTGACAGCAGCCACGAAATTAAAAGACGCCTGCTTCTTGGGAGAAAAGCAATGACAAACCTAGACAGCATCTTAAAAAGCAGAGACATCACCTTGCCAACAAAGGTCCGTATAGTTAAAGCTATGGTTTTCTCAATAGTGATGTATGGAAGTCAGAGCTGGACCATAAAGAAGGCCGATTGCCAAAGAATTGATGCTTTTGAATTATGGTGCTGGAGGAGACTCTTGAGAGTCCCGTGGACTGCAAGAAGATCAAACCTATCCATTCTTAAGGAAATCAGCCCTGAGTACTCACTGGAAGGACAGATCGTGAAGCTGAGGCTCCAATACTTTGGCCACCTCATGAGAAGAGAAGACTCCCTGGAAAAGACCCTGATGTTGGGAAAGATGGAGGCACAAGGAGAAGGGGACGACAGAGGACGAGATGGTTGGATAGTGTTCTCGAAGCTACCATCATAAATTTGACCAAACTGTGGAAGACAGAAGTGCCTGGCGTGCTCTGGTCCATGGGGTCAAAAGAGTCGGACACGACTAAACGACTAAACAACAACAACAATCTTGACTGGTGCAAGCCTGGGGACAGCAGTATGGATTCATTTCTTTTTCAGGCCCACTGAAGCCTTGTACGGTACGGGCCCGAATTTCCATCAATATAAATTTGCAACATTTCATTCTGGTCCTCTGTCTTCTGAAAGCATATATATTGCATGGGGATGGCTGATAGCCCTGACCTGTAAAAGCATCTCAGCATCTTTGGAAGGCAGTTCCGTGCTCTTAAGCTATCCCTATGCCTAGACAATAACACAAGAGCTGCTACAACTGATGCATCAGCCCCGTTCCCTGGACTGCAGTCGTTTTGCAACACCTCGCCTGCTAGTGCAGCAAAGCTAAATATAATCCCTGCAGAGTGGATCTTTTCTATTTATAGAGCCCCCAAAAGTCAGAGTTCAGCACATATCTCAGTCTAACCATTAACAAGCCCGTGATTCAGGGGGTCAGATACAGAAAACGTTGCTAAGAAGGAAAGCCAGGATCCCTCCCTCCGGCATCAAAGACAATGGAAGGACAGGCCTGGGCCTGGCTTGTATCCTCTGTCTCTCTTGTGCATTTACAGTACTTATCATGGAATTTCTCATCACGGGCTGACAGAGTTCAGTAATAATGCCTTCCTGAGGTGAGGGGATTCCCAGCTCCACAGTCTGTCAGGCTGCCAGAGATTCAGAGCTCGGCTCCACAAAACACAGAGGCAGCCATTGAAATGCCTTTAAACAACCGTGGCTTCCACCAAAGAATTATGGGAGCTGTAGTTTGTTGTGGATGCTAAGATTTGTTAAGAGACACTTATTTCCCTCATGGAGCTACAGTTTCTAAAGTGGTTTAAAAAGCAATCTCTCTTTGGGAGGGAACTCTGAGAACTGTATCTCTCTGAGGGGGAGAGGGGTCTCCCAACCCCTCTCAGCACTCTTAGCAAACTTCATTTCCCATGATTCTTTAGGGGACGCCATGACGGTTTAAGGTGGCATCATTGTGCTTTAAATGTGTGGTGTGAATGTGCCTTCTGTTTGACTGTCTTGGCTCACATCTTCTTGAATTTAGACCACAATTCTATACACACTTACCTGGGAGTAAGACCATTGAACTCAATGAGACTTGCTTCCCAATAGGGATGTATAGGAGTGTGCTTTTCCCAAACAGGATTATTGGTAACGATGAATAGGGAAAATAACACTCTAAAGTAAAATCATGTGCTTGGTAATTAAGGGGTGATACAAAGGTCAATCCAGATTAATATTATTGTGAGAAAAAGCCTAGCTGTTTCTTATGAGGGGCAAAATTATGAATAGTAATTGGCCCGGCCACAGTTCTGAAAACATATGCAATCCTTATCTCTATGAGAAGAGTGCATGTGGATTTTCAGTGATTTGGATTGGAGGAATCAGTCCTTGCTTGGAGGATTGGAGGAATCAATCCTTGCTGCATTATATTAATAATTTTTAAATATGCTATCAAGCGACCTAAATGAACTTTGCCAAGGGCAAAACTTATGACCAAAGAAAGATTTATCGTCATTATTATTTTGGTTCTTTTAATTATTCTAACTTCTCCTAAAACAGCAGCAACATATACAAAGTGGTTTACGTATAATTAAAATAGCAGAACATGCAATAAAATAAAGCCCGAAGAATAAACAAAAACAACAACAGCTGAACCAGCCAACAGTTATGCATGCGAAACAATAGGTTTCAGAGTTTTAAATGCATTACTGAGTAGAAAGAAAGTCAAGTTCCCAAACATGTGGAGTCCTCAGGCCAAATGCTTAGAATTTTTCTGCCCGCAACATCCCTACAGCACTGGCACAGCATCACAGTGCTTGACCACTCTATGGCTACAAAGGTCAGTTGTGTTTCACACTAAGGCCCAGATCTCAGGATGGTGCTGTAGAAAACATAGGAAGCTGGCTTATATTGAGTTAGACTATTAGCCTATCTAGCTGAATATTGTCAACACTGACTGGCAGCAGCTTTCCAGGGTTTCAGACGGAGGTGGGGTCTCTACCAGCCCTACCTGGAGATTCTGGGAATTGAACCTAAGACCTTCTGGATGAAACAGATGGTGCTGTATCACTGAGCCACAACCACACAACCGAGTTTATGCAGGAAACAGACATGTACAGTGGTACCTCGGGTTACGAACTTAATTCGTTTCAGAGGTCCGTTCTTAACCTGAAACCGTTCTTAACCTGAGGCGCACTTTTGCTAATGGGGCCTCCCGCTGCCACCGCACCACTGCCATGAGATTTCCGTTCTCATCCTGGGGCAAAGTTTGCAACTACTTCCAGGTTAGTTTGTAACCTGAAGCATTTGTAACCCAAGGTACCACTGTACATGTTAAGAGCTCAGAGCAGAAATAAGTGCCACTCTTGTGGTCCAGTAGCGGTGATCAAATGCTACTATTGTGGTTTAGGACTGTGAGTTAAGAGTCCTGGGCACTATTATTTACTTGCCCGCAATTTTATAAAGATGTGCAGATTAACAAAATCTGTGTAACTTTCCCAAGGGGATATAATCCTGTTTATCCATCATACACAAAAAACAGGGCCCAACTTTGGCCCAGAACACATGAGGGTTGGCTGCATGGCAAATAAGTTGTCTGATGGCTCCATCCTGTAACCAGATCATTGTTTTTGGTCGTTGTTGGGTTGTGTTTTTTTTTTTAAAAAATGGACAATGATGGCAGTAATTTATTCTTAACTCCTTTCATCACATGCTGAAAATTGATCTGGGCATCAGGCAGAGCAATCAGATGGTGGCTTGGCTGGGTGGCCAGCAGTAATGAGCTTTAAATTCCCTCCGTGTTCAGAGCCAATTGCGGCTGGCAGGAACCGGTTTGTGTAGCGAGGCCAATTCATAAACGTTTCTAACGTACACGGTGATAATTGGATGGAAGTTTTGAAGTGATATAAGGCTCAGAAAACAATTGCCAGCATTAGGAAGGAAAGGCCTTGACTTTGTGAGCATGCCCTAGCCCAGAGGTCATGGACATCCTTTGTGTGCAGAAGATACAGCGTTCAGGTCTCACCATCTCTGGTTTAGAAGGCTCAGGCAGCAGGTGAAGAGAATGACCTTGGCCTGAGACCACGGAGAGCTGCTGCTACTCAGGGTGGGCCAGGGGTTGCCAATGTGGTGCCCGTGAGCTCGCTAGCACCACCTATGGCACCCGTGAAAGGTCTCAGTAAATATCCACTCAAAACCCACAATGCGTGAGAGACTGCATGCTCTTTGTGTTCAGTTCCTGTTTGCCTTTGCTACATTGAACACACACCTTTAAACGTGTCCACATTTCATGGGTTGCCAGGATTGGACACACACTCTGAACAGGGCAGAGGTATCTTCGTGAGCCACTGATGGAGCTGCTGGTTGGGGAGAGACAGGGTTCAAGCCCACACCATTCCTCTGCCCTTTTTGTGCAGTCATTTATTGCTGTCTCCACATTGTCATTTTGTGACTGGAGCCCACAGTAATTTCTCAGAAGTTTATTTGTTTGTTTATTCATTTATTACATTTACATACCACTTTACCCTGCAAGAAGCTCCAGGTCGTGTGCATGTTTCCGTCCTCACTATTTTACCCTCACAACATCACTCTGAAGTGCCCACTGGCCCCCAAAAGAGAAAAGTTGATGACTTCTGGGGTAGAAGAAATAGTCCACCTGGGAATATGGAGGACACTCCCTTGTAAATACAAGATAGGCAGGTAAGCCTGTGCAATGGGTAGAATTTTTAAGGAGTGGACTTTTCGTTCCCAACCATGCATGACTGCCATTGTCCAAACCTGACCCTTTACAGTATTGTTAAAATAAAAGCCTCTGAGTGAATTGACTTTGCAGCGGCAATGAGTCTTCACTCCCCTCCCCCCACTCCTTCCTAACAAGTTGATTGGAGCCTTTCCCTTGCAGAGCACCCAGACCCAGCTCTAACTCTTGCCTCAGATTTTCCACTGTACCCTCTCGGCAATCATTGCTGCTCCTGTGAAGTGGGTTATAAATACGACCCACAATCAGGACGCCTCGCAGGCACCAACGGCACCCTCTTGAAACACCCACTTTGCCCAAGTGCTCCGGCCTTGTGAAAAGCAGTCTTCAGACAGGCTGTGTCGCTAAGGAAACACGGCTTGTTGTCCCCTGTGCTTCAGACAAGGCCTTACTCGGGGAGGAAGGGAGATAAATTTGGGGCAGCACCGTAAACAGGATAAGGATATAATGCACTCTGTTATATAATAACAATATCAATAAAACAGCCTAGCAACCTAGATGGCTTAAAAAAAAGGATTGGACAAATTCATGGGGAAGATGGCTGATGATGACTACTAGCCATGATGGCTGTGCTTTGACTCCACAGTGGGAGGCCATCACACTTCTGGGTACAGTGGTACCTTGGGTTAAAGACGCTTCAGGTTACAGACTTCGCTAACCCAGAAATAGTACTTCGGGTTAAAAACTTTGCTTCAGGATGAGAACAGAAATCGTGCAGCGGTGGTGCGGCAGCAGCACCCCATTAGCTAAAGTGGTGCTTCAGGTTAAGAACAGTTTCAGGTTAAGAATGGACCTCCGGAACGAATTAAGTTCTTAACCTGAGGTACCACTGTACCAGGTATTTATTGGAAGCCGGAAGAGGGGAGAGTGCTCTTGTCCTCAGATGCTGCTTGAGGATTTTCACAGACATCTGGATAGCCGCTGTGAGAACAGCTTGCTGGACTAGATGGGCCAACATTGTTAGCACAATGCAGAGGAGATTAAGCATCCTTAATTTTTTCCACTGAAAATTTTGGTGCACATGTGAGAGCTTTATTCCCTTTAATTTCAGTGGGTCTTAAGCACTTGCTGTTAGCATTGGAAGAAGAGCACCAGTTTTGGTGCTATGGATGCTTTTCTGGCAATGAGAAGAAGCATGAGAAGTGAAGCTACAGGGAACCAGGCAGAGGGCCTTCTCAGTGGTGGCACCCACCTTGTGGAACGCCCTCCCATCAGATGTGAAGGACATATAACCTTTAGAAGACATCTGAAGGCAACCTTGTATAGGGAAGTTTTTAAAGGTATAATGTTTTATTATGTTTTTATATATGTTGGAAGCAGCCCAGGGTGGTTGGGGCAACCTAGTCAAGATGGGTGGGGTACAGAAAACAAAACAAAACAACAACAACAACAATAATAATAATAATAATAATAATAATAATAATAATAATAATAATAATAAATTATATATTATTATTATATCGTGGTGAGTCGAGCTCCATCCTTCCACCTTGTAGACTACTGGAGTTTCTTCCAGAAGGTTCTATTCTCCCCATCTCCTTTTTATTCTGCCTCTGGGCAACCACCTTCAGTGCTCGGGTGCCTGAGCCTTCTTCTGTGGTACTCATAAGGAAAATGTGGATTTGCACTGACAAATACCACCTTTTACAGCAATCGCAAAGGATTCCTTTTAAGAGAAGGACCCAGAGGTTAGGGGAAGAGGCACCCTGTGGGCAGAAATGCCTGCCAGTTCAAGATGAGCCAGCTGTCCCTACTCTCACCATTTCCCCACATTGCTCCAATAAAAGATATCACCTTACTTATTTTGTAGTGCTTTAATTTGCTGGGAAGAGCATGGCCACAGCAACTGTCAGTAACGGCGGGGGAGGAAGAAGGGAGAAACCCCTCCCCTCCTGTCACCTCCCTCGTGCGGTTGTTTCTTTCCTCACCATACGCCAACTGCCGAACGTGAAAGATTCATGATCCGAGTGTTGACGCGGCAAGAGGCCGAGAAATTCCCTGACAGCACCGAGTGGCTTGGCTGCGGCTGTCCTCAGCCCGACCTTCCTCCTCTTCTGTACTTCTGTACTTCTCTGTAATCTGAGACAGAAGGAGGAGCCGTGAGTCATCACTGGGCTGGTGGTGACTCACATTTGCAGCTCTCAGGACTGAGATGTGCCTGCTTGTGTTGGAAAATGTGGGGTTAAGGAAGCCTCTCTTTTTCTTTTGGTGTAAAGACAGAAAGGGCATGGCCAGTCTCCTGGGCACTAGGGCCTTGTGCTGTCTTCAGCCACGTCCATACATTTAAAGCGGTATTAAACAGGCATGGCTTCCCCCAAAGGGAGCTGTCATTCGTCAAGGGTGCTGAGAGTTGCTAGGAGACCCCTGTTTCCACCCTCAGAGCTACAATTCCCCTAGTGGTTTAACAGCCAATCCTTTTTCACAAGGAACTCCAGGAACGGTAGCTCTGGAAGGGGAATAGGCATCTCTTAACAACTCTCACCACCCATAACAAACTACAGCTCCCAGAATACTTTTGGGGGATTTGTGGTATCATAGTGCTGAAAATGATAGGTGTGAATGTGGCCATACTCTGTCTCTGGCCCAACAAGCATATTATTATAACGGTACCTTTTTCAACCACTTGCTTCATCTCCCTCAGTGGCACAGGTCTTCTCTAGCCTTGGTTCTGAAAAACCTTTTAACTAAAGATGCCATTTGCAAAGCACTTGCTCCACTGCTAAGGAACAAACTGCTTTGATTTGTTTTTTACTGATAATTTCATTTTTTTCCTAAACTGCTTTGAATGTGTGCTGTTTTACTGTATTTTTTTTTTACAATCAAGCAGTGAAATCAAGCAATTTTTAATAAAATGTGCTGTCCTCCTAGCATCTTATTTCCACCCCCAGGCACCACTCTCCCTAATGGTATTACTTGCCCTGGTGTTAGCTGAATTTTCAAGCATTACTAGTAGTCAGGCGGAAAGGGATAACTGTTCTCCTCATGCCATTTTCCTAATTGAAATCCTCTTCCCAAGGTTGCTATTTGCCCTACAGGTTAACCTCCACCCCACCAATATGGTGGTGTCAGATCAAACTGTGGGGCTCCCCCCAGCAATGCAATGTCATGTCCTCTTTCATGGTATTGCCAGCATTGGGTGCCAGCAACCTTGCATGCCTCTAGTCAGCAGAGGGCAGATTTGAGACTAACGGGTTTGTGGTTTGCCACTAAACACCTAAGCTCCGCCTCTTCCTCTGATGCAAGAGGGTCTGCAGAAGGTCTAGGTAGCAATGATGGGAAGCTGCTCTTGCTGGATCTGGAATTCACCTGGTCAGTACATAGAAGGTGACTCAGAAAAGCAGCAATTCGAGCTGCATGCCACCCTCTCTGGAATAGCAGCTGGCTGAGACTGAACAGCCTTTGAGACACCACAAACAAGCCAAGGACATGGAGAGATCTGAACTGGAGATTAAAGATCTTTCATGTGAGTGGAATGGTGGCAGAAATGGAAGCTGTGAGAGACCATCCTGGCCACAGGCCAGTGTCAAGTGTCTGCAGACCTTAGAAGCCCAGTAGTTTGGCTCTGCACCAGACAAGGAGCACAGACCCGAGGGAACATGTCCTTATTATAGTGCCATTCAGTCAACTGATAGGAGGCTGTGCTGGAAAAGGTGTGCAGGAGGAGAAAGAGGCAACCTTGACCTACCTACATCAGGTGCTATGTCTCTGGAAGGAAGAATGCGCTAGGCCAGATTCCAATATATCAACTGTGCTAAGAGTGTCAGAACATCTTTCCCTGATGGATATGGTTTTTTCTGCTTATCATTAAGGAGTCAGGTAAATTGGAGATGTTTGGTGGTCATGACTAGTGTTTTGAGTACTCAGCTTCTTTTCTGGAGCGGAGCAGGGGAGGTATTCTTTCATAAAATTTATATACCCCTGATGGTGTGTGTGTGTTTTCTTTTATAAAAAAAACACACTTCAAAGTGTTTCAAAAATAATGAAACAATGAAATTGGGGGGGGGGACAATTAAAAACAGCTATTCAAAACATATCAAAAAATCTTTAAGCTAAATTTAAGCCAGATTTAAGTACATGTCAGGTGCCAATTAGAGTACGATGAAGGTGTCAATAGGAAAGGAGTTCCCAAGCATGGACTAAAATATCTATTTCTGAAAAATGTGGAAAGATTATTATGTGGAACTTGTAACAGTGCTGGTTCCAGGGATCAAAGTGGCTGAGTATGGGGGGGGGAGGCATTCTGCTTTGAGGAGTTCCCCTTCCAGGAGATCCTCCCCTTGCTTTTTTATGTGGGTTGCCTTGTCCTTGCAGCCCCAGCTGCAGCTGTGGAACTGATATTCCTGGTGGAGGTTTGCATCTGGAATCCTAGTGGAAGGTACCTGCACGGAGGCTCTCAGAAGATGCATGTTGTTCATTCTTCTCCCCTCTCTCTCTTAGCTCTTCGCTGTTTGTACAAATTGCAGCATTTGTGCTAAATGCTCCCTTTCCCCAGAGATCCCACTTGTCAGTCATATAGTTGCACACACTCAATGGCAGAGCTGGTGTAGCTTGCTTTGCGCTGCAGTTGTTTATATGCAGTGGGCTTTATGTTCTCCTTTGCTGTGTGATGACAGTCCTCTGATGATGGACCAAGTGATATATAGGATGGAAGTGGGGGGTGGGGACAGAGAAACTGCCTTGGGTTGCCCAATTTCCTTTTGCCTAGGTACATAAAACATCTATCTTGTTGCCAGAGCTTTCTGCCAGCACAGGTAGACTCCAGACTATTCTTCCAAACTTATTTTTACCATGTCTTCAACTTTCCTCTCTCCCTCCATCATAGTTGCAGTGATGTAGAATTATGTCACGGTTCCATCATAACTTGCCTGCATCATCAGAACTTTGAGCTACCCCAGTTCAGGGGATCTAAGTGCAATCCTAGCCTCATCCAGTTGGCATAACTCAAGGGAAAGGACTAAGCTGTAAATGTGATACTCCCATGAACTCTGATTGAACATTCTATCTCTATCCCGATAGGATGAGGCATGGCGTGTGGAGAATAACCACTTTGTTGCTTGCAGCGACCCAAAATAATTTGGATGGATGTGCCCCACAGTGGAGTTGTACACAATGCCAGCAAGGACAGGTTTCACCTTGGAAGGAGTTGTGGGTTTGTGGTGTTGCATTGTCTTCCAGGTGTGGGTGTGTTTTTCCTGCTGTATTTCAGCAGTTTAATCATTATTTTAGAATGCCTCTGTAAGTTTTATTATTTTAACTCAGCTGCCCTGTGCACAGGGGGAGATGAGATACAGATATTTGAAATGTGGAAAAGAGGCAACCCCTCATCTTTCTAAGGTTTCTTGGGGAGAGAATAATAGCAAAGCCAGCCGAGGTCTGGAGATGCCTCACATGTACATTTTAGCTTTTTGCAATATGAGCTGAGTACATGGTGACTAACTGAAGCAGCTGGCATGCCAAGGAATTATTTGTTCCTTCTTTCGACCCCTGCAATGTGTATTTTTAAAGTGGCAATGTCAAGAATAAGATGAGGGAGACAAAGTCCCAAACCATCTAAGCAATTTGCAGTTCTGACCAAGGCCATCAGGCAACCCTGAACGACTTTTCCCCTTCTGGGAAGGCTGCGCTTGGCCATAATCAGGCAGCAGTTTTGATTCAGTGCCAGATGGAAGCAGGATGGCCACATCTCCTACTTAACAGAGGACTGTCCTCTGTGTGAAGGGTAATCCATGTGTAGGGATAGCAGAGGTCTGAACTTGACCATCAGCACTGTGCACTTGGAGAGCACACAGGTCACCAGGTTCCCCACTGTTGTGAGAAGTACTGTATTTCTGTACAATACCTGAGATCTGGATACCTAAAAGATCATCTCAACCCCTCCACACCCAATCAACCATTGTGTTCCACTTTAGAAGGTATCCTGCAGATACTATTCTATATATAGATCCATTTCATGTGATGTCAGAATTGGGCCTTTGCTATGGCATCATCTACCCTTCCATTGCATGCCAAGACCCTTCCATTGCATGCCAAACAGGCACCTTCTCTATTGCCTTTTTGGCACCTGCTAAAAATGTTCTTTTTAAAATCTTAATCCCAGTTCACATCCATTTTGAACTGGAAATGATTTTATGTGTGCACTGTTTTTATATCTACCATATATTGTGGGAAATGGTATGTTTGTTCTCTATGTGTTCGGACGACTCTCAAGATATCATTGCCAAATTCATCACAAGGGTTCCTGAGGTGGGAGAGGCAGTCTTCGTCAATGTTTAGATGCTGGACGCCATTTTGATTCAAGATGGTGGACCAAAACACTACTCTGGTGTGGCTTCATTTTTTTGACTTGGTTTGGTTGCCTCTTGAGATAGAGTTACCAAACTTGGCATAAACTGAGAAAACCCAAAATAGACAGCTTCTTATTGTTGGCCCTAGGAGTGAGATGCAGGAGAACTGCATCAGGATCAGGGATGGCTGGAAGCTACATAGAAGGCTGAGGCAAGGTCCACAGCAGTGGGCCACTGGCTAATGTGACTGTGTAGAAACGAGGTGCCTTACATGGTTAGTTAATATACTTTTATTCCACTCTTCACTGCTAGAGACTTCCCAGGCCAGCTCACAAATCAAAAGGCTAAATAGCAATTAATTTATCAATTCACTAAATATCAAATAACAAATAACCAAATATTAAGTCCAGTACCAAGTTTTAAATCCATTTTGTTGAAACAGGATCAAAAAAGAACTAAAAAGTGGAATAAATAAAAGAGGTATTCACCTTAACCAAAAAATATAGCAGTGTCTGTGCAAGACCAGCCTCCCTGGGAAGGACATCCCAAAGATCGGGTGCCACCACTGAACAGGTGAAGTAAGCCATATCATTGTTTGGCAAACCATAATGTCAAGCCAAGAGGGACAATAGACTCCAGAGCCTATGTGAGATAAGGGATATCTCAGTTTGTATCACTGGGTTACACAGTACTGTCACTCCTGCTTTCTGCTCTGTAGGACAATCCCCTGTTTTGAATTGTACCTACTGTAATAATAGTGTAAACCATAGCTATATGGCAATGATCCTCTTTACTTTTGAAAATTCACATCCTAGCCTGGCAGTATCTCTCTCTAATCTGTGACATCACACTGTCCTTTAATGGGCAGGGCAATCTTCCAAATTTAGCATAGCCATGGCAAGATAACTTAGACAACAGCAAGCATCTATTCCTTTCATAGACTTTAATGGGCCTTCTATGTACACAGTCCAATGAGACACTCCTGAACAGCTAAGCGCTGGTCAACATTTTAAGAAAGCGGTTTTTAAAAACTGTGGTAGAGTGAAAGATATTTTGCAATGTGAAGCTTACTACTCGAAGCATCCCTAAGAAATGTGTCCTCCAAAAGATCTGGAGACTTACAATGTTCTTCCTGCCAAGAGCTCAAGAGGCTGCCAAGTATATCGTGTCCCTTGGCATCTCTGCAATGGACTGAAATAGCTATAGACCTTTCTGTAGCCAGAAGAAAGCAGGGGGAGAAAAGTCCCTGTTTCTAAATTTGAAGGGGAAGCTGTAAACAACAGGCGCACTCTCTGCAAATACACAAGAAGAATTTCTCGTTTGATCTCTACCGCAAGAGGGGTCAGGATTCTGCACCTCTAAACAAGCATAAGCATCAACTGGGTAGACTTATTTTGCACCGGTAATTGGAGTCTAAAGGAGGAGGTTGCTGCCTACAATCTATGAGCCTCAGAAATGCTCTGAAGAATATTAAGAACTATTTCTAAAAACCTTGTAAATCTGAATAATTTGGCTTGCTGCTGTGCAGAATGCAGGAAAGAGCCTTATTTAATTCCACTCATTCTCTGTGTAAATACGGCTGTTTAACTTGAACAATATTTTTATGAAGCTACATTTCCCATATCTTTGTGAAAAGAGGCAGGAATATCTGTAAACAAATGCAGGAGAAGCAATCTCTGGTCTTCTGCAGATCTCCTGGAGTAGCTGTAGTGTTAAGTTCTCCCTTACAGCCTAATATTTCTAGGTACATAGATATCTTCTGGACATTCCTTCTGCATTTTTCCTGCTGTTGAGGCTATCAAGTAAGATTGCCTTTTTCTCTGATATTTCCTATTGTTAACGCAAATACGTTTCTTTAACTGTTGCAGACAGACGATTTATTATTAAACCAGCATTAAGGATGACTGTCACTGTCGGATATGAGCAGCTTGGCAGTCTCAATGTAGCCAGTGAAAGGCCATATTTGCGCCATACATTTAAAGCTCCTGGCTGACTGCACTGTGAGGAGCAGGGCTGGCCACCTTATATGAAGACTGCTGCACTCAGGTCCACTTCCGAAGCCCCACCCCCAGGCCACCGCCGATTGGCCAATTTTCAAATTGGATCTGGTGGGAACCTGAGATGCTCCATGGTGGCCAGGAGAGGGAACAAACAGCCGCAAACAAGATGGTGTTGCTCCAGCTATTTGCCCAGCAGGGGGAAATAGGTGGGTACCTGTTTCTCAAGTACAGCAAATGTTGTCCATCTCTAAACATGATGAAGATGATCAGTGGAGAGCTGCTTTTCAGCACCAGACAGTCACCTTGTCTCATTTTTGTCTTTATCTGAAATCTTCACCCAAGAGTACAGCTTTTTAATGAAATGAGAATGCTGATACCAAGCTTATTGTGCTTCTGAGTCTTATATTCATATTTATTATAACCCTGTATAATCCAATAATCTCTCTTCAGTCTTACACTGTACGCTCGTAAATGTTTTATGTTTCATTGTGGAATCCTTCTTCAGGGCTTTTGCGAATAAACGATTGCATAGTTGTTGCTTTTTATGCTCTGCAGTGCCTTCCTGGGACTACCCTGTTTGGAAGGGTGGCTCCTAAATTATGCCCCAGTTCCATTTCTCTGATCATCTGATCATAACTATTCCTTAAAATACACCATGTCTGAGCAGTTAGAGAGGCTTTCTTCATATCTCGTACTGGGGTGCCAAATTGAATATAATATTTGGGGGGGGGCGAGGTAAGTCCTACCCCACATAATTAATCACATGATGCAGTGCACACACACCATTTGAATGGGAATACCGATCAACTTTGTGGGGGCCTGCCCCCCTCAAATATTTTATTATTTTATCAACTATTTTATTTGATTGCCCCCACAGCCCCTCAATTATTTTGTTGTGGGGGTCAAAGCCCCCACAGCCTCTAAGAGTGGGCTCCTGTATCTAGTACACAACCATGGGACTTGTTTTCAGGGTAGTTTTTGTTGGAAAGAGTTTTTCAGATGTTACTTATTTTTTACTGATGTGATCTTAACATCATAAGCCATGCCCAAGTCCTACAGATGTGTAAAAATCTAGGAATTAAACCATTGCCATTTCTGATACAGCTGAAACCACAGTGGACTGAAGCCATTCCAGTTTGCACATGGTTCAGGCCAATAAACAGCTTGACACACCTCACGTCAGTTCTGTTCTTTTGTAAACCGCATCTCTGACAGTCAAAATTATGGCAGCTAAGTTGGCATGAATGAGGGATTGCTAAAAGTCTATTACAGTGGTACCTCGGGTTACAAACACTTCAGGTTACATACGCTTCAGGTTACAGACTCTGCTAACCCATAAATAGTACCTCGGGTTAAGAACTTTGCTTCAGGATGAGAACAGAAATTGCGCCGCGGCGGTGGTGTGGCAGCAGCGGCAGGCCCCATTAGCTAAAGTGGTACCTCGGGTTAAGAACAGTTTCAGGTTAAGAACGGACCTCCAGAACGAATTAAGTTCTTAACCAGAGGTATCACTGTATTATTATTATTATTATTATTATTATTATTATTATTATATATATATACTGCCCTATACCTGAAGGTCTCAAGGGAGTTCACAGAATAAAATCAAAATATAAAACCACAAAATACATAATAAAACTAAAAACAACCCAATAACCCCCACCCCCAAAAAAACACATTTTAAAAGGGCATAGGATCCTCACAACATTTAAAGTAAGACAATTAATAATCCTGGACAAGAGTCATTCGTTGGACAGACCACGATCTCAGAAATGTCTGTAGCAATATTTATTGACAACCAAATTGGCTGGGTGCCTTTCTGATACAAAGACAAAAATAAGAGTGACGGGGATTAGCTTTGGCTGTTGAGCAGATGTAATACTAGTGCTTCATCTTCTGCAAGGGAAAGGCCTGTATCTAATGTTGCAAACGAGTCCTCATTGCTGAGTTTGATCTTGGCGCTGTTTCTACGGCTGATGCGCTTCCACCACAACGTTGTTTGTCCATCCCAGGGCCACCATGGCTTTCTGGGTCAGCCTCTTGGTCAGAGTCCGTATATCTTCCAGCATCTGGGAGGATGCTTGGATCAAATTCATCATCACTTTAGTCATATATATATATATATATATATATATATATATATATATATATTTCTTACATTTATATACCACCTTTATCTTCCAAGGGTCTTGAGGTGGTGTACGTGGTTCCCCATTTCATCACAACAACCCTATGAATCAGGTTAGGCTAAGAGATGGTGACTGCCCCAAGGTTGATGGCTGAGTGGGGATTCGAACCCTGCTCTCCCATTACACCACACTGGTTTATATTGAGTCCTTGTGCAAATAGGAGGTGTGTGACCTGTGCTGGCATAGCCTTTCTCTCACATACCCAGCCATGTGCGAATGGTATCATGAAAAAAAAAGTGTGAGGGGTGTGCCTGAGCCTGAAGGACATCAGGGAGCGAGAAGGGGTCTATGGAAGGAGAAAAATTTGCTACTTTCCTAGCTTTCAGAGCATTGTTAGCAGATAGGGATGTAACTGTTTGGGGGACATGCAATTCAGTTATTTAGACACAGCTCAGTAAGGATGATGACCTCATCTCTCCGATAAGGTTGTTTTGACCTAATTGTAATCTGCTAATTTTATTCAAAAAGAAAAGAAATCAATCCTAACGTTCTTCCATGCCCTTTCTGTTCCTGAAATTGGAAAACAGGGCCTGTGGGACAGGAAATCTTAAAAGTCCTTCTGGATCAAGGACAACACACACATCCCCGCCCATATTTTGGATTTTGCAGCTGTTGTTTCTCATAATAACAAAGGTGCCAAAGGCTTTATAGGTCAGGCTGAAAGAAGCTGAGATTCCATCCATTTCCCAGTCTTCTTCTAGTAAGCTGGGGAGACTGGGAAGCAATAGTTATGAGGATGGAAAGGAAGAATGTGAGAATGGAACAGAGTCCAAGAGGTTTAGCAGAGGAGGCTTGAAGGGGAAGAGAGAACCCTATGCAAGAAAGGCTATACAGTAGGGGGTCAAGAAATTCATTTCGTGAAAAAAAAAGGAAACAGAGCAGAGCACAAACAGATAGGATGATATTTGTGGGCCTTTCAGAGTTTTGCCCTGAAAAACGTTGTTGTTGTCGTCATCAGTTGGTCTTAAGAAACAATGGAGTGCGCTTCAAGGGGTGAAGTCAAAACTCTGCATTAGCAGCACCAAACTGATATCCTTGGGGCGCATGCCTGGGCAGTGTGTATGGAGGTTCTGGGCTGCCCAAAAGACAACCTCCCCCCCCCCCGGCCTCACTGATGTGGTCCTAAAGAAAGCAGAGCAATACACTTGGCACCAGCTTGGCTGCAGGAGTTGCCAGAAGGAGGCGTATAAGGGTGTTATGTACTGAGTTGAATAGGATCCAAACTGCAGCAGTCTGATTGGTCCTAGAACAATAGGATCCAAAAGGCAGCAGTCTGATTGGTCCTAGAACAATAGGATTCAGAATGCAGCAGTCTGATTGGTCCTAGAACAATGCAGCAGTATGATTGGTTGGCAGGAACCACCCAATCATGCTCCAGATAGAAGTGAATCCACAACCTGATTGGCTTACAGTAGAATTCCGGAATTAGCCAATCATGTGCAGCCCATTGTGTAAATAATGTATATAAAGCAGATACTTTGAGGGGACATTCATTCATTCCTCCTCACCACTATGAGCTGAATAAAGAGCATGAAATCACTTTGCGACTCTGAGTATATTTCAGGATTCCACTCTGGATTTGTGTGGGGTTCACTCCTTAGCCCTTTCTTCTCCCAAAGATATCCTGCAAGGTAGCAGAGATTTAGGATCAGAGTTTTCCTTTTCCTGGATGGGCTACCTTCCCAGATTGATGAGCCATATCTGCCCCTCACTTCCCTCTACAGTACATGCAGAAACTGCCTTCTTGACTGTTGGACCCACTTTTGGTCTCATTCGCTCAATCCTCTGGAGCCTGTCCTCGCATACAGGGAAAGTCCTTGGCTACCCTCACCTCGTTTAGCCCTCCCTAACATCCCATACTCCCCGTCCTATAGATTTGTTAAATGAATGATAAATGATGAATTAGCCCAACATCCCAACTTTGAGTCCTACACTTTGCTCCTTATTTATTTTACTTCATCAGAACACCTCTCTCCCAGGCTCTGGAATGGCTTACAGTTCACACTTAAGCATTTCGAAAAGAAATGGGGGAAAGGGGGTTAAAAAAACAAGAATCACACCTCTGGTGCTCTTCCTGGTGTCTCTTGCAGACTCTCAATAAAATAATTCCCTCTCAAAGAACATCCGTCAACATAATATTAGCAGCCAGCGGAAGGACAACAGTTGCGCCATTAGTGGCCCATCTCCTCTCTGCTCTTGAATGAATGAAAACAAAACAAAAGTTGCAACGGCCAACATAAGCCAGCGCCTGTTTAGCAGGTGGCTTCTATCCCCAGTGATCATCTAATTATAGTTCGAGCACAGAGAGTACCTGTCTGTAGAGATGAATGGGAATTTGCAGTGGTGATTGAATCACGCAGAGTTGGCACATGATTAATGAGAATCAACCAGCTGACTCTGGGAGGCCCATTGAAACTTACACCGTTGAACAGCCAGTGGGGAACAGTTCTGGCTCTTTGGATCATCCACTGTTGCATTTTATATGAAACCTCTGTTGCAAAATCTGTCTAGCTGGAAGAAAAGATGCAAGCTGCTAAAGTTATGTTATTCCCCATAGAAGCCCCTCTAAAGTGGGGTTTTTAATGTGGGTGTCTTCTGCAACGTGTCCTTGAGGCAATGACAGTGCAATGGTGGTGGATTTAGACTGGACTGTCCACACATCATTCTATTTCAAAAGTTGTTCTGTAATGCTGTTACCACATTATTAAGATCTGGAGCATGCTAGATCAGGCGAATGCAACACCTACTCTAGCATCTAGTTCTCCAAAAACTGCAAACTTAGCTCAGTCCCCTTCCTCAACTGCCTTCCTTCTTGGCCTAATATAGAGATATAACAATAAAACAATGAACAGGGTGGTGATACAATGACTATTGCAATCGACACAAGATAACATCACCAAGGCAACTATCTGTAAACAAACAATAAACGTCCACAAAAATGGCAAAAGTAGGTTTTTTCTCAAATAGGTTTTATCTTAAACAATAGCAAACACAGTAAATAGTTTACTTGTAATATATCAGTGGTTCAGTGCTCATTTCTTCTCTTTCCAAAATAGATTTTATCTTGAACAATTGCAAATGCAGTAATAAAGAGTCCAGTTGTGATATACCAGTGGTTCAGTGCTCGGATGCCGTTCCAGTAATCTGATGTTTCATCGCTAAAGAGCTTAGTCATCGAGCAGTAAATAATATACAAGAGAAGAGAGTATGTAAACGACTCAAAGCAGGGGTATATTTGTCCTCATCTGCATGTTTCCATCGGAAGGAGCATAGAAAGAGGACCATGTCCTTCAGTTTGTTAAACCTCCTTATGGACGTTTATTGCTTGTTTACAGATAGTTGCCTTGGTGATATTATCTTGTGTTGGTTGATTTAATATAGAGATAGCAGCTCAGTTAATGACCACTGGTTAACAAAGGAACATAGAACATAACAAAAGCTGGATCAGACTTATCTATCTAGCCCACCATCCTGTTCTCACAGTGGCCAACCAGATGCCTATGGGAAGCCCTCAAACAGATCCTGAGTGCAACAGTGCGCTCCCCACTGGTAAGATTCGCCTTTATATCAAAGTGGCACTATCCAGATCTCCCATTTCATCTGCCATCTGTAAGAGCTAGGCTGGAATCCTTCAGAGTTCAAGGACAGGGGGCAGACAGTTACTGGAATTCTGGATTAAAAAGAGAATTAACAAGGAAAAAAATGTAGCGTTTTCAAAAAATGAAACTTGCATTCTGATAAATGAACAAAAAAAGAAATAGAAGGAAATGATAGAATCATAGAATCTTAGAGTATGAAGGGACCCCAGGGTCATTTATTCCAACCCTCTGCAATGCTGGAATCTCAGCTAAAGCATCCCTGACAGATGACCATCCAGCCTCTGCTTAAAAACCTCCAAGGAAGGAGAGTCCACAACCTCCTGAGGGAGACTGTTCCACTGTCAAACAGCTCTTCCTGTCAGAAAGTTTTTCCAAATGTTTATTCAGAACCTCCTTTCTTGCAACTTGAAGCCACTGGTTCGAGTCCTACCCTCCAGAGTAGGAGAATTTTTTATTATTATTATTATTATTATTATTATTATTATTATTATTATTATTTTGAATTTATATACTGCCCCATACCCGGAGGTCTCAAGGCAGTTCACAGAAAACAAGCATGTTCCCTCCTCCATGTGACAGCCCTTAAGATATTTGAAGACGGCTATTATTATTTTCTCTCTATAGGAGAAGAATAAATAAAATCTTGCTGCTGCTCCCCCCCCCGCCCCAGCCATCTGCTGTGGAGAGAATGAATGCCTGACCACAAGGAGTGTAAAAACGAGAAAGTGGCCAGCAGAACAGCTGCTGCGCATCATATCCCAGCGCTCTAGCAGAGACATCTTCTAAACAATCTGACATCTGCCTCCACTTTCTCCCACTCCTGCAATTGAAAACGAAACACCCACTAATTCTGCCAGAGAGCCACAGAGAGCACAAAAATGGAAAGAAAGAAAAAAACAACAAGAATCTTGCTTCTTTCTTATGTCTCATGCAGCATCCACATTCCTCCGAAGGGGCACATCTACTGAAGGAAGACCAAAAACTGGTGTTGGAGGCCTCCATTTTTGCGGGACCTTTCAGGGCAGGGCTGGGAAACTCCCAGCTCAGAGGACTTTCAGGACTCTGTCCAGGCCATTCCTGACAGGCCACGCCCTTCACTGGCCCTGCTCCTCTAGTGATTTGGGCTGGAACATGTCACTGTTACTGAGATAATACCTTTTGCTTCCATGGATGGAGAATGGAGAACGATGTGAGTCCAGTCATGCTCTATTTTACCACACAAGCCACTGGTATGAGGCCTGTTATTGAATTTATATACTGTCCTATACCCGGGGGTCTCAGAATGAAGCCCCCCCCACTTCCTGTCATTCTCATGCACCCAAACGGGACACACACCCCCGCACTGGGTATTTGTAAATAAATAAATAAATAAATCCTTGCATTTAATGGTGACTTATATCATATGCAGTGTGGGACGCGGGTGGCGCTGTGGTGTAAACCACTGAGCCTAGCGCTTGCCGATCAGAAGGTCGGCGGTTCGAATCCCCGCGACGGGGTGCGCTCCCGTTGCTCGGTCCCTGCTCCTGCCAACCTAGCAGTTCAAAAGCACGTCAAAGTGCAAGTAAATAAACAGTTACCGCTCTGGCGGGAAGGTAAACGGCGTTTCCATGCGCTGCTCTGGTTCGCCGGAAGCGGCTTAGACATGCTGGCCACATGACCCGGAATCTGTACGCTGGCTCCCTCAGCCAATAAAGCGAGATGAGCGCTGCAACCCCAGAGTCGTTTGCGACTGGATTTAATTATCAGGGGTCCTTTACCTTTACCTAATATCATATGCAGTTTGACTACCGGGGAACACTGTCAGCTCATTTTCTTGGGATCGCTCTGTAGAATTCATTTGAGGGAAGCGCTGTGCTTGAAATGTATGACGTGCACGATTACTCAATAATAAGTTCCACTAAATTCAGTGGTTACTTCTTCTTTCATGTGTTTAGAACTATAGCCTAGTTGCTCAGGCCACCAACTGAGGAGGACCTTGAAGCTTCTGCAGGAACCATGATCCTCTCGGTTCTAATGGTGCAGCAGGACTTTCTTGGTGTGTCTTGTCTCCTTGCAGTTCTGTCCTTTAGTTAGAGCTAGGTGGAGACATGGAGGCTGAATCCCCACTTTCCACCACTGCAACACACTTAGATTGATTTGTAACACTTACAATTGTCATTGTCCTATTTTACAGAGTCCTCTGCTTGAGGGGCTACCAGAGGACAGTCGTCTAGGAGTCTTCCATTTGAAAGTCTGTCCAGTTGGAAGTCTGCTCCCAAAATAAGAAACCAGAAGGAGGGAGAGCAAAGGTCTCACAGTTGTCCATCAGCAGCACCTGGACAGCAGTCTGAACAAGCTCTTTTCCCAACTTCCACAGGCTCTCTTCCCTACCATGGTGAGACAACTTGCATTTCTATTTAAATTACAAGAAGTATTTCTAAATTTGCATCTCTAACTAGAAATCAATACATGCAATTTTTATGCAAATTTGTGCCCTCATTTGTCTTATTGCCTTGGTCCTGAGGAGAGGTCATGGCTAGCAGCCACTCTTGAAGTTAAATAGGGCATGATTTTACAAATGGCATGTTATATGTTTAACACTGACTATCTATCTATCTATCTATCTATCTATCTATCTATCTATCATCTATCTATCATCTATCTATCTATCTATCTATCTATCTATCTATCTATCCAGTGCTTTTTTTCTGGGTGTACGCAGAGGTACACATACCCCTAAAAAAATTGTGAATCTAAATTTGGCCTCACTGAGGGGCAGTATTTCAATATGAGTAAGAAAATTAGAGTACCCCTAAACATTTTTTTAAAGAAAAAAACTATCTATCTAGTGCCAAGATGGTAACATTCTACCATCAAGATTTGGATTCAAAAGTCAAATTTGAAAATTTCCAGTTTTTGATTTGGTAGCAGGATTGCAAAATTTCAGTTCAGCTATAGAACAGGAATTTAGCTTTATTCTCTTGGGGGCAGGGAAAGGAAAGAGGTTTTGAAATGTTATACCACCAATTAAAATAGGAGACCATCTGTGCTTCTACCCTTCCAAGTGCAAAGTTCTACTAATTTTATTATAGTTTCTACCACCCATTTGACCCACGAGCTGAAGATTAAAGAGCAGGTAAGCAGTGAGAAACTAGCCCCCATGTTTTTGACTTTGCTTCGACTTAATGTGCACCTGGGTAACCATGGAAATGAAGGCAACTGTGCATTATTCTACAAGCTTCTTCTCAGCAAGAAGTCTTTTATAGCTGCATTTAGTTTTCCAGCACTGCATAATTATGTTTAGAAGTGCCTTTTAACTAATTAGTCATAGCCACTCATTCCCAGTGTTATCGTGACTCCTTCACTGATACCCAGAAGGCCTGTTCCACTGTTATTGGCTAGAGATACTCATATATCTAGTACTGCACGCTAATGGGCTTGTTGGACTTCCTCTGTATACAGGTTTCCACTCGAGCCCTTAAAGAAACTTCAGTGGGCACAGAAGACAGTTGCTGGAATGGTGTGTGTGTGTGTTAGACATTGGAGGACACCAATATAGCAAGACTGTACCCGTTGTGCTGGTTGCCTATTCCTTAGAGAGCCAGTGTGGTGCAGTGGTTAAGAGCGGTAGTCTCGTAATCTGGTGAACCGGGTTCGCGTCTCCGCTCCTCCACATGCAGCTGCTGGGTGACCTTGGGCTAATCACACTTCTTTGAAGTTTCTCAGCCTCACTCACCTCACAGAGTGTTTGTTGTGGGGGAGGAAGGGAAAGGAGATTGTTAGCCGCTTTGAGACTCCTTAGGGTAATGATAAAGTGGGATATCAAATCCAAACTCTTCTTCTCTTCTTATCCAGACTCAGTTTGGAGTACAGGTTTCAATCTTTCCTTCTCCCAAAAATTAACATGCTAAAATACACATAAAATACAAATGCCATTGCACAAATGAAATACCTTCTAAGACAAAAGAAAAACAAATAATTCATTTAGAATGATGTTGCTGTAACCAATTCATTATACAGATATAAATACAACTATGTACAGGGGGGGGCGGACTATTGAAAATTTAGCACTACATCTGAGGATTGAAGATTTATATGCTGTTATTTTCTTTGTTGTTTTAAATTGGTTTTAACTGTTTTTGTTGTATTTTGCACATCTCCTTGAGACATGTATGTGGAAGGCTTTTATTATTATTAATAAAAATAATACATAACCATATTCCAATAAAAGATAAACATTTTTCAGTTTGAAGTAAATAATGCTTATTTTAAAAAAAATGTTTCTTTTTTAAAATAATGCTTATTTTTTAAAAAAAGCCATCTCCCAACTCCACTTAAAATAATTGTACATATTACAATACTCAGAAGCAGGAGGGGGTAAAACACATCTGGACTTGCTTCTTCAGGTCTTAAAAGAGAGGAGTCACAATTAGTAGCTAATTAAAGGAGAAACAGCAGTTATAGAAGAAATCATACATTCCTTCTGAAAGTGAATGCAATTCCTTTATAGGCGAAGTTGTTTCACTTGTGTTAAGATCAGGAAGAAAGTTGTTCTGTGACATCACCCCACTGCCTTTTGAAAGGTGAACTCATGCTGTACATTTGCTGATATGAGTATCCTTTCAGCACAGTCTATGACTCTGCAGAATCCCCAAGAACTGTGGCAGACTTTCAGCACAAGAAGAGTGACTCAGCTGCAGCAGCAGCTGCCGATATAATAGTAAACTATCAGACAAAAAGGGCATCCCTCTTGAAACGATATGCCACAACCGCTGCTCTGGTTCAAAGCAATTGGCTCCATTTGGATCTGGTCAGAGTGCATTTGTCAGCAATTCTTGGCCAGTTAGTAAAATAAGAATAGTAAATAAGATAAGAATAGGTTTCAGAGAGCCTGGTAGAGCTATTTGGCAAAAACAACTCACATATCCACACTCCTACACTGATCCTCTTAATAAGGAGAATGTGGGTACAGTTTTAGAAATTGAACTGCCTGATGTGGAATGAAACAAAATGCTGCAGCTGAGCCCCCAAGGTCAGTTCACTGCTGCCTCATTGGTAAAGTGTGGAAACAGAGTCTTTTAAAAGTGCAAAGGCACCACTGAAGTAAGATTTCAAGAGCAGAGTTCCATGCAGATGCAAGTGTGCTCTGCCTTAGGAAGGCACATCTGTGCTGAGAAAATGGAGACCCTGTCTCCTGTGAGGCTCCCACATTATAGAGTCTTGTGTTCTTTTCTGGATGCCACTGGATGCATAAATGGTTATTAAGACATGCTGACATGGAGTAATTTAACTGTTCTGTCCTCTTCATTTGTATATGTCCCTTGGGATCCCTTCCTACTCTCCAATTCTGTTATTCTAAGATTGGAAAAATGAGAAACCAAAGCTGTCAGATTCTCCCATCCCTAAGCATTATATATCAAGTATTATAGGGGGAAGCAGACTAGAAAGTAGCTTTTAGTTTGCATCCACAAACACCCAAATCTAACTTTTAAATATAGCATACCTAGCTACTGAACTCCTTTTCTTCCTGTCTTATTCATATTTATTATTCCTGCTGCCTGCATGTCTGTCCCTTTATTGTCCTTTTGTTCATGTCTCTGCCCAGTTTCTCTGATCTGAGTTTCTAAACAGAGATTTTAAATGGATAAACCAAAACTACCCAGGGGCTTCATTTTGCTTGGCATGCCACTCTCCTGTCAGGACAGGTATCTGATATCCAGAGGGCTAACATTTTCATTTATAAAGTCACTTGGAAGGCTCTCTTGGCTATCTAGTTTATTGATTGCAAAATTGCCCCATTCCTCACAACTTGTATTTTTGTACGCACCTGGCCATACAGGACAGCCATTTGTTATTTCACTGAACACTACAGTATATAAAAATTTTCACCAGGTCTGCTGCTCTGTCACCACTCCTAAATTCTATACTCCTTCATCTTTGTCCCCATCTTTGGCATTCACTGAGCAAACTCATTACCAGATGAATGTGGCTTTCCTTAGTCTCTATCTTGAGTCTTCCCATTTCACCTGAGTCCTAGTTGCCAGATAGGGATGAATGTTAAAGTCCATTGATTAGAGCCGTCCAATTTAGAACGTTTGATTTTGTGGCTAAACATCTGTCTCCATGCACACCACACAAGTGTCCTGGGTATGTTCACACAAGTATGTTCACTCAAGAACACAGAAACCATTTTGGCCATCATGATCTCACACAATTTAATGCTGCGATTTCCCCCCCCCAAAAAAAGCACTTTTGTGGGGGCCACAATCTTGCATAGCACTCCAAAACACACTTTTGGATGCTGTGCTCTCATGCAAGAGTGCAGCCCCCCTCCCCAAAGTGCATCTTTTGGGCTCCGCGATGTCACACAGGTCACGTGACTTGTGCAGGAACACAGTCAGGAAGACGCACGTCCCAGTTTTGAGACTCAACATGTTGGAGGGTATGCTTCATGGAGGATAAGACTATCAGTGTCTACTGGCCATAATGGCTGTGCTCTGCCTGCATAATCAGAGGCAGTATCCTTCTGAATACAGTGGAACCTTGGTTCTCAAACTTAATCCATTCCAGAAGTCCGTGCAAGTCCCAAAACGTTTGAAAACCAAGGCACAGCTTCCTATTGACACAGGCGCCCTGGAAACAATAGCTGACAGCCGCATCAGACGTTCGGCTTCCGAAAAACGTTCAAAAACCGGGACATTCCACTTTTCCACAGTCTTCAATCTTCTTCTTGTATTTTGTCCCGAAGCCTAATGCCAAATAGTATTCAAAAGCCAATGTAAGACAATTGGTTGTGGTGGGGATTAAAGTGTTTACTGATTTGTTAAGCAAACACACACACACACACACAGTTCAAAGGAATCTTCATAATGTGCAAGCACCAGGCTAAGGCTGGACCAAGCTTTTCGGTGCTGTAGGCAAATTAAAATCCAGCCCCAACTACCCAGCCTTCACATTTTGTTGTATGCTGAGTAGCATAAAATAACATTAAAGAACTAACTGTAAGATTGTTTCCTTATTTTTATTATTGGTGCCTGTCATTTCCATATTTCTTCCTGTTTGCAACTGTGCCTATACCCCAGGGCAGCTAGAGAGGAGACCTCTTGAGCTACTTTTTGCAATCTCCCCCCTCCCCCCTCTCCAGGATAGTCACATGACTGAGGCAACTATCACTCCCAGTTCACCTCTGTGGCTGGGTTGACCCTGCGGGCTGAGCTGGTTTTTAAAGTCTCTCAATCTAGTCCCCTTATCTACCTCTCACACCTGCACAAGTCTTTTGTTTATTTTTTGCTGACTTTAGTCTGCTGAAAGCAAGTTAGACTCTGTGGGTGATATGCTTTCTCCTGTTCCTAGATAGGAAAGAAAATCAGGGTCAGAAATGAAACAGTGTAGATAGTGATGGAGGAGAATTTATTTTGATCCACATTCTTTTAGTAAAGTGACCTAATTTGTGCCTCCCAGACTCATATGCAGATTGGAATGTAATTATTCTTTAGATTTCACAGTTCCCTGAATTTTGTGATACAGTGGTACCTCGTAAGTGAAGAACTTAATTTGTTCCAGAGGTCCATTCTTAACCTGAAACTGTTCTTAACTTGAGGTACCACTTTAGCTAATGGGGCCTCCAGCTGCTGCCATGTGATTTCTATTCTCATCCTAAAGCAAAGTTCTTAACCCGAGGTACTATTTCTGGGTTAGCGGAGTCTGTAACCTGAAGCGTCTATAACCTGAAGCATCTGTAACCTGAGGTAGCACTGTACAGTTCTTGGCTCAAAAGAAAATGTTCAATGAATGTGTTTTTAAAAGTGTGTATTTATAACAAAACGTAGACATGATGATAAAATACATGTCTAGGTTAAATGTATAACCAGTAAAGACATGTCCTAAGATCCTAAGAAAAGCCTCCTAGATCAGGCCAATGGGCAAACTAGTAACATTTCATTTTCAGTTTATGAAGCAATTCTATATCCTCCCACCACGCTAACAAAGAATTCTACGAAACAGTAGTCAATATCCAGAATCACTGTTCAGTGTTGGACATTATATTTGCTGAATACAGAAAGCTTCACAGCTTGTCTTTCATCGTACAAAGTCTGGTACCTCACTTCATTTAAAGATTTTCAGAGGCTTTGAGACTAAAGATTTCATTTTGTACTTGTTATGGTTTCTATAAAGATTGTCTATAAATTCTATAAAGGAATTCTATAAAGATTGTCTATTGCATATGTACATGGTCATCGTGTTGCTTAGACATTGCCAATGGGCAAACTAGGCTAGCATCCTATTCTTCCAGGGCCAATCAGATGCTTGTGGAAAAGTAGCAAGCAGGGCCCAAACACAAGAGCACTCTCCCCTCCTGTGGTTTCCAGCAATGGAAGCATTACTGCCTCCAACTGTGGAGGCAGAGTATAGTCATCATAGCTAGTCACCATGTCTTACTGAGCTACAAGTAAGCACTGATACCACCCCCAAATCACAACTAGGAATGATTTCCCTCCAGGTTGCAAATCTGTAATACATGGTAATTCCTGCCCCGGTCATGTTTATGATCAAAATGTAACAGGGTGCCCAACTGAAGAGAATAACTGGATTCTTCATAGCATGAGAAATCTGCATTTGAGCCTTGTGTTGCATGCATTTGCAATTCCTGAAATTATGCAATTCTTGAAATTTCACCAAACAATCCCACGGTACATGGAAAACTGGTACTGTTTAAAAGAGATCAGCTGGAACCTCCCACCGATGTGATAAATCTTAGCAAACAGAAATAGATTTGTTTACTTAGAGCCAACTGAGAGCTGAGGGCTGGTCCCTTGAAATCTAAAGACTTCTCCTGAGAACCAGCTGATGTTCTGCCAAAAGCATCGCTGTGCCAGGCACTAGCTTCCTCTTAGCCAGTTGGGAGTCCTGTGACTCCCTGGCAAGGTTATCTCATTTTACGAAATTTCAAATGCTAATCTAGAGGAGGCCCCAAGCCAATTCTCTCCAGGGTTTATTGTTGGGAAATGCAAATACGGGTTTCTTTTTTGGGAAGAGTGTGTATGTGGAAGTATTTTGATAACTGCTTCCCAGGTGCTGATGCCATTAATTGTAGTCTAGTAAATGTAAAGGGACCCCTGACCATTAGGTCCAGTCATGGCCGACTCTTGGGTTGCGGCGCACATCTCGCTTTATTGGCTGAGGGAGCCGGCGTACAGCTTCCGGGTCATGTGGTCAGCATGACTAAGCCGCTTCTGGCGAACCAGAGCAGCGCACGGAAACGCCATTTACCTTCCCGCCAGAGCAGTACCTGTTTCTCTACTTGCACTTTGACATGCTTTCGAACTGCTAGGTGGGCAGGAGCTGGGACCGAGCAACGGGAGCTCACCCCGTTGCAGGGATTTGAACCATCGACCTTCTGATCGGCAAGTCCTAGGCTATGTGGTTTAACCCACAGTGCCACCCGTGTCCCTAACTGTAGTCTAACCCTTCTGCAAAAGACAGTATTGCTTCAGTTCATCCAGATCAACTGGGTGGGGAGAAAGGTCAAAAGTACTGGAGATGTACAATCCAGATGTTTCCTCAACATCTTTCCATAATTTGCATAATGGATAGCATAGTATTGTGTGCTTTCCTTGAATGTTGAGAACTTCAACAGACAGTAGTATCTATGATTCTATGATTCTATCTTTCTTTGGAGAAGACATTTCAGAAGGACCTCAACTATTGTTGTAATATATGTTTTATACAAGGTACACCCCAAGTCAAGACTGAGGAATCTGTGGCCTCTAGATGTTGTTGGATTCCACCAGCCCCAGCCAGCAAGGCCATTGATCAGGGATGATGGAGGTTGTAGTTCAAGACCAAATGTTCTCCATCCCTGCCAAACGTGGAGGCCAACAGCAGGCAAAGGCATACACTTCCTCAGTTTGTCTTTTCTTCTCATCTTCACACACATCCTTCCATTATCCCACTCCCAATAGCTTGAGATGTGTCTTCACCTTCCCCATTCTCTGGTGGGCTATTGTTCAAGCTGACAGAGAGGCTTATTTATTTGTTTGTTGCCAGAATTTATACACTACTTTTCTCTCAGATACCCAAGGCAGCAAAAACAATTGCCAACTATCTTCTAACCCACTTGAGAGGAAATATCAACCAACTATTCTGGGCTGTTGACACTGCATTAAGACTTGTCCTTGGAATAGCCTCCATGAATAGGGGAGCCTTTTGACAGCAGTGTACTCCTATGCAGCTGGAATAATTTGTGTATGAAGGAGAGTTATTCTGTACTATTAATCCTTCCTAGAAAAAGCAATGGTCAATCAGCAGCCCATGGCACCGTAAAAAGACCATGCTGAAGGATTATCCCCTCCCCTCCTCACTCCACACACATATGCACTTTTTAAAGAGCTTGCTAGTACTTCATTGAATTTCTGTCTGATAGCAAACTCGTTGCCATAGATCTGTGTCTAGTTGTCATCTAGAGCCATACTATTGGCTTCATTGCGACAAATCACTACTATTGTGCAATACTTTCTGATATAACTGTGATGGCATAGAATAAGATATCACCTCAGTAGTGAGAGCCTATGTTGATAATAATAATAATAATAATAATAATAATAATAATAATAATTTATTATTTATACCCCGCCCATCTGGCTGGGCATCCACAGCCACTCTGGGCGGCTTCCTAAAGAATATTAAAATACTGTGATACATCAAACATTGAAAGCTTCCCTAAACAGGTGTTCTGCATAAGCCATATAATAACATTACCCAGCCCAAACAAGTCAATGGCTTTGAACAGAACCAAGGAGGTTAAGGATACAATCCTTTACACATTTCCCTGGATGTAAATCCCATGCAACTCATTGGTGCTTGCTTCTGTTGCAATGCGAGCAAGCTGAATTAAATATAGCAAAACATGCTTTTGAGTAAAAGTTATTAGGATTGCATTGAATAGGAAGAGATGTTGCTTAGTGGTGGAGGACACCCTTGACCTGCTGAAAGTCGTTGTTCAATCAGTGGCATCTTCAAATAGAGCTGGGAAAGTCCTTTGCCTCAAACCCTGAAGTGCTGCTACCAGTCAATGTAGACAGTACTGAACAAGATGAACCAATGGTCTGGCTTGATATAAGGCAGCTTCCTATGTTCCTGTTTACTCAGAAATAAGTAAAGTACTACTAGGTGAGTGAATATAGGACTACATTCCCATAACCTTTAACCTCTAGAATCAACCCATAGCATAATCACTGGCTTCTTCTGAGGAACTGACTAGGATGAGAGAAAATGTCCTTATACCAAGTTGACTATTGTCAGCATTGACTAGTAGTGGTTCTCTAGGTTTTCAGGTGTTTTTTAAGTCCTGCTTGGAGATCTGAGGGATTGAACCTGGAGGCTTCTGCATTCAAACATGTGCTCTTGCTCTGAGCCAGAGCCCATCCCCAGTGCTGATCTCATTAGCACTAATTTTACACTAGGTTAACTACACTGAATGGAAATTACATTCCATTAATTTCAAATTAATTTCACTCCATTCAGTGAAATTGCTCCTGGTTCCCATTTGTATTGTTACTAACAGGAGAAATCAGTTCCTTTTTATGTTATAAGAGCCAGCAGTTCGGCTAAGGCGCAGTTATAGCTTTGCAAGTCTCCCAGACTCCAGGGTGATCACACAGCTATTATTATTTTTAAAAAAGAAATGGAAAGAAGAAGAATTTGCATGTCACCATGTCCTTTCAAGTGCCAGGCAGTTCTAGGGCTGTTGCAATCTCTCTGGGGAGAAGAGGCTAGCAAGCTATTTCCAGCTGTACTGGGAAGCAAGAGATACACGAAGTTCTGATAACATTTCTGTAAGCATCAGGCGCTCATCTGACCAGTCTCTCTGAACCTTCTCCAGCTTATCATCTGCAAGTCTTCAATCTTAATGTCTGGATTTTCCCACAGTGCTCCCCACTTGATTACATACTTTTGCCTTCCATGTCTGAGACTTGTAAAACTGAGACAGACACCTAGACGGGGGTAGGGATAGGGCAGAAATTCAATTCAGTCCACACAGAAAGGTGAATACAGTGGTACCTTGACTGTCGAACTTAATCCGTTCCGGGAGTCTGTTCGACTCCTGGAGCCATTTGAAAACCAAGGCACGGCTTCTGATTGGCAGCAGGAGCTTCTTGCACTCAAGCAGAAGCAGCAGAAGCTGCGTTGGACATTCGGCTTCGAAAAAAGCTTGCAAACCGGAACACTTACTTTCGGGTTTGCGGTGTTTGGGAGCCGATTTGTTTGGGAGCCAAGCTGTTTGAGAACCAAGGTACCACTGCATATCAAATTTGCCCTTTCTGAAACAATATAAGGATCGACACACAAACACCTTTCAAAATGTGTGCATATCCAGACTTTGTAATACAGTTCTCCAATTAGGGGCGCCAACTTGAATAAAATATTGGGGGGCAGGTAACCCTGTACCACATAATCAAGCAGATTGAGCAGATCATTAAGCAAACAGTCTGTGAGCACCTAGAAAGGAATGCTGTGATCACCAATAGTCAGCATGGATTTCTGAAAAATAAGTCATGTCAGACTAACCTGATCTCGTTTTTTGACAGAATTACAAGCCTGGTAGATGAAGGGAACGCAGTGGATGTAGCCTACCTTGATTTCAGCAAGGCATTTGACAAGGTGCCCCATGATATTCTTGTAAAGAAGCTGGTAAAATGCGGTCTTGACTATGCTACCACTCAGTGGATTTGTAACTGGCTGACTGACCGAACCCAAAGGGTGCTCATCAATGGTTCCTCTTCATCCTGGAGAAGAGTGACTAGTGGGGTGCCACAGGGTTCTGTCTTGGGCCCGGTCTTATTCAACATCTTTATCAACGACTTGGATGATGGACTCAAGGGCATCCTGATCAAATTTGCAGATGACACCAAACTGGGAGGGGTGGCTAACACCCCAGAGGACAGGATCACACTTCAAAACGACCTTAACAGATTAGAGAACTGGGCCAAAACAAACAAGATGAATTTTAACAGGGAGAAATGTAAAGTATTGCACTTGGGCAAAAAAAATGAGAGGCACAAATACAAGATGGGTGACACCTGGCTTGAGAGCACTACATGTGAAAAGGATCTAGGAGTCTTGGTTGACCACAAACTTGACATGAGCCAACAGTGTGACGCGGCAGCTAAAAAAGCCAATGCAATTCTGGGCTGCATCAATAGGAGTATAGCATCTAGATCAAGGGAAGTAATAGTGCCACTGTATTCTGCTCTGGTCAGACCTCACCTGGAGTACTGTGTCCAGTTCTGGGCACCACAGTTCAAGAAGGACATTGACAAACTGGAACGTGTCCAGAGGAGGGCAACCAAAATGGTCAAAGGCCTGGAAACGATGCCTTATGAGGAACGGCTAAGGGAGCTGGGCATGTTTAGCCTGGAGAAGAGGAGGTTAAGGGGTGATATGATAGCCATGTTCAAATATATAAAAGGATGTCACATAGAGGAGGGAGAAAGGTTGTTTTCTGCTGCTCCAGAGAAGCGGACACGGAGCAATGGATCCAAACTACAAGAAAGAAGATTCCACCTAAACATTAGGAAGAACTTCCTGACAGTAAGAGCTGTTCGACAGTGGAATTTGCTGCCAAGGAGTGTGGTGGAGTCTCCTTCTTTGGAGGTCTTTAAGCAGAGGCTTGACAACCATATGTCAGGAGTGCTCTGATGGTGTTTCCTGCTTGGCAGGGGGTTGGACTCGATGGCCCTTGTGGTCTCTTCCAACTCTATGATTCTATGATTCTATGATTCTATGATAAGCACAAGATGCAGTGTGCACACACCATTTGAATGGCAATGCCCATCATCTTTAGGTGGGCCTGGCCCCCTGAAATATTTTATTGGGGGTGCGAAGGGACCTCGACCTCTAGGAGTTGGCTCCTATGTCTTCAGCCAACTGATGTTTGGAATCTATCATCTATCTATCTATCTATCTATCTATCTATCTATCTATCTATCTGGTATCATCTCAGGGGGAAGTGTGCAAAAATTAGTGCAAATAACATACAACAATGCATTGCATTATGTAAGGAGATATTGTTTGCAAAAATATGTATAATTGTCAAAACTGCATATAAAAATGGGTTTATTAGGGGAAATCTGTACTAAAATACTGATGAATTTTCCCTAGGATCACAAATTCCTGCAGAAATATGGAGAATCGAGTTTCAGATGGAAAAACGAGAAAGTGAGAGAACTAAAACTGACAAAGCCATCCCTTGAAGGAAGACTCGCAGCATAAGAAAAAGCTGCCTCAGCATGGCCTGCCAACATGTGCAGGCTACAGTTTTGTGCAGACTCCATGAGCACACAACTGAATGTACTCACAGACAGGTGGTCATTATTTTATTTTTATTTATTAATGAATATTGTTATTGTGATGGTTATTATTCCTACCCACAAACAAAATTCTCAGAATTCTGTGTGTGTACAGTGCCTGACAGGGGGTTCTTTAAAAAGAAAAAAGAAAAAGGGCAGGGAGCAAAGAAAAGAGGGCAAGTGCTAAACCAGAGTTGGCTAATTCCCACTTCAGAGGCCTAAGGCAGCTCCTCAAGCAATGTCTTCACTCACACATAGACCTCACTGATTTTGGCAGGGGAGGGGGGCTGTGTACCTCTGTGCCTGTTCACATGATAGTGTGCATGAAAGAGTGTGGACACATTCATTTTTAGCCGTGCAGTCTTAAGGCCCAAAATGTTAACCTCCCCTGTGATAAATCGTCTTGATTAAAGGTGGTCCTACAACACCCCCTGTAAAAAAAAAATCCCCTTCCACATCATACCCACCTCCTCCCTCCTATCAGTTGATTCCCTCTAGCTCACCTTAAAAGGAGACATTTGGAAGGAAGTACATCAATCTGTTTGGCTGGGGATTCTCTCAAAAGACAAGATGTCCGCTCTTTGTGCTTAAAGAGCATTTGCATTCTCTTAAAGAGCATGGTGATGCGGGTAGCGCTGTGGGTTGCCGATCAGAAGGTTGGCGGTTCGAATCTCAGCAACGGGGTGAGCTCCCGTTGCTCGGTCCCTGCTCCTGCCCACCTAGCAGTTCGAAAGCACATCAAAGTTCAAGCGGATAAATAGGTACCGCTCTGGCGGGAAGGTAAACGGCGTTTCCGTGCACTGCTCTGGTTCGCCAGAAGCGGCTTAGTCATGCTGGCCACATGACCTGGAAGCTGTATGCCAGCTCCCTTGGCCAATAAAGTGAAATGAGTGCCGCAAACCCAGAGTCGGCCACGACTGGACCTAATGCTCAGAGAGCATTATGCTTTAAGCATAATGCTTAAAGAGCATTATGACTTCCCATCTGCGTAATGGTGTCCTCTTGCCTCATCATCACCATTTTCAAGAGAATCCCATTGATTAAAAAAAAAAAAAACCCTACCATCATAATTTTTGCACAACCAGATACCATCAAGGATGTCCATTATCCTTGGTGGTTTGATCATAAACATCCAAAGAGTAAGCTGCTGTGTGCATAAGTAATTTCAGTTCTGCTTCAATTTCCAGTTTTAATGGTGGTGGAAATGGATGTGCATTAAAACAAAAGGCCGGGAGAAAAGGCATTAACTATAAATAGACACAAAAGGCAGAACAATCTGGTGTTCTATTCAACATTGCATTCATCAGAGTGCTTTGCCATTTTTTGTCCTTTGGACACATTGTATTGTGCATTGAATACCTCTGAAATTCTCCATCAAAAAATGGGACTTTTCTTTCACACGAGATCATGGTGGCCATTTTGGGTGCCACAATCTCACACACTCTCAGGTCGTGTTCTCACCTCAAAAAATTACTTTTGGGGTTGAGAGCACGGTACAGGCCATGTGACTCACCTGGGAGCACGTCCCAGAAGACACACAACCCAGTTTGGGCTCTGTAAAAGTTGGATGGTATGACATTGCAGGGACTGCCAACATGGTGCCCAGGGGCACTGTGGTCTCCTTGAGGTCTTCCCCTGGTGCCCATGAAGCCTCTGCCTCCTTAGGCATCATGAGGTGATGGATACCTTTCCCCCCTTGAACAGATCATAGACTTAGGGGAGGAAATGAGAAGAGTAAGTCTTTTTACCACTTCCTCTTTCAGCTCAATGAATTTTTCAGGACTCAGATTAATTCTACTGGTTCTGACTTTTACACAGATCCCTTGGGAAAGCATACTGTCTGTCTCGGGCAGAGGGCTGATCCAGAGGACTTGCTCAAAAATCCAAATGTGCTTAAAATTGTGCCACCACCCACAATCCCCAAAGACACATTAGCTTTGCATCTAGTTTGGCCATTATAAATTCTACATGAAGGCAGCAAAGCTGGGAATTACCCCCTGTCTGAAGCCTTGTGTATCTGCTTGATCCTGCCAGTCACTAGTAGGCCGGACTTGGCACCAGGGAGATTTCTATGTTCCTATGTTCCATATGTTCGAGTGACTTGGGACAACTCATGATGAAGAAAAAGAGCGGCGGATGCATACTTCCTGTGACTTTTAGGCTGCTGCAGTTGAGCATTACAATGGACAAGGCACAACTGTTTAAGGAGACAGAGAGGAGCCACATGCACGGCGAGCAGCAGGAGCTGGCAAGGGACTAGAGTGAGATAAAGTCTCTGAAGCAGGCTAGAACAAATCCATTGAGGCTCTTCTACAAACAAGGAAACGTTTGTGAACAAAGTGCAGGTCTTCAGCAGTATCATACTGAGTCATTTGCTCTTCACAGAGGCATCTGTAATCTTATCGCCTGCAAATTCATGCAGTCTCTCGTCTTTTCCAGAAATTTGTGCTTGTTCAGGGCATCGCTACTTAAAGAGAAAGTGTCCAACTCTTTTATTTGTTTATTTTAAATGAGGGACCCATTGTGTGAGGCACCATTGGGCCTACAGTGATACAAGGCCAGTTCTAACATGGCATTTCCATTTTCCTTTTCAGATAAAAGGAAGCAGCTCAGAGAGAAAGGGGTATCTTTGCTGCTCTTGGCTCTGGCCATGACAGCTTCTGGCTATGACCCCCACCCACCCCTGGTATGTCAAGTGAAGAGAACAAGTTATAATGCTTCCATCTGCCAGCAGTTATATTTCCTGTTGTCATTGACTGAAAACTGAATGTTGCTTCTTTCCCTAGAGTCCTTGAGAACACGATTGACTTATTTCTTGGCAACCAGCAAATGTAGAAACATACGGTAGTTGAGGGGCGGGAGAGAATGTTTTAAAGTTACTGCATCACCAAATTATTTTATTTTTTCAGTGGATTAGGATAACAATTGACAATGTGCTCGTAAATACCAGACATAATAAAGATATCCTAATACAGGCAATTGGAGTAAATTGCATAGTTTATTTCAACAGGGTTGTCTTTGGGTTCTTAAGTATCTCCCTTTTTTTATTTATTTAATCCTCTCCTGTGATAGAACAAATTGTCACTAGCTTCAGGGACATGGTCACACCTTTTAATGCCCAATAAAGTTATACCCCACATTTGACTTACATAGCACACAACATCAGGATGTCGTCAGTTTTACACAATCGTGTTCAGTCGCAAAACTGCAACTCTATATTCCCTTTTTAGTTAGAAGTTGGAGATCTGGTCTTATTTTATTCATCATGGGCCTCTGATTATTCAGGATGTCAAAGGAAACATTAAGAAAAACACAACTTGATACCGTTTCAAAGTTCACCTGAAATTTAGACATATTAATTGTAGAAGCGAGCGATCATATTTCAGGCAATGGTGTTGATAAGCAATCTCTGGCATCCTTCCTGTTAGGCGGGCTTGCTATATAACAGGTATGGAGAAACTTTGATCCTCCTGATATTGCTGAACTACAATTCCCATCAGCCCCAGAAAGCATGGCCAATGGCCAAGGATAAGGGGAGTTGTAGGTAAGCAACATCGGGGGGGGGGCAAGGGTTCCCCACAACAGATAATATGAATGTGATATATTTGCATGGGTTGCAAAATTGTGGCATAGAAAAAAATGCCTTTGCTATCCTCTAATTGTAGAGGCACTACATTAATCATGTTGTTTGGCACAGGGAGCAAGATATTTTTTTTTTGCAGAAATTGACAGGGTGGGGTCCTGAGTTGGATCAGGGGTAGGGAAGCTTCAGCCCTATATCACCACCACTGAATTCCCAGTCGAGATGAGGAGGGAACCTGAAATTCTTTTGTGGGGGGTGGGGGAGCTCCCATTTGCTCAGCTGCTTCGCCTCCCCAATACAAATTGTGGGCATGGAGGGCAATCCAAATACTGAAACTACAGCAGGGGACAGAGCGCTAAAGCCCCCTCCTGCCCCCCCACCAAGATCTCAATATGGATTGAGTTGCCACACTGCTTAGTTTGTGCAATAAGAAGCCTGCACTCCAAGCGAAGGGGCATGATTAACACCCTGTGTGGTTTGGATTGCTGCTCTGGGTTATTCTGAAGGAGGTATGTACACTGGTAGCATTTATTGGCAAATGATTAGCTCTGAAACATCAGCAAAGCACAATTTTGGGAGTTTTGGCGGTCCTTTTTTGTAAACTGACAACGGGGCGCAGTGGATACAAAGATGCCATGCAAAATCAAGATGCAGCTGTACAGGTGAGCTAGACAGCAAAGGAAATGGCTTCATCTAGGTTTATATCAGAAAGCATCTAAACAATGTAAAGTAGCTGTGAATAAAAAAAAAATCTAAAAAGTCAAGGGAATGGTCCAAAGTGTTGTCTAAAGGCACACACACACACAAGGCAGCTACCCATACTCTCAGGTCAGTGCTGGAAGAGACCCAGTGAAGGGCAGAAATACACACACTACACACTACAGTGTTAACATGGGTCCACTGCCGTTGCATCCACCAGGTATGTCGAAGGGCCAGGAAAGGGTGGAAGTGGAAGTACTCTGCACACATGCTCTGCAGAGATTATGTAAATCAACCCAGCCCATCTAATCCCTAATTAAGAGCCAAATGGATGTGCGTGTCTTGTAAAGTTGAGCTCAGTGTTCTTCGCAGCCCTCTTTGCAGAATAAGAGTCATTCTTACTCATCTGCAAAGAAACTGGTGTATGGTTGATATATTGCCTTTGCTATTTTTTTCTCCTTTCCCCTCTACCTTCATTCCCCCCTACCACCCCACCCCCAGAAGCATATTCACTTCTTCTTAAAATTGTCAAACTGGCAGTCAAAATCCGTCATCCTGCAGATAATAAACTTCCACTGGCGATCCCTGCAAGGGAAAAGATAGAGGAAACAAGTGTTTAGGTGATGACCAAGACAGAACATTGCAACAGAGCAAGGCTTCTGGTTGGGCTTCTGTTTTTGTTTTGCGATCTGTCAGGATGAACTTTGCTCGTTTCTTTCAACTTGATCATCTCTAGCTAAATGACTTAGGCCCAAAATATATAAAAGACTGCCTTCTTACCTACAGGGCTTCCTGGGAGTTGAGATCAGCAGAGGGGACCCTCTTGGTAGTTCCACCACCCTTGGAAGTTCAGAGGGTGTAGCCAGAGTATGGCCTTCTCTGTGGCAGCCCTTATGGTGTGGAATTCCCTCCCCACAGAGGTGTGTCTGGGTACTTCAATATACAGCTCTTGGCAAATGCTAAAGACGCACGTCTTTACTCTGACCTTGAGACCTGAGTTCTATGTTGTGGCTGTAATCTGTTTTAACTGCTTTTAATTCTGAATTTTGAATGTAACCTGCCCTGGGATCTGCTGCTGAAAGGCAGGTAATAATTTAATCATCACCATCTCATGATTTTGAACTATTGGAGGTGGAAACTTCAACAAAAATTGGGTGTTTGATCCTAAATGCCAGGATGGCCCATAAGGGAGGAACCTTAATTTGATGTTTAGGGTACTTCTAGACATAGCTTTCTCCAGGAAACAATGGGAGAGAGGATGCATTGCCATGAAGCAAACAGAAACAGATGTTTTGACGAGAGACACTGGGTATGTGGTGGACATTTCCCATAATTAAAAATGAACAGGGGAGAAGGCATCATTTTTGGCATTTTGTTTCAAATACAAAAATGCCTTAGTACAATGCAAGTCCTTTACTGCTCTCAATGAAATTTGACCCCATTTTCTCTGAATGTGAAAAAAGAAAAGAAAAACAGAAGGCGGGCAGAGTTTGCCTGGGAATGAATACTTCTGCCCTCAGCCAAAGGTGAAGCTGCAAATGTGGCCAGGCATTGCTAGGCCTACAATACAATTTCAGACCACATTCCCTTATGGGCCAGCTTCTGGGGGCCACATACAAGTGGTTAGGGCCAGAAGCATAAATTAGGCAGAGTAATGGATGTGTGGCCCCTACCTTTGTACAGTAGGGTGCATTCCAGAGACACTCAACAATCAAAGGTCTCTCCCCACTCCATTCCCACCTACTCACATCTCCCAATCCTCCTTCCAAACAAGCAAAAGAAGAATTATCACAATTCAAGGACAAACTGCAGCCTGGCAAAAGTACTCAAGGACAGCAGAGCTGGTGAGGGCTGTGGTTTTGAGAAGGGGGTTGGCTGGAGTCTATTGGGAGCCTAATAGGGTTCCTCAGAGGGTTACAATCAGCCCTTGAGCTGAAGTCTTCCACCCCTGCATTTAGGGTTCCTTGAGGAGGATAGCAGAGCAAGCATTGGAGGGGTTGGGGTACGGAAATTCCCCTATTGCTTTGATTGGTTAAGGGATAAGGAGGGGGTAGGATACAGAAGTCCCATACTGCTCAGATTGGGTAAGGGCTAGATTGCCACTCTGTCTCCAGCTCAGTGAATGCATGAAGAGGGATCATCATGGAACTTGGTTCTTCCATGTCCATAGTCCCTACCTCCCTTGGTCTATGTTGTACCTTCCACACCATTGTTTTTTGGGGGGGAAATATTACAATGTAACAAACCATTTCTTTGCAGCACAGGTTTCAAGAGAATTTCTGTATCTGACCTTTCCACACCGGAGAAAGTTGTGGCTGCTCCACGGATGTAATGATCATAGGTATACATCATCATGTCCATATCTTCCCCGTAGTGTTCTGGGTGTTCTGTTGTCAACCTTTTAAATAGGAGGTTTTGGGGGAAATCAAGTTATTTTCCTTCTCTAGAAAAAGTAATAACAGTTTTGTTTCAAATGTTATGACTTTGCTTTTGTCAGCCCACTGAAAAACCTGTTCACACATGTAACTTAACCTAGTGCATATCACGCCCACTTTGAACTGAAGTGCGGGTAGTTGCCCCACATCCTGTGATTTCATGTCTGCTCTTGACAAACACAGAGGGGCTGTGTTCAAAGTAGTATTAAGCAGATGGTTCTGTTGGAGCAAGGTCTTCTCCTAAGGTCCATTTTGTGTCTACTAAGTCCAGGGCCTTTGGTGTGGTAGCACCAGCCCTTTGGAATGCACTCCCAATGAACAGCAGGAAGGCACCTACAGTATTGGCATTTAGGCACCTGCTTGAAACGCACCCGATCCATCTATGGTCGATATATTAAGCTGATGGGTGACATTTTTTTTTAAATGGATGTAGATCTGTTATGGATACTATGCTGCTCACTGCCATGATTCCCACCCTCACCTTAATATTGGTAGTACATTTTTTTTCAAATAAACAAATAAATTAAAGCAATGTAAAGAGAGAGTGTTGTGTCTTGGTCAGTTCTTGTCTTCAGTACTTTTCATCTAGTTCTTGCTAGTTTCTTCAATGAAAAGAAAATGCTTCGGATGTGTGACACGTGATGTGCCATGCAGAGTCACTATGGCAACCTAGTCAGATGGGCAAAATAAAACAACAACAACAACATTGTCTGCATTTGTGCAGCATGTTGGTTTACCCATTCATGCTTCATCAAATACAGATGTCTTACTGCTACTCAGGGCAAAACAAAAAAAACTTTTCCTTCCAGTAGCACCTTAAAGACCAACTAAGTTAGTTCTTGGTATGAGCTTTCGTGTGCACGCATACTTCTTCAGATACACTGAAACAGAAGTTGCCAGATCCTTCTATATAGTGAGAAGGTGGGGAGGGGTATTACTCAGAAGGGTGGTGGGAATGGGTGATTGGCAGATAGCTGTGATGAGCCTGTTGACGACTCTTAACGACTGCAATAGGTCTTACAGGAAAAAGCAAGGGGTGAGAAGGTGAAAAATGGCTTTGTCATGTATAATGAGATAAGAATCCAATGTCTTTGTTCAGACCAGGTCTCTCCATAGTTTTAAGTTTGGTAATGAGTTGCAATTCAGCAGCTTCTCTTTCCAGTCTATTTCTGAAATTCCTTTGTAGTAATACAGCTACTTTGAGATCTTGTATAGAATGTCCTGGGAGATTGAAGTGTTCTCCTACTGGTTTCTCTGTCTTGTGATTCTTGATGTCCGATTTATGTCCATTTATTCTTTGGCGTAAGGTTTGGTCTGTTTGTCCAATTGACTATGGCAGACCAACACGGCTACCTATCTGTAACTGCTACTCAGGGCATTCTTAGAGACTGGCCCAGGGAGTAACCTGTTGTACTGGGCCTGAATTTGCTGTTCTTCCTCCTCTTTTACTTTTTAAGGGTTGCTGGCATCCTCGAAAATTCAGCCCCTGTGAGACCCCTCTCACCCTTTGCATGCTGGCTGGGGCTGATGGGAGTTGTAGTCCGCAAGGCACCATTTGGTCAAATGATTAAGGGAAATAGAAAATTTAGGCAACTTGCCCAAGTACACACAAGAAGCCTGTGTCAGAGTCAGGAATGGAAATGAGGAGAGCATAGTGTCTCACTTGGTTATTCTACTTCAGTGGAGTCTCTCTGTCTACAAGCCCTTAGCTATTTTCGGTGATTATAGACACACTGAAATTGCCCTATTTTTTATATAATTAAACATATATTCCACAACTTGGTTTTTCTGTTTAGTAGTTTACTATGTCATGTACATAGCAGATGTGGTTTAATTACAGATCATTTCCTGGCTCTTTTTTCTCATCTCCCCCGCCCCCGCCCTCAAAAGACCATTCAGTGCACTGTCTAAACATTGCCAGTAATAGAAGAACATTCTCTAACAAACACAAACAAGAACAACTGACTCTGAAATTCTGGAACGGCTCAAAATTCTTAAAAGAGAACTTATCTCCCATGCCTTATAGAGAGAGCAATGGTACTATGTAAGTTTCTCTCTTGCCATGTGGCGTGCATGTGTGGAAGATGGAAGGGAGATGTACAATTGCCTTTCAGGTTTCCTGCTATGTCTGTGTCATCTTCAAACACAAGAAACCTTGGAAGAGCTGTAGCTCATTGGTAGAGCATCTGCTTTGCATATGGAAAGTCCTTAGGAACCTGCTGGATCAGACCAATGGCTCACCTCATCCAGCACCCTATTCTCATAATAACCAACCAGGTGCAATCCCAGGCATTCCCAGGTAGGCAATGATGTATTTATGGGAAATGGGGCATTTGCTTGGGGCAGCAAATTTGAGGAGGTGGCATCTCATCACAGCATAGGAGAGAGAAGAGGCCCCAAGGTGCAGGTGGTCATTCCTCCTCCTTGCCCTGCAGCAGTATCAGCGCCATGGCAGCTCTCCTCAGGAGGAGGGAAGAAGGAGGAGAAAGCACCTCTCTCCCTGCTCCTCTTGAGGGGGACCCAGCTGCACATTGGCTCCTCCCAGGCCATTGTGTTGAAAATCACCAGAAGTGGCGAGAAGCCATGTTGAGGGCAACATGGGAAGGGTAGCACCCTTTCAGCAAGGCTTTCTCCTTGGAAGGAGGCATGAAGAAGAGCAAAAGAGACTTCCTCCATTCCCTTCTAGGGATACCAGCTGTATTCTGCAGTTGCGCCATTTTCCAGACACTGACATTGCCAGTGAAAGAGTCCATTAACATCAACACCTTTAACAAATGGCAAACTGTGTAGAGGAAACAGTTGCATCCGCTAGGGCCCATAATCCTGTAAGGTCTTGGTAAATGTGGTCATTGCTTGGAGAGGCAATGGTGAGTGAGAGCAGCTGTAGCACCAGCCAAACCTTTCTGGACCTCGGCAGCCCTGCTTGCTTGGAGCAGGGAAGTTATTATAAACAGCATTCCAAATGCTGTTTAACTTTCAGACTGCTTCAAGCTGAGGATTGAGATTTCCCTCCACTTATATACATTTACAGATAGATGCAACATCACAGTGACATCTGCAAAGAATTTGCTACTTCTCTATTTAACTTTCTTCTTTATTCCTTCCAGGCTAACGCTGGAAGTTATAACACAGCTGGCCTCTCATCACAGAACCATAAAATGTAGCTGATTGCTAGAGCCTTTCCCAGGGAAATACCTTACTTTGCCTTCCAAGATTATATTTTGATAGAGTAATAAAACTGTCCCATATAAAAGAACAAGACAACCACGTTCAGCACTAATGAGATCTCACAGGTTCCTAGTAAATGAAGGCTGGATTTCTGGAACAGTTGCCGGCAAGTAAGTCCCATAGATTTCATCAGGGCTTGCTTCTGAGTAGAGGTGCATAAGATTACACTTTAAAGCTGTAATCCTATGCACATTGATGTACAAATAATCCCTCTGAACTTCATGGGCTTAACAAATGCATAGGCTTGTGTCATAAAGAGGGTATGTTGTGATGAACCACCCTGAGATCTACGGATAAAAGGCAGTATACAAAATAATAATAATAATAATAATAATAATAATAATAATAATGAAATGCAAATAGCTGTTTGTGGGCAAGGTCAGACCATTAAGACACCAACCAACAGGATGCTGAGCACAAGGTTTGCTTGGTTTCATAAAATGACGCAGTACTGTAATAGTCAGTATGTAGACTCAGGGACTCTGCACAAATCCTGATTAAACACAGAAGTTGCGGGGCCAGTCTGTCTGCTCAAACACAAAGTGAGTACAGTGGTACCACGGGAGTCAAACACAATCTGTAAAGGAGGTCCGTTTGACTTCCAAAACGTTCGGAAACCAAGGTGCAGCTTCCAATTGGCTGCAGGGAGCTCCTGCACAAGGCGTCACAAGGCGTTCGTCAACCAAGGTCCGACTGTATCTAGTTTGTAAAATGGAAATACTAGGAGGAGGCTACACTTAACAAGGTTTTATAATAAAACGTATCTTTGCTGAAAAGTCTTAGGGGTAAATTCTGTGCACAGTGTAGGACATTGTGGAATTGGAGAAGACTCAGAAAAGGGCAAGCATGGGGTTGAAGCAACTCTCCCATGAGGAATGGCTACAATATTTGGAGTTCTTTAAGTTCAGAGAAAATGTGAGCAAAGGAGGGGATGGGAGAAGTATATAAACTGATGTGTAGGGTGGAGAAAGTGAACAGGGACGCATTTTTCTCCCATTCCCATAAAACTAGAACTCATGGATGTCCAATGAAGATGAACATCGGAAGGTTCAGGACAGATAAAGAACATAGTTCTTCACACACTGCATAGTTAAACTATGGAATTCACTAGTAGTGACAGCCACCAACTTGGATGGCTTTAAAAAGTGGATTGGACAACACCATTGACTGGGAATCAGAAATAGAGAACATATTGTTGCACTCAGCTCATGCTTACAGGGTTCCTACAGGCATCTGGTTGACCTCTGTGAGAAAAGGATGCTAGACTAATGGGCCATTGGCCCTGATCTAGCAGGCTCTGCTTATGTTCTCATGTGTAAAGATAGAGATGGATACCTAAGCACACACTCATGAGGATGCCAGAAGCAGGGAGGTGGTGCTTCAGATATGAACAGCATCCGAAGCTGCCAGGCAAGAGCCTTCAATTGACATGGCAAATCGATGCTCCAAGATTACAACTGAATTGGATGATACAGTAGCGTGACTTGTCCCACTGAGGCACAAAACCAGTTCCTTCATAAATGTAAGCAAAGGCCTTAATGATGACCTTCGCTAGTAAAGCAGAAAGCACCTCCTTCACAAGGCAGACTTTTGGCAGGGCCGTTGCTTCACGCACAGGTGCAGAACATCAGCCGACACTTGGAAGGATGTTTGAAGATTTTATGAAGGGAAATCCAAGATTACTTTCCCTCCTATCTGCAAGGCAATTTTTATTCTGGACTTGTATGCATTGTTGTTGCATGTAGGTCAGCAGCTGGCCCACTAAAAGGCAAGTAAACATCTTGTGCACATCTAATTGAAAACTTCACTTCCTTTGTAGTTCTGTTTGTCTATGATACTTTGAATCACCTTTGGTCAGTCCATTTAAGGAAGCAATTTGCCAGTGCTCATCTTATGTGCACAGACAAAATCATCCTGGTTTCTAATTTGGACAGCTATATCAACAACCCAGTCGCTCAGCTTGTGATACATCAAATTACCCTGTTTTGTTCTATATTAAAGCTCAGTTTGTACTAGAAACTGTTTTTTTTTGTATTACAGTTCCAGCCCTCTGGGGTCAACCAACTGAAATCAGACAGGCACATAGTATTTGATGCTTAGGTACCTACTGAAGGCATTTTTATTTAAGAAGGCTTTCTCTGAGGAATCATTTATACAATCATTTACAAAATATTAATTGTACATCTCTGGAAAGGTTTTATTGCTTTCAGAGTTTAAGGGAATGATCTTGGGTTGTTTTTTTAGAAATGCTCTCAATGCATTAAAAACCCAGTGCACTTTTGTGAACTCACCAACATGAATATGGACATCTCCGGCTGTAGCGGCAGCAATAGAATTGCCACTCTCGATCAAGCACCGACGGAAAGTATTGGCTCTGGAATCCTGCCACCAACCCATTATTTGAGCATGTTTGATACCTGAAGAGAAAAAGGATAATGAAAATAAGTTGTACTACTAGTAGTAGCAGTTTTGTTGTTGTTGTTGTTATAAACATGCCTGTAAATACTTTCTTGCAGAGTACTGGAATCTAGCAACTAGGGATGAGCAAATATGACTATTTTTGTATTTCTTGGTTTCTAATTTTCCAATATTATTGTTGTGAGTTTGAAGAGTTGGTCTGCATGGTGCCTGAGTCCCTTCTAACTCCCGAAGTCCTGATTCCAGCAAGGATTGAAATCTAAATGGAGGATTCCATTGATGAACTAGTCAGGCAAGTTCTTGTGTGAGAGAATGGGCATAGTTGTCACCTAAGGACCACCATTAATGTAGCAAAAGAAGTGATGGTGCCCTGTGGGCAAATGAGCGAGCCTCTCCCTCTCCTCACCTGGCTGCTACTTAGAAGGACAATAGCCAGAGTCCTGGGGCTTCAGCTAGAAGCAGGTAGAAGCCAGACAGTGGGAGACATGCTTGATTTCTGTTTGATTCCAAACCTGTGACTATCAGAAAGTGTAAATGCTGTGAGCCCTTCCATCTTAGGCTCAGGTTGTATATATGAGTAAATAAACCACATATCCTAAAGACACCACAGTCCCCGCTGTCTCTCTTTCCAAGGAAATGGAACCCTAGGTGAGTGCTTGGAACCCCTGGACTCTTGCACCACTCAGAGACTGGGTTGACATGCAACCCATGTCATTCCATTTTCCACATCAGTTTGCAACTTTTAAAAAAGTCCTCATGAAAATTCATCAATATTTTAGTGCAAATTTCTCCTAATAGTCACCTTTTGTGTGCAAATTTGCCTCACAAACACATTTTTGTAAAGCGATTTCCCCATATGTATTGCATTTTTTGTATGGTATTCTCACTAACCTATGCATTTATATACACACTTCTTTGCTAGCAAACGACATTGCAAAATATGGAGAAGCAACCCAGACTCTATCACTGGCTTCCCTTTGCCCAGCCCTGAAAGGACTACCAAGCTTTGGTAGTTGCAGCTGACATTTTGTGATGGGAAGACCAACCCTCCTGAGTACACGGGACATTGGTGACTCCCCAACAGCGCCAGCCCTTGAAGCTTAACTTTTTCTGATGTTTTAAATGGTCTCATACCTGTAGCTGTATGCCTGCCCAAAAACTGTGCTCCTCAGATAGGGCACCGCTGTGCATGCCACAAGGTTCCTCTTAGTTTGTACCAGAAACCAACCCTCCAGAGTCAATTACCAGCTGAAATCAGACAAGCTCCTGGTGCCTTGAAGGTTAAATATATTTTTGTTTAAGAAGGCTTTCCCATAAGCTATTTGTTTTATGGATTGCTAACTGCATATCTTATAAACGGTTTTGTCTTTGCAGTCTATCTTTTGTATTTCATTTTAACTTATTGTACATCGCTTTGATAGCTTGTAGCTATGAAATAGTTTATAAATCAGCAGAATCAATAACGTAATAATAGTTCATAATGATGATTCTCCTTCCATTGTGATAGTCTACCATACATGCACTAAGAAAATTATCTGCAGTCTCTAGGGGCTGCTGGCAAAGGTGTAAATTCTTCCAAAAGTGAAATGCTGCTGTAGACTAGGAATAAGTGCTTTTTAAAGATCTATTTGCCTGTCGTGGAAACCAAATCTATTAGCACTTCTAATAGTGTCACCACTGTGTGGCAGTTATTTCGCTGGCACTATTTCACAGAAATCCCTGTGTTCCGTTTTTCAAAACAGCCGATAAACTAGGGCTGCTTTGCTCAGCTATTACCATAAAAGCCATGCAGTTCTTTCAAGATGATTGTTTCATGTGCTTTTCTTTCTCAAGCGCTGATACGGTTACTGTGTCATATCACCATCAAATAGTAGTTGGGGCTAATGGCTTCATCTATCACTTCACAGTCACCAGTGCCACCATCAAGGAAGTTTTTTGCTTTGTTTTTAAAATCATTAAACGGTACAAAGGTGGGGTGAGGTGCTAATACTAGGTAAAACTGCCACGTAAGGATTTCAGTTTCAGCTTGGATAAATAAAGCCAGACATTCCAAAGGAACATGACCTCAAATGGCTCTATAGCCTTGAATTGTTAACCAGTCATTTTCCCCTTACACTGACTTTCGACTTTGTCAGCAAAAAGGGGTGAACGAAGACAGTTGCATTTGGATATGGTCTTGTTTTTTAAAAAAATAAGGTCTCTGTTATAGAATAAATATTCAAAAATGCACACATATCTAAATATATGAAATGTGTCTGCAATAGTATGGGAGAGCAATCCTGAAGCCATTTTGATTCTCCCAATGACCTCAAATATAATAATAATAATAATAATAATAATAATAATAATAATAATAATAATTTATTATTTGTACCCCGCACATCTGGCTGGGTTTCCCCAGCCACTCTGGGCGGCTTCCAACAAAGATGAAAAATACACTAAAATGTCACATATTAAAAACTTCCCTGAACAGGGCTGCCTTCAGATGTCTTCTGAATGTCAGGTAGTTGTTTATCGCTTTGACATCTGATGGGAGGGCGTTCCACAGGGCGGGCGCCACTACCGAGAAGGCCCTCTGCCTGGTTCCCTGTAACTTGGCCTCTCGCAATGAGGGAACCGCCAGAAGGCCCTCAGAGCTGGACCTCAGTGTCCGGGCAGAATATTCCTCTGTAGTAAGGGAGGCAAATGAGGAAAGCCTTCCCATTGTCTTTTTGCTTGCAAATCCTGTCTTAAGGGCGTATTTGTGTATGAATAGGGTGAGCCTGTGACCCGGATTCAGGACCTAAAGTATTAACCATCACAAAAGAATGGCCAGACTGCCCAGGTAATGCAATTAGTGACCATTATCAGGTATCCTGGCAAACAGGATTTCTGCTGTAGACCGCCTCCCTCTGTGATGTTTTGGGGGGTGGCCTTGGGCTACAGGGTGGGCAGTTTCAAAAATCTATATAAGGGCTTGCACACCATTGTTCACGGTTCCCCTCCCTCCTGCATGTGGTGAGTGGGGACCCTATTGCAACAGTTCCTTTAATAAAGACCAGGCTTACTAGCCACTTTGCTTCTCAGTATACTCTGGTTGGCCTCTGTTATTTTCTCCTACCAATGGGGAACCCACTTAAGGACTCTATACGGGCTCCGGAATACCCCATAAGGGAAAGGGAGCCTTTTTTTTTCTTATAGCAGTTTTCAAAGACCAAAGGAAGCTGTCTTACACTCTGGCAGACCCATCGGTCAATCTGGTTCAGTACAGCCTAGAATCACATAGGCTTGCTAGGGACAATTGTCAAGGGACAATCCCTAGCTCTACCTGAAAATGCCAGTGACTGAACCTGGGACCTTCTGCTTACCAATGAGCTGCATCCCTTCTCCAGTTTGTAATGAGTTTGCCCAGGCTCCAGCACTCCTTGCCCCATACTAGCCTTCCTGAGTGCCAAGCCCTTTCTCCTCACCCCCACAACTACTTTTGTGCAGGGTGTGTGTCCCCAGTTCACAGCTTCCTTCAGAAACTGCAGTTCTCAGGATTCTCTGGGGGAAGCCATGTGCTTTAAATGTCTGGAGTGGATGCGACCTAATTTTATGATGGTGTGCTGGAACATCTTATGTTATCGCCAGCTGCATAGGTAGAAGCAAGCAGTGCTTTTTAAAAGAGTAGAAGGCAGTACGGTAGACCTGTTACTGCTTGTGGCTACACACTCTTGTGTACCGCTGTCACCACTAGTAAAACTGCCTCTGCAAGTTTTAGCAGCATTACCAAAATTATCGTCATTTGTGGCCCCAGTCACAGGGAAAGTGTGGTGGAGTAGAGGGAGAGCTAGGCTAGCAAGTGGGAGAACTCAGGCTCATGAAGCTGTCCCAGCTCTTTCTTAGCCTAGCCTTGTTGGCTATTTGCAGTTTAGTTGCGCTGCAGAAAGCTTGCTGGGGAGACCACGCATTACAAGGAACTCAAAAATAACAAGGTTTTAATAACAAAAACAAAAACTCCTTTTACACTAAATACATCAAGAAGCATGACCCAACCACCAACCCATCCCCCAGGGTACTGAGAGAGCTAGGTGCTGCTCTTTATATACTATACCCAATTGCTGACACAGCTTAACTAACACAACTTAGCAGCACCTGCTATACTGTTTCACAGCTGTAAAACTGGGACAAGTTATTTGCTCTGGCCCTTAAAGACATACATATCTTGTGGAACAATAATGAACCTTCAAATTTAAAGAGACCATTCAACAAGCCTAGCCTTCCTCACAGGGTCGTTGTGAGGATAAAATGGCACAAAGATATATTACTTCCTAAACCCAGGCCTTGAGAAAAGGGTGGGAAATAAATGTACATCCTTTGGTATGATGAGTCATCTAGGCCTGTTTTATTTCATAGACTCCATCAGCATTTCTAGGCAAAATATTAGCTAACGATAGCATACATGGGGAAAAAATGGCCATTTGTATTTCCAAACCAGAGTGTTAAGAGGTCAGTGTTAATGCTTTCTTAATATGCATATTTTTTTCCAGATTTAGATGCTTTTTCTTATTTCCATTTCGCCTTTAAAGACATAACTCCAGACCATCTCTTCCTTTCTTTTTTAGCAAAGAAACTGGCAGGTCTCCCTCTCCTATCTTGTGCCAAATAAGCACATTCTGTGTGAGCAAAGTGAAGAAGAAAAATATATGCAATGATGAGCAATACAGTTAAAAGATGTGAAAATGTTTTGTTGAGTTCAGTTAACATTTTCATGTTTAACACAAAGTGCCAAAGGCTCCTAGGGGAGGTGGGGTGGTGAGAGATTATGCCCTCTTGTTCAGTTTTCTTTTTTGGCTTTAGGATATTGAGGGAAAGTTGTGGTGCCGTTTTAGTACAAACACAAATTTTAAAGGCAGTAAGGTAAAAATGAGATTGCAACCAACTTAACACCTTAGTAAGAAGAACTTACTACTGGGGGAATGGGGAGAGGAAAGGTTACTTGACCACAAGTCAAAGGACAAGATAATTCTTCCATCTATAGTTTCATTTAAACAAATATATATATATATATATATATATATAATCATAAGCAAGGAAATGAGGCAGCGCATTTAACACCGAACCATTAGAAGACATGTTTAGATATATCCTGCCTAGAAATATTTAGTGCACAGTATGTGTGACAGAATGTTCTGCACACATAATATGAAGAGAAACTGAGAACTCGGACTACATAAAATATCCCCTCCCTATCTTTTGAGGTGGACTTTTAATCATTCTTAACTGAATAGGAACAGGAGTCTTTCATTGCAAAATTCATCCAGCACTGGGCAGATCTCTCAAATCATTAAAATGTTGGCGGGAGATCAACAGCACTTTCTTCAGAGAGCTGAACATATTCTAATAGAGCTATCATTGCTCATGTACAGTCATTGCTCTCCCCCCTCTTGCCCCACATGGAATATTTCTCTAGTCAAATAGATTTTGCAAGGTTTCCTGGCGCTGTTAAAATCTGCTTCGCTAGAACAGAATATGATAGCCCTGCCAAGCAAAAATTCTTCTCATTACAAACAACAACAAGAACTATTATCCATCTAACTCCAGCCAATGTTGCTGAACCGGTGGACAAAAGTACAATGCTTGCAAGACAAGGAGGGAGACAAATCAAGGAGCATTCACAATGTGGAGGAAGCAAGGAATGGAACAGTACGAATGGGAGCCATTGTGGTGTTGTGATTAGAGTGTTGGACCAGGACCAGGTGGTGAACCTTTTAGAGACCGAGTGCCCAAACCCCAACCCAAAACCCACTTATTTCTCGCAAAGTGCCAACACAAAGTGCCATGAGTTGTTTAGCTTTTGCGGTGTGTATGTGTTCGTCAAGGCTTGTTGAGCTTTCTTGAGGGGAATGCCGAGAGGCAGCCACCAAACTAACACAGAGGAAGCCAATTGACAACAGGCAATAGTCTCCCGTCCAATCACCACAGACAATCTCCAGCTCGCACAAGCAACAAATAACCCATTTCCAGCTTGCAGTGGCATGGGGGGGCCCCCAAGGAACTCTAGTGAGAGTTTCTGCCCACAGTGGACTGGGGGAGACAGCTGCCCACTTTGTCAACCCCCAGCAACGGCGCGGATGGACCGATGGCACACGTGCCCACAGAGAGGGCTCTGAGTGCCCACTCTGGCATGCGTGCCCTAGGTTTGCAAACACTGGACTAAGATCTGGGAGACCAGGATTCCAATCCCCACTCAGCCATGAAGTTCGCTGGGTGACCTTGGTCCAGTCACTGCCTTTCAGCTTAACCCGCCTCATGGGGTTGTTATGAGGGGATGGGAAGTGCCAAAAATGCCACCTGGAGCTCCTTGGAGTAAAGGTGGGATATAAAGCCAATAAATACATGAAGTTGTGACTGCCTCATCTATGGAAATACATAGCAGAATCATCACTGCAGCTTGTTGGGTTGTTCACACTGGCTTAAGCAGAGCGTTAATTCCTTAATTAATTTGTTTTAGTACCACATGCATTGCTATCTGTTAAACATCGCATCAGCCTGGCGCTGAGTAACATGGGTTTCGCACACACACTCTCTCTCTCACAAACACAATGGCAGCTCCTAAAGAAAGTTTAAGCTTGGTGTCCTACCATTCCAATCCAGCTCTGTTGATCTCTTCCCACCAGCACTCTGAGGGCTCTCCCAAGGTGTGAGGGGTAGGCATGCAGGCATAGTTCCACAGTCTGTCAGAGCCTTCCTTTTTGCTGAAAGTACTCCTCACGGCCACTATCACTTGGCCATGAGGACACTGGAAATTGAAAGCCTGCCGGTACACATTGACCCATCCGTCGCTGCCCCTGTAGTCACTATACGGGTCATAATAGTCCATGTATTGGCCCCAGGCCACCGTGAGCAGCGGCAGGACCATGCAGAGGAGAGCGAGGTCCATGTTGCTTGTGTTTCTGGCTGTAAAGTGTCCTGCTGGTTTGTTGTGCTGGCTTTTTTTTTTTTAGCATCACGTCAAACATTTGGATTCCAGATGTGGAATATCTAGCTCCAAACGCAATGTGTCACCGTTTAGCGGAGCTTCTCTGGGCGAAAGACTTGGCCGCAGACACATTCAATTAGTTTTAAGGTGGAACTTTATGAGCACATTAATTCCTGACATCGTCTGAGCTGGGATTTCCTAGGACTATAAACCAGTTGCAATCCCAAGGGCTCCCATATAAAAAGAGGTGAGTGTTATATATCACAGATGTTCATACAGTAGCTGGAGATGGGGACAGGAGGGGGGGAGAAAACCTTTTCCATTTGAAAGCACATCTACTGCTGCAGGCAATCGTGATTTGGCAAAAAGCTGGAATTCCAGGAATCACAATGAAATAACTTCAGGTTGCAATATTCCACCCCTAGCCTCTGTTTGGCTTGGGGAGGGGGGGAACAACATTCTTTTTTATTGGAGAAAAATATTCCTTCATAGATTAAAAAATACAGTCTTGGATCCAAGTATGTACCTATGCAACTGTTGCACTGTAAGCTTGCTGCCCTGTGATAAAATCAACAGATCATTGGGGAGGCGGGAAAGGATAAAACGTGCAACTCTTGTGGAACAGTTGAGGGCCCCTCCAGACACCTTTTAAATTAGCCAGTCATAGTTATTTGTGCTCATGATGGTTATACGCCATCTCGTTTTCCATGCTGTTTGCACCTGCAAAGGTCTCCGGGCAGATATTAGGCTTCATTTCCAATCATTTCATGTCCCATAATTTTGTCCTGAAATCCTCCTCACGCAGAACAGTTAGTGTTAAAGCACAAGTGTGGAAATGGAGGCAAAGAATGAAAAACATCTGAGGCTGCCCTTGCTGCAAAATTGGTTTCACACCATGATTAATAATAATAATAAACAAACTTACCTGCTTTACTTGCCTTCTTCAGCCTCCAGCTTCCTAGTTTCAACTCCTCCCATGTGTCTCCTCTTTGGTCAGTTGAATGAGCCTGCTAATATCCTTTTTACTTTCTTTGTCAGTTATAAAATACTATTTGGGTACCTATTAAACATGCTGCCTCTACCCATATTTTCTCCTAACCAAGGCCCAATTTTGCACTATACATTTAAAGCAGTTATCACCCCACTTTACACAGTCATGGCTTCCCCCAAACAATTCTGAGAACTGCAAATTGCTATGGGTGTCAAGAGTTGCTAGAAAAACCCTGTTTCCCCTCATAGAGCTACAATTCCCAGAGTTCCCTAGGAAGGGGGAACGATAGTTTAACCACTCTGAGAAACGTAGCTCTGTGACAGGAAATAGGGGTCACCAAACAAGTGAGAAAATGAGACACATAGAGAATAGAAATGGACAGATTTAATCCATCCCTGATGATAGCTGTCTGCTACCTCCCATACTGCAGACAGTATGCCTCTGAAGTTGCTGAAGACCACAAGTGGGGAAAGTACTATTGCCCTCATGTACTGCAGGTGGTCTTCCCATTGGCATCTCGTTGGCTGTTGTGACAACAGGATGCTGAATTAGACAAACCTTTGGTCTAATCCAACAAGTGTTCATGTGTTCTTTTCTAATGTGCATGTGTTGAAAGAGCCACTTTTATGGGAAGCCCAACAGCAGAAAGTACAGGAGCATTTTGCCCTGAAATCTGGTATTCTGCTTTCTGTTCTGCAAAAAGCACAATTTGTTTGAAGGGACTCCAGACTCTGAATTCTAGAGCACATATGGCAGTGAAGTATTTTGCATGCACAAGGTGTAGCATTTCCTGTTGAAAAGGTATTGGGCAGAAAGGCTGGGAAAGTCCTCTGCTTGTGAACTTGGAAACTAAAGCCACTGCCTGTGAGAGTTAAGATAAATAATACTAGGGAAGATATGGGCCAGCATGACGCAGATGCCCCTGCTTGCTCTGCATTTTGAAGAGAACTGGCCTAATTTGTCACTCCCAAACTTATAAGCAGATATATATACATGCCTACTTGCTTGAGAGTCCCATGGACTGCAAGAAGATCAAACCTATCCATTCTTAAGGAAATCAGCCCTGAGTGCTTGCTCCCAGGAAGGACAGATCCTGAAGCTGAGGCTCCAATACTTTGGCCACCTCGTGAGAAGAGAAGACTTCCTGGAAAAGACCCTGATGTTGGGAAAGATGGAGGGCACAAGGAGAAGGGGACGACAGAGGACGAGATGGTTGGACAGTGTTCTCGAAGCTACCAGCATGAGTTTGACCAAACTGCGGGAGGCAGTGGAAGACAGGAGTGCCTGGCGTGCTCTGATTATGTGCTTGCTTATGTGTTTCTCCAATTACTGCAATGACCGCTCCCCACTTAAAACGGGGGGCGCCCTTTGCGTGGACGCGTGCAGCCCCTAGATCTGGAGCGGCTCCATCAGCATAGGCTTGGCTTTGCCTTCCCTCAGGTGGGATACCTGGAGGTCTCCGCCTACCTCAGTCAGTTGTCCAATCCCACCTGGGGGAAGCGTTGCCAAGGAGACCAGGCCAGGTAGGGGAGGGATTACCTGCCCACACAATAGAGGGAGGATCTTACCTGGGCACTCTTGGTTAAAAAAAAAATAATGCACACCAAGATACATATTTTAGGGGGAAATACATTGGAAATACATTTGATATTATAGAGGAAGAATGTGTACAAAATGAGTACAAAATGCATGCAATGCCTGTGCTCATTTTGTGGGCTCATTTTGCTCACAAATGTGCTCATTTTGTAGGCAAAACCTGGGACAAAACAGACTTATGACTCAGAAGGGAAATAGGCTTATCTGCCCATCCCTAGTGGCACCTGCTTATTTTGCATCCTCTTCCTAAACACGTAGTTTCCACCTGATGTTTTGTTCTCATGCTGACAGCCTAGCAAACAGCGGTAATTTATGCTAATCCTATAACGGCTCCAGGATATGAAACCTCCCCGAAAAGCATCTTGCATTCTGCAGTTATCCAGCTTTAATGGCACTCCTCTGACAATCCTATAAACTGCATTACTAGTAAATAGTCACAGATTTCTTCTGAATAGAAAGACCATTCCAACTTCTTACCATAAAACCTCATTGGCCCAATGCTACAAAACATTTTTTTTTTTTTTACAGCCTGGATGAAAAAATTACCAAGCAAAAGTGGATATATAGGCAAGTTGCTGAATCTCACATGAGAAACATACACCCAATGTTTATTGGATAGGGTGTTTTTAAATCCATTTTCAAGACGGCCAAGTGTTGGAATACTTGAGTAGTATGTTTTCGTTTTGGATTATTTCTGGGGCTGGGGAACAGATTTTCAGAGGGCAGAAAGTGATTTGAGTCAGAGGCTTGATTCTGATGCTTCAGATAGTTTGCCCTTGCATATGCATATATATGTTTTTACTCATTATCACCTGTTGTTGGATGTTGGAAGGAATATAGGAAAGTGATTAATAGTGAGTCAGCCACTTGATCCATCTAGCTTAGTATTTTCCAAACCAACAGGCAATGGCTCTCCAGGGTTTCTGAAAGTACCAGTAATTTCCCCCAACTGCAAATAATGGTGATGATGATATATTCCTGAAGATGCAAGGGATTGAACCTGAGATATTTTGCATGCAAAGTACCGTATTTTTTGCTCTATAAGACTCACTTTTTCCCTCCTAAAAAGTAAGGGGAAATGTGTGTGCGTCTTATGGAGCCAATGCAGGCTGCGCAGCTATCCCAGAAGCCAGAACAGCAAGAGGGATTGCTGCTTTCACTGTGCAGCGATCCCTCTTGCTGTTCTGGCTTCTGGGATTCAGAATATTTTTTTTCTTGTTTTCCTCCTCCAAAAACTAGGTGCGTCTTGTGGTCTGGTGCATCTTATAGAGCGAAAAATACGGCATATGCTCTACCACTGAGATATGGTCCTTCCTTAAAAACAGGATCTGCAGGTTTTTGAAACAAAGAATAGAAAAAGCTGCAAAATCTGTTTGCCAGGGATGAAAGAGAGATGAACACACCATGCACAGGGCTCCCTCTTCCAACCAGCTTCAATTCTCAGGGTGGTGGGGAATTATATCCAGCCTGGACCTTTGTGTTTTGAACTGCAAATGTCTCCATTTTCAACTTTTTAAAAAAATGCTTTTAGACTTTGTGAAAGTGAAGTCTGTTTGCAGCCTACAAAAAAGAAAAGGTAGCTGTGCTTCCATGTCTTGATAATAGTGTTGGTAATAGTATTATTTCCAGTTTTATCTTTATAAATAAATTCAAAACATATTTATACAAATATATACAAATAATTAAAACAGTAAATATTAAATGGACACCATTCATTTCTTGGGGGGGGATTCCTACACCCTTAATATATTTTGTTTGTTTAGTTTGTTTAATTAGACCTGGGAATAATCATCATTGAACACAGTGGGGCATGTGTCTGAGTACACATACATAGGATTGCACTGCAAGACTGATCAGACTCTTTCTCTTCTTCAAAGAAAGAAATCTGAGATTCTCACATGGTCCCTGTGATTTCACAATAATTTTATATGATAATATGAATCTGCCACGTTGCCAAATAACATCCTCATGCTTAACTAGCTCTACAGTGAGACACATTCTAGGTTTACATTGAGGTCCTGTGTGATTACTCATCATCGTACAGAAAAATGTCCAACTCCAGCAATGAAGATGACATTATACCCAAGAGAGTTTTACTCTGCAAGAGCTGCTAATCACCATAGCAATGACTCTTCTACCACCAGCACTCGCCTGCTTTTTCATTTCTTTTTTGCCACATCATACAGTGCAAGAGTTGCCATATTTCAGCATCTTGTCAGGTTAAAAACTGCATCTAGCATTGAAAGCGGAGACCTCAAAATGCCAGATTATGTGGATGAGCAAATGAAATATCCAGGAAATGTGATGGCTAACCCTTTTTAGCCCACGCTGAAGGTTGGCCACCACCACCACAAATGGTGCATGTCAGAGGTGCATGTGGTCAAAGCTGCCACCAAACGCTTCATTTTAGAGCAAATTTTTTCTAATAGACACATTTTTATATGCCGTTTTGCCTAATACATACATATTTGCAATGCATTTTTCCTTAATAATGCAGTTTTGCTTCGTTATTTTTCACCAACATTGATATCATGTCACTAATATTACTATTATTAATATCATTACAGTGGTACCTCTGGTTATGAACTTAATTCGTTCTGAAGGTCCGTTCTTAACCTGAAACCGTTCTTAACCTGAGGTTCCACTTTAGCTAATGGGGCCTCCCGCTGCCACAGCACCGCCAGCGCACGATTTCTGTTCTCATCCTGGGGCAAATTTCTTAACCTGAGGTACTACTTCCAGGTTAGCAGAGTCTGTAACCCTAGGTGTTTGTAACCCAAGGTGTTTGTAACCCAAGGTGTTTGTAACTGAGGTACCACTGTACTATCATATTTCACCAATATAAATATTTTATGCACACTTTACCAAATACATTTTTGTACACATTACCAGTCTGCAGAATGACACTGCAAAATGTGAAGAAATGTGGGGACACTTCAAAGGATGACTGTTTTTTTAGTGGGGCAGTGTTCTACTCTCCTTATGCATCAGCCTCCACTGCAAGAAGGGGTTACTTGATGAGTGTAGTTTGTTATACTTTTGAAGAGGGTTCTGTTTTTACAGAATGCAGCTGTTGAAGTTGCATTCTGAAATGGAAGATCTGCATGAGAGGAGAGGATATTATGTAAATTATTATTACTATTATTATTATAATTATATCAGCTTCTTAACCTTTTCTCTTCATGCATGTTTTCCACTGACAATCACCCCTCCCCAGCTACTTTTACCTTCCACTTCTTGTCTTTCCCCTCACAGTGGACATAAAAACCACATGCAAGGGAAGGGGGTGATTTTTTTCAGTGGAAAACCGCATGAGGGGGAATGGTTAAGAAGTCCTCACTTTCCACTCTAATCTTTCCTTTCTTGTAGCTTTGGTGACAACATGGTGTAATATATCCCCACAAAGAGTCATGAAATGTCACATAACTAGGCTTGACATGAGAATTCACTTGAGCCTGGCTCAAAGGAGAGGTGAGCTTTTAAAAGACCTCTGAGCTCCCTAAACCTTCACTGACTCAGATTCATACCACCTATGTAACTTCCATTTTTTACTTACTTTTACATTTGGATGGTGCCATGGCAGTGGAGCATGTCAAAGCTTCCAAAGCAGTTTCTCTTGGGAGTAGTAGTACTTCCAAGGGACATGGGCATCGCAGTGACCCTTAGTTGAACTACAACTCCTAGGGGACATTGTTCTGGAAGCACTGACTACTCAGTAAGCATCAGAAGGAACCTACCTGCTCCCTGCTCTCTTCTTGGTACGACAGTCACTGCAAGGCCCTAATTTAAAAGTAAGTAAAAGGGAAAGGTCCTTCATTTCCCAGGTTCCCCACAGCAGTCCAGGGGAAAACTGGTTTGCCCAGCTCTGCACATAAAACATAGTAAAGAGAGAGGAAGTTTAGAGAGGCCGAAAGTGTTATCTTACTCCAGACAGTTACATTGTCAGATGCAGGGGATGGAGGAGTTAAATGGCCTCAGCCCAGGATACCTAAAGGAGCGTCTCTACCCCCATCATTCAGCCCAGACACTGGGGTCCTCCTCTGAGGGCCTTCTGGAGGTTCCCTCACTGCGAGAAGTGAAGTTATAGGGAACCAGGCAGAGGGCCTTCTTGGAGGTGGCACCCGCACTGTGGAATACCCTCCCTTCAGATGTCAAGGAGATAATGAACTACACAATTTTTAGAAGACACCTGAAAGCAGCCCTGTATTGGGAAATTTTTAATGTTTGACATTATTATACTTTTATATTCTACTGGAAGCCGCCCAGAGTGGCTGGGGAAACCCAGCCAGGTGGGCAGGGCATGAATAATAAAATTGTTGTTGCTGTGTAATCTAGAGACTATCTTCATGCACACTCGACCTGTCATAACAGGTAGTTGAAAGTTTGGACTAACTTCAGTCCCATTGATTTCGTTGGCCTGTTACTCTAAACATGACCTAGACCTATTGTGATGGCTATTTGCTAGCTTATATTGGGTTAGAGTCAGACATAAGTCATGATGAGAGTTGTAGACCCATTGAAATCAATGGAACAGGGTCTACTCTAAGCATGACTAAGTCTTGATCCAACCCAATACCTCCAGTCTTCTGGGTTCTCCTGAAGCTGTGCTTACTCAACAGTACTAAGATGTGCAAAAGCTCTGGTGCTTGTCATGGGAACAAATCTATGTCTGTACATTGAGTTGGGCTGTATCCAGGATAAGGGTTTTGCTGGAAACCTGTTCCTGTTGTTCTGTGCAGTGTGTCTATGCCATGACAGAACAATAATAATAATATCATTGCAAACTGCTGTGGGGTAATTCCTAACTAATCACTCTTAATAACTCTCCACAGATCCACAGGGGTAAAGCAGAGGTCAGCGCTCGATTGATCTTCTGAGTTAAAGCGTCAGAAGTGGACTGTAATTCTCAGGCTGGTCATGGGAATGAGATTGAGTCCAGCCTGTGTGTTGAGTAGTTCTCAGGGAAGCACAATTATTGCTTCATTCTTGAAAGCGTTGCTGAAGGGCTTAATTCCTCTAGGTACACGCTACGTACACTGGAGCAAAGGAAGTGTAGAGTATTCTCATTTTCATCTGCTTCCATCTTTATGCATCTTTGAGAAACAAAGTTTAAAGGTTGTTTACATGATCAAGCATTATTTCTTGCTGTTGCTTTCTTTAAAAAAATTAATGCTGAAAAGATGATATAAAACACAATAAAAGCATTATCTGTTCATTTTTAAATGTAGCATTCTAATAAGGAAGATACTTGACATGCACATATTACAAAGCGGAGGTTGAGCCTTGAGGGAATAGTGACCTGCCTAAGAGCACTTGAAGACTTTATGTTTGAGCTGAGATTTCCCAGCTCACCCTTGTATCCAGTACTCTATACCTGCTATTGTAGGTTCCTTTTAGTTGAGAGTAAAGCAACAACAAAGGCAAGCCTAGCTTTCAGTGAAACAATCGGGGGTGTATTATCAGCGTAACCTGACCCACACCCGATGTCAGGTGCAAAACAGCTGGGTGTGACTGTGGTAAAAAGGCCCGTGGGTCAAATTAGGATGCCTGGTGGGCTTAATTAAACCCATGGGCTACCAGAGCATGCCCATACTTAGTAATATTTTTTTAAAGTCCCATCAATTCATCAATCTCCATGGAAAATTTAGAATGGGCCTAGATTTCTCCCTGTGCAATCCATGGCTGGGTTGGGCTGAAATTATAAACAGTGGTTAGAGGAACAATCACAGGCAAACCTTAGGTTTGTGCCCTTCCCCCTGTGCAACCAGGAGAAGGAGATTGGAAATTTTCACTTTAGATTAACCACAGCTTACTTTTATGCCCAAACTCAGAAAAAACTTTATTTAGTCTCAACTGAAGATAGTTGAATGAGCAAACTTCAAATCACTGGTTATAAATCTGGCTTCCTTCAAGTAACCAAGCCAGTTAAGCAACAACTATTTAGGTTTCAGACATAGCACTAAACAGTAGTTTATCGAAATAAGAAGCAAGAGCTCCTTATGGACATTCTAGGGACAGACCAATCAGCCAATTACAACTTTTCCTGCAAGTTTGCCCAATATAGACATCTTTGCAAGCAATTTCCCCCAGCATCAACATATGCATTTTTCCTGCACACTACCCCCTAATAAATGCAAAATTCAGAAAACTGAGAATTTTGAAGGATGGCTGTGTTGTCTATATTTTTCAGGAAGTGTGAGTTAGGTACATTCCTGTAAAAATGGAATCCAAATTCAATTTCTTCCCCATCCCTATGCCATGGCTGAGGACAAGAGTAAAGTGTGAAGAGCATGAACTGAAGACTCGTGCAAAAAATGACAAACCATTGTGGCCATGGCTGCTGTCATCAAGCCTTTCACACCCACCCTGGCATGATATATTCTGGCACTGCATCATATTCTTTCCTGCTTTGTTTTCCCTGAATCTTCTTGGAAACCACTTCTGCTCCTTGTGCACATCTCCCAGCCTTCTGTTTGGCTTTTGTGGGAAGGAGGGGGAAAAGATTTATGAGTGTAATACATTCCTTTTGTTTGTGCAGGCAGATAGAAAACGTGGCTCTATAAAAGCCCTCCAAATTAGATCCGTATGCCAAAAGTGGGGCTAGTTCCTATGGTTCAGTCGTTCTGCATGACCCCTTTTTCTCTATTCCCTACCACCCAGTACCTCCTTGACTTGCCACCCCCTTTGTAAAGATACATCTAGGAACCATGACGTCAACCTAGATGCATCAGAGGCAAATCAGTAAATACAGGGCATTTGATTTGGAACTCATAAGCACAGCAGGGAGATAAATCATCTTGGCAAGCTCCAAAACACAGGCAACCACTGACTCTCAATCAGTTTTATGACTGCTTCACATCATCCCTGTATAGCACAAAATCACCTTCAGGAATCCTGCCATATCCAAGGCCAGTTTCATGGTGAGGAAAAGTACTTATCAGTATGTATGTACATGAAGTAATAAGTTTCATTTGTATTAGCAATATAATTTTTTTTTGTAATCAACTGATTACATCCGAAAGTGAAAGTATTCAGTGCTACTGGATTTAACATGGATGAAAAAGTGTTGGAGACTTGTGATGTATTTGCTATATCTATTGACTCACAAGTGTATAAGCAGAGCCTATTGGGAGTGGACAGACTTCTAAAAACAGGCAGAGGTGCTAATCCTGCATCAGGCTCTTAAGGAGGCAGGTGTACCCTAAGGATCTTCATATTCTGGCATATCATAGCTCTCCCCTACTCACTGAAATTCATACTCCTCCCAACTGTCTTTCCATCTCTCTAACATTCTGTGATGGGTATAATATTCCAAAGGCTGAAGAGAGATTCCAGAACATTAAGAACCATCCACCTCCTTTGGTTAATTCCCTAATTATCCATCAGATTATTCAGGCAAAACCACAAGCCTATTTGCAGTAATGAAGACAACCAAATTCAAAAATAATACAGAACAGAGCAAGCTCATTGACACTCAAACCTTTGCTTGCAAAAGAAATCTCTGTAGCATTCCTTGATGCTCAAGGCTTGCTCCCAAAAGATTTGTGTGGGTAACCCATTCTGATCTACCGTTAAGAAGAGAATTGCTCACTGAAGTACTTCTTGAACTCAGTGTGCCCACAGCATTATACTAAAATGAGCTATTAATACTGGCAGAGTTTCTTGAGTAAGCCGCACGTAGTTCAAAAATTAACAACAGGATCCAAGTTCCAGGAAACTGCAAGGCTTTACATTGAACTTTGAACCATATAAACGTTTGCAGGAATGCCACGCTGAACATCAGCGCTTCAACTCTTCATGGTACAACTAAACAATTATCATGCTGCAATAGTCTTATTCTCATGAACAGAACATCCAGGGGGAAGATAAATGATTACCTTAACGTTGACATCCCAAAGGAAGATGTTTGCTGTATTCATGGAGGTATGGGTTTCAGTAACAAGATAGTAGATACAGCTGAAACATTAGTAAAGTATTCCAAAAAGCTTTTCAGTAGCAGAACAAATCAAGAAGTCGAACTACGCATACACCCCCACACGTGAATCACTTTGAGGCCCTGATCTGTGGCCCCCAGATTGGGCCAATCTGCTCTGTACCATCTCAAGAGCCAGACCCCACCCTAGCATGTTGTGTGAGAGCAACGAGCAAAGACATAAAGGACTGGTAATGTATGAGTTGGAGGTGCAAAGCATGTATGGGCTCATCTACTCCGCATTTGCTCCACATTTCTAGGCACATGCCTAGGCTTTTCAGGTTTGTGGCTGAGCGTTTGTTTCATTTTTGCCCCACTGGGAAAATCCCATCTCTACTGCTGAATCAGAGCAAACTGCAATCTGCAGAAAACCTGGATTGCCATTAGTGCAGAAAAGCCCTCCGTCTTGTGTCCCCTGTATGCTGGGTCTGTGCTCCAAATCAGCGCACTGATCTTCCCCACATGATGGATCACACCAAAGACTCACCAATTCTAGCATTCTGTTCTTATGGCAGATGCTTATGAGAAGCCCACAAGCATAGCTGTCAACTTTTCCCATTTCTTGCAAGGAATCCTATTCGGAATAAGGGAATTTCCCTTTAAAAAAGGGAAACGTTGACAGCTATGCCCACAAGCAGGACATGAGTGCAATAGTACTGTCCCACTAATGATCCTAAACAACTGGTATTCTGATACATACAGTGGTACCTTGGTTCCCGAACAGCTTAGTTGTTGAACAAATCAGCTCCAGAACACCCCAAAGTAAGTGTTCCGGTTTGTGAATGTTTTTTGGAAGCTGAACGTCTGACGTGGCTTCTGCAGCTTCTGCTTGAGTGCAGGAAGCTCCTGCAGCCAATCGGAAACTGTGCCTTGGTTTTAGAATGGTTTTGGGAGTCGAACGGACTCCCGGAACGGATTAAGTTCGAGAACCAAGGTACCACTGTACTGTCTCTGATACTGGGGGTAATATATAGCCATCATGACCATTTGCCACTGATAGCCCTACCTTCACCATGGGAGCCAGTAAGCTTCTTAATAGTGGTTCTTACAAGAGTGCGGTTGTGTTCAGGGCCTGCTTGCTGGCTTCCCATAGGCTGTGAAAATGGGATGCTGGACTAGATAGGATCCAACAGGCTGTGTTCTCAATTTGTCTAATCCCCCTTTAAAGTCATACAAGCTGTCAGGAAATTCCATGCACTGTGTAAAGAAGGACTTACTTTTCTCTGTCCTGAACCTCCCACCATTCAGCTTTACTGCATGACCTCATCTCCTAGTAGTATGAAAGACAGAGCAAAACATATTCCTAACTATTTCTGCCACACAATGAATCATTGTAAATGCCTCCATTGGGTCCCCTCTGACCATTTGTCTAAGCTTAAATAACCTTGCCTCATAGGGGAGCAGCTCTAGTCCATCAATCATTTTGGTTTGCCTTCTCCTGCTCTACAAGGTGTGTTGACCTGATCAAACACGGTGAGATGGTGTGCAAAGAAAAGTTTTATCACACCCACACCCACTGTTCCTCCACTGAAAACCATTGTCAAGAAAGATAAAGAGGGATCCTTGGTTTGGTCATATGCATTTATAGTCTAAATGGGTAGTTTAGACTAACTGAGTGAGAAGGTTCTGTGTATTTCTGTATTCATGACAACAAAGGAAATTTGCATAGCGAAATTGATCTTCCTTGAATTCTCAGGTCTCTCCTCTGTCTTCCGTGGCTCGCGTCTGATGTGGCTGCCACACGGGAGGTGATGCATGGATACAGCTTCCTTGTAAATGTGCCAGAAGTTTATCTTTTACAAGAGAAAATTCAACTACCAATCATTTCACTTCACTGCTTCCTTGAGCTCCTGTCATCTGCTTGTCCCATCTACGTGCTGCCTTTTGTGCAAGTGCATGAGATTCCATTTCTTTTTAAAATAAAACAGAACCGATTCAGGCACTATTCTTCTGGCGCATGTTATTATATATTTGGGTGTAGTCTGTGTTCCTCTTTGTTGGAATATTTGTCACATTTCCATCCCGCCCCTTCTTCCAAAGCGGAGTGGAGATTTATTTATTGTTAATCTGGGGGCCATATTCCCTTTTGGGCAAGCTTTGGGAGGGGGCGATGACATGCCCAAGGTGGGCTGCACTAAAGGCAAAAGTGGGTAGAGTACAGTAGCTAATTTCTACACTTACCCCTTTTCATTTGAAACTGCCTTTTAAACTGATTTATGAATATCTGTGGAAGTGTAGGATGTCTGTTTCTAACTTTTAAAAAATCATTAACACACACTGCTACAGATTCTGTCTTGCTAACTTGCTGCCATAGGGTCAAGGCTGTCTCTGGAGTGTGCTACTTGGACTCAGATGATTGAATGCTCTTACATACAAAAAACTACCCTGTACCTAGGAAACTATAGAGGATGAAGGATGCTAGCCTAGAATTCCCATTTTTAACATATAGGATATTTTCCCCATAAGTGAGCATTCCGTTATGTCAGACCTCTACCGTAATCTGAAGTAGTTCAATCCAGACACAAGTTTACCACATTATCGGCAGTTTGCGACAACTAGACCATAGTGATTCTTTGGTAAAAGAGTCTCTCTCTTTCTTTTTAATTCCCCCTTAAAGCTTTCGTGCACGTTAACATTTGACTCCAAAGCATTCTGCTGGAGGGCTGCCTGGGTTTGTTTTGGCAGGCTTGTTCCTCTGGATTTCTGCCACATTAAACATGTTCACTACTTCAGTTGTTGCATTAGGGACATGGAAAATGTGGCTCATGTAGGATCTTGTCAAAGCTTACAGTGGTCCTTGGTCTAGCCCTTTGTACTCAGTGCCTATTCAAAGAGGCAGCACATTCTGCTTGGAGAAGAGTCATCACCCAACTGCCTGTCTCCAGAATCTCTTTACTAGGATTAACGGGTTCAAGATGGCAAGGGATACCAGCTCCCTACAGAGATGCAAATTTTCCAATGTACCTCAATAGTTCTCTGCACCAGGGTTTTGCTTCACCATCTATTGATTTCACTTTCCATTAGGTTTTTAGACTTGTCAGTACTCAAGCTGTGCCAGAGATTCTGTCCCCTTTCACAGGGGAGGGTATTTCAAAGAGGAGGGTATTCAATGATTTCCACATTTTAGGTGATTTCATTTTGAATTTTTTGGTATTACCTTCAAATATGAGGTGGCTGAGGGTTCCCCCCTCTTTCCTGCTTCTTTCTTTTAACAACAACAAACTTTGCTGTTGTTTGAAGAGGTGGCTTGGCTGCTGCTAGCATCACCATGCTCCTGTTGGGACAGAATGCCCACAATATGACAGACGTGTTCAGACCTATCTACACAACGTGGTTTGAGCATCATGTGCTTATACAGCAGGGATGGGGGACAGAGGGCTGCACCCTAACCTTTCAGGGGCCACATGCAAATGGTGAGTGAGGCCAGAGGCAGAAGTGGGAGGAGCAACACATATGATTTGATCTTTATCCAGTAGGGTGAACATAATACAGTGGCAGCAGATATCCGTTACAACCGTTGTCATAAAAACTCGAGGAGTCTTGGCACATTTTTTGTAAACTGGTGTAGTGCAGTGTAGTAGTTAAGAGACTCAGCTAGGAATTGGAAAGTTCCTCGTCTCAGTATACCTGAAGGAGCATCTCCACTCCCATCGTTCAGCCCAGACACTGAGGTCCAGCTCCGAGGGCCTTCTGACAGTTCCCTCACTGCAAGAAGCGAAGTTACAGGGAACCAGGCAGAGGGCCTTCTCGGTAGTGGAACGCCCTGTGGAACGCTCTCCCATCAGATGTCAAAGAAATAAACCACTATCTGATGTTTAGAAGACATCTGAAGGCAGCCCTGTTAAGGGAAGTTTTTAATGTCTGATTTTTTTTTGTTTTGTTTTTAATATTTTGTTGGAAGCTGCCCAGAGTGGCTGGGGAAACCAGCCAGATGGGTGGGGTATAAATATATTATTATTATTATTATTATTATTATTATTATTATTATTATGAATGGGCAGGGTATAAATAATAAATTGTTGTTGTTGTCTGAACCTCATCTCTGCCATGAACTCACTTAAGTGATCTTAGGCAAGTTATCTTCTCTCAGCCATCTGTAGTAGAGGAAATAATGATATTGACTTGCCTTATAGGTAGATTACAACTAGATAAGGCTTGTGAAGGGCTTGGAATGCTTGAAAGCACTATACAAATGTTAAGCATTATTATAACTTTAAGTAGTAACTACATAGCAATCTTAACATCTTTAAAACTTGGCTATATGTAACTGCATCTCTGTAATTTTTTTTTATACTGAATATGCTCCATCTAGGGTTCTGTTATTATTTGCATGGTTATGTGTTAATTTGCACAGCTGTTTATGATAAATCAATAATAATAAAAGGTAGGTTTTTTAAAAACAAAAAACAAAAGGAAAGCTTGGCAGAGTAATGAGGTTCAGTATTAAAGAAACCCAAATTAGTGAAAGGATGTGGGCCAGTGTATTTACTGAGGTGCCTGTATCTTTAAGATCTAAACCTATTTCAGTCTTAAGGGCTTAGTCATAATTTTTGGACAGTTGCGGCTTGCCAATATAATATTTTGTTCACTTCAACGGCTGGGAAACTCAGCTAATGAGGGGACTTGTCACACTTCCCAACATACCAAGGGTGGCTTCCAAAAATGAAATGCCCCTCAAGACACATAATCGGAGAGACATGAATCATATGGGAAACCTGCCACTGTTGTTGGGAAGAAGGTTCTCACAGAATAACACCAGCCGTAGCCTGCTGCCTCTCAAGATAATGCAGATGTGAAGCAACACTTGCAAACCGGACTCAGCTACACAACTGCAAATAAAACGTTTTAAGTGTGTTGTAAAGAGCAATATAAGAATGTGACACTAGATGGCGATGGTGAGCTATGGCAAATTGAATCCATTTTTCAAAACATTTTTTAAAAAAGCATTTTCACAGTGTGTGTGTTTTTATAGGTGTGTAGACTCCACCACTCTCTTTTATCTGTTCCGAATCTTCAAACATTCAACTTCAGTTGTCACATTAAAGCCAACTTTTTCTCCAGTACACCTTTTCATGTACTTCCCATACAACTGGATAATTTCACAGTTACATTACATTGACATATATGTAGAAGATGGGTGTATGAACTGAACAACATAAAAAGGCACTGCTGGATCAGATGAAAATCCCATCTAGTCAAACATCTTCCCACAGTGGCCAACCAAATGCCTATGGGATGGCCTCAGGAAGAACATAAGCATAACAGCACTCTCTTGTTTGTGATTCCCAGCAATTGGCATTCAGAGGCATAACCATTATGGCTCATAGCTAGTGATAACCTTCTACTCCATGGGCACAATGCCTATTTTTGGTGTTGTGCCCCAAATGGTCAGGAACAAATACAGCTCAAGGTTCAAATAGTGTACAGGAGAAGTCTTATGGGGAGATAATCCATGTCTGTAAGTTTGACTAGACCATTTGTATCGACAGCAGGTTTTCATTCCCAAAGAAAAAGGTGGAGTAGGCAACAGCAGGCTGGGGTGCCTCTATGCGGCAGCTAGACTGGTGACTGGGAGTGGCTGTCAAGACCATATAACACTGATCCTGAAAGACCTACACTGGCTCCTAGTACATTTCCGAGCACAATTCAAGGTGTTGGTGCTGATCTTGAAAGCCCTAAATGGCCTGGGCCCAGTATACCTGAAGGAGCGTCTCCACCCCCATCGTTCAATCTGGACACTGAGGTCCACCACCGAGTGCTTTCTGGCGGTTCCCTCACTGCAAGAAGTGAAGTTACAGGGAACCAGGCAGAGGGCCTTCTCGGTAGTGGAACGCCCTGTGGAATGCTCTCCCATCAGATGTCAAGGAAATCAACAACTATCTGACTTTTAGAAGACATCTGAAGGCATCCTTGTTTAGGGAAGTTTTTAATGTTTGGTGTTTTATCATCTTTTTTAATATTCTGTTGGAGCCACCCAGAAGTGGCTGGGTAAACCCAGCCAGATGGGCAGGGTATAAATGAAAAATAAATTATCATCATCATCCCTCTTCCATATTGCTTAGTATTTCTCTTGAGTGCTTGCAAACTATAGTTATCCACAGCAAGTGAGCTAATTGGCTTCTATGCCACTGATTATAGATAGGATCTCACTGCTTTTCATAGGAAGAAACCACCAGCTTATGATGAAATTCTATACATGTTTACTCACAAGTACAGTGGTACCTCGGGTTACAGACACTTCAGGTTACAGGCTCCTCCGCTAACCCAGAAATAATACCACAGTAACCCAAAAATAGTACCTCAGGTTAAGAACTTTGCTTCAGGATGAGAACATCCTGCGGCACGGCGGCAGCGGGAGACCCCATTAGCTAAAGTGGTACCTCAGGTTAAGAACAGTTTCAGGTTAAGAACGGACCTCCGGAATGAATTAAGTTCTTAACCCGAGGTACCACTGTAAGTTAGTTTAGGGGGGACTCTCTAGTAAGTGGGTTTGGGATTGCAGCCTTCATAGTCGCAATTAGTCACATGTTTCCTAAGCCAAAAGAGCACCTTCTTTCATATGTACACACTGTAACTGCTTTCAATTGCCGCTGAGGACGGTGACAGCAAGGCAGCACAGCAGAGGACGAAAGGCAAATCATGAAGATGAACAGTTCTTTTCTCCCACGTTCTTCCACAAGTCAGTGACTCATCATAGGTGAATTTCCTGTGGCTTCTGCATTTTCTCATTCAGACTCAGAATTTCTGACACCCTGCAGCTAGTATGAGCTCCTTCTGCTTCGTTCCACGCTCCTTTGGTTGAAGGGGCTAAAAGGTTACTACCGGAGTGATTTGGCTGCCATCCAGCCAACGTGTTGCTCGAACATTTTACTACAAAGGAGAAAGAGAAATAGAAAACAACACGAGGACCTACTATAAGCCACTTCCTTTTGTCGTTTTTAGATGGCTCAGAGGGTCATGGCTGAAAAAATCCAAATAGCAATAGCAACACAATCTCCACTAAAAAGAAGTGAGCTAGTTTTCAGGTTCACTAGAATTCTTCTTCAGGCCAGATGTTAAGCAAAACACGTGGGGTGGGATTTTTGACTTTGAATCAAGAATTAAGATGAGTTCCTAAAAGATGAACTTAAAAAGTTTGGTCGCTGGTTTTTGTATTTGCAGTTCATTTTTTTTTTCTAAAGGAGCAACATAAAGGGACCGCTGACCATTAGGTCCAGTTGTGGCTGACTCTGGGGTTGCTGCGCTCATCTCGCTTTACTGGCCGAGAGAGCCGACGTACAGCTTCCGGGTCATGTGGCCAGCATGACTAAGCCGCTTCTGGCGAACCAGAGCAGCGCACGGAAACGCCGTTTACCTTCCCACCAGAGCGGTACCTGTTTATCTACTTGCACTTTTGATGTGCTTTCAAACTACCTGCATTTTTTCCATTGCTAAGGCAAAAAGAAGGCTCTCTAAAGGGCGAATTGGGCAATAAACCCTCAACTGAATCTTTATAAGGTTCATTTTCTGACCCAGCAAAAATGATGGAAAACTGAATATTTATTAACTGTGCTCACCTCACTTGGCAGAGTGTCAAGGTCACCTGATGATGCAGAAAGAAATCAGTGGGGAAATATTACTTACAGATCAAGAAGGCATAAAATATTGAATCACTGGCTCCCCAGCTGCTATCACCACCATTCAGAAACCTTCCTCAGGAAAGAAAAACACACACAAAATTATTACAGGATTTTTTATCTTAATCACAATATTAATTATAATCCTTTTGGAGACTGATCCAAGCTCACCTATAGTTCACTTCACACAGGAACTAGTTTTGGATACACAACAGTCACAGTGCTCTGCCAGAACGCTCATCCTTTGAGCTTCTTCCTTTGATCTAAATAGAGTTCAGTGTAAAAGCTTTGAGGGTCAGAAAAATTCCCAGCAACATCTCCATCAGTACAATAGGAAGGGAAAGTCACGTTCAAAGTTCTCCACAATGAGATGCTACCTGGAAATACTAAAAAACAAAAACCAATGTACTCAAGCATCAACAAATAGATGTTATACTGGAAAAAACAGATATATAATGGGCTGTTTACACAAATGAAATTCACACAAACACAAAATTGCCAATAGCAGCCTTCCCTCACCTGGCCCCCTCCAGAAATTTTGGACTACAACTCCAACCAGCCACAGATTGGAGAAGGTTGGTCAATAGGACTGCGGTTCTGGGCACCACAGTTTAAGAAGGATATTGACAAGCTGGAACGTGTGCAGAGGAGGGTGACCAAGACGATAAACGATTTGGAAACCAAGCCTTATGAGGAACAGTTGAAGGAGCTGGGTATGCTTAGCCTGGTAAAGAGGAGACTGAGAGGGGATGTGATAGGTACAGTGGTACCTTGGGTTACATATGCTTCAGGTTACAGATGCTTCAGGTTACAGACTCCGCTAACCCGGAAATATTACCTCAGGTTAAGAACTTTGCTTCAGGATGAGAACAGAAATCGTGCAGCGGCGGCAGCAGGAGGCCCCATTAGCTAAAGTGGTGCTTCAGGTTAAGAACAGTTTCAGGTTAAGAACAGACCTCCAGATATGGTATGAGAAAAAGAAAATCCATAAAGGTTTTGAGAACCACATCTTCCGAGGTCCTTTAATTGAAGTATGGGATAGGTATAAAAACCTATTAGAACCTAGAGTACCACACTGGTTATCTCCTTTAGAAGTTATGAGTGTAAAGAAAATTAATATGAGAGGCAATTGGATTACATATGGTCAACTATTATTTAAAGAAGGAGGAAAATGGAAAATGAAACCATATGAACAGGTTAAAGAATATGTATATGACTGGCTGCATTATTTCCAAATAAATGAAATGTTTAGGAAAGATAGTAAAGAATGTGGTTATGCTGACAAGGATTCTAAATTTCAGATGGAAATAATAGATAACGATGTCAAAATTTTATCCAAAATGTATAAGATGTTGTTAGAATGGAATTTAAAGGATGAGAAAGTTAAGTCGGTAATGATACATTGGGCCAGAGATTTTGGTTATAACATACAATTTGAGGATTGGGAAAAACTATGGAAATAAAACTTAAAATTTACAGCATGTATGACGTTAAAAGAAAACGTTATGAAAATGTTTTACAGATGGTATATAACACCAGTAAAACTAGCGAAAATGTATAAGACATGTAATAAGTGTTGGAAATGTAAAGATAAAGAAGGTTCTATTTATCATATGTGGTGGGAATGTAAGAAAGTGAAAGACTTCTGGGAAAGGATATACAATGAACTGAAGAAGATTTTAAAATATACATTTATAAAGAAACCAGAGGTCTTTCTGTTAGGAATATTAGGAAACGAGATAAAAAGAAAAGACTGTAAATTTCTTCAATATGCAGTGACAGCGGCAAGAGTGCTACTGGCCCAAAAATGGAAACAACAGGAAATACCGACGGTGGAAGAATGGAGAATGAAGCTCTTAGACTATGCGGAGTTGGACAGATTGACAGGGAAGATTAGATATTTAAGAGACCAAAAGTTCATCGAGGACTGGGGGAAATTTGTGGAATATCTGGAAAGTTTAAGTGAGGGACAGATAACGCTAGAGGGACTTAAAGAAGCACTGTGAAAAATTGAGAAGTATTGTCTAAAGGGAATAGAAAAGAAAGATATAAATAATGTCAATATAAACCTAAGGAATGCGTAATTTAAATAATGACTATGGATGATTTACGGAAAAGCTGAAGGAAGTCCAGAAAAGGGATAATTTGTGAAAACTGGATGTGAAATTAATATGTGTTTTTGTTTTTGTTGTAAATTAATAAAAATCATTTAAAAAAAAAAAAGAACAGACCTCCAGAACGAATTAAGTTCTTAGCCCGAGGTACCACTGTATCTTCAAATATCTAAAGGAGGCTTGTTTTCTCCTGCTCTGGAGGCTAGGACCTGAAGCAATAGCTTCAAGATATAAGAAAGGAGATTCCGACTAAACATCAGGAAGAACTTTCTGACATTACCGGTTGTTCAACAGCGGGAAGGTCTCCCAACTGCCAGTTTCAGGACCCAGCAGCCATGCTTCTGCCTTCATCAGGGGCGAACGAAGGCTAACCGACACCCAGGGCGGGGCAAACCACCGCCTGCGCACGCGTTGCACCGCTGCGTACGATGCATGTGTTGTGCCTCTACGTACGACGCATGCATGGCGCATGTGTGTGCAACAGCATGCATGCGTTGTACATAGCAGTTTGCTGCCAGCGCCATCTGAGCGCCGTATGGACGGTGGTGGGATCCTCTGCTCGTGGCTGCAGCCATGAACGGAGGATCCTCCACATGCGGCTGTAGTGGCGATGGAGGGATCCCACCGCCTTCTGTATGGTGCTTGGGCGGCGCCGGCGGCAAACCACTATGTACAGCACATGTGCAGTGTCGCTACATACAGCGCATGCGTGTGACACTGCGCATGCATTGTATGTAGCAGTTTGCCGCTGGCACTGCTCGAACGCCATATGGACGGTGTCAGGATCCTCTGCTCGTGGCTGCAGCCACGAACAGTGGATCCTCCACATGCGGCTGCAGCGGAACGATGGCTGCTCACGCTGCCGCACCCAGGGGTGGGTGGTGAGCACCCCGCAGGGTGCCTTCTTGTCACCCCTCCAGACATGGCACCCAGGGCATACCACCCCCCCCCGCCCCCCCTTGCGACACCACTGGCCTTCATGCTTCTTATTGGAAAAAGAAACAAAATAATTGTATGACATCATCAACATTATTATTATTATTATTATTATTATTATTATTATTATTATTATTAACTTGTCCTTCACACTAAAGACCCAGAACAGGTTACCACAATTAAAACACAATATTAAAAACAGTTTAAAACAATATTAAATCACAGAAATCTCAAGAGTCAAAAGCCAGGGTAAAGAGGTGTGTCTTCAGCATTCACCAAGAGTTATATAATGAAGGTGCCAGGTTGGGAAGTAGTTCCCTCTGTGGGGAGGGAGTTCCACAACTTAAGGGTACCATAAATAATGTCCTTTCCTGGGTCACCACCGCTTGAGCTTCTGCGGGCAGAGAAACAATCAGGACAGCCCCTTCCATAATCTTCAGGCCTGTAGGGAAGGTGGCAGTCTTTCAGGGTTTGGGGGGTCTGAGTCATTTAATGATGGTGAAGGTGAATTTCTTGAAGGAGATTCCCAACTCTGTACAAAAAGCCATTCATTCAGAGGGGGTGAGTGCCTAGGCCGGTGTGTTCCCTCGGTTATCACATGCATGCAACTGAACACCCTTGAGATAACTTGTGCCGCTGGAGCTACAGTTAATACGCATGACATTCTCAGGGATTAGGAAGATGTTTTGCAAGAGTTATGTTTTCTCAGAAAGCCTGCGCCTAACAGATAGAGGTGAATCCTAACACTTCTATGGCAGCCAACAAGACAGTTATACAATACTGAAACCCAAGTTTTAAACCAATTCAGCTTCCATTTATAATAGTTTGCTGGAAATCAGGGCTGGTTATCACATGCATCCCAGCATCCATGCTCTTGTGAGCAAATATAATTTGTAAAATGGATACGATGTCTATCCCTCCAGTAGTTGCTGGACTCCATCAACCCCAGCCAGCACAGCCAACTCCCAGGATGATGGGAGTTGTTGTCCAACAATGTCTGGAAGCTGCAAGTTAGCCACTCCTGATGTAAAATGTTAACTAGGTGTCCAAACAGCAGTAATTTTGTTCAAAATAGTTGCTTTGGGGTCTACAGCTTCACCCAAGTTGTTTAAACCTGCATTTAATATTGCATTTTAACATTGTATTACCACGTTGAAACCCACACTGGGGCAATAGAGGTGAAGGGTGGGATTATTATTATTATTCAGTATTCTTAGATGCCATTATTGATGCCTTTGGCCCTTGGAAATGCTTTCTAATGACTGACAATTCTGTTCATTTTACAACCCTCTTAGCCTACAGTTAAACTTCTTTTAGAGTTTGTATAAATGAGATTTATTTCAGTAATACAGAATTTTGCTGCTGCAGTCTCAACTCCACTTTTTTCATATTGCATAATATTACACAGTCCTGGCCAAATGTGTTTCAATTCACCATCAGTTTTAGCAGCAATTTCCATCACAAGTTCCCTTCTAACACATCAGCAGGCTCCCTTTATTCAGGGTTCTTCATAAAGACTGATATCCTCTGTGATTCCCACAACGAGTGAGAGAATGATCATGATCAATCATTCTCTCTTTGGGGCTTTCTAGAGTTTCCTGGATACTAGACTGTGCTTCAGGCCAAATTTTCTGGTGTTGGCATATGTGTCTTTCCTACATTATCCCTTGAAGCAATGTCCACAGCAAGAAAAGATTTATAGTACCATTTTAGGTGCTTTTTTGAAACAGGTTGCATAGATAGCAGTCATGAGGCACTCGGTGACTTTTAAGCATGGCTGTTATTAGGGAGTGCTCCAGGGGACTTGAGCCCCATGTCTTTTATGACAGGCCCCAGATTTCCCCCTCCCCCTCTTTTAAATGTTTGTTTTGACTTGGTCTACGAGATGGCTGGATATCAAACAAAAACGCATAGCTGGTGAAGCCTTAGCCACTCGCCATCTTTAATTTGCCCAGAAGTGCATTATACATTTATTTATTTTTAAATTGCCTTATGGGCTTTTGCCCTGAGTGCCTAGCAACATCCTGCTTTTGGGGGGGGGGGCAGTTTCACATGAATGTAAGTTCAGAAAATGACTTGAGGTAAATTACACTGGGAGCATTCTCACCCACCAAACACTTATATCTTATATAGCTCTTTCTCCCAAACAGAAGGAATAACACATTTTTCTTTTCACTGCTAGCCTAAAAAAATGATGGCTTACGGTAAAGCCATCATTGCCACAGCTAGACCTTTAATTTCCAAGGATACTTTCCTGGGCTCCTATTAAATTGACGTTATCAGTTTGATTATTTTGCTCCTAAAATTAGCACAGCAATCTCTTTTTCTGTAGTGGAAAAATATAGCTGTGCACCTCTCAAATAAGAGCTACTAGGGAGTCATATAAGAGGAGGGAGAACAGTTCTGTCCAAAAAAAGAAAGTCACTAGCTTTCTTGAGACCTAGGAAAGGGGCCATACAAGGGGAAATACAGAATGCATTGGGTACCCTTGACTATGAGGTGCTAGTGACATGTTTAGATGCTCTAATGGAAGGATTCAAGAGCAATTCAACTTCTTGTTGACAAAGGCATCCCTGCTGTAGCATGGGGTAGCTTGCATCGCAGTCGAGTTTTATGCCCATTCAAAGATATGGAGTTATGGCCTAGGTATTGTCATGCTTTGATTGATCCATAATAATAAAAAGACTTCCCTTCCAGGCTTTCAGAGACGATAAGATACTGCACAGGAATCCACATCAACACAATTTGACTCGTACTGGAAAATGTTAATAGCATCCAAAAGAGAAAGATTTGCACTGTAGCAAGATGCCCTACGTGTACACAATGGCTCTCTCTTTCTTTCCTGTCCTGGACACCCCGATCGTCATTTAAAACTGGGGAGAAGATTGTGCCAGCAGAGATTACATACTGCAGCAGTGAAAGCTTGTAAGTTTTTCACTGGTATTTTCGTTTCCTTTAAAATGCATGTTAATGACTCTGACCTTTGGGGTAATTTGATTCTGACATGAGCACCATGGCAGCTGAGCTCCAGGCTGTCATTTTGATATGCGCCAGCAGACTGAAAGCTATTACACTTCCGAAATCAAAGCAGGGCTTTTTTGTACAAAGCCTATTCAGCAGATTTCAAAATGCCCAGTGGTCTTCCCTCTATGTCCGACAAAGCATCTCTCATAATCTTCAACTCTTCGCCGGGCCTGGATCTCAAATCCAGGAGTTGCAGTGCTGGTAGCATAGAAACCAGAAAATGTTTGTGATATAGCTGGAAGCAGAGCTGGACCTGTTTAACATTTATACTGTGTTTGCATGCTGCTATGCAAACATCGCCCTTGGCATAAATTAGTTTCAATTATGGCCCTATTTTTAGGCTGTCCACCTCACATTTCAAAAGTCAAATAGGTGGGTGAAAGTTTAGCTAGCTGTTCAACAAGGTTAGGAAGAATATCAGTTCTCAACATGGCCGCCTTACTGTCACTTCAAAAGAGGGAATTTTCTGCAGGTCATGAATGGAAAAGGAGTATCTAAGACATAGGAGAACTTGTGGGCCCAGGCATAATGAGCTCTCCGCTGGTGGGGGTCAGGGGGGGCTACGACAAACACAGACACACGTCTTGGGATTAAACAGGCCACAGGTTCATTGATTATGAATGTCTGTAACTTACCCCTCAAGCGCCCCAGAAAAACTGGGGCATCCCATTTCCCCCCGCAAGAGTACAGCGGCCATTTTTGGTTTATTGATTTCGGGCTGAGATCTCTGGTCTGGGGTCTTGCACAGAATTTTGGATCTGGAAGATGGTGTCCCAGATTTGGGCCACATCATGTTGGAGGGTATGCTGTAGGTTTTGACGTAGGCATTGGGTGTGCATCCTGAATCATCCAGCCTGATGACTGGTTGATTAAGTGTCAGGGTCTGTCCTGGGTTAATGATCTCCCTAGGATGTGCATCAAATAGGAGTGACCCCCCCCCACACGATTACCATCCGAGGGTGTGCTATGGCCCATTGGCCCCCGTTTGGGCACCTGGACAGAAGCACCTCCCCCTGGATCCCTTTAACAGGGTACCCCACTCCATTTGAGAGGGGTGAGGCTCCCAACCCCCCTCTGCCTTGACTAAGGATCCAAACCAATGCTTTAGTTGCCACCCAAATTGACCCTTCCCCACCGGCTTGCCGCCAAACCACTCACATCTGCAACCAATCCCACAGACCATTGTGATTATGCAGCAGCCCAGCTTGTTGCTGATTGGTGAGAGGTGCACCTCATCAGGTCTGAACAGGGCCTTGTTACTGAATACATGTGGGCTCTGTAGTGCCTTGCCAGTGCCAACATGCCAAGAGTTCTGACCAAATAATAGCCAGTAGGGGGTGCTTTCCATGAAGTGATGCAAGATCTGCAGTTGCCACAAAGGTGAGGTTGATGTCTTTCTGTTTCCCAGGTCATTCTCACCCAGCAGAATGACCACTGCATCCAGCAGGCCTGTAGCCACAATTGGTGCGGTAACACAAGGCATCAGGCTGTCCCATCACATACCTCTCTGGCTCAACCATGTAACTTGGGCCTGGGCTTCTAAACTGAGAAGTTGGCCCAATGGTGTTGATGTAGCATGCAGCCTCACCCACTACATGATGCAGATGCACACTTCCCTGCACACCCTGGCGGAATACATGGCAGCATAATACATGGGGTTAAGCCCACAAACAAGGTGTCATGAACTGGCAGGACTCCAAGGAAGGAGAAGAGGATTGCAATAAGGGGTGTAGCCATGGCTGGTACATACCAGAACAAGCTGAAGATGGGCAAGGAAAGGTTGGGGACTTAGGAGATATTCATGGGACACCAGAGGCCATCAAAGGGGCAGCTCATGGGGGCCAGGGGAAGGGGACACAGATGTGCCCCCCTCTCTGTGGAAAGGGCAGGCTCCGAGGCATCAGGAACAGAGGGAAATGCATTCTAGGAGACTGAGGCAGGCAAGGGAATACAGCCCAAAATAGTAGACCAGCTAGAGAACATTGGGCTCACTAGATCTGGGAGGAGGTTTGCGGTCAATCAGCTGGATGAGGCTCAGGGCAGGTGAGGATCACACACCTCAACAAATGGAGAGACACAGCTGCTCAGCTGGAGCAACTGAGATGCATCAATCAAGTTGGGAAGGGATAAAAGGACCATGACTTGGCTGCTGCAGGAACTCCACCAGACGGTGACTTTGGGACTGACCCCAGGTTTTCTGACCCTGGATCTTCTACAGAGGCAGGAGCCTGGCCTTACTGTTTGACTTTGCTCATTGTATTGGACCTGGACTGGTATTTGACCTTTTGGACTGTCTGGCTACTCTCTAGCGTGGTCCTTGGGACTGTGTGCACCAGCAGGACTTATTTCCAGGTATGCTGGGGTTCAGGACACAAGGATGGCCTTCCTCAGAACTGCTGCTGATTGGCCTCTAGATAGGTAAGTCCCCTCAGTGTGCAAGAGGAGCGGGCCCTGGCCAGAGGGTCTCACACCCAAAAACCTCTAGGTGTCACACATTGGGCATGACCCTGGGTGCAGGGAGGCACTTAAGCAAAGCCCAATTGATCAGTTTTGGACACCTTCACTCGTAGGAATGGCTAGGGAAAATACACATCACCAGCTAGGAATCCCTTGGTGGCCAATGCTGTGGTGGGACTGACTTCCTGGGGTCAGGAGCCAAGGGGCATTCCCTGCTACCAGGTTTCCTCCCCTTGCAGACTAGTCAGAGTAGATGCAAATCTCAATATGATTGCTAGTAGCTGTTGTTCAGGGATGGACGCCACATTCTATTGTTTTACACAGAGACACTCGGAGTCCAATTATTTCCTAAACAAAGTAACAATTACATTGACTGAATTATGAAAGCCGAGGGGGAAAACAATGTTTTTGTCCCCCCCCCCTCTCTCCTGCACCACAGAAACCAGGCCAGTTTTGCAGAATTAGCTTTCATTTAATTTCCAACCTTCTTTAGTTTTATGAGTAAGTAATCCAATCTTGTGCGAATGTTGAACATCTGCAGGTCCCATCGGCTTCAATGAATCCAGCGCTTCATTCTTGTAAAATTAGATAAACAAAAGTGTGTGTTTTCACTGCTGGTTTTAACATAGTTAAAATCATTAATGCTTTCTTTTAAAAACAAAAACAAAAAAACCCTCTCCATCTGGAAGATGCTTCTTAGGAAGACACACTTGAAACCCATAAGGTGCTTAAATGTATTGGATGAATCTAGATGGACATCTAATGTCAATAATTGCTGAAGCTAAAAATAAAAATTTGTTAAGATATAAAATATTCTTTAAAACAATTGGATCAGATTGACAGCCCAAATCCTAGTAATTTTTGTGGGATTCATTCCCAAGAATGTATGCCTGGGCTTCCACTCTTAAGGCTGTAGCATTTCCAAGCTTCAAATGATATTTTTTTCTTAGGACTTGAGCCTGTAGGTCCATACACTTAAGTCTGTCCATCTGCTTTGCATTTAATCAAAATGTACTTTCTATAGATGTCTTGATTGTGTGCAGGACAAAAAAGCAAGTACTTCCACATCTTAAAATAAAACCCCAGCAAGCAAACATTTTATTACTTTTCAAAATCTTATCTCATTATGTTATGTTCTCAGCACTTTTTATATTGGACATTGTGCTGTGAGCCCTCTAAAGTTGAGCTTTTGTGATCTATCTAGGAACGGCTTACTTCTAGGGCTCTACCAGATGACCTGTTATTTGAGCATTCACCCTCATTGGATGCATTAGGATAATTTACTGGGGTGGGGCAGCCTCACCTCCACATTCCTTCACATACAGAGGCTGCCATTTCCACTGGAAGCGATTGAAGAAAACTTATGGCTCCTACAGTAGAGCAGGGATGGGCGCTACCAGCTGCCTGAGTCCCCAGACCCTCCTCCTTGCTGTCACTGGCCTCTGGGCAGTGGCTCAGACTGGGCCTACAGCAACAGGACAAGCAAATGGACTGCAGTAACAGTGATGGGGAAAGAAAGGTAGGGCTATTCAGGGAGGCACCACCAGAGCTTGGAGCCCACAGTTATGACTGAGGCAGGTCATTGCTATGAACTTTACAAGCAGCAGTTGAAAAACTGGGCTTAGTCCAATGCACCAGCATTAGCGGCTGAAGTGCGAAAAGTGTCTAGCGTTACAGCAATGACAGTGGCATCCCACACAAGACATGTGTGTCTTATTTGTCTGGAATTTACCAGCAGGAAAGTAGACTGAAGGGTTGTTCTGGTGGTCCTGCTCTTAGGCTTATGAGCAGAGGGGAAGAAGGCATCCCACTCCGCTGTCCCTGAAGATCAGCTGTTGGGCCCTTCTTGCAAGTGCCATTGCCTTATGAGGCACAGCTGATGGTAAGATACATGAGGTTTTTTCCATGGTGGCACCCTGTAACTGCCAGCCCTAAGAAGTTAGATGATCCTCCACTCTGTTTTCCACCAGAAAATGAAGTCGTTTCTCTTTACACAGGCTATTGATTCTGCTGCTGCTTAATCTAACTGAGCGATTGTTAATTTAGGTGAATTGTGCTGCTTCTCTTTGATGGTGCTTTTAGTCAGTAAATTGTGTTTTAATGATAGGTTCCTGCTTTTTTATCCTTGTTTAAACATTGTGTATTAGAGTTTTTAGGGGCTAACCAGGCTGGGATAGTTGGGATAGCAGGCTTGTTGTTTTTTGAATGTCTGGTGTAGATTTTTTCAATATTGTTGTTTTGTATGGGACAAACATACAATTGTATGACAATAAAGGTTATCGTATTGTGTAAACCATCTGGGGTGGGGAAAGTGGGGTATCAAATTTTGCAGGAGTGGACAACACATCAGGGCAATGCCAAGGAGCTGCCCTTCTGACAGTGGCAGTCATGGATGGTTACTGGGGCAGTGGCAAGGGTGGGGCAACAGTATGGAGAGGGCGGGTACATAGCACCCCCCACCATGCCAGACACTCCTCTATTTTTATTTGAATGAGAATGCTATTTTCACACTGTGAACTATCTCTAACAGCAAAATAATCTGGTCATGCTGAAATTTGAGGGTTGGGTCATACAGCAGCAACAGCACCAGTCAATCCAGGTTGGGATCTCTATTCCCAGTCCCCAAAGAGTGGCAATGCAAATTGCTCAAAAGGAGCAGGAGACTTTGATCATGCCAGCAGTCCCGATGTTCTCACAGTTGCCCTTGCAGGTCCTTTGTCTTCTTCCATCAAGGGATATTTATTGCTAAAGAGATGATCTGTCTCTTTTCAAAGATAGGAAATCTCGTCAATTTAAAGCATCCCCTCTGGGAAAATTTGTTAGTATGTGCCAAATCCTTTGTTGCACAGGGACTGGGTTGTACCCTGGGAGGCATGAATAATTCACACGTGCCACCTGGCAGGGACTAAGGATTGAAGGGAGATGGTAGCATTGAGACACAACAACCCAGACTCCTTTTCATCCAGTGACTTACTGGCCCTACTCATAGATTCAGCTGAACATCTGAACAGGGCTACTGATTATAAACTCATTCCTGATTCTCAGTTATCTCAGTCTGCATCCTCCCTGCCCTTTCTCTCCCAGCAACTCATGATCACCTCACCTCACAGCATGAAAATACATTTTGCAAGGTTGCCCCTTCCCCCACCGTGAGAACAGAAGGAGAGCCCTGCTGAATCAAAGGAACATCAGGAGTTGTGTGCCTCAGAGATGACGGTTGTCTTTTCTCCTCCCCTAATAGCTCATTCTGTATGGTGCAGTTCCTTCACCTTCTCTGACACTGAAGGGGCCTCCCCAGAGTTAGAATCTAGAATTGGAGAGGGGAAAGACCCTGAGGGTTATCTAGTCCAGCTCCCTGCAGTGCATAGCTACCCAACGTCTGCTTAAAAACCTTGTTCCATCTTCCATGTGCCATTTGAAGATGGCTCTCATATCTCCTCTGTCTCCTCTTTTTCAGGTTGAACATACCCAACTCCTTCAACCATCCCTCATAAGGCTTGGTTTCCAGACCCTTGATCGTCTCTGTCACCCTCCTCTGCACGCGTTCCAGCTTGTCAAAATCCTTCTTAAATCGTGGGGCACAGAACTGGACACAGTACTCCAGGTGTGGTCTGACCAAGGTAGAATAGAGTGGGACTTCTACTTCCCTTGATCTGGACACTATACTTCTGTTGATACAGCCTAGATTGCACCTCTTCCTCCTCCTCCTCAGTCAAGGAAGAGGAGGCCTGTGAGACTTCCAGTGGGAGATTCTCAACAGCTCTGAGTTTGGGGCTTGAGCTGGAGGGCTGTGCTCTATGGCTTCTTCCTTCTTGTTGACATCCTCAGCAGAGTTCTCTTGGAGGGCCTCACAACTTATCCCATTAAATTGGGTATTATACTATATACAGCTGTGAGTGAGTGAGTGAGTGAGTGAGCATGTGTTTGTTTAGGTATGTGTTTATATATAATTATGGATCAACAAAGCTGACAGCATTTTTGGATCACCATGGGGTTGTGGCTATGGGGACTGTCATGGTGAGCTTCTATATTTCAAAATTTACCACTATGCCACTGCCTGGAACAACTTCACAGGGACCCCTTCAGACACAGATTATATTCTCCTCTTCTCAAATTTGTAGTATTTGTACATACCACCATACAATCTAGGATTAGGATGGGCTACGAAGATATGTCAGTAAATGATTATGAAAATAGTTATGCCCATACTTTGAGACCAACACCATGGTGGTTGTAGATGCCAATATCAGCACAGTGCTTATGTCTTAATTGTGTCATTTTGACTGAAATGGGAAGAAATCTCTCAAAACATTTGGCAATAAAATGATGTAGGCCAGCTGAGTGCTTCATGACAACAAAAAGATTGGCTATCAGAACTTTACAAGATCTTAATAGAAGCAAATATCAGGTGTAGACATTGTATTAAAAAAAACTGAAAGAAGAAATTCAGTATCACCATTTCAGATGAAAAATATGTGATGTGTGTGTGAACATCCTGAGAAAAAATTGAGCATCAACTGTAAGGAAATGTTCAACAAATATCTGGTCTATTCTGGAGATTTAAGAAAGCTTAAGGGCATCTTTGCCCATATAAGGTGGGATTACTGTCTAGTTAAAAATTATTAGGAGCAGGAATAAGCAAAGTATCAAAGAGATTTCTGGCTCTGAATTACAATTAAACCCCACAACAAAAGTTACTACATATGTAGTCTTTTATTCTGCTCGCAATATGTTGATTGCGGCACACATTTTCACACAATCATTTAACTATTGACCAATGGTAGAGAGATATCTGGGATATTATGGTCATAATTGTGTAAAATCAAAAATTATAAACAACTATGGGATAGAAGAATCAATTTTTTATCCTGATGTTTATTAATTTCAGTCCAGATAAATCTGTTATTAAGGATATTCTAAGCATTCCATAGGTAATTGTTTGCGTGATACAACATGCAAATGTGAAAACAAATATATATTGGGTACTTCTTAAAAACTAAGTAGTATTTAGCTTTGGCTGATGCATTTCAGGCACATTACAGACACTTGGAGTGTGAATTATGGGACGGCAAAACAATTTTGTGGTTAATTGAATACACTCCATGAATCATGTTTACTTCATGGTAGATGCAGTTGGAGAATAGCAGACCTATGAATCAGTTGCTGCAGGACATATTTAAGGTCACAACTTTGAACTTTCTGTGGTATGTTAGGTTGGGTACTATGCATACTATGTAAGACATTAGGAAAACTACTTTCTCATAATCAAGAGAAGGAGACTCTCAGCGCAAGTTGTACTTTGGGAGAACACTTACAAGTTACCCAAAATAGAGAAGGCGGCTCAAACTTGTATAAAATTTGCACATGCTGATTTACATGCATAGAAACTTTTTTTGTTCAGGCAAGATTAAGAAATTTTGTTAAGTACAGTGGTACCTCGGGTTAAGTACTTAATTCGTTCCGGAGGTCCGTTCTTAACCTGAAACTGTTCTTAACCTGAAGCACCACTTTAGCTAATGGGGCCTCCTGCTGCCGCCACACCGCCAGAGCCCGATTTCTGTTCTTATCCTGAAGCAAAGTTCTTAACCTGAAGCACTATTTCTGGGTTAGCGGAGTGTGTAACCTGAAGTGTATGTAACCCGAGGTACCACTGTACATTTCTTTTTTTTTAAAAAAAGTTCACTTTATCTGTATTTTGATCATTTTATTGTGGATATGTATTTTTAAAAATTTGTTGATATCCTTGGTATTTTCTTATAAATAGGAAACTGGTACTTCAAAGCAATTTTTTCTTTTCTTTTATTAAGTTGTCTACAAATCTTGCTGTTTAGACAAAAAGAATTAGTCTAAAGACTATCCTTACAGCATTTCCAAGGCCTTGGCCTTGCTACTTACCTTTGAATTTATTATTAATATTAGTAATAGTAATATTTGTAGTAAAGAAGCTAAAATTCTCCAGGCATTGTAAAAACACTGAAATAGATAGCTCTTTTTACTGAAGAATATAATAGAAAGGGACATCTTTTGCTTTCTGTTATCATGTTCTGTGGTTGCCATATGTCTGCCATACATTTGTCTAGAGCTGTGGAATGGCTGTCGTCACTGCATACCGTAGGCATTTCTTCAAGAAAAGAAAACGGGCCCAACCTAAACTTCCCTCATCTGGTCTGCATAATCTGCCTGATCTTGGCATTTCTTTCGACAATGGAAAATTGCCTGAATATTTAAGCAAGCATTGTTCTTAGCGAAACATAATGTTCAGCTACTTTGGTTGCCTTAGCAACAGCCACTTCTAAAAATACAAGAGACACAAATCTACAAAGTAAATTGATTTCTATTAAAATGAGGTACAGGAGAAAATGCTTTCCCGTCCCTGTCCCTGACCCTGCACTGCTGCCAAGTTACTAACTTGAGGGCCAATGATTTGCATAGCTATAAAAGGCATGGGAAAAGTCATCAAGTTGTATTGATTATTTCTCTTAGCTAGGTTTTAAAGAACAAGACCTGAGACGAACTTGCCAAGGCACCTACAGCTCTCAAGACCTGGAAGGTCTTGTTAGAATCCCCAAAATGTGAGTTTCATTATTTGGAAGTAGCCCCCAAGTTCTCCTGACTCCCATTTCTCGTGTTTGTAGAAATGTTTGGAAACATGAAATTGTCAGGAGCTGTGATGCAGAGAAGGCTCTCCTGTAGCTTTGTGCCCCAACCTGCCTGGATAGATGTTTACACTGAAGTGCCCCCAGGGCCAAATAACCTACATGCCAGGCTCCAGAACTATAGAAGCAAGAGAGTTTGGGAGGAGAGGGAGAGGAAAAGAGAGGCAACCAAAGGAAGGAGACAATCAGGCTGTTGATCAAGCAACAATCTGGACTCCAGCCACTCCAAGAAAGTGACGAAGTGACCCCCTTCCCTTCTCTCCTGGGGCTGTGAACCTGAATAAGTAGTATAAAGAAGCCTACAGCCTTCACTAGAGATGGGGGAGTCATAAATCAGCCGCTGCTGAGGTGAGCTTTCTTTCCCCCCTCCCCATCCACTAAGTTCCAAGGGCTTCAAGGCCCCCAGGTGGCTTTGCTGAGTAATTGAGGCTCTACCTTCTGAGACTTCCCCAATACCCTAGCAAAAGAGGCTGTGACAGTGATGATGGCAGGCGAGCAAGTCTGTTTTCCTATGCTCAAGTTTTCTCAAGAGCCATTTCCTGTTTTTTGAGGAAGGCAGTTTTAGAATAAACGCAACTACATTCCTGCCAGTTTTAATCTGGCGTAAATCATGTGCATAACAACATGTTACAAAATATATATATATATGCCAAGCATCCCACTCTTGACATGATTCAGTTATAGAAACCTGAAGCCTAAGTTGATACGGGTGGCAAGGAAGGAAACAACAGAAGGGGGAAAGGTTGCAGGAAGAGTGGTGTAAATTGTCTAAGCTGTAAGCTGAAGCATTACTCAAGGGTTTGCTAGTGCAGTGCCTGCGGGCACCATTTTGCCTACCAATACCTGTTTTGGTACCCATGCAAGGTCCCCAATAACTAATAATAATTCCCCTTTTCTCCATTCAATTTTGATCGGATGCCATTCTCCTCTCACTTTAATTCTGGGAGGACAAGAATAAAGGAAATGAGAGGGGTCAACACTATTTGGAGACAGGGGGACGGGGGGCTGGTACTGGCAAGCACTGGAACTATAATTATATAATGGAGATTTTGCAAAATTCCTGCAAATTTGAGAGATCCATTTTAATTCTGTTAGATCTGACTTTTACCAAGGCCTAATGGAAAATGTGTGTGTGTGTGTGTCTTCTTCCTTTCTGCCTAGAGGAGGGAGTATCCTGAGAGAGCAGCAGATGAGAGAGAGAAATAGGGAGGGGCATCCACTACACTTTCTTAAAATTGCAAATGTTCCCAGGGTAGCTCAGTTGGTAGAGCCTCTTAATCCCAGGGTCATGGGTTCAAGCATCACATTGGGCAAAAGAGTCCTGCATTGCTGTGGGTTGAAATAAATGACCCTTGGTGTCCCTTCCAACTCTATAATTCTATGATTTAATCTATGGTCTCTGTTCTAACCTTTGAGGGAGTAAATAAATAGCACCAAGCTAAAGGACCAAAACTAAACAGGTCCATTCCCACATAGGGAGAAGGAGACATAAACACACAGCTGCAACTGATCCTTTGGGGTATATTTCTCTACCCAGATAGATTGAGCCCTCAAAACTGCCCCAGTCATGTGAATGTCTTGCCACCCCATCCCCAGAAGTCTCTGCCCCTTCTGGATACTGTTTTCCCCCTGCATACACACACCCAATATTTTTTCCAAGATGTTTGTCCACACCGGCCTCCCCTGCTCTGTAAAATCGTGGTGTCCTTCAGATGCACTCAGGGGCCGCCAGTGTAATGTCTGTGTTTACCCAGGCTGTCCTTTGACTCTGTTAATTCCCACATAGCAGACACAGTTGCTGTGAACTGTCACCAAGAAGATTCCCACAGAGAACTGCAGTCATCAGAGAAGGTACGAGCAGCCGCCGTTACACAGGGACTGCCATTTCTGCTACTTTTGTTCTATACTGTTGGTACAGAACTGAGGGGGCGAAGATCAAAGAGGTATGCAACTGAAAAGGACACAGCAAAGGGCAAGGAAAATGACCCGGGTGCTGGAGAAACTCCCCTATGATTAAAGGTTATGAGGCTGATTGTTGGAAGATTCAGTACAGACAAAATGAAGTTGTTCTTCACACAGCACATGATTTAACTATGAAATTGACCACTACACTTCTTATGTTCTGATGAACTCTATGAATTAAGAGTCTAAACTTCTTGATAGCATGCTCAGGCAACCCTACAGGCAAGGAGTATAATTGTCAGGGTTCCAGCTAGTCTGGCCCCTTTAACCTTGCAGAAATGACTTTCAGTCAAGCTTGGGGGCAGGGGAATTGACTGCAAAGCTGCAACCTTATGGGTTTTTCATGGGTTACCTTATCCCTATGGGATATGAATCGGCCTGAGCAATACTCAGGCAATGCATTACAGATGCTGAATGCCAACATGATTTAAGCTTAACCTGAAATAACATGTTAACTGACAGAGCTCTTCAGTCCTATCAACCCGTGAGCTATCTTTATGTGCTCTGTGTTCAATAACATGGCAAAGCCTTTACTCGTTGTTGTTGTTGTTTAGTCGTTTAGTCGTGTCCGACTCTTCGTGACCCCATGGACCAGAGCACGCCAGGCACTTCTGTCTTCCACTGCCTCCCGCAGTTTGTTCAGACTCATGTTTGTAGCTTCGAAGACACTATCCAACCATCTCGTCCTCTGTCGTCCCCTTCTCCTTCTGCCCTCCATCTTTCCCAACATCAGGGTCTTTTCCAGGGAGTCTTCTCTTCTCATGAGGTGGCCAAAGTATTGGAGCCTCAGCTTCACGATCTGTCCTTCCAGTGAGCACTCAGGGCTGATTTCCTTCAGAATGGAGAGGTTTGATCTTCTTGCAGTCCATGGGACTCTCAAGAGTCTCCTCCAGCACCATAATTCAAAAGCATCAATTCTTCGGCGATCAGCCTTCTTTATGGTCCAGCTCTCACTTCCATAAATCACTACTGGGAAAACCATAGCTTTAACTATACGGACCTTTGTTGGCAAGGTGATGTCTCTACTTTTTAAGATGCTGTCTAGGTTGGTCATTGCTTTCCTCCCAAGAAGCAGGCGTCTCTTAATTTCGTGGCTGCTGTCACCATCTGCAGTGATCATGGAGCCCAAGAAAGTAAAATCTCTCACTGCCTCCATTTCTTCCCCTTCTATTTGCCAGGAGGTGATGGGACCAGTGGCCATGATCTTCGTTTTTTTGATGTTGAGCTTCAGACCATATTTTGCGCTCTCCTCTTTCACCCTCAATAAAAGGTTCTTTAATTCCTCCTCACTTTCTGCCATCAAGGTTGTGTCATCTGCATATCTGAGGTTGTTGATATTTCTTCCAGCAATCTTAATTCCGGCTAGGGATTCATCCAGCCCAGCCTTTCGCATGATGAATTCTGCATATAAGTTAAATAACCAGGGAGACAATATACAGCCTTGTCGTACTCCTTTCCCAATTTTGAACCAATCAGTTGTTCCATATCCAGTTCTAACTGTAGCTTCTTGTCCCACATAGAGATTTCTCAGGAGACAGATGAGGTGATCAGGCACTCCCATTTCTTTAAGAACTTGCCATAGTTTGCTGTGGTCGACACAGTCAAAGGCTTTTGCATAGTCAATGAAGCAGAAGTAGATGTCTTTCTGGAACTCTCTAGCTTTCTCCATAATCCAGCGCATGTTTGCAATTTGGTCTCTGGTTCCTCTGCCTCTTCTAAATCCAGCTTGCACTTCTGGGAGTTCTCGGTCCACATACTGCTTGAGCCTTCCTTGTAGAATTTTAAGCATAACCTTGCTAGCGTGTGAAATGAGTGCAATTGTGCGGTAGTTGGAGCATTCTTTAGCACTGCCCTTCTTTGGGATTAGGATGTAGACTGATCTTCTCCAATCCTCTGGCCACTGCTGAGTTTTCCAAACTTGCTGGCATATTGAGTGTAGCACCTTAACAGCATCATCTTTTAAAATTTTAAATAGTTCAGCTGGAATACCATCACTTCCACTGGCCTTGTTATTTGCAGTGCTTTCTAAGGCCCATTTGACTTCACTCTCCAGGATGTCTGGCTCAAGCTCAGCAACCCCACTACCTGGGGTGTACGATACATCCATATCTTTCTGGTATAATTCCTCTGTGTATTCTTGCCACCTCTTCTTGATGTCTTCTGCTTCTGTTAGGTCCTTACCACTTTTGTCCTTTATTATGGCAATCTTTTAAATGTTCTTCCCATCAGCAGTTCTGGAGGGGAGGTTTCCCCAAATCCCCTATTGTTAACCCAAATGTCCCTGTGAATGCAGAGATAGAACTGATGTTCTTTTGTATTGTTCTTTTATCATGATACACATAACTTTTTTTCTGAACCCTTTTTATGGAAATTCCCAAGATGATTAGGCTTTTTTTACTCCCTTCCAGCCAGAATGCACCCATCCCTTCCAGAATGTGGCTATATTCTCTGGTTCTGCATATAAAACTCACTAGGGACTAATTCTGTTTTCTGTGCCTGGCATTCTATAGCATGATACAGTTATTGGTCTTGTTTTGTTGGAATTAGTTTACATTTTTGTAGAAAAGCTTCTCTTTGAGTACTGGTCATTGACAACAATAAAGAGATTGATTGGATGACTGATTGATTGTCAAGGTTCAATCACACACCACAGCTCCTAAGCTAGATTCAATAGAAGACCTTCCCTCTGCCACAATTGAGCCCTGGCCAAAGGAGGAAATTAGAGGAAAGTGCAATGCGTAAATTAGAAGGGGCACGTTTACTTTTTGGGACAGCCCCATAGCTACTGTTTAGTAGTACCATAAATTATTTGGCTATTGGGAAGGGTCATAGCTGAGTAGTTGTGTATCTGCAGAAGGCCGCAGGTTCAATCCTTGGCATCTCCACATGGGGATGGGAATATTCCTTCTATGAATCCCTGGAGAATTGCTGCCATTCTCTGCATACAATGCTAGGCTAATGGTCAGCCCAATAGTCAGACTCTGGAGAAGACAGCTTTCTGTGTCCCTGAGTTTTTAGAAGGATATGGGTACATATTTGGCTAAAACTGGGGGAATTGTGGGAAGTAGGGTTTATGAAGTCCTTAGCCTCACCCCAAGACTTTTCCCCAATGATTTGAGCACTGAGCAAACAGGCCTTCAGGAGACACTACTTAAAAAATGGATAGGCTGGAGCACAAACCCTGTCATCTATAAGAACTTCTAGGTCAGACTTGGCTAATCTATTGGAGCAGTTCAATGCCTCAGTCTTCCTTCCTGTAGGAATCCATGATAGGCAAGTAATAATATCTCTGCTTGTGTAGCCAGATCTCAATCTAAAACAAAATCCACAGTCCTAAACAAAAAAAAAGTCACTATTATTCATGGAACATGACATTTCAGAGGCTCCACCAATATAAACACCATCAATTTGTATGTAGTATATGCTGATGAAGCTAATTTCAGGCTTACGTAGTAAATAAAAATGAAAGCGTAAGCTTCTCCTTCACTGGAAAGAAAATAAACTAGGTTAAGATTGACTAAAAATAATCAAATATAAGAACAGCTTCCTTTTAAAATGCTTCTTTTACTACAAGGATTTTAAAAAATTAATAGAGGTTCTTATATTGACACGAGGATTGTTGTGTGTCTAAAATAATTCAAGGGATCCATATGGAACTTCAGGTCTTCCACCTACACAAACCTTTTGTCAAATCAAAACAAAAGAACTAAACTCTTGAAAGACAGTTATGGAGGGGGAAAATAGGCATCTGAAGCCTGTTACTAGATGCTGTCAAATGGATTTTTGATTAACACTTCCATCAAATTGGCAACACAAATGAAACGCGAGCAATTTCAAGAGATGTGATGAGATGTAAGGTGGCGTCATTTTCAGGTTTTTTTCCTTCCAAGAGTTGTCACACATTGGGAGGCACAGTGGATGTGACATGTCCCTCATGCCAAGTCTGATCTCATAGCACGCAGTTTCATAGAAATCAATGTGACACAAAACCCAAGAAGGGGATCCCACTTCGGTGAAAGAAAGAAATAAACAACCACCAAGAAATCCACGGGAACCAATTATGTGACACCAGAAGACGGCCCTGAAGTCAGAACAGATCAGTATCAAATTCAGGATGCATAACTATGCGTCAATACAAAAAGAAGACGGGAAATGGAACTGGCTTGCATAAAAATCCAACATTTGCTTGTATAGACAGATAATCAGTGATAATTGCTATAATTTAAATAGAAGTACAAGACATAGTGGGGAAAACACTGGGAGACTTGTCTGCTTTCTCAGTCGGCAGACCAGGTGCTACTAATGTTGATGTGCAACTTCAGGACTCCTGCACTCTCTTTTTTTTATGGTTCCTTACATTTAAATCGGTGGCGGGTGGCGCTGTGGTCTAAACCACTGAGCCTAGGGCTTGCCGATCAGAAGGTCGGCGGTTCAAATCCCTGCGGCGGGGTGAGCTCCTGTTGTTCGGTCCCAGCTCCTGCCAACCTAGCAGTTCGAAAGCACATCATAGTGCAAGTAGATAAATTGGGACCGCCCGGCAGGAAGGTAAATAGCATTTCTGTGCACTGCTCTGGTTCACCAGAAGCGGCTTAGTCATGCTTGCCACATGACCCAAGAAAGCGAGATGAGCGCCGCAACCCCAGAGTCGGCCACGACTGGACCTAATGGTCAGGGGTCCCTTTACCTTTACATTTAAATCAGAATTGGACAGGGCAGCCCTCAAATAGAGAACCTGCAAATTAGAGGACTGTCCCTTACAAAGAAGGACGCAGCTTCAGAGATGTGGCATGGCTGACACTAGAGAAACAGCAACTGCTTCCAAGTTACAGAGCTGGTTCAGGTTTTGGTGGACCCTTGTACATGATGTCTTTTGTGACTTTCCTTCTTCCTCCTCCTCCTCTCCAGTCTTCATGGCTTTCTGCACTGCCCATCGGCTTGCCCTTTACTTCTGGGCCCCCTTCACATCACCGCCTAGGAGGAGAAAACAAGGCAAGTGCTGCTGCTGCTCCTTTCTCCTGCTTCTATCAGCATTCTCTCCCTCAGGGCAGATGAAAGGCAGCAAGGAGGCACTAGGACCTAGAGCAGTGGGAGTTGGCAGTAAGGATGGAATTTTCTGAAAATCTTGATGTCAAGCTTATCGGCACAGCATTGTGTTTTTTTCTAATTCCCATCTTAATCTTGGCAAGTAGGAAAGGTTTTTTCCCCTCCCATTCTTCTAAAAATACAAACAATTCTTGCATATTATACACATTATTGTACACATAGTATACACAAATAAGCTCCAGCTTTCTTTAAGTACCTGGCACATAAACAGACACATACAACCATGCATAGAACTATATAAAAATATGTCTATATTAGTATGCTTATCAAACCGTGCTGCAGCATGAGACTTGATTTTTTTAGATGTATGATATGTATATTTTTTTTGCATAGAATCATATAGAGTTGGATGAGACCCTGAGGGTCATCTAGTGACTAGTCCAACCCCTTGCAATGTAGGAATCTCAGGTAAAGCATCCATTACAGATGGTCATCCATCCTCTGTTTAAAAACCTCCAAGGATGGAGAGTCCACCACCTCCCAAGGGAGACCATTCCAGTCTCTATCAGCTCTTACTGTCAGAAGGTTTTTCTGTATGTTTAGTTTGAGTCTCCTCTCTTGTAACTTGAAGCCATTGTTTCGAGTCCTACCCTCCAGAGCAGGAGAAAACAAGCTTGCTCCATCTTCCACGTGACACCCCTTGAGATATTTGAAGAAGGCAAATTATATAACATAACATAACAATATAAATCACTGCATATAATTAGCTGAGCTTTAAAAAGATGGACAATGCATATGTGGCTTGGATATAACTCAGTGCTTGATGCAAAAGGCGGTCAAATACAAGCAGAGCTTGATCAGGTTTGAACCACTAAAATCCATATATAAACCAATTTACAAAAGATCCTCCTGTGTCCCTAGCTGGCAGTGGACATCAGAAGCTGTTGATGTATTCCAACCAGTGAAGGCCGGTCCATTAGGACAAATGGGACTCTGCCACACAAACCCAATCTGGCCTCAACCAGCCCCTACCTCCCTGCCTTGTTACTTGCAACCAGTGGTTTTTCAGCTCCCATCTTGGTGTTACTTTTGTAGAACGAGGAGAAAACTTGAATCTGTTGGCTTTACTGGGCTTTGGCTCTGGCTCTACCCACCCTAAGGTTACCAGATTTTTTTCAATGAATCCGGGGACTCTTTTCAACTTCCTACTAAAAAGAGGGATTTTGTCAGGGGACTGATTTGTAAATCTGCGGACTGTCCCCGGGAAATGGGGACGTCTGGTAACCTTAACCTACCCTTGGTCAACCTGTCTTCTGCCCTAGCAGTCACAGGGGTATCAGCCACCACTGATGCCAACGCCTGCCTAGATATGATTCTTCCTATTGAGCACCACCATTACCTTAGCTGTATCATATGGGGGATTTCTGCCAGTCATTCCCATCTCCCTGCTATTGCCTCAGTGCTCCCAAGACACACTTCATATGGAAGTGGGGTAGCCACTCGTGAAGAAGAAGAAGAAGAAGAAGAAGAAGAAGAAGAAGAAGAAAAAGTCTTCACTTATTTTAAGATGGTGGTTTTCACAGCAGTTCATATGGGGTCCTTATCTTCTTTTGCATATGTGGGATTTGGAGGGGGTATCCTGCTGTGCCGTTGGTTAATTAGCTGTGCCTGGTATATGATAAGAGGAGAGAAACTACGAGACTGTAGGGTGGGGGAATGGGAACACAGAACAGCCAAACGGGGGAAATATCCCTTTTGAAATTGGCCTCTAAAGGTGGATTGGAGTTGTGGAGTTTTTTTTCTCCCTCCTTTTTCAAGGCTCAGCTCATAGAAAAGGGCTAAAGAAAATGTAAGTCATAAGAGTTGTTGAGAAATCATTTCTGAGCAGTGAAGTTGGCAACAGTGAATGCAGCATTATAAACAGAATAATGTTTGCACAGTCTTCACACATTGCATAATTTAGCAGGTGGCAGCAGCTCATGGAGGGCTGCCAGTTTCCAGTAGGAGGAGCCTTGTTGGAGGTTCCACTTCTTTGGTCTTGCTCTCTTCTAGCTAATTGGTGTTAATTAGCATCTGCTCTTAAAAAATAGCTTTCCCTCAGTTACTGAATGAGGGCCCATTTTACATCCCAGCCAGTGACCTAATCAGGCCGTGTACCATAGGTTCAGACATTATAACAAACCATGGTTTGGTGTTACCTGAGCAAGAGCTGAGAAATCTCAGGCTCACAAGTTCCATCTTCCTGCTCCCTCTTTCTTCATGCACATCAAGATTTCCTCATTGTGATCCTTGTTTACGACTCTTTCATCCAAACATGCAAATCATGGTTTGTAAACAAGTGCAAACAAGTATTGCAAACCAGGATTAAACTGTGGTTTGCAAGCAATCTCAAACCATACTTTGTTTTTTCAACCATAGTTTGCACTGATGGATGAAAGAGGAAACCATGGTTTGCCATAAACAAGGTTCAGAAGGAGAGAATCTCAGCTAGCTTTGAGAGGTAGAGGAGAGAGAGGAGAGAATTCCGAGCCTGATCAAAATATGCCCAACTGTGATTTGATGTTAAATCTACACATATCCTACGGAGAATTCATATTCTATGCAAAACTGCATTTTTTAGGCCAGGGACAATTGTTGCTTGAGTCTTGGTGACATGCAATACCCCACAGAAGAAGCACTGCTTCTCAGGAAAGCTAGCAACTAAGGAAAATAACTGCACATTTATTGAATAATACTGCATTCATTCCACAAAAAAGGGAAATGCCAAGCCTAACTCTTTGTGAAAATAATGGTTTGCTTTTAGTTAAGGATACCCACAAAGTTAATATCATTCAAATCCCTCAGGAACGTGTAGTTGATACAGCCTGTGGCTAAATTTGGACAACATTGGAAATATTTCTACTGTTTCCCTCCTTTTGTTTATCTTTCATTTTCTTGCAAGTTAGTATTTTTATATGCCTTTTTACCAGTGAGGGAAGAGGAATTATAGGTCTTGTGGGCTTATTTTGGGTGGTTCAATAAACAATCACTGTCTTTCCCTCCCTCCCTTTTCCCTCCCTTCAATAGCTTTTACAGAACAAATTTAAAGAAACAGAAGTTCTTTGGAGCCTCTGGGTTTCAAGCAGCCATATATAAACAGTGTCATTTTGAATGTGGTTGCATACATTTTTTATATGAACATGTAGACAAAGGCAATAGTTTTCTGAGCTTAAAATTCCTATAAAGTCCAATTTTTGCCTGCCTGCCTCTCTCTCTCTCTCTCTCTCTCTCTCTCTAAAAACATGTCCACAATAGCTCATTTATTAGACATCCCCTCCCCTTGGTGGGCTAGTTTGACAGGTGGATATCACCTGATATCACAATGACTTCAGGAGGCCCAACGTAAAACATTTGCTTTGCTGTTGCATCTCGAGAAATGCCAGCAGAAGGACATCCAGCAGAAGGACATGAGCTTGTAGGGCAGCAGCTGAAGAAGGAACAAAAAGGGTTTTCTTGTGTGAGTTTCTTGTGGCTGATTAGCTGCTTTCTCTGTGCAAAGGTCAGAGGGGGCAGGGCTTCTGTTGAGGTAGGTGATTAGCTGTGGGAGGAGCTTGTCAGAGCTTGTAGGGCAGCAGCTGAAGAAGGAACAAAAAGGGTTTTCTTGTGTGAGTTTCTTGTGGCTGATTAGCTGCTTTCTCTGTGCAAAGGTCAGAGGGGGCAGGGCTTCTGTTGAGGTAGGTGATTAGCTGTGGGAGGAGCTTGTCAGAGCTTGTAGGGCAGCAGCTGAAGAAGGAACAAAAAGGGTTTTCTTGTGTGAGTTTCTTGTGGCTGATTAGCTGCTTTCTCTGTGCAAAGGTCAGAGGGGGCAGGGCTTCTGTTGAGGTAGGTGATTAGCTGTGGGAGGAGCTTGTCAGAGCTTGTAGGGCAGCGGCGCGCGCCTAGCGGCGCGCACAGTTTGATCCATCTTTTAGATTTAGGGGAGCTAGTCTCAAACGTTTGTTGGGGGAGATATAGGTTTATTTGGGGGGATTTATTTGTCCTGTCTTCACGCTTTTTATGATGGAGGACCGCTGTAGTCACCCCCAACGACACCTTCTCAAGATGGAGGGTGAGGGAACAGCTGCAATCGCCTGTGGTTCCTGCGCAATGTTTGCCATCTTGCCAAAGGTTGCAGGCAGCTTTACCTGCAGCAATTGCATGTTGATTGCCCTCTTAAAAGACAAAGTCCAGCAACTGGAGGAACGTGTAGCTACGCTCCAAAGAATTAGAGAGCTGGAGCTCTTCTTGGAAGCAACAGAGCACACCGTCTCCACCAAGGAGGAGACAGGGGACTCCCCTGAGAAGGAGGCTAGTTCACCAACACAGGAGCCAGATATATGGAGAAACGTGACTCAAAGAAGTAGGAGGCCCAGGGTTCGCTCTGATTGTTTAGAAATACGCAATCGCTTTGAGGTCCTTTCCCCTAGCATGGAAGACGAAGAGCAGACTCCATTTGAGGATCTCTCCCTCATTACAGTCGATCAGGTATATGAAGACGAGCAGCAAAGGCAGTCCTCAGGGAATGTGCAGGCGACCTTGGAACGGACAGCTCACGGAAGAACCCCGACCAGACCTAAGAGGAGGCGTGTAGTGGTGATAGGGGATTCCCTACTGAGGGGAACAGAAGCAGTGATCTGTGGGCCTGACAAGATGTCTCGGGAAGTGTGCTGTCTCCCCGGGGCTAAGATCCAAGATGTAACTGAACGACTGCAAGGAATCATAAAACCCACTGACAAATACCCCTTCCTCTTGGTTCATGTGGGAACCAATGACACTGCAAGCAATAGCCTCCAGAAGATCAAAAGAGATTACGAGGCTCTGGGCAGGAAATTGAAGCAATTAAATGCACAAATTGTCATCTCATCTGTCCTCCCAGTTGAACGACGTGGCCCAGGGAGAGAGGGAAAAATAGTGGAAGTGAACAACTGGCTTCGCAAATGGTGTAAACAGGAACGGTTTGGATTCTTAGATCACGGAATGCAGTTTCTTGAAGATGGACTTCTGGCAAGCGATGGGCTGCACCTCACAACGGTTGGGAGGAATGTTTTTGCAAAAAATCTCAGAAACCTCATCAGGAGGGCTTTAAACTGACTAATGTGGGGGAGGGAGACAGTGCTCCTGAAGGTAGGAGTCTATCAATTGATGAAGATGATCATCCAAATGTCATAGACCGAATGGAGCAAACAGCATGCAGACCTAGTGGTGGGAGGAAAAAATCCTTAAATAAGAGACACGGGGGAATGATTAATGGACTTCAATGTCTGTACACTAATGCGCAAAGCATGGGAAATAAACAAGATGAGCTTGAGCTCTTGGTACAGCAAACTAAATATGACATAATAGGCATCACTGAAACCTGGTGGGATAAGTCCCACGATTGGAATGTAATAATGGAGGGATACAATCTATTTCAGAGAAACAGACCAGACAAGAAAGGAGGAGGAGTGGCGTTATATGTCAGGGATGTGTATACCTGTGAAGGGATCCAAGGTTTAGAACCTCAAAGCCAAAGTGAGAGCATTTGGGTCAAAATTAAGGGAGAGAAGAATAACAGTGACCTCATTGTGGGAGTTTACTATAGATCCCCAAGCCAAACGGAGGACATAGATGATGCCTTCCTGGAACAGATGGCCAAGCATGCAAAAGGAAGGGAGATAGTAGTAATGGGGGACTTCAATTACCCGGATATTTGTTGGATGTCAAACTCAGCCAAGAGCATAAGGTCAAACAGATTCCTCACTGGCCTTGCAGACAACTTCATTGTCCAGAAAGTGGGAGAAGCAACAAGAGGAACAGCCATTTTAGATCTGGTCCTAACCAATGTTGATGACCTGGTTAGTGGGGTAGAAGTGGAAGGATCATTAGGCGCGAGTGATCATGCTCTTCTGAAGTTTACTATACAGCGGAAAGGAGCAGCCAAGCATACTAGGACTCAATTTCTCGACTTTAAGAAAGCCGACTTCATAAAACTTAGAGAAGTGCTTGGTGAGATCCCATGGACAGTAATACTAAAAGGAAAGGGAGTTCATGATGGCTGGGAGTTTGTTAAGAGGGAGATAGTAAAAGCACAACTTCAGGCAATACCAATGAGACGGAAACATGGAAGGTGCCTAAAGAAGCCAGGGTGGCTATCTAAAGAACTTTTAACTGAGTTAAGATTAAAAAAGGATGTGTACAAAAAATGGAAAAGGGGGGAAACCACCAAAGAGGAATTCAAACAAATAGCCAGCATGTGTAGACACAAAGTCAGAAAAGCTAAAGCACAGAATGAACTCAGGCTTGCTAGAGAGGTTAAAAGCAACAAAAAAGGCTTTTATGGGTATGTTCGTAGCAAAAGGAAGAACAAAGAAACAGTGGGGTCACTCAGAGGAGAAGATGGTGAAATGCAAACAGGGGACACAGAAAGGGCTGAACTCCTCAATGCCTTCTTTGCCTCAGTCTTCTCCGATAAAGAAAACAATGCCCGACCTGAAGAATTTGGAGCAAATGATTCAGCAGAGGAAACACAGCCCAGAATAACTAAGGAGATAGTACAAGAATACTTGGCTAGTCTAGATGTATTCAAGTCTCCAGGGCCAGATGAACTGCATCCAAGAGTATTAAAAGAACTGGCAGATGTGATCTCAGAACCACTGGCAGTCATCTTTGAGAATTCCTGGAGAACAGGCGAAGTCCCGGCAGACTGGAGGAGGGCAAATGTTGTCCCTATTTTCAAAAAGGGGAAAAGAGAGGACCCAAATAATTACCGCCCAGTCAGTCTGACATCAATACCAGGGAAGATTCTGGAGCAGATCATTAAGCAAACAGTCTGTGAGCACCTAGAAAGGAATGCTGTGATCACCAATAGTCAGCATGGATTTCTGAAAAATAAGTCATGTCAGACTAACCTGATCTCGTTTTTTGACAGAATTACAAGCCTGGTAGATGAAGGGAACGCAGTGGATGTAGCCTACCTTGATTTCAGCAAGGCATTTGACAAGGTGCCCCATGATATTCTTGTAAAGAAGCTGGTAAAATGCGGTCTTGACTATGCTACCACTCAATGGATTTGTAACTGGCTGACTGACCGAACCCAAAGGGTGCTCATCAATGGTTCCTCTTCATCCTGGAGAAGAGTGACTAGTGGAGTGCCACAGGGTTCTGTCTTGGGCCCGGTCTTATTCAACATCTTTATCAACGACTTGGATGATGGACTCAAGGGCATCCTGATCAAATTTGCAGATGACACCAAACTGGGAGGGGTGGCTAACACCCCAGAGGACAGGATCACACTTCAAAACGACCTTGACAGATTAGAGAACTGGGCCAAAACAAACAAGATGAATTTTAACAGGGAGAAATGTAAAGTATTGCACTTGGGCAAAAAAAATGAGAGGCACAAATACAAGATGGGTGACACCTGGCTTGAGAGCAGTACATGTGAAAAGGATCTAGGAGTCTTGGTTGACCACAAACTTGACATGAGCCAACAGTGTGACGCGGCAGCTAAGAAAGCCAATGCAATTCTGGGCTGCATCAATAGGAGTATAGCATCTAGATCAAGGGAAGTAATAGTGCCACTGTATTCTGCTCTGGTCAGACCTCACCTGGAGTACTGTGTCCAGTTCTGGGCACCACAGTTCAAGAAGGACATTGACAAACTGGAACGTGTCCAGAGGAGGGCAACCAAAATGGTCAAAGGCCTGGAAACGATGCCTTATGAGGAACGGCTAAGGGAGCTGGGCATGTTTAGCCTGGAGAAGAGGAGATTAAGGGGTGATATGATAGCCATGTTCAAATATATAAAAGGATGTCACATAGAGGAGGGAGAAAGGTTGTTTTCTGCTGCTCCAGAGAAGCGGACACGGAGCAATGGATCCAAACTACAAGAAAGAAGATTCCACCTAAACATTAGGAAGAACTTCATGACAGTAAGAGCTGTTCGACAGTGGAATTTGCTGCCAAGGAGTGTGGTGGAGTCTCCTTCTTTGGAGGTCTTTAAGCAGAGGCTTGACAGCCATATGTCAGGAGTGCTCTGATGGTGTTTCCTGCTTGGCAGGGGGTTGGACTCGATGGCCCTTGTGGTCTCTGCCAACTCTATGATTCTATGATTCTATGATCTGCTTGATTTCAAGCCAGCAATGCAAAGGAATATTTGTTGTGCTTACAGCAGCTCTGCTTTGGAGTTTGAGAGAAGAATGGGCTGGAGGCCCTGATTTTAAGCAATTCCGAGACCCAAATTTGAGCTACATTGTATGATCTGAAAGGCCTCATTCCTCAACAAGAGAGGAAATGGCTTTTATCAGTAAATTGAACCTTTTAGTTGAGGATGAAAACAGGGTTTTGTCTCCTACTACATGCGTCAAATTAACACAGCAAAGCTAAATCCAAGTTGGTAGCCATCACTACACTTTGTAAGAATGAATTCCATAGTTTGACTTTGCATTGTGTTTCCTGAATCTAAAAACGTTCAGCTTTCTGTAATCATTCATAGAGAATGAACCATGCACTGTCCCTTTAAGAACAACCAATTTATAGCAGGACATTCATTCTTTTTCATTCATCTGAATTGCATTCCTACAAACTTTCCCCTGATTGCTTAATTGTAAAACAGAAGTGAAACAAATGGAATTTTGTTATTTTGCATACTAGAAATGCATGAAACAAATGAAGCTCATTTTGTTTCAATTGTTTGCTCACAAAATGAATGCACACCTCGAGTTTTTAGACCACCTGTGTGGCACCTCAGTCAGTAATCAACAGACTACACAATCTGGTAACAAATCCGTTCGGTTCTGAGGAAGTATCCACCATGCGTTTCCTCTCACCAACCGCCTAATAACAGCTGTCAAAAAGTCAAGCTTGCTGTTCACATGATGGCTGACAAGTATGATGTCAAAGTCTGACAGAGGGCCGAATTTGTGTCAGAACGCTTCACAAGACAAGTTCAGAAGTCTGACCTGGATGTCAGCATGGAGGGATTTCAAACCTTGCCAAGTCATGGTGGGCAGAAGATGAAGGGACTTAGGGAGGAGTAGAGTGGAGCTATGTTATCTCCAGCTTATGCTTCTAAAGAGGTTTTGTAGCATCTTGGGCGCAAAATGTCACTTTAGGACCATGCATTTGTTCACTCACTTCTATGGAGCAGGGGAGGGGAGAAAGATTCTGTGATTGCAACTTGACTGACTGCTTTCACCTGGCCCTGCATAGGAGCTCCAGGCACCTTCCACGGGGGACTGCTTCGAAAAGAATTTGGAGGAGGGTAAGGCATAAAGGGACGCGGGTGGCGCTGTGGGTTAAACCACAGAGCCTAGGACTTGCCGATCAGAAGGTCGGCGGTTCGAATCCCCGCAACGGGGTGAGCTCCCATTGCTCGGTCCCTGCTCCTGCCAACCTAGCAGTTCGAAAGCATGTCAAATTGCAAGTAGATAAATAGGTACCGCTCCAGTGGGAAGGTAAACGGCGTTTCTGTGCACTGCTCTGGTTCGCCTGAAGCGGCTTAGTCATGCTGGCCACATGACCCGGAAGCTGTACGCCGGCTCCCTCGGCCAATACAGCGAGATGAGCGCCACAACCCCAGAGTCGGTCATGACTGGACCTAATGGTCAGGGGTCCCTTTACCTTTACCTTTAAGGCATAAAACATTGGATGGGGCTGCTAGCTTTGGGACTGCGTTTGGATGTGACGTTATTGGACGCTTTTTACTTGACCTAATTGTGAGCTTTATCCATGCTTAACTAGTTATGTATGTTAAATGAGATCTTAAGTGTTGACCTGTGTGCATTGAAGTGATATTATACTATGCACTGCTATTGTACTACTGTATTTATACTTGGGTGTTTCCGGGGAATGCAATATATACCGTAAATAACTATGACTATAATAGTTGTTCTGTAATTTCCCTGTGGTTCTTCCATCTTTTTCTCAAACCACACAAAAGGATTTGAAAAACTGAAAAGGAGCAGAGGTGTAGATAGTAGACTATTTCTAAGGCTTTCTTAAATTGTGTGGTTTTAACCTGCAAGGCTGACCTAGAGACAATACATCACTTGCTAATCGCCAAACCTTAAGGCCACATCCATACCATACATTTAAAGCACTCTTACACCACTTTATAATAATTATAATAATAATTCTTTTGTACCCTTTCCATCTGACTGGGTTGCCCCAGTCATTATTTCCTCCCAATGAATCTGGGAACTGTAGTTTGTTAAAGGTGCTGAAAGCTGCTAGGAGTCTCATCAGAGAGCTAAAATTCTCAGCATGCTTAACAAATTATTATTAAAGTGGCATAAAAATGCTTTAAGCGTATGGTGTGAATGTGACTCTCTTCTTCACTATTCCTTCTTCCTAGCAGTGCTGTTCTATCGGTACTATTTTACTTTGCAGATCTAAAGTGGGAAGAGTTCTTTCTGGCTACTCTTATGTGATATTGGCTGAATGCACTGCCGAAATGGGTCTGAGGCTGGCAGAATTAATGGCATCATCATATGAAGCAAGCTTAGAAAAATCATGCCGGTAAGGAGATTTGCAAAAAAGCACCACTTATGCACAACTTTAGAGGAAAAAGCTCCATTTAATAAAACATCAGGGCTGCGCTCTCATATATGAGTAGAATTATACTGCAGAATTAAAATCAATAGTTAAACTCTATTAGGTGGATATCATTATTTCTGGAAATAAGTGAAACTGTACTCATTAAATTGTATGAAGTAAACAGGGCTCTTTTCCTGCATTGCTCACGACTTGTAAAAATTTGTAGGTTGCATCCCAGTTACTCATGCTGAAATGAAATTGCTGTGGAGGCTGCAGTGGAAGGAAGATTTATGATTATTACTTTTCACTAAACCAGCATCTTTAATTGAAAAATGAGATTTCCTGCTGCATTGACTTTTACTGTGTAGGGGCTTGACAGTGTATGAAATAAGTAATAGAAGAACTGAGACTAATACATTATCACTTGTACCCAGATTTTCTGTGCTGTTGCTTTGAATTTTGCAGCCCCACTAGTCCTTCTAGCAAGAAAATCATTTTGAAAGAATCAAGGGACTCTGACTTGTCTAGATTCCCAAGCCTATTATAACCCCTCAACTTTCCCAGCCATTGTGCCTTAAGTTGCAATCCTACCTCCACTTACCTGAGAGTAAGCCTCAATGAATACACTCAGGAAAAAGTGGGTGTTGTCTCTTACTCAGTTTGCTGCCCCCAGAGCCCTTTGAGAATCCTTCCTGCTGCTAAGCTACTAGCAAATGCCAGGGCTATGTTTTGCCACCTGTATTGGCAGGAACTTTTCAAACTCCTGCCTCCCCCCCCCCCCGACTGTGGACCTAGCTAATGCCTTTCATGGTCTTTGTCAGATCTGGAGATGCACACAGGCAAACAAACTGGTCATTTCAAAGAAAAATAAATCACAGTTATGTGCAGTGAACAGATTTGGAATTATACAAAACTGAGCCATTTCCCCCCTTTCCCCAAATAAGCTGACGTGAATCACAAATTATATCTCTAGGGATTTGTTGTTGGTTTTCCTTATCACAAATGACTGGCAATGTGGAACTCATTTCCAAGCCACTTACATGAGGCATGCTTTGAACATCTAGCCTCTCTGCTTCAGTGGTGATAAGGTTGCAGAACGAAGCTGGCCCTTCATTTCTTATCAGAATGCCATGGCCAAACAGGTCTGCAAGGAATTTCCCTGTGGTGTTGCTCAGTTCACTTCCTAGTCAGGGTTCCTGAGCTATTCCAGGATACTCCATTCCATGCCCACTCCCACCAAGTTGTTAGCCAGCATTACACGGGCCCACCCCCATTTATTTATTTATTTTTAATTTAGTGCATTGTTCCTCCTACACCAGCCTGCTCAGTCCCCTTCATGGCTTCCAGGAAAGGTTTAAATTCAAGATTGTTTTAGCCTATTCTAGTTATCTGCTGAAATGCTCAAGAGATTTAAAAAAGAAAAAATCAACAACAGGTGGCCAAATCAGAAAAACACTTTCAAAAATGTATTTCAAAACAGGATTATGAAAAGATGTAGGCATTTGGAGTCTGTAGATTTGTTATCAGACCCCAGCTGATTTGATCATCACCACCATCAATCATCATGTGGGAAGGACGGGAGTCTCTGCTTTCTGAGAGGAATGTGGTTGTCTTATCTCAAGCCATTCTTTGCCAGTGGATGCTCGCAAACATCTTAATCTCACCTCTCCATCTGTTCAATTTTCCTCTTCTCATCTCCTGAAATCCACAGCCAATATTTATTTGGCTCACTGTTGAGCTATTTTTTGAGTTCTTTGCCTTTCAGATGATGCCTTTACAGGTGCCTATGAAACTGCACATCATTTTTGTCATCCATTTTAGGTGCAGAAGCACTGTAGCTCAGTGGTAGAGCAACTGCTTTTCATGCAGAGTGTCCTGAGTTCAATTTTTGGCATCTCCCAATAGGGAGACAGCTGCTTCTAGTTAGTGTTGGCAATATTAGGCTAGATGGGCCAGTGAATTTCTATGACCCAGTCACCCAGCCCTGAACTAGGCTCTGAGTACCTTTTCAGGTGTGCTGAATGAACGCTGACTCTGATGTTGAGCAGAGAAATCGGCATCCTGACAATCTCTGCCTCGGGGGTGGGGGTGTTTTCCCTAAAAAAGAAAGTCACCATCTTGTTTGTCTGACTCGCTCAGAGGTTGGCAACGAGGTGCCCATGGGCCCACCAGAGCCCAGAGAGGCCTTTCCTGGCACCCACAGGGCCTCCTTCCCCACCCTTCCTCCTGCTGAAATTAGGCCCGAAAAAAGCATTTCATAGTAGCCAATATACTCAGTTGCATCCCCAACAGTTTTGCCACTTTGCACACACTAACATGGTTGGTAACTAACATGATGGCTAGTTGTATTTTGTTTTTCTCTTGGCTTTATCATGTTACTTGTTTGTAAAAATAAAAATAAAAATAAAAATAAAAATAAAAATTTATTTATATCCCGCTCTCCCCAGCCGAAGCCAGGCTCAGGGCGGCTAACAACAATAAAATAGTACAACATTCTAAAATCATTCATTATAAAATTAATTCAAATCAAATTGATGGCAACCATTAGGCTAAAGTTCTGTGAAGATTGCCAAAGGAGGGAGTCAGGCTGTGCCCTGACCAAAGGCCTGGCGGAACAGCTCTGTCTTGCAGGCCCTGCGGAAAGATGTCAAGTCCTGCAGGGCCCTAGTCTCTTGTGACAGAGCGTTCCACCAGAGCGTAAACCACTTTGAATTTTTTTTTACAATCAAGCAGTGTATAAATATTATGAAATATATAAATAAGCAGCTTCCTTCCTTCCTTTATTAAAGAGATGAGTGATTTGGAGCCACAGTTCTTCAGCCCAAGGAGACTGCATTTGTCCACAAACCTCTCTGCTCGCTGTGTGTCACTTTGCTAATCAAGATGTGGAGATGGAGGAGGGTTCCCTGTTGCCTTTGAGGCTAGAGCCAACTAAAGGAGCCATTTGTAGCCCTCAGGATAAATTACTCCAATATAATATTTTTGCCTCGCATGAACAAAGTCCTTCTAAAAGTCCTACTCATTTTGCCAGGCTTGGCAACTCCTCAGACGGGAAAAAAAGCATTGTTTAAACTTTCTCTGGCTGGTATCAAAAGCTTAGGGAGGAGAAGAAAGGAATGATTCATACTTGAATTTTGGCTTAGAAGTTATGTTTCTTTTTTTAAAAAAAGAAAAATATTGCAACTTGGACAGCTTCATGGGAATACTAAGGGGGTGTAAGGTAATGGTGGGAGGAGACTGAAAAAGGCTAGATAAGAAAACGTGGCTTCTCTCCCTGCCATTTTGCATTTAGGTTATGAATACCGTTGACCATGGAGATATTCTGTGGCCCCTACCTCCTTCACATCCTTTTCTTTTCAAAGAACTGCTCCAGTACATTTCTCTTCCTATTTTACAAGTCCTACAAAAACAGTGACTTATCTAGCCGTAACCTATTGGGCTTGCCATGGCAACGCTACTGTGCAGCTTAGATAATTTAAATGTTGATTAGACAGAAACCTGAAAGGTCTGGAATTGAAAAGAAAGAACATTGAACAGATATGAAGTAGCAGGCATGGAAAAGTACTGCAGGGTCCTCCATCAACCTCCCCTGCAAGGCATTCACTCCTCTGATTGAATCCAACTGCAGCTGCCTAGCATCCATGCTGGATCCCTTTTGACTAGTACTAACTTGTCTACTCGCACTGGTTAAATAGGTGCTTATAGACTGCTGGTGCAGAAGGTTGATAGAGGTGGCAGAGGTGGTTTTAGGGTGGCACATCCAGTGCACTGGCACTGGGCACCATGCTGCAAAAGACACCACAATAATGCTGTAGAACGGAGTGTGAAAGTTGGGGGGGGGGGATTTTAGCATTGCACAGGGTGCCACTGAAATTTGAGAGACCAAATTTAAGAATACAGTAGTACCTTGGTTGTCGAACGGCTTGGCTCCCAAACAAATCGGTACCCGAACACCACAAACCCGGAAGTGAGTGTTCCGGTTTGCAAAAGTTTTTCAGAAGCCGAATGTGCGAACGTGGCTTCTGCAGCCAATCGGAAGCCACGCCTTGGATTACAAACGATTCCAGGAGTCGAACGGACTCCCAGAACGGATTAAGTTTGACAACCAAGTTACCACTGCATATGAACCAACCTTCCCCAGCCTGTTATCTCCAGATACTGTTGTTCTCCAATCTCCCCTTAGCCCCAAACAACAGGAGGAACTCAGTTCTGGTACCTCTCAGGTGGGCACTATTGCCATTTTAATAGAAGGAGGGGGAGTCATAGTGAGTTCTGACACCACTTTTTCTAGAAAAATAGCACTGAAGAGAGTTGTCGTCCAACAACATCTGGAGGGCACCAGGTAGGAGAAGACTGCTGTCATCAAATGGCTGTTAGTGACGATGGCTACATATTACCTCCTATGGCAGGGGCAGTATGTCTCTGAACAGCAGGGCTCTCTGCCAAACTGGGCATATTCAGAGGCATCTGTCAAACTGGGTTGAGATTGAACAGATATGAAGATGTTGGGCTGGATGGCCCAGAGCGATCTGAGGCTATCAGGGGGCAGGGCATCAGGTGGGGAAACTAACAGGAAATCCAAGACCTACCTGATCACCGGCTCCGGAGAAGGTAGGAGCCTAATGGTGCATGATTCTCCTTCCTGCCTGACACCAATAGTATTTCCCCCCCCCTTTTTTTTTTTATTTTCAATGCAAAATCATAACAAAAATTACAAACATTGAATCCAAAATAATACTATACAAACAAAAATCCCCGGAACGTATAGGAAAAAAAAACAGAAAACAAAAGGGAAAAAAAAAGAAAAGAAACAAGACTAAACTAAACAAAAACGAAAAAGCACACATCTACAGAAAAAAAACCATATCATTACGTACATAAACACAAATTGACTTCCTTTCTTTGTTCCAAGACCTCAAAAAATTTACTCTTACTGTGTTGTTGTGTCTAATTAGATTACTTCCACCTTGGTACTTTTTTTTTTTTTTTGCACCATTTTTCTTTTCCTTTGACCCTGTAAAGCATCATTCATTACATACCAATATACTAACTCCAGAACAATGTTTTTTCATATACTCTTTAGCACAACCCCATTCTTTTAATAATTTCTGGTCCGATTGTCCCCTTATGTAAGCTGTGAGTCTTGCCAGATTTATGTATTCACAAAATTTAATTTGCCAATCTTTCACTGATGGAATTTTTCTGCCTTTCCAGTTTTTAGCTATAAGTATCCTGGCAGCTGTTGTTGCATAAAGGAATACTTTCCTTTGATTTTCGGGGATATCATTTGTAATTAAACCTAAAAGGAATGCCTCCGGTTTTTTTCTGAAAGATATTTTAAACATCTTTTTGAGTTCTTCATAGATTTCATTCCAGAATTGTTTAATAGGTCGGCATTCCCACCACATGTGAAACATTGTTCCTATTTCTTTTTTACATCTCCAACAGGTATTCGATTTTAATTTGTAAATTTTAGCCATTTTTACCGGAGTTAAGTACCATTGGTACACCATTTTCATAAAATTTTCTCTTATTGTATAACATGCCGTGAATTTAATATCATATTTCCATAATTTCTCCCATTGGTCCAGCCGAATTACATATCCTATATCACATGCCCATTTAATCATAACTTCTTTTATTTCTTCATCCTTTAATTCCCATTCTAATAATAAATTGTACATTTTGGATATATATTTTTTTGAGTTTTGTAATAATACTTTTTGTAATTTTGATTCTTCTTTTTCAAATCCTATTACTTTATCCTGGTTGAATATTTGTGCAATTTGGTGATATTGTAACCATGTGGTACAGTATTGGGTCACCTCATTGTATGGTCTTAGTTTTACTTGGCCCTGTTCTTCCTTTAGGAGCTGCTGGTATGTTGCCATTCTTCCTATAGTATTTATCTTTTTAACCGATATAACTTCTAGCGGTGAGACCCACCATGGGGTTTTTGGTTCTAACAACCTTCTATGTCTCATCCAGACCTTGTATAATGCATTTCTAATTACGTGGCTTAGAAATTCTTTATGGACTGCCACTTTGTTATAAATTAGATAGGCATGCCAACCATATCTGTTGTTCCATCCCTCCAAATCCAAAATGTCACTGTTATCCAATTTGATCCAATCCTTGATCCAAGTAAAGCATGCTGCATCGTAATATAGTCTCAGGTCTGGGAGTCCAAAACCTCCCCGCTCTTTTATGTCAGTTAATAATTTATGTTTGATCCGTGGCTTTTTGCCTTGCCATATGAACTTTGTTAGGTCCGTTTTCCATTTTTTAAAACAATCATCTTTACCTATTATGGGAATCATTTGAAAAAGGAACAGAAGTTTTGGTAAGATATTCATTTTAATAGCCGAGATTCTACCCCAGAGTGTTAATTTCAATCTTGTCCAAGTTTCCATTTCTCTTTTTGTTTCTTCCCAATTTTTTTTATAATTATCTTCAAACAAATTTATATTTTTCATTGTTATTTGTATACCTAAATATTTCACTTTTTTTACAATTTGTAATCCGAATTTTTCTACCAGTTCCTCTTTCTCTTGATCTCCCATGTTTTTTACCATTAGTTTCGTTTTTTCTTTATTCAAAGCAAAACCTGATACCCTTCCAAAGTTTTCCATTTTTTCTAGAGCCTTTGCTATGCTTTCCTTTGGATTTTCCACCATTAACACTAAATCATCTGCAAATGCCCTTATTTTGTATATTTTCTCTCCTAGGGATATTCCATTTATTTCTTGATCCAATCTGATTTCTTGATTTAATATTTCCAAAACCAAAATGAATAATAAAGGTGAGAGTGGGCACCCTTGTCTGGTGCCCTTCTGTATTTTAAAATAATCAGTCGTGTCATTATTTATTATTATATTTGCTTCTTGTTGTTCGTAAATTGCTTTTAACCCTCTTGTAATTTGGTCGCCCATGTCCATCTGGTCTAATAGTATTTTTAGAAATTTCCATGATACTTTGTCAAACGCCTTTTCCGCGTCCACAAAAACAAAGGCTACCTTCTTACTTGGTTTCATGTCTAAATACTCAATCATATCAATCACTGTTCTTATATTGTCACTCATTTTCCTGCCCGGCAAGAACCCTGCCTGTTCTTTATTTATACAATCCTGCAAAACTGTCTTTAATCTTGTTGCCAATATTTGTGCATATATCTTGTAATCATTATTTAGTAATGATATTGGTCTATAATTGGTTATAAACTCTTTATTTCGTCCTTGTTTTGGGATTACTACTATGTGCGCCTGTTTCCAGGTGTTGGGAATCTTCCCGTCTTCTAATATTCTATTTAAGAGTGTCTTCATAGGTGATAATAGTGGTTCCTCTAATTTTTTGTAATGTATTGCGGTAAGACCATCTGGGCCTGGGGATTTTCCCAGTTTCATCTTAATTATCGCTTGATGAAGCTCTGTTGTGGTTATTGGGGAGTTTAGCTCTTGAATCTTTTCTTTTTTAATTTTAGGTATATCCTTTCCACATAAATACTCTTTTATTTCAACCTCTGTCTCCTTTCCTGCTTTATATAGCTTATTATAATATTTTGTAAAACACTTTTTAATTTCCTCAGGGTTATCTAAAGTTCTCCCCTCTTCCACTATTTTATCAATCAGTTTTTCCTTTTGTCTCTTTTTCAGTTGCCAGGCTAGCATCTTTCCGGGTTTATTTGCAAATTCGAACGACCTTTGTTTCATCCATTTAATATTGTCCTCAATTTCACTATTTAATATTGCTGAAGCCTGGATTTGTAATATTTTTAGTTTTTGGTTTATTAATTCATTTTTTGGTTGTTTTGCTAATAATTTTTCATTTATTCCTATTTCTTTCCTTATTTGTTCTAGTTTTTGCTCTCTGTTTCTTTTCCTTATTGCACTTTGTTGTATGTAAAAGCCTCTTATGAAAGCTTTACTTGCATCCCATATTGTCCTGAAGTCTGTATCCTGTTCTTTATTTAATTCAAAAAATTCTTTCAGTAGTTCTTGCGCTTTTTTCACAATCTTTTTGTCATTTAATAATCTTTCATTAAGTCTCCATCTTTTATTAGTTTTCTTGTGTTCCTTTAATTCTAATGTGATTGGGTTGTGATCTGTAATAATTTTGGCCTGTATTTCTGCTTTTTTAATTTTAGTTGTTAAGTTACTTGATACCCATATGCTGTCAATTCTGCCGGCTGATTTTTTAACTTCCGAGAAATGTGTATACTGTCTTTCTCCTGGGTTTTTATATCTCCATGTATCAATCAAATTTAAGTTTTCTACTGACACCAATAGTATTAAGGCTTCTGCTCAACACCTGTTGATCCAGTGAGGTTCAGGGTGTTCACTCACAAGTGGCTTCCCCACAGAGAAACCACTTGCAAAGGAGCATCCTGCAGAATGGAGACACACACCCCACCTTCTGGGGGTATATTTAATTTGGGATTGTCCCTTTTTACCTTAATTGAACATGACCCCCACTCCACCCCTAAAAATAAGTTGGGACTGCATCTGTTGGGCCAGGGTGAACCAGACTGGCGAGGAGGAAGAGATCTGAGTTGTGGGGCGGATCAGGGGGACTGTGGGCAGCCCTACTGCAAGCTAGTTTCTGAGGAGCACAAGCAGAGAGCGTCCTTGTTCTCATGTCCTGCTTCAGACTTCCCAGAGGCAAGTCCAGTTCTTGGTCACAGTGAGGCTATAAGGCTGGCCTAGATGGTCCCTTCATTTGATTCCACAGGGATCTTCTTACGTTCATTGCCAAATCTGAAATCTCCCATCGAGGAGTGAAGAATCAGAATGGCACTACTGTCACAGGAATGTCCAGATCAAGAATAACCACTTGTTTACTCATTGGGTACCACATTGTTCCAAAGACACAAACCTGCCTCCTCGTGGATGGTCAGGCTCCGTAATTAAACCTGCACCGTCTCACTGTCATGAGTTTCGTAGCTGTGAAGCAACTTCCGTTGTCCTTGAGCATTGGCCAAGCTGACTGGGACTGATGGGAGTTGGAGTTCAGCAATATCAGGAGAACCTCATTGGGGAAGTGTTATGTACTGAGCTGAATCCTAGAACAATAGGATCCAGAATGCAGCAATCTGATTGGTCCGCAGGAGCCACACAATCCAGCTCCAGGTGGAAGTGAATCAGCGACCTGGTTGGCCTGCAGAAGCAGCCAATCAGGCTTCTGGAGGAGGTGAATCTGCAACCTGATTGGCCTACAGGAGCAGCCCGGAATTAGCCAATCACACGGGGCACATTGGGTAAATAATGTATATATAGCTAGACCTTTTGGGGAAAGTTTCATTCATTGCTACTATGAGCTGAAAAAAGAGCATGAAATTCACACTCGACTCCGAGTATATTTCAGGAAGGCTGTTGAGGTGTCATTTGTAAGGAACTTAAAGTGGGAGGGGAAACCTGTATGGAAAAACAGCTGTCGTTTTAACTTCATCAACTGTTTCATTAATCGTTTAAAAGCATTATCCATAATTCAGACTGAAACCATGTTTGCCTAGAGACAATGAGTTGTCTTGACAGTAGTACACAGAGTCTAATTGTCTGTGCAGCTTTACTAAATCAAGATTGGGAACGTACGATGTGCAATTTGCAAGCCTGCATTTGGTTGCTTGTAGTGAATAAATATCCCCTCTAGGTGGCTAGGAAGCTTTGCAAAACTGAGGCCGCTCTCTCCGTAAATACAGCTACTGATGTGCTGACAATAAAATAAAAATATTTGGGCAAGTGGACTCATTACTTTCGTGGAGGGTTACGACAAGAGAAGCCTGTTAATTTATGACCCATAGTGGGCAGGACTTCACATTCTTCCTATACCTATAGGATGATAGTCATCCAAGTGTGGGGTGTCTGTCAAACTGTCTCCTGATTTAAAGGAGAATACAAAGTCCTCCCTATCTTTAGCCAAGATAAAGAATAAGTATTTATTTATATGCCACCTATCTGTCTGCATTGCCCCAGCCACTCTGGCCAGCTTCCAATAAATTCAAAGATCAAACATCAAAAACAGTAAAGCATTAGAACAGTAAAGCTTCCCTATACAGGGCTGCCTCCAGATGGCTTCTAAAAGTCAGATAGTTTTTTATTTCCTTCAGTGGCGTAGCGTGGGGGGTGCAGGGGGGGCCGGCCGCACCGGGCGCAACATCTGGGATTAGGGCAAATCCATGGGTTAGGGGGCGCAAATCCATGGGTTAGGGGGCGCAAATCCACGGGTTGGGGGCGCAAATTACTTGCCTTGCCCCGGGTGCTGACAACCCACGCTACGCCACTGATTTCCTTGACATCTGATGGGAGGGCGTTCCACAGGGCGGGTGCCACTACCGAGAAGGCTCTCTGCCTGGTTCCCTGTAACCTCACCTCTCACAGTGAGGGAACCATCAGAAGGCCCTCGGAGCTGGACCTCAGTGTCCGGCCTGAACGATGGGGGTGGAGATGCTTCTTCAGGTATATAGGTATACAGTCATTATTTTTATAGTGGATTATCTTGCCAGTAGCCCTCTTGTAAACCTTATTATTTATTTTAGCCCTTTTGGGGAGTTTGGTGAGCCAAAAGGCAGGGACATCTCATCAGTAATAAAAGCACACTTGTTGTTGAGGTATTCAGCCTTGCTGCTCTTCTAAGCATTTTGACTCCAGTTATTTTCACTTTGCCTGGGAAAAGCTAAGCATGTCTCTTAGAACAGCTGGGGCAAGAAAGCTTTCCTTTGTACATGCTGACCTTGATTGAAATTTCATAATGTGTTATATTAGGGGAAATTTCTTGCAAAAATACGTACCTTTGTCAAAGCCACATATAAAATGTGATTATTTGGAGAAATTTGCAGTAAAATGCTGAGAGGTTTTCTGGAGGATTAAAACAAAAAAGTAATGTAAATTCCTGCAGAAATATAGGGAACTGAATTATAGATTGGTAAAAGGAGAAACTGAGATAATCAGAACTGATAGATTCATCCATCCCTAGCCTCAGGTAGCAAAATGTATTGGGCTTGCCATTGTAGTCATGCTTCTACTGCTGCTACCAACATATAGTGATCTCATTTCCCTGTGAAATGCCCTCCCATCAGATGTCCAGGAGATAAAGAACTACACAGTTTTTAGAAGACCTCTGAAGGCAGTCCTGTATTGGGAAGTTTTTAACGTTCGACGTTTTATTATGTTTTTATATTCTGCTGGAAGCTGTCCAAAGTGGCTGGGGAAACCCAGCCAGATGGGTGAGATGATGATGATGATTTTAGTAATTAGGCTCCATTTCTTTGTTTGGCATCCCTTCCTTCCATTTGGTTGCTTCTAAGTCAACCTGACCCAGCTGTAACCAAGCTCCAGGTCTAATTTAGGTGCTCTTTGCTTAACCAGTCCTTTCCCATCATATAAAAGTCCATACTATAATCAATATTTATTTTCTTTTCTGAATATTATTTTGATTGTAAGCTTTGTTTGGTACTCCGAGTACTAATTCTCCCATATACTTGTGTAAAGTTTAACTCATGGTGCGCCATGACTCTGGAATAAAGATCCCATTACACATCAGTGTTTACTGCATGTTTGTATGCCATCTGTGACCAAGAGCATGGAGTTGTAACCTTTTTGTGATGAGGGAGGACTGCAAAATGGGACAAAAGTGTTTTCCCTCTCTAAATAAAGGCAGGAAGCATCTGAATTGGCTTCATGTGGTCAAATCTGAAAGGTAACATGTCTTGTCCATTCAGAGTGAGGCCATGATTCATTGACCTTTCTCTGAACTAGCTTTGGAACATCCTTGTATAGCCACAACTGATTGACTGGGATTACCTGGAGAGAGAGAAAATATGGGGAAGAGGGATGAAATGGTGTCAAAGGACCAGTAGAGAACAACTGTGGAAATGCCTCCATTCAAGGGTTTGGAAGGGGGCGTTGCAGGCCCTCTGCAAGCAAAACATTCAACACAGACCTATGTTATATAATGTGAAGTAGTATAAAAACTCAGCAAAGACAGGCTAGGGAAATTCTCTGGACTTGGAACTATGCACCAACATTTGTGTGAGTGTCCTTTCAGTCATACGGATCAGCTGAGCTGATGAATAAAGCAGCTGTACAGCAGACAGCTATGCTGTAATTAAGTGTGTTGGGATGTATAATTTATGCTGTAACATTTTACGAGCATTGTTTTCACTTCTTCTCTTTTAATCTCAGCAGAAATTCACTCAAATGCATCTACAAATGCCCATTGGCAGAATCTCTGCTCCTGTTCCATTTTGTTATCTAATGGCTCCTATTTTGCCGTGGAACAAAGTCACCTTAGATATGATTGCCTAAGCATCTCCAGCAAGGAGGCTGAATGTTGGCAGTAACAAGCTAGTGAAAACAGGGCCTCTTTTGTTACAAATCCCTACGGGGAAATGCCTTTTAATCTCATATAGTTTTTTCCTTCCTAATCTTTAATCTCTGCAATCAGCATCTTGGGCAATTTCTTTTTATCATTCAATACATTAATAATAAGCAGCAGAAGGAGCCAAATTGTGTATTTAAACTTTTGTGTTCAGTTTTGTCCTCACTGAGATGCAATCTCACACTGTTGAGAATTGCCAGAGCGCAAGCATAGTCTGGAGGAAATCTTGGGACAAGTGTAGAGCCATGAAAAATGTTCAGTGTGCCCCATAGGTTATCAATATCAGCAGATAGTTGTGCTGCTGAAGCCAGGTGTAATTTTGCTGGGGGGGATTTATGGACCTTAATATCCAGTATATTCAAAATGATTTATTGTGTTTCTAATAAGGGCAGGCAAAACCCTTCTGTTCTTAAGCTAGAAATCTATCAAAGTTCCATCTGTACCAAAATGGTTTGATAATAAATGGGAGGTATTGGTAAGGAAGAAAAATTCATTGCAGCAGCTTAAGAGAAATGTGAACCCCTGGATAGCTCAGTTGGTTAGAGCATGCTCCTGAAAATGCCAAGGTTGCAGGTTTGATCCAGGGGATTGGACCAAATGATCCTCAGGGGCGCTTCCAATTCTATTATTCTACCCTGGCATGGCTGCTTCCTTAGGAACTTGGCTCTCCATTCTAAATCTTGTTAAAGCACAGCTTTCCCAACCTTGTTCCTTCCAGATATTTTGAAAAGATAGCAGTTGTAGGAAATCTACAACCACCAGATCCACATTAATTGTCCTGCCTACTTTTAACCCCTGGTCCCACCCACCACTTCATGTGGCCCTCAGAATACCCAGAAGGAAAATCAGCCCTTGGGCTGGAAAGGTTCCTCACCCCTAGTTTGACTGAAAGTGTTTGGGATTTGTTGGTTGGTTGATTGATTGATTGATTGATTGATTGATTGACTGATTGATTTGCCAATCCTCTTTACCTATTGCAGCCCTTGCCATATCCCACTGTTCAGTGGGGAAGTCCCCCAACCCTCAGGAACAGCTTTTGAGAGGGATCTGGGGGCTTAGGTGGGTAGAAGAGAAGAAGAAGAGTTTGGATTTGATATCCTGCTTTATCACTACCCGAAGGAATCTCAAAGCGGCTAACATTCTCCTTTCCCTTCCTTCCCCACAACAAACACTCTGTGAGGTGAGTGAGGCTGAGAGATTTCAGAGAAGTGTGACTGGCCCAAGGTCACCCAGCAGCTGCATGTGGAGGAGCGGAGACGCAAACCCGGTTCCCCAGATTACAAGTCTACTGCTCTTAACCACTACACCACCCTGGGGGGTAAACGAGAGCTGGGTGCCTGGCTTACATGCAGCAGCGACTTGGTTCTGCTGGTGTGTTTGTACCATGCTGACTTCACCACCCCTTCCCTCCCACTACCTCCTGGTAAGCAGCAGTGACACAACCAACTGGAGGTCAGGTGCCCCACCATTCCATCCCCTGCAGCTCACGTCAGCAGCAGCAGCAGCATTTTCTGCCAAAGCATTCTTCAGAGTTGGATTCAGGGGACAGAAATTAAAAACAAAACAAAGGGCATGTGTGTCAACTTTTGGGCCCATGTTTCTGATCCTGTAAAGAAGCTTCTTGCAGCAGCCAAAGGAGACAAGGGGGCAGAAAGGAAAGTGCAGAGTAAATGTACACAAACAACCTGTCAAGAGAGGCCATGTTTACAATATGCTGCATTCAGCAAACTCAGCTTTTGTGCAGTTATTTCCTTGATGTTCTTGACAGCTGATTCATTGTTGTTGCTCTCAGCTCGTCAAGAACTAATGAGTGAGAAAGTAGCACTCTGGGGTCCCCTCTGCCAGAAACCACCCACCTGGAAGTGGCTCCCTAGTGCGGTCAAGGGGGCTTGCAGTCAACACTGAACAACTGAGTGGCGCTGCCACTGAGCCTCTCTTTGTTAGCTGTGCCTGCAAACGGACTTCAAATGGACTTTGGAGAGATGGCCAACCCTGCCCACCTGTCAAAATTGACCTGAAGCAGGGTGGAGGTTTTAAGGATGAAATCCACCCCACTCCTACACTAGGAGCCACAAGCAGGGAGTGAACGCATCAGGGTCTGGCTCCTGATTTGTTCATGAGACTCAGCTGGGAGCCAGCATTACAAACCTACCACGTTTCTTTGGGATGTAATGATTGTGCAGCCTTGTTCCTTTAAGTCACATTATTTGCTCATAGTGTCACCACCCCAGGCTGGCAGATCTCCTGACTGGTTTCCTTTTAGGCTTCCTGCCAGTTCAGTTCTGGGGAGCTCTTCAATCCAGTTGAATTGTGTTGTTTGTATGGCACAGCTTTAGCCTCTGCGGGAGGCGGGGTGCCTAGAAAAGAAAAAAGCCCTCTTGCTTCTATGCTGCCCTTTGTTTTCCACCACCATATTGTTCATTTATACAAGTTCTCTTTGTTCCTTGCATCAAGGCGGCACACGGGAGGATGTTTTTCACAGGAGGGGGAAAACACATCAGAAAACAAGATTCCTTTCAAAAGATAAGTGCACACGCTATAAAGCAGACCTTTTTGTGGCTTTCGGACCTTTTACACAAATGGCAATGTCAAGACGGCTGAAATGGAGGGCAAATGTAGCCAAAGCAAGACAAGGGAACATAGAAATGCGAGTTGGCAAAGGAAAGATATGGACCATTGACGGCAGTTTTGAATCGTTACTAGAGAAATTTCTACCAAGGACTGTGGTTTAATCAGGTGTTGAGTGCATAGAGGCCCAAATGCCAGTAAACACTGAATCATAGAGTTGGAAGAGAATGCAGGAATCTCAACTAAAGCATCCATGGCAGGTGACCATCCAACCTCTGATAAAAATTTCCAATGAAGAAGGGTCCACCACCCTCTGAGGGAGTCTGTTCCACTATCAAGCAGCTCTTACCATCAGGAAGTTCTTCCTGATGCTTAGTTGGAATCTTCTTTCTTTTAACTTGAATCCGATGGTTCAGGTCCTGCTCTCTGGAGCAGGAGAAAACAAGCTTGCTCCATGTTCCACGTGACATTCCATGCAACATTTAGATGAAGGTGGCTATCATATTTCCTCACAGTCTCCTCTTTTCCAGGCTAAACGTACCCAATTCCCTCAACCATTCTTCATAAGGTTTGGTTTCCAGACCCTTAATCATCTTGGTTGCCCGCCTCTGCACATGTTCCAGCTTGTCAATATCCTTCTTAAATTGTGGTGCCCAGAACTGGACACAGTATTCCAGATGTGGTCTGACCAAGGCAGAATAAAGTGGTACTATTATTTCCTTTCATCTGGACAGTATACTTTTCTTGATGCAGCATTTTTTGCTGCTGCATTACACTATTGACTCATGTTAAGCTTGTGGTCTACTAAGACTCCTAGATCCTTTTCACATGTACTACTGGCAAGCCAGGTGTCCCCCATCTTATATTTGTGCAGTTGGTTATTCCTGCCTAAGTGCAGAATCTTATACTTGTCCATATTGAAATTCATTTTGTTAGTTTTGGCCCAGTTTTCCAATCTGTTAAGGTCATATTGAATCCCAACTTCTCTGCAAAAATCTCATGGAGGACTTTGTCAAAAGCCTTAATGAAATCAAGATACACTACATTCATATCATTCCCCTGATCCACCAAGGTTTATCAAAAAAAGAAATTATATTTGTCTTTCCTGACTTGTTTCTGAGAAACCCATGCTCGGTCTTAGTAATCACAGCATCCTTTTCTAAGTGTTCACAGACCAAACATTTAATGATCTGTTCTAGGACCTTTCCTGGTATCAACATCAAGCTGACCGGTCACTAGTTACCTGGGTCTTCGTTTCCCCCTTTTTAAAGATGGGGACAACATTTGTCCTTAATTAGCCCTTAACATTTGCTGATTCCAGGGGATTTAGAAATAGCAGTAGGATTCTGAATTACCACAATCTCAGCCCTACTTAATACTGGATCTCTTGCTCCGGCCATTTTTTTAATGTTGTGAAAGGTTTAAATAGTATGATAAGATATATAAACTTGAATAAGCCTGTATTCAAGGATTTATTATAGACCTTTATTCACTCTTACATACTAGCAATATTGAATATGAACCTACATAATTGAAACTTTGGTGTGCTAAATAGCAGTCTTTTAAAAGCAGAATAGGCTTAAGAGAAACAGATATCCTGTTTCATTTCAATCATGGTGAACCAAAGAATTGCACTGGCTACCACTCAGGTTATACTCTATGCTTCTGTGGATTTTTAAACCTTGGCTTATTAAAATACCATATTCAGATTCATTTTGTGTGGATAGAATGTGAGAAGGTGTGTGTGTGTGTGTGTGTGTGTGTGTGTGTGTGTGAGAGAGAGAGAGAGAGAGAGAGAGAGAGAGAGGTTTTGGGTTCTTTGATTTTTAATAAATTTTCAAGGCTGAAGAAATAAAATATTACATAGGTTCATGTTGAAATGAGCACCAAACTGTATTTTCTGCCCATCTCTTGTTTCAGCAGAAAGAAAACCAAATTTGGGGCGGGGGGGAGGGCATCAGTCATGATATTCAACTGAGTGACTTTGAGCAACTTGCTGTCTCTCAGCCTAACCTTACTATCTAACAGAGGGATTGTGATAAACAGCTCCTCTGAGCTATTTTGAAATAAAGGTGGGATACAAATAATAATACTCATGTTCTCCTCAGTCTTCAAAATAAATTATACAGGAGTTTCCCCAGTTGCCATCTCCCTATAGGAGGAAGAGTCCATTTGCTAGGATTGCATCTCTGTAGCATAATATCTGTTACCTCAAGCTTGATGCTTCCAATTCTCTGATCAAAGAGACTCACATTTTGAAAATCCAAAATATATCAGAGGAACCAATACATCTGTCAGATTGGGATTCATTTCTCAGTTTATGAATGTCCCCTTAATGGAAAGAAGGGGAAAGCGTGTGGTACAATGGTCTGGAAGGATTTAAAAACAAATGCCACTCCACTTTGCTGCATAATTCACATTGATGCAATAGGGCACGGAAGTATAAATGTTATTGACACATGATATTTGGATACAGGAAATCTTTCTGGGGAGGAAAATGCTGAGTCCTTTGATGAAGGAGAGAGAAACCGGTTTAGCTAACTTTGATTGCTAAATCCCATATCCTATATGCCATCATAGGACATTTCACAGCCATAATGGATGGTGAACACAGGATCATAGGAAGCTGCCTTCTATCAGTGGTCCAACAAGTGCCATGTTGTCTGCACTAACTGGCAGTGGCTCTCCAGGGTGTCAGGCAGGGGACATTCCCAGCTCTACTTGAAAAAGCTGGGAAATGCTTTACCACTGAGCTAAGGGCCTTCCCTTGATGTGACCGGTATCCCTTCCTTTCCATTTCACATTTCATGGAATGTCAAGGACCAACAGGGTCTCCTCCCAGCCCAAGGTGCCAAGATGAACTTCTGAGTGAGCCTCATAGCCAAACTGCATACGGTGTTAGTCACACGCTTAAACAAGTGTGCCTAACCTGGCCTTTTAAAATTATTTTGGAGGGAAAACAACCACAGGGGCTAATCCAGAAAGTGCTCCAAATCTCATGTTTGTCTACTTGTTCTGTCGTGAAATTGGGAGAACACACTCTGAGCTCTGAACATGCCCAGAGGTAAAGTTATTCCAGTTTTCTTCTTTAAAGCTCAATTCTGAAATAATGTTTGTTTGTTTGCTCTCTTTTGGAGGGCAGGGGCAAATGCATACCAAGAATGACAAGTCCCAATGACAAATCCACAATGATTTTTCAACAAAGGAATGGGAGTTTAGTGTCCAGGAGAAGGCAGACTAATGTTGAGATGTTAGTGGTGGCCCTATGAACAATTGCTTCAACACAGAAGATTCTGCCATTAGTGAAAATAACGTAGTTTTGTGGCACCTGTGAGAGTAACATTTTTTTTATGGCATAAGCTTTCATGGACTACAGTTTGCTTCATCAAATGTACTAAGTGTTATTTGCAACTAAGGAAAACACTTCATGCCTCCAATGAAATGGGCTTTAGTCCATGAAAGCGTATGCCGTAAAATGTTTATGAGTACACCTCTGGAAATTGCCATTAAACAGTAATCAAACTATGTAATCTTATGCATGTCTTCCATGTAAATCGCACTGTGTTCAATTCTGGTAGGAATTGCTGAATCTGTCAATTGCCGTTTCTCTTCTTTTTCATTCTTCACTTTGGTTCTCTGCAATTTTTTTAAAAGTCCTCATAAAAATTTGTCAGCATTTTAGTGCAACCTTCTCCTAATGTCCCACTTTTTTTAATGCAATTTTGCCTGATAAACACATTTTGCAAGCAATTTCCCACATAATATTGTTACACGTCACCCCAATCTCTACAACAGTGCAAGATTCCAGGTGTTCTTACCAAGGGTCTGTTTTTCCTTTTAGATAATTGAGGCACAGTACAGACTGTGGTATCTTTGAGGCATATGGTTCATCTACACATATATACAACCTGAGCCTACAGTGAAGGGGTGTACAGCATTACACTCCAAGAGGCTCCGGCTTTTTCCATAGGCTGGGGTTTTAACAGATCCCAAACGTTGCTCTCTGACTCTCTCTATAGCCCACTGCTTACTGACTCCATTGCTTAACTCCTAAAGTCCGTAAACTCTGGCCTTTTCTAACACAGGGAGAGGAGCCATTCATTTGATCTTTTGCCCTGCTAACAGATCATTACCCCAGGCTATCACCTCCAAGGAAATTAAAAATGTAAAGGTAAAGGACCCCTGACAGTTAAGTCCAGTCGTGAACGACTCTGGAGTTGCAGTGCTCATCTCGCTTTACTGGCCGAGGGTTTACTGGCCGTTTGTCCGCAGATAGTTTTTCTGGGTCATGTGGCCAGCATGACTAAGCCGCTTCTGGCGAAACCAGAGCAGCGCACAGAAACACCGTTTACCTTCCCACCAGAGCGGTACCTATTTATCTACTTGCACTTTGACGTGCTTACAAACTGCTAGGTAGGCAGGAGCAGGGACCGAGGAATGGGAGCTCACTCTGTCGCAGGGATTCAAACTGCCAACCTTCCAATTGGCAAGCCCTAGGCTAAGTGGTTTAGACCACAGCACCACCCACCTCCCGTCCCAAGGAAATGAGTCTGCCTTAATTAGCTCTTATATCACAGGTCACACCAGCTTGGCTTAATCAATCCTTAACACATTCTAATTCCAGAGGATTTAGAAACGTCTAATACACAGGCTTAAATGCACACAGGTCTGGATTAGATTCTAAGGCATAAGAGCCTGACACACAGTTTTAACACACAAACCTCAATTAATTTCTAGCACCTATTGGTAACTTGAATTTAGCAGAGGTCAAGCACCCACAAAGTCATAACAATATATTTCCCCATAACAAGTACATTATTGTACATATTATTTGATTGACAAACCATATCATAAAATTCAAAGAAGCGTGTATTTTGAAGATTAGCTGTGTTTTGATTTGCATAATGTTTTGGAGAGCTGTGTTGTTTTGTGTTAAAATCAACCTGAATCAAATTTCTACCTCCATCATCACTACCTCCTAGTTAGTGTCTTCAGGACTGCAGCCTGTTTTCACACATGAGCCATCAAATCACCTTTGATCTTTTCTCGCACTATTTAGATGATTGTCTGGCCATGATCATTCTTTATGCTGAAGGGAAGGTATAGAGTGCTTGTATAGCAAACATGAATTCTCGGCATTTTTTTTTACACTTTTGCAGTTGCATTGAAGAGTTTCTTTTACTCTCGCTTGTGACAATGTCCCTAGCCGGCTCTTTGTGGCATGAGCTTTTGTAGGGGACAGCCCTCTTCATCAGACACCGAAGGAGGTGCAAGATTTCTTAGCAGTTACTGGACTTCAGCAGACGAATCTTGTAACATAATAAAAATTCTTGCCTTTGCTCTCACAGATAGCCGAGTTAGCTTCCAGTAAAGAATTGGCTGTACTTGGTTGGGCTAAAGTCTACACTTGGAAAAAGAACTGGCTCAGTATCAGTTCCTTTTGTTAATGATTTTTAAAGTGCATTGGAATGGCAGGTCTGTTAGATGGACCTCGGGTCCTATGGTTATAAGGAAATAAATGTTCAACGCATGCCTTGGACTCATTGGCACCCTCGGTTTTCTGATCAGAGATCCAGCAATGCAGGAGCCAAGGAATGTTCGATTTTTCACAGCATAGCCTCCCATGTTTACACAACATATTTTAGCACGTTTACCATTGTTTCATTAACTAGCATTTTAGTTACTGTTCACACTGCTCTCTATTCTGTATTGGCTTAACATCAGCCCCTGTATTTGCACTTTCCCCACCACCACTCCCTTTGAAACCTAAGAATAGTCCAGTATCCTGTTCTCACACTGGGCAACCAGAGGCCTGTGAGAAACCAGGGAGCAGAAAACGAGCACATGAGCACTCTCCCCTCCAGTTGTTTCCAGCAACTGGTACTTGGAGGAATTGCTCCCTCCAACTGTGGAGGTACGAGCATCAACGTCATGGCTAGTAGCCCTCAATAGCCTTCTCTTCCATGAATTCGTCCAATCCTCTTTTAAAGCCATCCAAGTTGGGGGCCATTAATGCCTCCAGGAAGAGTGAATTCCAGAGTTTAACTATGCATTGCATGAAGAACTTTCTTTTATCTGTCCTAAATCTTCCAACATTCAGCTTCCTTGGATGTCTGTGAGTTAAGAGAGAGAAAATTACTATCCACCTTCTCAATGCCATGCATAATTTTATAAACTTCTACAGTGATACCTTGCTTTTCGAACATCTCTGTTGATGAACTTCAGTTTTTGAACACCATAAACCCGGAAGGAAATGCTTTGGTTTTCGAACGCACTTCGAAAGTCAAACCGGAAACGTGGCTTCCATATTGAATTTTCAGTTTTTGAACGTTTCGGGACTTGAACAGTCTTCCGAAATGGATTACGTTCGAAAATCAAGGTACCACTGTATTATGTCACCTCTCACTTGTCTTTTCTATGAACTAAAAAGTTCCAAATGCTGCAGCCTTTCTTCATCCCATCAGCACACCTGTGTCAACACTGCAAGCCAGGAGAGAATGCTAAGGCTGCAATTCTATATTACCCAGAAGTAAATCCCATTCAGCTCAGTGGACCTTGCTTTTGAGTAGGCATGTCAACCCAGTCAGAAACAGGGGAGTTGTTCTTTCTTTAACGCTTGCCAAGAAAGCTTATAAATAAATACTGAGTCAATTCTGAATTGACTCAGTCAAGGCGAATTCACCCGTTATTAATCAAAGCATGACATGAAATACAGTAGATTTCCTGAGTTGAGTCAGAAGTGTGGGACTATGGAAGAAATGTCAACCAGAGAACCACATATCTAATGTTCAAGAACCAGGGCTTTCTGAATAAGAGGCAGAAATGTACGTCTTGGCTCTTGGATCCTTTGGGACACAAGCCAGTTTTCTGCTAAAGTGCAAGAAAAGTCACTGTTGGACAGCACTAAACAAAACATCAGTCTTCATTACTTTGGTGAATTTGGATTTAAGTCAGATACTGGTTTCCTATAAGAATTACACCAGGTCAGTAGGTCTAACTCAGTGAGGGGATGGTGAGGGGAGGGGGGGTCAGTGCAAGGAAACAGAGGGGCAAGACCCTAATAATAATAATAATAATAATTTATTATTTATACCCCGCCCAACAAAAGGTTAAAAATATATTAAAACATCAGACATTAAAACTTCCCTAAACAGGGCTGCCTTTAGATATCTTCTAAATGTCAGATAGTTGTTTATTTCTTTTACATCTGATGGGAGGGCATTCCACAGGGTGGGCACCACTACTGAGAAGGCCCTCTGCCTGGTTCCCTGTAGCTTTGCTTCTCACAGTGAGGGAACCACCAGAAGGCCCTCAGCACTGGGCCTCAGTGTCCAGGCAGAACGATGGGGGTGGAGACGTTCCTTCAGGAGCCAGAAGAGGCCGTGTCTTCATAAGCATGGTGGGCTCTGAGGCACCGGGGGCAACGGAAGGTGCATTCTAGGAGGCTGAGACAGGCAAGAACCCACAGCCTAGCTCACTAGTTGGCCAGTTGGGGCTTATTAGCTCTGGGAGGAGGTGTGGGATTCCTCAGCTGCATTAGGCTCCGGACAGGTGGGGGTCACATGCGCTGTGTCTGCTCAACTTTCCATGTTGATGGACCACAGCTTGGGTGCCCTAGGAGCTCCACAAGCCTGCTTTTGGGGACTGAACCCCAGGTTCCCTGATCTTGAATTGGCTACAGAGATGGGAACCTGGCCTGACTGTTAGAAGTTGGACTTGGTTTGCTGTATTGAACCTGGACCATGTTTCCTGAACTGTTGAACTTCTGGACTATTGTTAGCCTCTGTCGTTGGCCTGTATACACCAGTGGGACTGGCTGCCGGGTAGACTGGGGTTCAGGACATGTGTTGCTGTTATGTCCTGCTTCTGGGATTCCTATAAGCATCTAGTGGCCCCTGTAGGGTGCTTGAACAGGACAGACCAGCAGAGCAAATGGGTCCAAGCCCCTGTAGATGGCCCTCATGAAATCCCCTCACCATAACCCATCTCCTTCCCCAAGCCATGGCTGATGGCCAGCTGTGCTTTGTGCGCCATCCTTGCCTTTAGGGAAAGCCCATAGCTCAGTGGAATAGCACATACACTGAATGCAGAAGGTCCTAGGTTTGTTCTCTAACCTTTCCAGTGTCCCCATCTGAACCCCTACAAAGTCATAGACTGTACAGGCAGTTGAGTTGCAAAGGACCCAATGGTCTGAGTCAGTACCTGGCCGATTCCTGTGCTCCTAGATTTATATCAGACCATCTCTTTGGGCCACAGCTGAGTCCATAAGAAACACAGAACAGCTATTTGTTCCCAGTTTGGTCTCTACCACAGTCTTGCTCATGTCTATCTCCACCACCCAGCACAATTGCATCAGAGGAGGAGGGTAAAGAAACACATCTGTGATGGCAATTGGGAGATGGAACGCAAAGGGACTTGTGTTGTTGTCTGGAGACTATAGCATATTCAGAAGTTAACCTCAGATTCAGGTGGGTATAGAGATGTGGGAGATATTTGAAAATGGTAAAAACAGAGAAACAGAGAGCTGAGCGTGATCCATAATGAGAGTATCTGCTTCTGCTTTGCAATTCAAAGGACATTTTCCTTTTTTCCCTCCTCTGAAAGAGGTAATGGGCAGAACAGTGAGAATTATGGGTAGTCATCCATAGTGTCATCAGAAAATGTAGAGTGTGAAGCACAGGAAGAGAAATTTGAGAAGCCCCAAAGCATGAAGGTAATGTGGCGAAGACTGAGGAAAGGAATCCTCCACTACTTCGGATGTTGATGTCCATGAATTCACAGGAAGATGGGAAAGGAAACAGCAGGAAAGCATATCCAATGAACTATGGTGAACTATGTATTTTCTTGGTGGTGAGCGACGGCACTTGAAAGAACTCTGTAGATTCAGTGTCATTTAATAGGGTATTCCAGTTCACCACATTTGTTCTTCACCTAACAATGAGGAGTTTCATTTGTCAGTTTGACACATGTTATATAAGATATTCCTCAGTGCCTGAATAACTGCTTCACACTATGATTGCAGCAGGTAAATAAAGTGCTTGTAAGTAGCAGAGAAGACTCCCTGGAAAACACCCTGATGTTGGGAAAGATTGAGGGCACAAGGAGAAGGGAGAAGGGGATGACAGAGGACAAGATGGTTGGGCAGTGTTCTCGAAGCTACCAGCATGAGTTTGACCAAACTGTGGGAGGCAGTGGAAGACAGAAGTGCCTGGCGTGCTCTGGTCCATGGGGTCACAAAGAGTCAGACATGACTAAACAACTAAACAACAACAAAGTAGCAGAGAAGGTGGTGGCAGTTGTAGCAGAAACAGTAATTCACCTGCAGTCTCCACCATAATGCCAGAAGCACCCTCATTTCACATCCGTGTTCAAACCCTAATGTATCTTTCCTTCAAGGTGTCTTCTGGCACCTGGTATTCCAAAGACTAACAAGGCTTCTCCCTGCTCATTTTCTGAGATCAGACACGAACAGACGTGTTTAGGGTGGTGTAGCCACAAGTCTTCACGAGAACAAAAAATAAACTGCCATGAAAACTTTGTTTCATTTCTATCTTACCTTTTTTTTCCCTCAAGGGGCTCAAGGTGGCGTATATGGCTCTCCCCCTCCTGATTTAAGCCCCCACAACAACCCTGTGATGCAGGTTAGGCTGGGAGGCTGTGACTGGCCCAGAGTCACCCAGTGAACTTCATAGCTGAATTGGGATTTGACCCCTGGTCTCCAGGGTTCAAGTCTGACACTCTAGAGTGACCCTGTTTAGGGAGGTTTTTAATGACTGATGCTTTAATGTATTTTAAATCTTTTGTTGGAAGCTGCCCAGAGTGGCTGGGGAAACTCAGCCAGATGGGTGGGGTATAAATAATAAATTATTATTATTATAGTACACTGATTCTAATTACATTTTAGGGCATTTTAAATTGTCGCTCAAATTTACTGAGTTAAAGTCATTTCAGAACTTGTGTGTGTGTTTGCTGAAAAGCTGTACATAAATAACTGAAATAAAAAACAAAAATAACTTAAAAACCTATTTTCTCTAATTGCAAGGCGATGCACGTTCCATCACTTCTCTCACTGCCTACTACAACACTGCACTTACTCATCTCTGTAGCTAAGTACAATGAGTAGTGATCAGAGTCACTCCCATGTTTGATTCTCTCAAATGGAGAACAATAAAGCTTGCATTTGTCTCCTTCATCTGGAATCATCAATCAAGACGTTAGCCCATGAACTCAGCTTGGGAGGCCGCAGGGAGGCAGAGGTAGCAGGAGTTTTGGAGGAGAGGTCTTGGCTGACACACAAGTTCAAGCATTACCGAAATACGGTGATGTGCAAATTTCCCCACAGCTCAAACTGTGTTGCAAACTGTGTTGCAGTGAACGCTCTTCTAAAAAAAAAAAAAAACTTTTGAGGATTGTAAATTGACACACACATATTTTGTGCCTGAGCTGGGAGGTCAGTGCACCTCAAACTGCACATGGTCCAAGAGGCTTTCTTTCCATACAAGCAAGTCAACAAGCCATAAAGCAAATACAGAGGCCTTCTTGATGACCTCAGAGGAACACTCCCAGTAGTTAAGTTCACGTAAGAGATGGCATTGATCCATCCCACTCTAACCAAACACAGAGTAGTGTGTGGCATTGCCAAACCATTTGACTGCACAGGAGCCAAGGGTAATTCTGTAAATTCCCTTTTAGAAAAAAAAGTTCAGGTCAGTTTCCGTGATCAAGGACATTTAGATTTCACATGAGAGTAAGGAGTTAAAGTAACCAACTTCTCAGCATGTGCCAACAGCAGCTATTGTGTTCTGAGCACTTCATCTCATGAATATGGAACAGGCTATGTGGATGTCAAATAGGCACATAAGCTCGTGATATATCTGCGTTCTAATTATGAACAGATCAAGAGTTTAAGGGCAAAAGTGGCTTGCCTTGTAATAAAAATTTTATGAGCTTGCAAGTTCAAATTATGAGCCTTTAAGTTTTGAAGTTCATCAGCATTGCTATCCTCTGGCTCCTCAAAAAAATTCTCTCTTTAGCATCCTCTATGACTCATTTTACACAGGAGCCAGTGAACAAGGCTTCTCGCCAGAAGCCTTTGGTGACTGTAGCAGCTAGCAAGTTTTGACAACTGCAGCAGCAGGTAGAGGTGGAGAGCCCCCTTGTGTCACTGTCCCAGAGTTGCCCACTTGGTCCTGCAATGCCCGGCCTCTTCTTAGATTCAGAGCAGCAAAGAGGGACAAGGAAGTTGTGATGAGCAACAATTTCTTTCACCCTCTCTGCTGCTCCAAGAAGCCTGGCACTGTAAACAGGAGGTAAACAGACAGACAGACAGGTGGCAGCAGCCATGATAGTGGATTGGAAGAAAAGGTTAAAGAGAGCTGTAGCCATTGTGAGAACTGTGAGCTGCTACAGTCACCTGGAGGCTTCTCGTCATATGGAACCTCAGTCATGGGCTTCTGTGTAAAGGTCGGGCTGAAAGTGTGGCTGGGGCAACCCAGTCAGATGGGTGGGGTACAAATAAAAAAACTGTTACTTTTATTATATAGTTCCTAACATTCCCTTCTGACGCCACCATACATATCCTAGGTTGATTTGCTGATCTCCCCTCCTGTCAGCTCTTTTGTTGTTGTTGTTGTTTAGTCCCGGTGGAGTACAGGATCAGGTTTAAGGTGCTGGTTTTAACCTTTAAAGCCCTATACGGCCTAGGACCCTCGTACCTACGGGACCGCCTCTCCTGGTATGCCCCACAAAGAAACCTACGGTCTGCAAATAAAAACATCCTGAAGGTCCCAGGCCTCAGAGAGGTTAGGCTGGCCTCAACTAGAGCCAGGGCCTTCTCGGCTGCGGCTCCAATCTGGTGGAACGCTCTGTCACAAGAGACTAGGGCCCTGCGGGACCTGACATCTTTCCGCAGGGCCTGCAAGACAGAGTTGTTCCACCAGGCCTTTGGTCAGGGCGCAGCCTGACTCCCTCCTCTGGCAACCTGCACAGAGTTTTGCTTAATGGTTGCCATCAACTTGATTTTAATTAATTTTTATAATGAAATATTTTTAGAATGTCGGTTTATTTGATTGTTTGATTGTTTGATTATTTGATTGTTGTTAGCCGCCCTGAGCCCGGCTTCGGCTGGGGAGGGTGGGATATAAATAACATTTATTATTATTATTATTATTATTATTATTATTATTATTATTATAGTCGTGTCCGACTCTTCGTGACCCCATGGACCAGAGCACACCAGGCACTACTGTCTTCCACTGCCTCCCACAGTTTGGTCAAACTCATGCTGGTAGTTTCGAGAACACTGTCCAACCATCTCGTCCTCTGTCGTCTCCTTCTGCCCTCAATCTTTCCCAACATCAGGGTCTTTCCAGGGAGTCTTCTCTTCTCATGAGGTGGGTAAAGTATTGGAGTCTCAGCTTCAGGATCTGTCCTTCCAGTGAGAACTCAGGACTGATTTCCTTAAGAATGGAAAGGTTGGATCTTCTTGCAGTCCATGGGACTCTCAAGAGTCTCCTCCAGCACCATAATTCAAAGGATCAATTCTTTGGCGATCAGCCTTCTTTATGGTCCAGCTCTCACTTCCATACATCACTACTGGGAAAACCATAGTTTTTACTATACGGACCTTTGTTGGCAAGGTGATGTCTCTGCTTTTCATTCATTTCAAGGTATCTGTGCTTAATTTGTATTGCTCTCCTATGGGCCCGCCACCGTTCTTAGGAAGGCTGAAGTTATATGGTTGGCGGAAAGCATTTATGCCTGTTGGTGCCGTACATGGTTCTTCACTCATGCAAACATTGCTTGCATGTGAATACTGCTAGACACTGCTACCCATGCAGACAAGTGCATAGGCTAAGAATCTTTTGAAGTTTTAAGGTACCTTTTACCACCTTTGGTGGACGTGCCCAAGGATTAAGGTCTTCTGGGAAATGATTTATAATGAAATGAAGAAGGTGCTTAAATGCACATTTGTGAAGAAACCAGAAGCCTTTCTCCTGGGCATGGTGGGCCAATTGGTATCAAGGAAAGATAGGACGTTTTTTATGTATGCTACAACAGCAGCAAGAGTACTTCTAGCAAAGTACTGGAAGACACAAGAACTACCCACACTGGAAGAATGGCAGACCAAGGTGATTGACTACATGGGACTGGCGGAGATGACTGGCAGAATCCGCGACCAAGGGAGAGAGACGGTGGAAGAAGATTGGAAGAAATTTAAAGTTTATCTCAAGAACTGTTGCAAAATTAATGAGTGCTAAAATGTTTTGGGTCAGGTAAAACAGAATTGCGGGGACAAATAATTGGATATGAGAAAAAGGATTCAAAGGGAAAAAAAGTGTTATAAGTTGACATTGGGGCTTGCTGGAAAACTTTAAAACAGGGATGCAGAAAGGGGAGGTATGAGGAAGTCGATGAAAGAAGGTTTAAGAAAAAAGGTGAAGAAATTATACATGTTTATATGTTTTTTGTTTTTGTATTGTTTTGTATTGTCTATTATTATGTGTTAAAAAACCAATAAAAATTTTATAAAAAAAAAAAGAATATTTTGAAGTTTTACACTCTGCATGGTTCGGTTAATGCTTTTCAGTGGCCGTCCCATTTAAACTGACCTGTGCATTGGCCCCCTGTTGCTTAATTTATTCCTTTTGCTTGCATTTGGTTATTGATTACATTTGGTTACCCTTCAAAGAGCTTGAAGCAGTATCCTATTCTTCCAACAGCCTGTAAAGTAGGTTAGACCAAGGGAAAGTGAGTTCCTCAAGGCTAAGCAGTGAGCTCCCTAGCTGAGCAAGGATTTGAATCTGGCTCACCCACAGACAGATGCAATATAACAGTGCATATAAAAGGCTTCTGCCTATGACAGCAGTGAAGATAAATGCTCACCAACTGAATATGAGGTTGCAAAAACAACTGATTGTTTCTTATCTTTGGAAAAAGTTGTCAAAGTATTAAAGTTTCAGAATGTGTCCTCCAGGGCACTCCTTACACTAAGGTGCTGTGAGTTTATAACCTGTTTCATAGCCCTTTCTGCTTGCACTCTCTCTCTCTCTCTCTCTCATTTTTCAACAAAGAGGGTTTTTTTTAACACATAGCTTCTATTTAAGGGTTAATATATTTGAAAGCTCATTAATTTGTGTTGGAATGAAATTTACAAACTTAAGGAGAAAATAGTTCTCCCCTTAAGCGAGAATTTAACTCTTACACAAGAAGAAGAAACTTTCCAGGCCGGCTGGAAACTGTTGTAGTTGTATCTTGACCCAGTTACTGGTTAACTTATCCACTATGAACCACATTTTTCATTAATGCAAGTTCTTATCTTTACTCTTCTGCCCCTTTCTAGCTTCAGTTCCTGATCAAAAATGATGATATTTCAGGTTACTCCATCGAAATAATGTCTGTCTTGTTTCAAGCTTGGAAATTTCCAGAGGCATATCCAAATTTCAGACCCAAATACAAAGGACTTAGGCACCTAAGATTTCAATGTTAGCATTATTAATGACTTGAAGCCTGACTTAGTTATGCTTAGAAATCGATGGGATTTAAATTTGTCATTACTAACTTAAATCCCATTAAATTTGGTGGGTCTACTCTTCTATTATTAATTAATTAATTAGAGTTATATACTGCTTTTCATCAAAAGATCTCAGGGCGGTTCTCAAAATAAAAATACAAGATAAAAATACAAATAAATGGTTAAAACGGAAACAACAAAACAATAGCTCCCACCACCACCACAAACACATTTAAAAGACTGTAGAATATTAATCAGCCAAAGATATGGTTTTAGAGAAATGTTTTTGCTGGGCACCCAAAGATATATAATAAAAGCATCAGATGAACTTCCCTGGGGAGAGCATTCCACAAACAGGGAGCCATTGCAGAAAGAGCCCGTTCTCGTGTTGCCACCCTCTGGACCTCTCATGATGGAGACAGACAAGGAAGGGCCTCAGATGATGAATGCAGAGTCCGGGTCAGTTTATATGGTGCGAGGAATGACTAAGTCTGGATCCAACCCATTATTACTATTCTCAAGTCAACAATAGGTCTTGTGGCTTAAAGACTGCATGTAGCACTAAACTAAACCATGGTTTAGCTTTGCAAGCTGCAGCAAGTCTTGGGCTTGTACATTCCCCCATTCTTCCTCCTCCTCTGGCATTGTCACCGGAGGTGGTAGTAGTAGTAGTAGTAGTAGTAGTAATAAATTGTTCTGTTGTTATTATTTATAGCCCACCCATCTGGCTGGGTTTCCCCAGCTACTCTGGGTGGCTCCAGACAGAATATTAAAAACACAATAAAACATTGAAATGGGGAGCACCCACTTCCTTTTTAGATTAAACCTTAGCTTGCGTTGCATTTGAACCTTAAACAGTGGTGAATCTTAACTATGGTTTTTGTTTTTGTTTTAAACTAGCCAGTTTCACAGGCTATGGCTTTTCTGAGCTTGAATGTCATGACAAAATGCAATTAATCTAAAATGAAAGGGAAATCTTCCAAACTCCTCCTCATGGCCATTTGTAAACCGAGTTAAAGTTCTTGTTTAGCTATAAAACCTTCTGATTGGCAAATGACAGGTCATTATTTCCCCAAGTAACTTTAAAAGGGGGGGGGGGTGTTGCTACACCTTACATGGAGTTTTGTGTGCCTATATATTTTATTCAGCAGTTTTTAACAACCAAAATTATGCTGGACAGAATGAGCCAGAGAGCAGAGAAAGGAAGAACAGAGAGGTACATGTTTAACCATTTTCCCTCTGGCCCATTTTCCCCGCCTGCCCTTTACAAAGATTCATCTTCATACTTCCAGCACTCCTGTAGAAGATTTGACCTGCCAGTAACCTGACCGAACAGGCAGTACTAGGGCAGAAATCAAGTAACAACTTATTCTTGAAAACATTCCAACTTGGGATAGCACACATTTAGAATACTCTGGTCAGGAGGGGAAAATATTTCTTTTGTCCTTTATGTTTCTCATCCGTGCTTCCAAAAATGGGTTTAAAGAAAACATAGTCTGTGTATTTCTGCATGAGGAGACTTTTCTCCAGTATGTGTGTGTGGCCACATATTTCATAGGTGGCGAAGATATAAATGTCTATCCTCCAAAGTGGGTGTCAAAAATCCCTTTGCATGGTGTTTTTGTGTGTGCCCTGGAGCTTTTACAGAAAAAATATTTTTGGGAGCTTGTAGAGAGCAATTACATTCTGGATGGCTTTCTGGCTCTGGGAGAGATAAGCGGAGATTAATTCAACCTGGAAGCAAGCTTTTAAAATATGGCAGGGATGATTCATATACGGTAAGCCCAGAAACCAGAAAGGCCATAGCCTTGTGCAGATGATCTCACTACAAATGGAGGGAGAGAATAGGATCACATGTGCTGTCTGCTCCCCTGTCTCCCATGTGCTCAGTTCAATGTTTGTACAGAGCCTGTGCACATGATCAAAAGCCCTTGTCTTCCAGCTGCACGCATGTCAGCTGTATTCAGAAGCCTGGAGCAGGCAGTAGCAGATGGTGTCGTGGGGCAGAGGTGTTTTCCTGACCTCGTGGCAAGGGAGTTGCTGCTGCTTGCTTGGGGGGAGGAAGTGGCAGGGAAGGCAGCACAGTGCAAATGCATCAGCGGAGCCAATCTCCTGCCAGTGTGTTTGCACCACACCACCCTCCCCATTGCCTCACCCCTCCTGGTAAGTAGCAGTGGCCTGCCTGCAAGGAGGTCAGGTAAGTGCCTTTGCCTCACTATGATATCCGCTACTGGGAGATTCCACACCCCTCCTTACATGAATTAAATGTATGGAAATAATGTCTGCCTAGGATGGGAAAGAGCCCTTATCCAACCAAAAGTAAAGGACCGCTAGTATTTTAAGTACCAGTTAATGACCCTGGATGTGATGCATTACATTAGGCTTCCTCAAACTCGGCCCTCCAGATGTTTTGGGACTACAACTCCCACCATTCCTAGCTAACAGGGCCAGTGGTCAGGGATGATGGGAATTGTAGTCTCAAAACATCTGGAGGGCCGAGTTTGCCTATGCCTGCATTACATTGATGGAAAATTCCAGTAGGTTCAATGGGGCTTATCTGAGCATTGTGATACAGGCAGGAGTCCATATCCCCACTCACATGGACAGCACATCTAGAAAGCTGTTTATTAAGTGTATTTAAAGTATGAATGTGACAAACAGGTGTTTGAAAATGTGTATTATGCAGGGGCATCTATCAGAAAGTCAGGGTTAGCAATGGCTCTTCGTTCTGTGAACACTCAGTACAAAACCTGGTTTTGTTTCTTGGAATGTATGAAACGGCCTTGCTTCAAGTTCATGTTTTCGGACCTAATTATTTTTCTAAAACTGAATCTTGCTTTGCTGCATTATGCTTCAGAAGGAAAGGGAAATAGTTTCTCTAAAGAATTCATGTTGAATTTGGCTCCCACTCCACACAGTTAGATGACTATAGATACAGTTCTATACATGCATATCTGAGAGTAAGCTCCCTAGAACTCAGTGGGAGTTACTTCTGAGTAGACATGCTTAGAATTGTGCTGCCAGCGACTTGCCAGACATCCCTGCCCACAGAAAGGACCCAAGAAATAAAAGTTAAAAGTCTTTTTTTAATCCTTAACTGAGGAAGTGGGAACTGGAGTTGTAATTCTGAAATGCTAATGTATATTTTTTAAAGAAAAAAACCACAGCCTTGGCATGCCATGCATACATTACACCTTACACAGAACACTTGTAAGAAAACCATATTAATTTTTTGACATTTCTGAAGAGACGTCTCTTCCATGTTCAAAGCAAAATATTATTTCTGCTTCCCGCCCATTCCAAAACTAAACCTCTAAAAGCTTCCAAGTTGCAAATGAGTCACAGAAGTGTGCTGCAAAAAGGTGCCCTGAAGGATATTGGGTTCCTATTCAGCCACACCCAAATAGGTCAACTCTGTAGTAGTGGAAGATTACAGCAAAAGTACAAAGCCTGTAAGTACAAGGTGAACTAAATCAAATAACAGAGGGAAATAAACCATGCCAGGGCTGCAAAGAGTCAGCCATTGCAGTGGTTGTTTCAGGTAAGAAGAAATACAGCATCAGTAAGAGAATAGCACTTTAATCAGAGCCTCTGGCATTAAAGTAAGCAAGCTTTTGAGTTACACAGAACTCTTCAGCAGGCAGAACAGAAATGTAAATGGTTTTCAACTATGTACAGCACAAAGTTGAATCCCAAAAGAGGACATATAGAAGAAGAAGAGGAGTTTGGATTTGATATCCCACTTTATCACTACCCTAAGGAGTCTCAAAGTGGCTAACATTCTCCTTTCCCTTCCTCCCCCACAACAAACACTCTGTGAGGTGAGTGGGGCTGAGAGACTTCAGAGAAGTGTGACTAGCCCAAGGTCACCCAGCAGCTGCATGTGGAGGAGCAGGGAAGCGAACCCGGTTCACCAGATTATGAGACCACCGTTCTTAACCACTACAACATGCTGTATTACCATAGGGCTGCATCAGCCAATACAGCACCTCTCCTTTCCAGTTCACATTATGATTTGATCTGTCCCTGCACTGCTGTGTATGGGTCCCCAGATGTTGTTGGACTACAACTCCCATCATCCCTGAGCTCTGGCCTTGCTAGCTAGGGATGATGGGAGTTGTAGTCCAACAACATCTGGGGACCCAAGGTTGAGAATGGCTGATCTAGTACATACCCACTTAATTTCAAGATTATGGGGTGTCTTTTGGCTTACTCTCTTTTGAAAGGAAAAGTGGGGAACAAAGTTAAATAGGTTGATACATAGTTGACACACTAATAACCTTACAGAAGTAAAAATAAAATAAAAAATGAAGCAGGATAACCCTTGACACATCTCGCACAGTAACTGAGTTTTGCAAAGTTGGAAACCCACAAGAGAGGAAAGGCATTAGGTGGTGCTGAATTATGTAGACATGAAAGAAAAGTTCTAAGAAATATTAATAGTGTTAACTTTTGTGCAACTGCTAATAGAATATAGTGCTGGGATCTTTGTTTCAGTGAACTGTGTCTCTGAACAAACTGGTCATAATGCAAAATGTAAAACAAAAACATCAGAGAGTCTTGTGGCACCATATTGATCAATTTATTTATTGTAGCATAAACTTTTTGTAGACTATAATCCACTTCATCAGTTGTATAAAGTGAGATTCTCAGTTGTCAGCTATATGATATATAGACATGGTTTGGCGGTTGAGGGTCGTGTGTGCATGTTTGTGTGCATGTGTGTAAACAGTGACATCAGAGGGAAATGAAAGGCAGAAAAGAGCAGATAGTGATTGTTATGCAGTTAGAAGTGGCAATTTACCAAAAACAGTTGCTGGTAACACAGAGACCCTGCCATTGCTTTGTAAGTGCCACAAGCCTCTCTCTTGGTTTTGCTGCAAGAGACTAACATGGCTACCCCTCTGGAAATTGTTGAAATAAAAATAAATAGTGTAAAGATGTTCATAGAACCCAATTTTTAAAAAGAAAGTTTTGCAGACACATCCTAGGAATGTAACTGAGGATGCAAGATACAGACATACCTCCAAATAGGAATAAAAACATTTTACTCCTGCAGGCCTTGCATTCTCTAAATGACAGGCGTGCATGCTTTGGATTCCCGCAATGCTTTACTTAATAATCCTTTGCACACTTACCTGGGAGCAAGCACACTGAAAGTGAGCCTTATGACTAGATGTCCGTAGGAGCGTGCTGTTAGTCTTCATGTTTGCTTTTCACCCTCATACTTTAGGTGGACTGGAGACTTGTTTATGGGGTTTGTTGTGAAATGGGATCTTGCTGAAAATAATTTTTTGTATCTTTATTTTAGATATTATTATTATATATGTGGGGATTGTTCAATTTGATTGTGTATTTTTGGTGTTGTATTTATTGTTTCTGACTACTTTTGTTATGTTGCAACCAGTGATGGACCTATATTTGGGGGGCCCTGAAGCTTTAACTCTTACGGGGACCCCCTTGCAACCAACAATGAAGTCTGGGTAATGTCTGTTATCTTCTTCAATGGGGTTGTCTCACAACACATCAGATCACCTTTGCAACATCTGTAATACTGACTCTCAAACTTTGGGATTCATGAAATATATACCAAAAAAATTAATCAAACTCAAATTGGGTCTACAAGACCCCAAATTGTAAGCAAATTTTATACATAGGGTGGTTTGGAAGCTTCAGCTTTTGACCTATAAAGCCTTAAATAGCCCAGGACCCCAATACAGTGGTGCCTCTGGTTACAAACTTAATTCGTTCCGGAGGTCTGTTTTAACTTGAAACCGTTTTTAACCTGAGGTACCACTTTAGCTAATGGGGCCTCTCGCTACCGCCAGCACGCTATTTCTGTTCTCATCCTGAGGTAAAATTCTTAACCCGAGGTACTACTTCCAGGTTACTGGAGTCTGCAACCCAAAGTGTTTGTAACCTGAAGTGTCTGTAACCCGAGGTACCACTGTACCTCAAGGACCACCTTTCCTCATATGAACCAACCCTGTGATTGTAATCTGAGACCCGTTTTTGCTTGCCTTCTCCATGAACTGTCCGGAGGGTGCAACGTGAGAATGGGCCTTTTCTGTGGTTGCTTCCCGCTTGTGGGACGTACTCATGAGGCGTCTTCACTATATATCTTTAGGCACCAGCTGAAAACACTTATCTATAACCAGGCCTTTGCCTGATTAACATTCTAAGGCCTTTTAAATGTGTTTGTGAGAGGGGAGTTATTGGTTTGTCTTTGTTTTATTATGTATTGTGTATTTTTATGTTGTGAACTGCTCTGTGATCTTCAGATGGGGGGTGGTATACAAATTCACTACAGAATAAGAGTAAGTGTGAAGTTAACCTAAAACCCACCATCCCTAGTGGCGGCCTTCAAATGTGGACTACAACTTCCATCAGACACAGCCAGCATGACCAATGGTCAGGGATAATGGGAGTTGTAGTCAAAAAAATCTGGAGATGTTGCCTAACCCTGGTTTTATACATTGCCTACCCCGATTTTATGTGGTGCTGACCTATGCTGCCGGGGTTACAGCATTTTAATCTGATTATCCCTGCCTTCCATTCAGCATCATTTTTTACCTTTCTTTCAAATAACTCCAAACAGTAATACTTTACTTTAAAAACAATCGTCCTTTATCTCTTCAACCTTTTCTTCAGTGGCTTTGTTTCTGTTTGCAGCTTAGGCTGCAACCTTAAACCCATCTGCAGGCTCTAAAGTTAATTGGATTTGTGAGCTTCCAAAGACATTTCAGAACAACAGCCTTTGATTATATTGTTTTGCTCCCTTACTCCCAGCAGTGGCAAATTCAAGGCAGTTTTTTTCAGGGCCAAAGGTCAGAGCTTCGGTGCCTTGTGCTGTGAGTGACTTACAAATTCAGAAGGAAAGTCAAGTGAAGGTGGCTTGTGTGTCATTCCCAAGTTAGATTCTACACAGTTTCATATTGCCAAGAACATGAGGACAGAAAATGTGTGTACAATGTGCACATTCTCTTTTCCATTTCTTCCTTTTATGTGCATCTCACGTCCATGCATTGCACACTACCCAGAATGTGCAAAAAGATGAATCATGAGTCATTCACAGCGCTGCTGCAACTGAGGAGCTGAGATTGTAGTTCTCTGGCTCTTTCCTGAAAAAATGCTGTATTTGTTTCTGCTTTTGTAAATTGTGCTGCATTAGTTTTCTTCCACCCTGGGATCATACAACAAAGGGTCAGCCAGATATTATCTCAAAAAAAATCAGGCAGCCTCTGTCGGCACTATTTTGTAATGTTTAAAGCTACCCTCAGTGCTTGGCCCCAACGATTTCCCATGGCACTCCTGCTAATTCTCTGGAGTACCACTGTGGAGGGCACAAAAGATGTGCACAGGGTGGGGGAAGATTCTTGGCAAAGTTTAAAAGCCCTTTATTGAATATATTCCAGACTGGACTCCAGAAATTTCACATAAAACACCACTATTACCAATGGCAGAAGGCTGATCGCCGAAGAATTGATGCTTTTGAATTATGGTGCTGGAGGAGACTCTTGAGAGTCCCATGGACTGCAAGAAGATCAAACCTCTCCATTCTGAAGGAAATCAGCCCTGAGTGCTCACTGGAAGGACAGATCGTGAAGCTGAGGCTCCAATACTTTGGCCACCTCATGAGAAGAGAAGACTCCCTGGAAAAGACCCTGATGTTGGGAAAGATGGAGGGCACAAGGAGAAGGGGACGACAGAGGACGAGATGGTTGGATAGTGTCTTCGAAGCTACAAACATGAGTCTGACCAAACTGTGGGAGGCAGTGGAAGACAGGAGTGCCTGGCGTGCTCTGGTCCATGGGGTCACGAAGAGTCGGACACGACTAAACGACTAAACAACAACATTACCAATGGCTTACTCTTGATTGCAATGACTTGCAGATTGTGCCCATTTTCTTTTCTAGTGATGCTTCTCTGCTGTACTGCCACATTCCTCCCTCCATTTCGTGCCTCTGTTCCACCAGTCTCTGCAAGTAGGAGAGGCTTGGCAAGGTCAGTAGACTCTTCTCACTTCTTCTTTTCAGAGGCGGCCGCTGGAGCAATAGCAGCCCAGTTGCCATCAGGAGTCCAGCTCCTTTATTCCAAAGAAGACACACTCCTTATGTTTCCATTAAAGATTTCAGCTGCAATTGTTGGGGAGAAAAAAAGTCCACCTTGCCTGCCTGGCATCCGTACAGTAGCTTACACTACCCGCAGATCAACAAGCAAGGATTTCATTGCCCCCGTATTTTGCTGAAATCAGCCCCAGAAGGCACAAAAGCAAGTAAGGTGATAACATTTAATTTATCAACACCTGTTGGTAAGAGAACACAAGCTTTAGAGCTTACGCGGCGATAATCCTGCACTTGGCTTTCAAGGGGAAATTGACTGAACTGTGCAATCAGTGCCAGATCTACAAATTTTGCAAAGTCTGTACTGCTGCCCTCCACTCCTTGCTTGTGAACTCCAAGCTGCAAACCTGCAAATTCAAAATAACAAGAGATTGGAAGTCACTGGTCCGGAAAAAAAATCATTTTCCAATGCTTATTGCTTGGATACACCTTAACAAATTTTAAAGCGCAGTAATGATCCAGGTGGATTTTCCCTCCACTTCAAATCAAGTTGAGCAAGTCTGCATTTAATACTTAGATGAGAGGCCTCCAGGGAAGCTTAGCCCCAGCTTCCCTTGAAGAAAAGCTGGATAAGATTTGGCAAATAAATAATTAAGACGTCACTTCTTAGCTCAGTCTTGCCTACACAACCTGGCCCTCCTTGATGTGGGGGGAGGGGGTGTTGAACCTGGGACCTTCTGTATATGAAGCAGAGTCTCTGCCACTGAGCTATGACCCTCCCCTCCTCCACTTCCCAAAGCATGGGAACAAACCTTGTAAAAAAGCCCATTTCAAAGGGGCTTGCTTTTGCATTGCTTCAGGCAGTGGCAGGTGTGGAAAGGGAAGGGATGTGGGGGGGGGGGAAGCTGCCAGACAGAGGATGATGGCAGGTGGGGGTCCTGCCCCCCAATATAAATCCTGCCTGTGCCCATGGGTAGGGTGCTGTTACACACACACACCCCTACACCTGCCACCCAGGGCATATGCCCCCTTCCCCCTTCTCTCTTCTCAATCCAGGGCAGTGTGCAACTTCCACCTACACATCTAATTGCTGTGTCCATATCCTCAGCTGATAAAAATGCTTTTGTTATGCCTGAATTGCAAGTGAAAGCTGTTAGACCTTTGGATGCGTGCGGATTCTGAGGGGGAGGCAACTGTGTTTTTCATTTCCAAATGTCCCTGAGCAATTTTGTGCCTTTCTTTATAAGACACAATGGATGGTTGCAGTAGTAGCAGTTGCTATGCTCAGAGTTTGCTTAAGAAAACCACCCTCAGGTTTCAGCTCAGTAGACGACATCAGTTAATAGATCACAACTGGGAGCTGCAACAACTGCACTACAGTACTGAATTTCTCACCAGTCTGTTTCTCTTAAAAGCTCCATGATGGAGGGCATCCACCTCTAATATTGTTACAGGCCACCCGAATCCTGTTGCTTTATATGTATATGGTTTTAAATTATGGTTATTATAACCCATTTTTGGATTTTTTTTGTAATAAAAAGTAGGCTCAATTTCCCCCCACTACATCTCTACTCAGAAACAAGTCCCATAAAATACAATGGGAATTGCTCTGAGAGGCACATGTGTGTATATTAAGGCTGCAACCCTCTCTAAAAAACAGGGAAGAAAATCATACTGTTGTCAGTTTCTGCGGGGTTAGGCTGAATGATGTCTGAGTCCCTTCTAATTCCTGGATCTAGCAAGGGTTAAAATCTAAGGGAGGGTCCCATTGTTAATGGCCCTATGTATGGGTCATTAGTATAAGAAAGGCAGTTGCTCTGTGCCAATGGGCAAATGGGTGGGCCCCTCCCCAACCTGGCTGGTAGTGAGAAAGACAAAAGCAATATAGTTGTGTAAGAGAGCTGGGCGAGAAGCAGGCTGCGGGCTGTGAGGGAGAGACATGCTTGATTTCTGCTCAAATCCTAGGCTGTGGCTATGGGAGAAGCAAGACCTTCTTGGGTGTTAATGATATGAGCCCCTCCATCATAGACTCAGGCTATAAGGAAGGTAAAGTGACCCCTGACCATTAGATCCAGTCGTGGCCGACTCTGGGGTTGTGGCGCTCATCTCACTTTATTGGCCGAGGGAACCGGCGTGCAGCTTCCGGGTCATGTGGCCAGCATGGCTAAGCTGCTTCTGGCGAACCAGAGCAGCGCACAGAAACACCGTTTACCTTCCCGCCGGAGCGGTACCTATTTATCTACTTGCACTTTGACGTGCTTTCGAACTGCTAGGTTGGCAGGAGCAGGGACCAAGCAACAGAAGCTCACCCCGTCACGGGGATTTGAACCGCCGACCTTCTGATCGGCAAGTCCTAGGCTCTGTGGTTTAACCCACAGCGCCACCCACGTCTCTATATATGTGTGTTAATAAACCATATATCATAAAGATGCTACAACCTCCGCTGTCCCTCATTCCAAGGAAACCAAGCCCTAGGTGAACTCATTGAACCCATGGCGTCTCACACCGCTCAGATGTTAGGATGGCATGCAATGCTACATGGGAAAGAAGGACCGATGTACCCATGAACTCCTTTGGGAGGTTGTGAGCTTCCTTCATCGGAGGTTTTTAAACATGAGTTGGGTGGCCATCTGTCTGGGATGCTTTAGTTGAGATTCCTACATTGCAGGGGGTTAGACAAGAAGGCCCTCGGGATCCCTTCCAACTCTACAATTCTATGATTCTATGAAGGAAAACTGTCTGCAAAATGATTGCAAGCTGTGGGGGGTGGTTTATCACAGCCCATTTGAAGAAGGCAAAGCTAATGAGCTGGAATGGTTTCTGGCAGCTAAGGGTCTTTGTGATGCAAAACAGACAAACAAAAGGATCTGTCTCTGGAAAAGCATAAAGAGACTGATGCGCTAAGAGCCCCTGCTCCCTTTTTGTTCTCCATCTTTAATTGTGCTAATTATCCAATAAAATGCTCAGCACATTTAGTAGCCTGTCTACTTGGAGCTTCAAAGACAACTTTTAACCAATGGGTAGTCTCACTTAGCTCCATGATCACTGCAGATGGTGACAGCAGCCATAAAATTAAAAGACGCCTGCTTCTTGGGAGAAAAACAATGACAAACCTAGACAGCATCTTAAAAAGTAGAGACATCACCTTGCCAACAAAGGTCCGTATAGTAAAAGTTATGGTTTTCCCAGTAGTGATGTATGGAAGTGAGAGCTCGACCATAAAGAAGACTGATCACCAAAGAATCGATGCTTTTGAATTATGGTGCTGGAGGAGACTCTTGAGAGTCCCATGGACTGCAAGAAGATCAAACCTATCCATTCTGAAGGAAATAAGCCCTGAGTGCTCACTGGAAGGACAGATCCTGAAGCTGAGGCTCCAATACTTTGGCTACCTCATGAGAAGAGAAGACTCCCTGGAAAAGACCCTGATGTTGGGAAAGATGGAGGGCACAAGGAGAAGGGGACGACAGAGGACGAGATGGTTGGATAGTGTTCTCGAAGCTACCAGCATGAGTTTGACCAAACTGCGGGAGGCAGTGGAAGACAGGAGTGCCTGGCGTGCTCTGGTCCATGGGGTAATGAAGAGTCGGACACGACTAAACAACTAAACAACAACAACAGTCTCACTTAAGTGTCAGTCCCCATTACAAGACAAGACTGGCACATTTACAGTACAATCATAACCATGCCTGAAGGAACTGAAGGCAAATTGTGGTTGGAAGACATGAAATTCAAGGCCCTATTTGTTTATTTTAACCCCCTCAAAAATTGGCACTTATTGATATTTCATAACAATAAAAGCAGAATGATTAACAATACATAATTGTTTTCCCTTTTTGTTTATTTTTTAAAATAAAGATTTATTAACACTTTTCACAGTACAATAAAAGACAAACTAGTTACACAAAAAATATTTTTTAACAGAGAGAATAAAAGAAGAAAGAAGAGATAGAAAAATACAGGATTCTCTCTCACAAATATATCTTAACATTTGTCCCATACAGAAAAGGATGTGTCCTACCTGCTCTCATCTAGCGGCATCCCTCTCTTCTTCCAGTCTCTAACCCTGAGAGAGTTCCCCTTCCCTGTCTCTCACACACAGGGACCTTCATACTGCTTGCAGTTCTTACTGAAATACAGTAAGATAAAATATTAAGAGAAATGATAATAGAATACTGAGAGAATGAAAGATAAGGATAACAACAAAATTCCGTTTACATTGTTCCCAACAGCGTACATTTTCATGCAACTGGTTATGCCATTACGAAGATACTCCATTTCTCAATCAAACTATTAATGTTTAATTAATTGTTGCTAGGGAACAACAGAAGGAGAGGACTGTTGCCTTCAAGCTTCGCTTTTGGTTTCTGGTTGAACCTGTGGAATGCTGGAATTTGAGATATATTGACATTTAGTCTGAGCAAACAGGGATCATCTTTTGTAAGAAGGGATTAATCTGAGCAAAGATATACCATAAAGCAGTGGGTGTAGGGTGGCATCCATGTGTGGACTGGACAATACCTAGTGAGATCTCAGACCCCAGAGAGGAGGTGTTTGAGCAGGAATTCATCTGGTTTGAGGTCAGAGTTTTAAGCTGCCGTCCGGAAGCACACTTACTCAAAGGCCAGCCCTACAAGGAACTGTTGAAAGAGCTAAGTATGTTTAACTGGGAAAAGGAAAGATTAAAGGGAGTAATGAAAGCTGTCTCCAAAAGCTGTTCTGCAGAAGATGGAGAAGACCTCTTCCCTGTTGCTCCTGAAGGCAGCTTAGGCAGGACTAGAACCAATGCTTGGATATTGTACATTCAGCTAAAAATTAGGAGAAACTTCATAAATGGCAAGAGTTGTTTGATATTGGGACAGACTGCCTGGGGAGGTGTTGCGCTCTCCTTCACTGGAGGTATTTAAGCAGAGATTGGACAGCCATCTGTCAAGGACACTGGAGTTGCATTCTATGTTTTATCCTGCGTGGAGCCGGAGGTTAAACCAAGATCCCTTCCAATTCTAAAATTATATGAGAGAGTCAAACCCATTGTGTACGTCAGTAGAGCACGTGTAAGCCCGCACCGCCTCAGTTCTGCCCTATTCTGGTGCTGAACACACCACACACACATGGTTGCGTGTGCATTGAATGTGCACAAAATGGGAGTTGCCTGTATGCAGGCCCTGTCTGCACAATATATTTAAAATAGTATCATACCACTTTAAACCATCATGGTTTCCCCCAAAGAATCCTGGGAAGTGTAGTTTGTTAAGGGTGCTGAGAGTTGCTAGGAGACCCTGTATTCCCCACATAGAGCTGTCATTCCCAGAGTTCCCTGGGAAGAGAGATTGGTTGTTAAACCACTCTGGGAATTGTAGCTCTTTCCCAAGGGCATGGGGGAAAGTTTCTCTTTCATTTTACTTGTGTTGTCCTGCAAGTTAGAGGGAGAGAGAATAGAGATGTCAGGAGGCTTGGATTCCTTTTAGAACCTGCCACTGACAGACTGTTTTACTGTGTGTTATTTGGAGATAATAATAGTCACCTGCTAGGAAGGTTGTAACAGTTAAGGTTTTATAAAGATATACCCCTGGAAGAAAGGCACAAAAAGCATATTGTTGTCTGTTGAAAAGGCTAGAATTCAAACATACCAACTGCTTCCTTCCTTTGTAGGTGTAGCTACTAGCTTCGGTTTGGTTTGATGGCTACAGTGCTACAAAAGAGGGGGAGGTACAATTCCGTGTTTCGTGTCAAGTCCGAGACAGGCTAACAACTTGGTAATTACCAGTACGAAAGACCTGGAGGATGAATGCCTTGAAACAATTGTGCAAACCCCACACAGGAAGCATTATATGCTGTTGTGCATCTAGACAAGAAATGAAACAGCTTATTCCCTGATCCTTTAGTTGGAAATAAAAGGACTGCTTCATTCTCATGCTGCATAATTCCAATGGAAATGTACCATAGCTGTCAACTTTCCCTTTTCTTGCGAGGAATCCTATTCGGAATAAGGGAATTTTCCTTTTAAAAAGGGAAACGTTGACAGCTATGAAATGTACTTTCGTGTGGAGAACAACAAGGCAACCCACATGTTCACTATCACATGTCTTTATCTAGCATTGGGTGGGAAATCTCTGGTCCACAGGCCAATCTTGACCTGCCATTTTGGCCCACAAGGCCATTTCCTCAAAACTGCACCCACCTGTCAACCAACAGGCGCCACTGGGTGACATCAGCTGATGGGCCAAGTTCTGCTTGCCAGTGCATTCCCTGCAAGGTGCACAGAGAGCAAGACTGAATTCTACACTCATCAGCTGATGAGCATTTCCTGTAGGCAAACCAGACCCCTCCCTGGACCCCCTGGGTCAACTATGACAGGTGGGTGAGACCACACACCTAGCAGTCGCCTGGTGTCATCATGGCATCAGATGATTGGCAGGTGGGTGACCCTGCCTGCCTGCCTGCCTTCCCACCTGCAATCAGCCCAGAGATGATACTGGCTCAGTTTCCTTCTCCTTATAGAACTCAACAGGGATGAGGATGAGGCCAAAATGAGCTGGCTCTGCCTGTCTTTGGTTTCATCTACTGTTGGTTTCCCTGTTTTCCACCAAACCTGGGCACCTTCCACTACTGAATACACCTATTGCCAACTCAGCTCTTTGTCTCTATAAATAACCTGAAATGGACACTTGTATTGAACTACTTGGCCTCTTTATTTCAATAGGAATGAGAGTAAGTTGCCCTAAAAATAGCTCTTCAATTCAGGGGCTGTTAGCTGAGTGCTGCATTCAGTGCTGTTGCCTTTCCTTAGTTCTGACTTAAAGATCTGAGGGGGTGGGGGCCAATGAAGTATTTCTATAATACAGGGAGCTGAGTTGGCAATAGCTGCATTTCACCCTGATACACACACAAAGTAAGTCTGATTGTTAATACATACCACAAACTTACAGAAATATAGCACCTGACTAATGCGTGTTATAGGTAAAATATACACTTTCGCATATAATTTTGCCTATAATTAGGTTACTTTAAAAATTAAAACAAAACAAAACACAAGTGGCTTGGAATTGTGCAGGGGCTCAATGCAAGAGGTAGTCCAATGTGGGCAAAGGTCACCCGAGTCAGAACTGCCAAATTCCATGTATAAATCCTTTTTAAATGGTTTCTTCCATCACCTCCAGCACCACTCTGGCCTCTCTTATAATTGCTGCTCTTTGAAAAGAGAAGCCTGCCAACCTGTCAAGACACCCTAACAAATTGCTTCCAGCTGTTAAGGCAGAGAGTTCCATCTGTACTTTTGGTCTGGTGAGACGGGATTGCTCTTTAAGGAGGGCAGGGATAGAGAATCTGTGGCCCTCCAGATGTTGTTGGACTGCCAACTCCCATCAGCCCTAACCAGCATAGCCAAAGGTTGCCATTCAGGCCCCATCTGCGCAATACATTTAAAGCAGCATCATACCATTAAAACAGTCATGGTGTCCCCCAAAGAATTCTGAGAAGCGTTGTTTCAGAAGGATGCTGAGAGTTCTTAAAGGTAAAGGGACCCCTGACCGTTAGGTCCAGTCGCGGACAACTCTGGGGTTGCGGCGCTCATCTCACTTTACTGGCTGAGGGAGCTGGCGTACAGCTTCCGGGTCATGTGGCCAGCATGACTAAGCCACTTCTGGCGAACCAGAGCAGCGCACGGAAATGCTGTTTAGCTTCCTGCCAGAGTGGTATCTATTTATCTACTTGCACTTTGTGCTTTCAAACTGCTAGGTTGGCAGGAGCTGGGACTAAGCAACGGGAGCTCACCCCGTTGTGGGGATTGAAACCGCCGACTTTCTGATCGGCAAGCCCTAGGCTCTGTGGTTTAACCCACAGCACCACCCCCTATTCCCCTCATAGAGTTGCAATTCCCAGAGTGCTCTGGGAAGAGGCATTGATTGTTAAACCACTCTGGGAACTGCATTTTCGGTGAATGCTCAAGATGCACCTCTTTTCCCTGAGTTGTGTGTTTTCAAGACCCACCCTATTTCTGTGAAAGGTTGCTCCCCTCCCCCCTGTTCTCAATCCTCAGTTTTAACTTGTTGTAGCCTGCTCCAAGACCTGCTGATGAAGGATGGGTAATAAATTTAATTGTCATCCCACAAAAAAAAAAAAAATAAATTTAATTGTCATCGTCATAATCACCACCGGAGTAGATTCACCTCCTTGCCACTGTGATGGCTGCCTCTTCTCTTGGACTTTTCATCTGGGTTCAGTGTGCACAGCCGCCCAGAAGGAAAAGAACAAGTTGAACAGAAGTTGCTGTTCTTTCTCCTGTCAGCAGACACTCAGAAAGAGCAAGTAAACAGGCAATGGCAACAAGGAGAAGGTGGAGCAGGGCACTAGTTGGCAATGGACCCCCTGTCCCATCCTGGCTGAGGCCTTGGTTTTGACAGCGGCTTGACCATGACAACCCTTGACTTCAGTTTTCATTGGGATTGAACTGTCATGGGCCTGTGTAGTTCCTTGCCTGTTTCAAGGACTATCAAAATTACTATAAACCTGCACTCCTAATCCCATGTGCCTGGGAGTAATCCGTACTGAATTCAATAGGAGACATGGCTAGGATTGCAGCCATAATTATGCCAACCAGCAACAATATGCAAGAGAGGGGGAAATATACAAATATTCTTTACTTGTAGAACTTATACATAATAAGTGGTGCTACTATTTATACAGATTCAGTAGTAGTAGTGGTGGTGGAGGTAATAGAGTTTTCTAGTACAATGGTACCTCGGGTTAAGTACTTAATTCGTTCCGGAGGTCCGTTCTTAACCTGAAACTGTTCTTAACCTGAAGCACCACTTTAGCTAATGGGGCCTCTTGCTGCCGCCACACCGCCAGAACACGATTTCTGTTCTCATCCTGAAGCAAAGTACTTAACCCGAGGTACTAACCCCAGAAGGGTTAGCGGAGTCTGTAACCTGAAGTGTATGTAACGTGAAGCGTATGTAACCCGAAGTACCACTGTACTACCTATAGTGAGCACGTTTAGTACAAGAGATTTAAGGACAGGATTTTTGGCTCTGTTTCACTACTTCAGCTTCACTGCTTCTCCTTCAAACAATTCCAAAAGGCGTCATTTCCCTATGGCATATCCCAAAGGCAGGTGCCGAGTTTTGTTACATAACAAATGGCAATGGCCAAGGCCTCAAGTCAGAACAGGAGCCTTGAAGGAAGGGACAAGGCACCGTTCAGTCGCAAGGGGAATACTGTTTTTGCCTCTCAGTGCCTCACCCCAGTGTTTTTCCACTGCTCGTACCTGTATTTCAAGTCAAGACTTTAGCACTGGGAGCCTTCTAAAGAGGATGTTACTTCAGAGGTGCAGCCACAGCTCTGTGGAAAACTTATTGCCTCACAGATACCATGGCTAAGCATAGACAAAGGTCAGCTCTGGCTACACCTCAGATCAAGCTACTGTTCTCTCCAACAACATTCTATCAACACAATGTGTGAAAGTTCCCCACCCCCCAACAAGGTCCAACATGGTGCTCTCTCTCCAACAAAAGTAGAAGCATCATGATGTTGCCAGCTGCACTGAAACCATCACCAGTTTTACCTTGTTTTATTTGTTTCTGTCCTGCATCTTCAGCACATAAATGCTCTCAGGACAGTTCACAATGTGCAAAGGGGCTGTGAAACTGTGTCCACAGCCCCACGGATGCATGCACCAGCCATACACACCCCACTGACATTGTGCACTGGGCACTGTGAGTAGTGTCTTTTCTCACAGTCACCCAGTGTGCAGCTGGAAAAAGCAGGACAGGGTCAAGGCATGTGGTTTTGCAACTGCTTGTGACACTTGAGGGATGTCCTCTGAACACTTCCTCTGGCGATCTATCAAAGCCAAATGCAGACCACTAGCCATGTATGATGTCTCACCCAAGGCTAAATAAACCACCTGGGTTTTGTTGCCTGTCTGAATTGCAAAAAAACAAAGAAGGCACCTGCCTGACCAGCATATACAGTACAGCTAGTGACCCATGTTCAGAGGAAACAGATCAATATCATAACAACACATGTTTTCAGTTTTCAAACACTTTCACATATGTTATCTCCACAATTCTTACAACAACTCTGTAAAGTAGAATGACTTCTTTCCCCTAATCCCCAATTGAGTAAAGCCAAGAGTGGTTTGCCACCTAATGAGTTCATGGCTGAGGTGAGGCTGAAAACTGGGAGTTTTCAAGTCCACAATTCACTGTAGCGTAGCTGAAGCCTGTGCATGTTTGCTCAGAAGTACAGCCTAGTGAGTTCAGTGTTCAGGGGAAATAGATCTGAGTTGTGCAATGTACAGTGGTACCTCAGATTACATACGCTTCAGGTTATATACACTTCAGGTTACACATCCTGCTAACCCAGAAATAGTGCTTCAGGTTAAGAACTTTGCTTCAGGATGAGAACAGAAATCGTGCTCTGGCGGCGCAGCGGCAGCAGGAGGCCCCATTAGCTAAAGTGGTGCTTCAGGTTAAGAATAGTTTCAGGTTAAGTACGGACCTCCGGAACAAATTAAGTACTTAACCCGAGGTTCCACTGTATTAAGGAAGCCTCAAAGAATTGTTTGGATTCCATTTTGATTTTATATATATATATATATATATATATATATCTATATCTCACATTTGTGGAGCATAGTGTAGTGCAATGAACATGGGGCTTTGAGACCTGAAAGTGACCTCCGCAAGTAATTTATTCCCCTTCTCCATCTCCATTCCACATCTGTAAAATGGGACTAATAGAGGCATATTTTATAAAAATTACTGCGGGAAAATAAATATGCAAAGCACTTCATCAGAATTGCTATAGATGCAACAGATTAAAAATCTCTGTATACCTGGCAGTGAAATGGGTTGCACCCACACTAAATAGTTGAAGATCAATACTTCCCCCAAAGTGTCTTGGGAACTGTAGTTCATCAAAGGTGTTGGAATTGCAGCTCTGTGAGGCATACCATTCCCAGGATTCTTTGGGAGAAGCCATGACTCTTAGAGTGGTATAAATCACTAGAATCGTAGAATTGGAAAGGACCCCGAGAGTCATCTAGTCCAACCTCCTGCTATGAAGGAATCTCAGCTAAAGCATCCTGATGTCTTACAGAGGAATTAAGCACAATGAAATCCAAGGGTGAAATGAAGCATAAAGGTTGAGCTGCACTTGAAACCATCGGGCATGGCTCCCAGCAATGAGTAAATGATTTGCAGTGCAGATGGAGCCGTCAAAAGGCTGGTCCCAAGGTACATGAGACCTTTAATTGGGCCCACCATGTCTATCAGTGGATTAGCATATAAGAGACAAAGAGGGAGAAGGTAATACCTTTCATTGTACAGACCATGTCTGAGGGTGGATTAGACCAAACTCCAAGCTTCGGGAGAACTTTGTCAAACACTAAATCTCACCTAATGCAGCCTGAAAACTTGGTCAAATAAAATACATTACAGGTTGACCTTTTCCCTCTCCCCCAGAGCTTTTAATAAGAACCAATGTGTGTGGGGGGGGGGAGACATTTAAATGGTGTATATGAAAGTTTATGGGGCTTATAATTATATTACCGGGATAAATATTCCTACATTATTGTATTACTTGGTTGTGTGAATGTACCTGGAAGGTGGGGGGTGGGGCAGGGACTCCATTTTGTTCTTTGCCTCAGGCAGCAAAATGTTTTAGTTTGGCCCTGTTCAACCTGCATATCCAAACAGGAGAAAATCCAGAAAAACAACTCAAAGAATTATCAGTTCATCTGAGCAATGTAATTGTCGTTTGCTGATCCTAAAGTGTAGACAAAACACTCTCCAAAACACAGTCAGCTATTCTTTTGACGTATATTCTTCCGTTGCTTTGCTGCTCCTCTACTTTTCTGAGTTAGGTGTTTTGTTTATTTTTCCTTTTGTTTTCTCATTGGGAAGGACCGGAGGAGATTTTTGTGCTGGACACATTTAAATGATAGCTTACAGAGACAGTCTAAACTAAAACAAGGAAACTATACAATCAAAGCGTAACAAAGAGACCTGCAGTTGAATGCAGGAAGCTGTATTTATCAGAAAATTATTTTGCTCCATCTATATTCCCCATTCCTAAAATATAGTGGAAACGCTTTCAGAATAACTGGCAAACAGATCTTTTAGGTATTCTTGGCTACGACAACCACCGAGGAACACAGGAAGTACTTGTGTCATCAAAGGGCAGTGATTATGGTTGATAAGCATGGATCTTGACTGGAGGGGTGAATCACAATCAATGATAAATATCCCCCTTTACTGGATCACAATCGGTGATGAAGATTCTCCTCCTACTGAATCTGGCAATACCACCTGATGTTTAGCTGGCGTTCAAGTCCAGGAAAGTATTTTACTATCTTCCACTGGCTTGAAACAGCTCCATTATTTCCTGAAGGATGGAGGCCCATCAACCATGATTGGTGCACTCATTATGATGTATCCTGCAGCTGAAAATGCTCGATACAGAATGCAGCTACTTGTGTCCTAATGGGAGCAGGACATGGGAGCAACTATAACCTTCTTTGTAGCAACTGGAACACCAAAAGGTTCTCCCCTATGAACCTGCACCGTAAGGTTTTCAGAGGATGCCATGCTTCAAATACCAATCTTGTCTCTTGCAAAATCAGCAAGGTTGAGTCTTCTCCCTTGTGACCCATGACACCAGAGACAGCACAAGAGCCTACATATCCTGGGGCGGGAGACCACCCCCTCTCTTCTTCCTCCTCTCCTTCTACCCTTCATCATCAATTCCCCACTTGTTGCTACTGCGGGCAGAAGCATCAGTGTCACCATACTGCCCATTTAACCTATTTTTCTGCCCTCCTCCCCCGCCACACTCTGAGAAAGGACCAAGCATCAGAGCTTGGTCCTTCCTCGGAGCAATGAATTCTGGGTAAGTTGGCCAGGAAACTGTTTGCTCTATTATGATGTTTTAAAGCCAAACTTCCAGCCACTGCAGCAAAATGGCAGTTCTAGGCAGTCTCCCAACCGCCTTGCTCAGAATGCATCACTCTGAAGAAAAACACACACCCTTGGCCTTTTCTCTGAGCAGGGTAAGAAGGAGGGGGAAAGCCAGGTAGAAGCTTTGTGTGGATGGCAGCTAAGGATGAGGGAGAAATTCAATTCAATTTGTCTTTAAAGGCATGTCTACATAATTCACACTTGCCAAAAGAATATTTGAACCAAAACATTGCCATCTTTTGAAATGTGCAGCTCTCCAGATTTTGCATTGCAATGGAACTTTCCCCTCCTACCCCATCTGCTGCCCATGCCCTCCCCAAATCTGCTCTGGAAGGTTGGAGAAATACCAAAAGCAGATTTATTGGGTTCATGAGTGAGGAAAGGGGGAAACATTGTACAAGGAAATCCTTGTACGGATGGAACAAGAGAGTTAGCGCTGGAATCCTCTGCGTTTTAAGGGTATAAGTTCATTGTGAAATGTATCCCCACTATTTTTGAATTTTTAGTTATTTTACTAAACATCTTTAACATATTCTACTCGTCTGTAGAACTGAAATATAATTTTGTTTTTTGTTTTGTTTTGACATTGTATGCAAACTAATTCAATAAATTCTAGTCTATCCTGCTTACATCCATTGACATTAGTGAATCTACTCTGAGGATGACTAACATTCACCCAAAATTAACAAATGCAATTTTCAAGAATTTTTCAGGAACAATCTACCACCATGCAAATAAACTGCACAAAGGGTCTTTGTATTTCTTTTTCTGAGTTGTAATTGTTTTCTTCATCATCTTTAAATCTTTATTATTATTATTATTATTCTGTAAAATTTGTAGAAATAATCCCCATGCTCCCTGACCCTGAATTCCCTGCACATGTACAAAGAAATATACAGTAGCATCAGATGTATTCATCTTACACTCTGTTGGAGCCACAGATTGGCTGATTGTTATACACTCCTGTTCATTGGCTTTATTGTACTGTAGGACAGCTCTAGACTTCAAAGTCAGATGCTCATGGAGCAGACAAAGTATTTCCAGATCAAGGTCCCTGGTGATAGCAGTGGATCGAAGTGTTTGCCTTTAGGGTAGGTTTCCCATTCATAGGGGATTTCATATATTAAGACATCATTGCATGGAGCGGAATGGCTCTCACTCCTCTTTTGTTTTTGTTTATAGCCTCTGCAGACAGCTCACTGCAAAACTGATCTAACTGGGTGACAGGGCAACTGTTGACATGAGAGTCTGTCTTTGCAAGGAAAAAGATGAGAAAGGCGATTTTAATTAACACAACAGGACTTGCACTCTATAGAAAGGCATGCCCAGAAATCATGTTGAAATTACAACGTAGGCTGAGATGCTGTGGGGGCTGCTACAAGGAAACAGTAGAAAGGAAATGCCCGCTGCACTCCTCACACCCTTGCAAATTAAATTAAGGATGGGGAGAAATTTGATTCAGTTTGCATTTAAAGGCAATTGGCACTTTCTGAAATGACATGCAAGCCAAAACACAGCCTTCACAGTTCTCTGAATCATCTCCAGGCAAGCAATGTGCATAAAAATGCATATATTAGGGTCAAGTTTGCAACAACAAAAAATGCAAATGTTTGGGAAAATAATTAGGGGGGGTTAGGGGGAATTGCTTTGCAAAAAAAATTATATTAGGCCAAATGCATACAAACATGTGCATTATGAAAAATTTGAACTGGGGAAAAACCCCACAAACTGATGCAGAAATGTGGAGAACTGAACTTAATTTCTGAAAAGCAAAAAACCGAAATCAACAAATTTGCCCCTCTCTACCTGAGATGTACATAGGTTAGTATCAGAAGTAGTATGGCCTGCCTAAAGACATGTTAAATGCTGCCAGTACTACTAGTATTGATTATGGTTATAGTACTGATAGTGATAATGGCTAGTTTATTGTGTGTTTGTTTATATTTCATAAAATGTATATACCACATTTAAAAAACACACCTCAGAGCAGTTTACAGAAGAGAGTCACCTAACATGGTAGCTGACATAAAATAATCTGTTAGCTATTAAAACCACTGCAGTTGCCACCACCAGTTATGAGACTAAGAGCGAGTTCACACATGCATCAAACAAATGTTCATCTACACATGGAGGATGTTTTTCGGTTTCTCCTGAAAGTCAACAATGTGGGAGAAAAACACAGTTCTCCAGAGAGGGCATTCCACAACTGAAGCACTACCACTGAAAAGGCCCTGACACTGATTAACACCAACCAAGCCCTCACCTGCTGATCATATGGTCTGAGATGGTTAATATTGTGGAAGGTGCTCTTTTAGATACTTGATTCACAAGCCATTAAGGGAGGTGTATGCTATTACTAACTCCTTGTATTGTGCCCAGCCAGTGCAGAACTTTCAGGACCAGTGACACATGGTCCCATGAGGCTGCCCCAGTCACCATCCTAGCAGCCAAACTCTGCGCTAGCTGCGGCCTTCGGAAAGTCTCCAAGGGCAGCTCCACACACAGTGCATTACAGTAGCCTAGATGAGAGGTCAGCAGAATAGGAACAACTGAGGCCAAGTTACCTAGGAACAGCTGTAGCTGGCAAATCAGCCTCAGCTGGCATAAGCCTTCCTTGGAATCCAGGAATACTCCCAGGCTATGAATCTGTTCCTTCAGGGGAACTGCAGCCGTTTCCAGAACAGGTTGTACTTAATTCCTGAACACTTCCACCTCACCAGGTTCCTAAGGAGACTCCCTAATGCCATAGCACTGGAATTTCACAGAGGCCAAATCAGGCTTCCCTGTCGCTTTCCAGCCCAGTTGGAAAACTGCCTCACCTTTGTTCCCTTTCATAGCCCTTGCTTATGTCACCTCCAGCTAAGGGAGGGGAGAAGGCCTGTCCCCTTCAGTTCGCCTGTTAGAAGTTTCTTCAGCTTGTAGTTTCTGTGGCAACCCTTTGGCCCAAACTTACATAACACAGCCAATACATAACAGGCTATTTACTTAATATAGAAACTGGTTTGACCATTTTAGCAGTCTCTTCAGTGCCATCTTACAGCTGTAAAATTGCACGATTGGAGGGAACCCAAATCGCATTTAGTCCAACTCCAATTGTATTATATTACAAAAGATTAGTAAGCCAGTAGTTATGGAAATAGAAGATGGATTACGCAAGGAATATTCAGATTGGGCCAGCATGCCAAAAATGGCGAAGGGATACTAGGTGGAGATGCATGGAACAAATTTAGGTTAATGGGGGGAGTCTAATAAATTTAACCCTGAAATCCTGACGTTCCTGGGAGGTGCCCATTGAAAGCATCAATTCTCACTCTTGTAGGATGCAGAGAGCACTTTGATATCAGTACGGCTGAAAATGTAGTATGACGACAGATTTGAAGCCATGAGCAGACCACTTTGGCCTCTTGGCTCCCCAGACAAATCGGAGAGGAAACTACTTCAGTCCTCAAGTTAGCATAGTTTGATTTCTCTTCTTCTGTGATTTCCATGGGGAAAGAAATAGTTGCCAAAGGAACCAGAAAATGACAAAGGAATACAAGACAACTGTTAGCCCCCTGAAGAATAGCTCAGTTGGCAGAGTATGAGGCTCTGAATCTCAGGGTTGTGGGTTCAAGTCCCACATTGGGTGAAATATTCCTGCATTGCCGGGGGTTGAACTAGATGGTCCTTGTGGTCCCTTCCAGCTCTTCAATTCAGTGATTCTATAAACCCAACCTGCTAGCACAAGCCTCTCAAGGCAGTGAATGAAACAATTCAACCACCTTCAGTTTACGCACACACATACACGAGTCCTTAGGATTTCATCCTTACATTTAATAAATAAACTGGCTTTTAAGAAAACGCTCATCATAAACCAGTGTGTAGCAAAAACAACCAATTCAATACCTACTGTAATAAATCCAAAAAGTCATCATGAAAACAATCGGACAGCTCAGCATAAATTCAGCATGCTGACTTTCGGCAACGTCGAAGGAAGTTAGGATGGAAATGTGCATTGTTGCAAAGCAGTGTGGTTTCCTGTGCAAGAGCTGATGGGAGAAAAAGGGAAGGAAGGGAAATGCAAAGATGACCTATTGCGTGGAAGGAGGGGTGGAGAGAAGTTCTTCTTCAGGAGGCCACAGTAAATCAGGAGGTTGTCCTCTGCAACAGGACACTGGGAGGGGTGTCTGTGATTGAATCGTTCCTTATGATTTTTTGAGAGCCAGACATCCTTGCTCTTTGATAATAAGAGGCCTCTTGGTTATCCAGCAAAAAAACCCCAAACAAACAGGGAAAAGAGAATAGTGGGTTGTTTTCAATATGGTACCATACGTGCCTGATTTTCATGCACCACATGACAACTGCAATGTGTGTGTTCATGCTGCACCTTCTTGGAAGCAATCTTATCCCCACCCTCCTGCTGCCACCAGAGCGCCAAATCAGTGCATCCCTTGCATGAAAGCTTTCTTACCAAATTATGGAAAAGTAAATTTTGGACTAAGGGGGTAGATTTCCTTCTTCAACTCATAGAAAGGCCAGCCTTAAAGGCCAGCCGATCAGGAGATCCAACCAAGCTTTTTGTCTTCTCAGCAAATGACATGATGCTTGTTTGACAAGATCTGTGTCATGGCCCCAGACCAGGAATCCTTGGAGATAGAGTCCTTCAACAGCCCTGGGGAGGAAAAGGATGATCCCCCATGTAGAGCTGTAATCAATGGAACTACAATGTTTGGTCCACAGACTCCTTGGAAAATCAAGAGACTCCCAAGGAGGCATACTAACAAGTCTAAGAGAACAGCTGCAGAAGAAGACACTGGCCCATTAACTGGCTAGATTCAATAAATACTTAGCCAAGGCTATAAAGATCAGACAGTTGCCCCAGGACATTGCTGAGACAACTTGCATTTTCTGCCTCAGTTATAGGATTATTAACTTGGTACTGAAACCTGGACCTTAGTCCCTCTCCAAGGTGCTGATCCTCCATTATTTTGGCTTCTTGTCTGTTTGGGACCCTGGACTTACCAACTTTGCCCTTGCTTAGGCCACCACATACCTATGGTGGTGGGTCTCCCTATGGATCAGGACAATCTGTTTCCCAGGGAGGACACATTGCTTGGTATTGATTACTTCATGCCTGAGAGTTGATGGCGTTCTTCAGCTCATCAAGGGAGGGAGGGACATTTGGCTCTTCCAACACAAGCAGAGTCTGTGTTCCCTACAGAAGGTTCAATCCCCAGCATCTCCTGGTAGGGCTGGGCTGGGAGACAAACTCTTCCCTGAAACCCTGGAGCCACTGCCAGTCAGTGTAATAGACAATGCTGAGCAAGATGGAGCCAGGATCTAACTCAGCATAAAGCAGCTCCTTATGTTCTTCCTATGTTCCTAACACAATTCCAGTTAGCTAGATACGTATGAATTTGCTGGGCATTTCCTGTGTATCTCTACATCAATATAATATTTGCAAGGGGCACTCCTATTTGTCCAAACTCCTGATTGCCTGATTGTTTTCCATATCATTCTGATAAACTGTGATGCATTCCCACTTTTTCCCAGGAAAGGGTAGAAGCTCTGAGGTGCTTATTAACATATTTAAACCTAACATAACTACATTAAGCTGTTCCATTATAGCAGAGGAAGCTGTGTTTTTAAAGGCATTTTATTATATTATCAAAAACAAGCAATATATAATTGAGAGAAGCACAAGTATAGTAACAATTCACTTCACTTCTCTTTTTCATTAGGATGCAAATCAGAAATGAGGACAGCCAAAGTATATAGACTTGTCCAAAGTAGAACAGCCAAATAGGCTATGCAGATCCAGAATCGGCCTGTTGTGAAAGATATGGGCAGATCCAGGCCATACATTCAAAGCAAATTCAACACATTCAAAACCATGACTTCCCCAAAAGGATCCTAGGTTGAACAGATGCTCAGAACTTTGCATTTTAACATCAGAAATAAAAAAGATTTCTTTTAAAAAAGGAAAATGAACACCGGGGAGAAAGGGGGACAGCCTTGTTTTGTACCACAATTCAACTGCATTTATTTTGAGTCAACATCCATTCATTTGTATTGTTTCTTTAGATTGTGAATAGCACATACTGCCCTTTCAAATTTGATGCCAACTTGATAGTGGGATATGAATTCTACATTCCAATCAACGCAATCAAAGGCTTTGAATACACTCAATGCCACTATTGCTAACACAGTTTTATATAATTTACAGTCAGCCAGCACATTTAAAAATCACCCGATCGTATCAGCAATCTTGGGATGCAGGGTGTAACCATGTTTTTAATCTAGCTGCTTAGAGGCCATGGAAAATTTAGCATTTTGACTTAAATAGGTTATCGGGTGGTATGATTACATCTTAGCCCAGTATTGTCAACACTGGCTGGCAGTGATTTTCCAGGGCTTCAGGCAGGAGTCTCTCCCAGACTTCCTGGGAGGTGCCAGGGATTAAACTGTAGACCTTCGACATGCAGAACAGATGCTCTACCCCTGAGCTGCAGCCTCCTAGTCGACTTACTTATTTAATGCTATACCACCCTATATCTAAAGTTCTTTGAGCAGCTGATAAAAACAATCACATTGTGTTACAATAAAAACACAATAACAGCTAACCATATTCCAACAGGGACAGGATGTTGGCGGGGGTTGATGGAAGTTGGGAGTCCACAGCATCCAGAGAGCACCTGGTTGGAGAAGACTGACCACAAGCCATGTTGTTGTTGTTTAGTCATTTAGTCATGTCCGACTCTTCGTGACCCCATGGACCAGAGCACGGCAGGCACTTCTGTCTTCCACTGCCTCCCGCAGTTTGGTCAAACTCATGCTGGTAGCTTCGAGAACACTATCCAACCATCTCGTCCTCTGTCGTCCCCTTCTCCTTGTGCCCTCCATCTTTCCCAACATCAGGGTCTTTTCCAGGGAGTCTTCTCCTCTCATGACATGGCCAAAGTATTGGAGCCTCAGCTTCAGGATCTGTCCTTCCAGTGAGCACTCAGGGCTGATTTCCTTAAGACCACAAGCCATACAATGGAAGTATTTTGTTGTGTTTTGGAGTACCAACAAGTTTCTAATTAATCAGGGAGCAATGACTAAGGTTTTACTAGTCTTATACTTGGGAAAATCTGCTCCTTTATAATGTAAGTTCATTGATTTAACAGCTCAAACAGAATTAGAAGGTGGTAAGTTTTGTTTCTTTGCATTCCACGTGCATGCACTCGAATCATCTTATTACATTATTTCAAGCACCATCCTTATACTTGTTGGGGGTTTTTGTGTCCCATTAACCTTTTATCCATGAGTTTCTAAAAGGGTATGTACCTTTTTGCTTAATGTAGTGTAAAACTCCCTCAGGGGCAAAACCCAATATGTTCTAGAAAGTGAATTATAAAGGAGAGGTGGGGGGAGGAATGTATTTCACTACTTTTAATAGGTACAGAATACATACTGGCACACTTCCTTTCCTTTTGACAGAAGAGGAGAGTGATTTTTGGCCAGTATCAAGCTTAGGAAGGATTTGAGAGGTTTCAGCTGCCAAACCCACCTTCGGTGATGGCTGCCTGTCTTTACACTGGCCGGCTGCCACAAATGAAAGAAAACCAAGAATGCCAGAGTTGATCAGAAGTTATGTGCTTGCTGTACCACAATTTATTCTGCAGGATATGTGGTTCTTCCCCGAGGGAACTTCTCTCTGTATAAAGCAAAAAGGTGGATGGTGCCAAACTTTATGGGGAGGAAAGCTTTCCTACATGCTACAAAGTTTACTAGAAATATTTATTCAATATAAATTTTTGGTTTTCAGTGAGAAGGCAAAGTCCCATTCCATTGTGTTTTGTAAAGGTGGTATTTTAGGGACACTGGGTCTACCTTATACCAGGTCAGGTCCAGCTACCCCTGTATTGTCTGTTCTGACTAGCAGCAGCTCTCCAAAGTTTCTGGCAGAGGTCTTTTCCATCACCTGCCGACTGACCCTTCTAACTGGAGCTGCCTAGGATTGGACACTGGGCCTTTCTTACGCATAGCATGTCATTAAGCCATGATCCATTGTTTTGGATAAAGGACAAAATTTTCTTATTTTCTTTTATATATATATTTAATTAATTTTCACAATAAACAATCATTACATTAAAAACAAAAACACACACAAAATAAAACAATTAAAACATCTATATACACTCTTAATATTGATCCATATTTTGGGATTCCTTGAATCCCCTTACTTCCTTCCACTTCCTCCCCTGGTTCACATGTATTATTTTCATTTATGCATGTCAACAAAAAATCTTTATCTCTAATTACTTCCTTATTTAAACATTATCCATAACATTACAAGTGGGGTGGTTTTTTTAAAAATCCTGTATTGACTTCCTTACATTGCTTTTGTATATTCAATAAACATTTCCCATTCTTTTTTATATTTGTTGTCGTCTTGATTTCTAAGTTTCCAAGTTAAGTTAGCCATTTCTGCATATTCCATTACCTTAATCTGCCAGTCTTTAGTAGGGACTTCTAAGGACAAAATTTTCAGTTAAAAACACAGGCAATAGCTGACAGCCAAAACCAGAACTTTGGAAGATGTGTGGATAATGCATGTGACTGGGCACCACTATTGTGAGGGGGGGGGGATACTTTTATGGCTCAGACAACATAGAAATTTCACTGCTATGAGTGGTTAGCTCACTGCACTATCCAGACACACTACCCAAGAGGCTATATTTTCTGTGACAAGTTGTATTTAAAAAAAACTATATTTAAAATTATCTTCATTTGTTTTGGGAGGAAAAGTCTATTTCCACCTTTCAGTGTTTTTAGCCAATGAATGAAGCCATAGCAACGATGAACATTTAGAAAAGTAGTTCTAGCCAATCAGACAAAGAGAATGTCGCAGTGAAACACCCATTATCAAGACACTCCTTTGGCTCTAACTGGCTTGTAGATAAATCCATAATGATGCCCTTCAGAGGTCTATTGTCGAAGGCTTGGTATGGATTCACATTCCTATATTCAGTGAGTTTATGATGCAGATGGGCTCTGAATCAAGACATCCTTCCATGGGAGGCTACTAGCATCCTGGAATGAGTCCTCCTTTCCATTCTCTGAATGTGCTAGTCTCCAACCCAATCAGTGCATCAGGAAAGTAACCCACAATGCTGAGCAAGTGATAAAAATCAAGTGCTTCACTCTTGCTTCTCAATCAGAGATGAGATGTTGTGCCACCCACTTCCTGCCTTCCTGGCCATGTGGGCTGGAGGATGGTAGCATAGATGAAATATATTTCAGTCCCATCTGTTCCATATTGTCAGCCTACCAAATGTTTGGCTGGAGGTCCCTTCCTACACACTCAGGAGTCGTATTTTCAGTGCTCAATAGCGAGCAAAGATTGGGGAATCCTGCTTTTCTGAAGGTGACACCTCAAAAGATAGGGAACCCCCTATCCCCAAGTGGAAGCTGCAGTTCAGCTGTTGAAACAAATGTGCATAGTAATAAGGAGTTATTACCATTTTCATTCAGCTACAGCATGTGCATTTTCACCAATTATTTCTACCTCAAGAACAGGTGTGGCTCAATCAGATTCAATATGCAACGCTTTTGCTTCTACTTCTTGATTTACTAGGAATATTCCTGGAGGCAGAAGTGTGTGTTCATGAGGAATGAAGGTTTATTATTTGGTCTACACCAGGCCCTACACAGAGGATTGTATTTAACATAGGGCTAAGGCTAAGATTAAGCCAGCCCAAGAGGTTACCTTACACAGTGGAACTTTCTTCCCATCTCCTGCCTCCTCCTCCTCCTCCTGACACCCTAATTCCTCCAACCCTCCAGAGCAGATTTGGGGACGGCGCACTGGCTTCCACCAGCACAACAATCTAGTTGAATATGGTCCATAATGAGTAAAATCCATTTGAACAAACTAGGCCTTAGTAATATAATTAACTGGATGCCCGCAATACGTTGGTGGGGATGCTTGAAATCTGCTGCATGGTTCAGCTTGCCACCGTAAGCCTGGTATTTCCAAACATTCTAACATGGAGAGGGGAAAAGGAGATAATTAATCTAATAGTTGTTGATGTCACAATGGGCCTTAGTTATGTACCGAGACGCTGAAGCTCAGATTAGAAGGGGAAAAGTACTGGCAGCAGGGGAGGCCTTTCAGAAAGACACAAGCTCCTTGAAGCATTAAAAAAAAAACCAAGCACACAAACACATTTATTTATTTATTTCCATTTATGAACCACATCCTGTAATGTAAAACATCTCAAAGTGATAAAACAATATAAAAACGTCAACAATGAAAACATAACCACCTCACACATCAAAGCAATTAAAGCAATTTCATACACACAAAAACAATTTGTTCAAAACATGCCATTTCTAAAATAGTAACTTAGTTATCTGCCATCACAAAAGACAAGGAGAAAAGGACCTCTTGGACACAGGGACACACACAACTCAGTAATGCGAGCACGGAAATATGGCTTTGCTTACTGCTGTTCCTAGTGGAATAGAGCTATATGCAGGTGGCGGAGGCTACATCCCAGGGGGCAATGGCACAACTTTCTCAAACACAGGCTCCAATTATATGTTTAGGCAGTAGATCCGCAGCTTTAAATGCAGAGCTACCCAATTTGGAGGTATGGGGCATGTAGGGATGGCTGTACCAGTCTATTTTGGGGCCTCTCTATTTCTCATTTTCCCAATCTTAAATTCAGTTCTCTGCATTTCTACAGCAATTTGTGGATTCTTTAAAATTATGAAAATTATTTAGCATATATAGGGGCCAGCAATCGGCTAAAAACTGTGGCAGGATTTTATGTGTTTGTTTTAAAAAGTATTTAGGGACCACTTAAAGAAAGGAGGCCTGCTGGACTTCTAGAGGGAGAAAATTCCACCAATGTGGGGCCAACACTGACAAGGCCCTGTCCACTAACGTCAGTTGGGTTGATGGGTACCATGGACAAGGCCTCTGAGGCCAATCTTAGGACCTGGGTTGGTTCATTCATATGAGTACAGAATAGTCCTTCAAATAACCTGACCCTGATCCCAAACCATTCAGCACTTTAAAGATTTGTGCTATCCCTTTAAACTGAGCCCAGAATGGGTAATCAGCCTGCACAAGCATCCTGGTGGCCAAATTTTGCACCTGCTGAAGTTTCTGAACTATCTTCAAAAGCAACCCTACCTAGTCTAGTTTGGATATAACCAGCACATGTGCTACTGAGGCCAGGTAAATTTACCCTAGATAGGGTTACAGTTAACAAAGCAGCCTAAACTGGTAAGAGTCACTCCTAACCAATGAGGTCATCTGTGTCCAGGAGTATCCTTCCCACCCCCTTAAAAAACCTATTTTTCCTTTATGGAAGTGTAATGCCAGGCTTCCTCAACCTCGGCCCTCCAGATGTTTTTGGCCTACAACTCCCATGATCCCTAGCTAGCAGGACCAGTGGTCAGGGATGCTGGGAATTGTAGTCTCAAAACATCTGGAGGGCCGAGGTTGAGGAAGCCTATGTAATGCCATCCAACTCCCCATTGCAAATCTCTCTCCAAAGCAGTGGTCTTCCCAAACAACATTACTTCTGCATTCTCTTCACTATATTTCAGTCTGTTTACCCTCATCCATCCCAAAACTATCAGCGATCAATGGCCCCTATGTTGGGGGGTTGTACTATGAAGGAAACAATCGAAAGTTTTCTGCACCCCCTATCCCCATTGGCCACTTATACTGCACCCCAACTGCTGTACATCCTTCTAAATACTGGTCTGCCCCATCAGGGGTTGTCAACCTACTGCCCACTAGTGGGCGTTTCAGGGTTCTAGGTGGGCGGTAGGGGGTTCTATGGCACAAGCTGAATCCTCCTTCCATCGAGCACTGGTGGGCAGTAAGGAAATGTTACCATCAAGAAAGATGCATTAGTGGGCGGTAGGTATAAGAAGGTTGACTACTCCCGATTTAGATAGATGGACCTTCCATCTCTGCTACTTCTTTAATTTACCTATTCCTTTCCCAAATCTTTCAACTTTCTGTTTCTCACCAGTGTTCAAGGGGAAGCGATGAATATTCTCACCAATGCACTCACAGACACCTGGATCATTAGAAAGCCATTATAACACGAGCAATTTGCACTGGGCTGACAATCAGAAAAAAGTGGCGGCAAAGCAGGCCAAACTACCCACAAAGTTAAATGTGTATTTGCATCTAAGGTAAAAGAGTTTGTTTGTTTGTTTGTTTGTTTATAAGATACAAATTGCCCTGGTTGGGTGTCAGAGAGTGGGCCTAGGCAGGTGCACAGAGAGAGGTGTGTGTGAGAGAGTGCACTCCTGCGTAAGAAGCCATGCAGTGATGGTTTGCTGCCTACACGGTGTAGTAAATGGCTTTCTCCATGCGGAGAGCTCTTGTGTCTCAAGGCCAGTGTATGATTCCACACGAAAGGGGGAGGGGAGGGCATCAAGGGCAGGGGAGAGGCCCTAATTAGAATCAGTAGTTGTGGAAACTGCCTTTAATTTGACCAGCATTCTCTGTATATGTTACTGCAGGGCTCTCCAAGCCCAAAAGCAGCACATTCTTCAAGGTCAAACAGAGAAGGAAACACTTCCTGCCATGTATATTCCACCCACCCTGACAGCCGGATCTCTCCTTCCCTGGCTGTCCCTTTTCTTTTCTTTTCCCTTTTGAAGTCCTGCCTCCTCCTCTCCAATCACTCTTTTAGCTACAGTCCCTTCCCACAGGCCTCCTGCTCCCAGGCCACTTGCCTACAAATACTTGCAGGTGGTTCCAATGCAAACACAGGAGAGGGCTGTGCTGGCATGGGGTTGAGATGTACTATTGACATTCAGCCTCCCATTGTCATCTTTTTCTGCCTGCGACCTGAGCTGTGGAGCAGGGAGCAGGGGGAGGGGAGCAGAAAAGCAGTGTAGGGTGGAGCAGAGCCCAAAGACAGTGGAGAGAGGTCTCCCTCCACAAATATACCATCCCTGTGCACTGCTCTTCCTGCTCAGCTCTCAAGGACTCTGCAGGTATAATGGGAGAACAGGGAATGTGAAGAAGGAAAGGTCCGCCATGCAGAAAGCACTTCCTTGGTCCCTGGGACCATACCCTTGGGTGCTTTCCCAAGGTCCCCAGCTGCCACCTCTGAGGACTGCATGGGAGCAATGGACCTCGAAGGTCATTAGTCCAGCCCCCTGCAATGCAGGAATCTTTTGTCCAACGTGGGACTTGAACCCATTCCCCACCGACTGAGCTATCCCAGACATTCTGCCCAGCAAAGGCCATAGCTGTACTGTACATTTTGGGATGCAAGTAGTGAATATCTGGAATCTCCTGCAGCACTGGGGTTCGGTTAGGGGTGAGTCCTGGGACTACCTGACCTTTGGGATGAAGCAATCTGGCTGAGCGGGCAACGAGTTGCCGCAATGGGGAAGGTGGCTGCCGCCACGAAGCCGTGCTAGTGGGGACGTTGACCCAGGGAAGGGCATTCCCCGGGCAGAAAGCTGCAGGGATGACGTTGCAGGCAGGCGGAGAAGCCCCGCCTCCAGCGGGCACCAGCAGCGAACGAGGAACGGGAGGGACAAGCAGGCGGGCAGGGCGCGCGCTCGCGCGCACCTCTAGGGGACAGGAGCTCCTGGATCGGGGCCTCCTCCCAGCCCTTCTCCACCCCGAGATCGGCTGCAGGCGAAGCCGTTGGTCACCATTCCCAGCCGCCGCTTCGGGCAGAACAAGGCGCTTCATCCGTATGCCTGGCGCGCACCTTTGACCAGGACTTGACGCGGGTCTTTCCACATTCCTTTTAGGAACAGGAAAAAAACAAAGGGAAAAACAACAACCCCATATTGCGATTCATGGTATGGACGCAACACGCTGAGAGACCTGCACGGTTTTCAGCCTGCCCCATTTTCACTGCCTGGAAGGGGGGGGGGATCCCCTAGGCTGGTTTATTTTTTAAGGCAAGACCTTTCCCCTCCTCCCCTGCTGCTTTCTTGACCCACCCCTGGCTGAGCTCAGGTGAGGCGCGCGCCTCTCCCGCTGCCGCTGGCTGCTTATCTGCGGGACTGGCTGGACACCTTCCCCGCTTCCAAGCAGGCTCCTCGCCCGCCAACTCCGTCCACCTGCCCACCGAGCCCAACCCGCCCGCCGCTGCGCCTCAGCTGCCCGGAGAACGCGGCTGCCCTGCTCCCGCCTGCCTGGCTCTCTCTCCCCCTCCCTCCCTTCCTCCCCATGCAGGTGGAGCCTCTCTCCTCTCCCTGCTTCTGCCGCCGCGCGAAGCAGGTGCCTGCCCGGGCGGAGGGAGGGAGGGGTACGCAAGGGAGCGGGAAGAGCCGCCGTCGCCGACAACCTAGCCCGGCTCCCGCCATCTCCTGCGGCTCGCGCACTTGTCCTCTCCTCCGCCCCTCCGAAGCCCCCCGCCCTCGCCGGCAAGGCGGCGCTCTCATTGGCTACCGGCATTTGGGTGGGCGGCGCTCGCCCCAGGAGTTGGGCAATATATCCCGCACGAGTGGGAGGGGACACAGCTAATTTTTCTCCTTGGGCAGAGCCAGGTTTCGTGCTTTCTGCTTCCCTTCCCACCCCCCCGGCTTGCGCTCTGGTTCACTCTCCCTCCACCCCGCCCCCAGGCCACCTCCAGCACCGCTTTGCCCGGCTGCCGGTCTCTCTCTGTCTCTCTCCGGGCACGGATTACTCGACACGCGCGCTTGTCCGCCCGCCCGCCTGCCCGCCCGCGCCAGCGCCACCTCGTCAGGGTGGGACGCCCCGCCGGGCACACAAAGACCTTCCTTTGGTCCCCGCGTCGCCTGGAGAGCGCGAGCGCCCTGCCGGCGGGAATTTCGCGGAGAGGACGCTCCGAAGAGAAGGCTGCGGTCTCTGAAGGGGGACCGGACTGCAGAACTCCTGGTCGTGAGGCGACAAGCCGCGCCGACCTCCGCTCATGGCTCGCGGGAAGAAGGAAGGCGATGGCAACTGGAAGAAATTCATCTGGAACTCGGAGAAGAAGGAGTTCCTAGGGAGGACCGGGGGCAGTTGGTGTGAGTACCTTCTTCCTCCATATACGCCTTCTCTCTCTTTTTGCCCTCTCGGCTCCCGTCTTTCCAAACACCCCCCGAGGCGGTCTTGCGGGCGAGCCGCGCGGGAAGGCAGAGCCGTAGTGCGCGCTCGTGTGTGTAGGCAGTGGGCGGCAGGTGGAAGCTCCGCTGTTCGTGCCCTGCCTGGAAATGCTTTTCCACGCGGCTAAATTGCCGCTCGCTCGCTCGCCTCATTGTGATCCGAGGCAGGCGGCTCGGAGAAGGTGTGTGAAACCTTCCCGGTCGCTTTCCTTGCCCGGCAAGGCTGGCTTCTTTCCACCCCGAGCCTCCCCTGCTGGGCAGCTTCCGACGACCACTTGGTCCGCGTGTCGAGGAGGGAAGCGACCCGCTCTGCAGCGCCAGGGCTGCCTGGGATCGTGCGCGGTGCCCGGCTCGCGCCTTTCCCTGCAATGTGTGACTCGTCGCTCTCTGTTTTCTGCCGGGGTGTGGTGTGGTTTTGGCGTGTGTGGAAAGAAGGGTCTCATTCATTTCGTGCCTCCTCGCTATTTTGGAAGATGCACCTCGGGCTTACTAAGGCTAGCCGGCTCGCTTGCTTTTCCCAGGCGCGACCGTCTAGACAGGAGGAGAGAGAGAGATGGGGGGGGGAATCCCCAGCTTTCCCCCCTCTTTCCCCCCCCCTCGCGATGACTTGGGTCTCTCCGAAGCAGCCTGTTGCCTCTGAGCTAGAGGAAAAAGCCGCTTGCTTCTCCTTTGCGCCTTGCTTTGCTTTCCCCGCCTGCAAAGGTCGTGCTGAAGGGCACTTGATGTAGTCAGCCAAGCCTGAGTCGTGATTGCGGGCAGGGTGGAGGGGGTGGGGGCAACGGAAAGAGGGGGGAGCCCGACACACACCCCTCTTACTCCTCCCCGCCCGCCATGCTCCTCAACCACTGCAGCTCCCTCCATTGCCCACTCAGGGAGGGGAAAGGACGCGGTAGTGGTGCCTTGTGTGTGTTTGCATTATCTACCTCTCTAAAATGGCCACGATGAGATGTGATCGTTCGTGGGAACGGAACAGAGAGAGAATTAGGGTTGCCTTCCAGACTCTGCCCAACCCCAAAAGGGTTAATAATGCATCACAGCTCAAGGTTAGTCAAGGTGACACCTTCCCAAGCAAAGAGGTAATGGAAGGCTGGGTTGGGATCCCTAAGGGAATGGGGAGAGGATGGGGTGCCACCGCAACCACCAAGGACAACCACCCAACCACCTTTGGTACTGACCACACATTTGCTTGGAAGCCGGATTTCATCCTTTTGTCATGCACACCTTTATTTGGGGTAGGCCTGCTTGAGCTGCTGGCAGCGGAGATAAAGAGAAAAGGTCAGGTGGAAAAGCAAAGGGAGCTTTAGGAATAATAAAGTCCTTGAAGGCTGTCTCCTAGCAACTAAACCCAACTTGAATGAGACTGAGGTTCAGGGCCCATTAAAAAAAAAATTAAAAAGTCAAACCTTAATGTTTTTTCATTGCTACCCTTCACGCACACAAACCTCCCCCCCCCCACACACACACTTTTGCTTCCTGGTCCAGGACTGAGGCCCTTTCCCCAGTTGACCACCTTGGTTCTGCATTGCACAAGCTGGCTCAAATGCAAAGGACACTGAAGGTTTTCAGGCAAACACACAGTTTCTCCTTCTCCATTTGCTTACACCTCTGAAAGGTGCCTGAGCATCAAACTGTTCCCACTGCTTTTCCTTCTTTCAATATGACCCTTCATAATGCTTCATGTTGCTGTTGACTGTATCCTAACCTGCTTTGTGGAGAGGGTAGCATTAATTTTGAACAGGCTCCTTTGATGACAGACAATAAGCGCTTAACACAACCCCCCTCCCTTTGTTGTTAGCAGATAGAAAAGTCTGTAGCAATACCCATAGGGGTAGAATGTAGCATGCCCAGAGCTTTTTGGCATTGGAGGCATTTAGATTTGTCTGCCCTTGAAGGGAAGGGGAGGGTGCCCTTGAATCTCCTCCTCCTCCCTCTGCTGAGGTTTCCGCAGGTGATCTTGAGTGTCTCTGTAGATCCATCCATCAGAGGAGTTTCCGTCTTATCTAGAACTTTCCATTCCCTTCTAAAACTCTTTGTGCAAATTTAGAAACATCTCTGATTACTAAGGCCAAAACAGCAAATGGATCCAAGGAAAGGGGGAGCAGAAAGATTGTTCGTAAGGAATAAGAATGGCTTTATTTAAGAGGACCTGACATTATAAATAGCTTCTTCTTTTTTAAAAGATAGCTGGGGGAAGACAAAAGGTTATGGTGTTATTTTTGAAATGATTCACGTATTGGTATAGGAACTTTTTTATAGTCACGCATGAGTTTCTGCCAGCTGCTGCTGCCAGACTTGCACTGTCTCCAGCCAGTCAGTGTCCTGTTGGAAGTGCCACATATCCGGAGCTTCCCGGTTCAAATCCTTGGCCGGAGTCTGCATAGAAGGCAGATGCAAAAGGGGATTCTTGCCTAACGATGGGAGAGGAGCTGGAGTCCAGAGAGACTGAGCTACAAAATGGGTGTTCAGACAAAATCCCGTCTTCAGAGACTCTGTTGCTTAGAATCCCTTAGAAGCAAAGATGCCTGGTTGCTGGAAGGGCCAGTAAAATGTCCTGATTTCCTCTTTCCAAACAGCTAGACCAGCTGAGGCTCGTACCTGTGTCTTAGGAAATAAGCTGTTTTGTTTCTTTTATAGCCCATGCACTTTCTTCATATAGTAGATGCCTTCCATAGCGCACAGTAGGCTGTGTACTTTGATGTGGTTGGTTTTTGTTAACATCCTGGTCAGAAATCTGACTTAAAACACCTGACTCTCTGAAGCACTTTGATTTTTTTATTATTAAAGTAAAACCTACCCACAGCACCTTGCTGTAAGCGGACATACTCTTTGGCTCGTTACAACAGCACCTCCTATGACTGTACTCTGGAAAAAATGTCCAAATCTCTCTGACGTCACAGCTATTTGCCTACTGCTGCCTGGTTACCGAAGAGTGTGTTAGCCCCAAGTGTGCAAAAAAAAAAAAAAGTACTGCTGCTGGTCTCCATGTCTAATTTCCCTCAAAGGAAAACGAAAACAACCCCTATTTGATTAGGGTTTCATCTTTCACCGGCAACTTCTCTGTATTGGTGTTCACTCCTTTTAAAGGACTATTTTAGCACCTTAGATAGATATTATTTCCCCCCTTCCGAAGAATATTGGGAAGTATAGTTTAAGGGTGCTGACAGTTGTTAGCAGACCCCTGTCCCCCTGAAAGAAATAAAACTATGAGAGCTCCCAGGAAAGAGGGATTGACTGTTAAACCAGAATTGTAGCTCTGTGAGGAGAATAGGATCTCATAATAACACCCCTTAGAATCATAGAATCTTAGAGCTGGAAGGGACCCCAAAGGTCATCTACTGCAGCCCCCTGCAATGCAGGAATCTCAGCTAAAGCATCCATGACAGGTGGCCACCCAACCTCTCCTGTTTAAAAACCTCCAAGGAAGAAGAGTCCACCACCTCTCATGGGAGACGGTTTCACTGCTGAGCAGCTCTTACTGTCAGAAAGTTTCCCCCTTAACAAGCTGCAGTTCCCAGGATTCTTTGGAAGAAGCAGTGACTGTTTAAAGTGGCATAATACTGCTTTAAATGTGTAGTGCAGGTGGGGCCTCCAATACTTTATTTATTTATTGCATTTATTTCTCAACTTCTTATCCGACATGCATGGTTCTCCCTCTCATTTAATCCCCACAACAACCCAGTGAGGTAGGTCAGGCTGAGAAGCATTGACTGGCCCAAGGTCACCCAGTAAGTGGGGATTTGAACCCTGGCCTTCTAGGTCCTAGCCTGACGCTCTTAACAGCTACACCCATTTGTAGTCTTGCACTGGGTCTCTTAAGTACCAACATGTTTGCTGCTGTGGACTTCTTAGTACAAAAACAATAGGGCATGAGTTGGCATCTTCACCCAGTAGGGCTGCCTTGTGATGCCTAGTGCAGCATGTTATAGAGGTAATCCCTCTAAAGTAGCAACTGATAAAACCAGATTTCAGTATGCGCACAATTCCTGGGAACAACCCTAGTAATAAAGTTTTATGTCCCCCTTTGCCTTCCCTTAACCACAACAAAAACCCTTTAATTGCATCTGTAATTTGCGTATGAATCTAGCTGATTACAACTCAAGTGCAGTCAAATGTGTGACTTTTACAAGATGCTTTTATTAATGCACTACATAAAAGCAAGCTAAAAGTTGTTTGGGCGCATAGGACCACAGGGCCACAATTGAAATAAATGCTGGGCAAAAGGCATTTTGACTCTGGAGATCTGCCATACTTGGTGTTTCTTGATGTATTCATAGAGATGGAAGGGACCCCGAGGGTCAACTAGTCCAACCCCCTGCAATGCAGGAATATGCAGGTGGCCGGTATGGGGATTGAACCCACAACTGTGGCCTTATTGTTGCCATGCTCTAATCATCTGAGCTACATGGAATTGAATTTTCATGCATCTTCAGATATGGACGTGACTCCCCCAAACTGGGTCTGTGATGTCACAGTCACAAGCACATTTACTTGGCGGCAAGGGCTCATTTACACTGGTGCAAGAGCTTCTAGCTGCCTTCCTGTGCCTAAGAGCTCTCTGCCGTTGCATGTAGCCCAGAGTTACATGTGTATTTCTGTGTTCATAGGAACCTAGCTCTTTCCTATCATGTGTGTACATTCTTGCCCACATGTTGTGGTCTCCTGCAAAGCAGGGGTTGGGCAGGTATGATAGGTCCAAGGTTCACTCCATGACCCGCTATGTTTAGAGCCTATTATAGTGAGACCCACAATAAAATTCTGCAGTGGATCCTCCTTTCTTAAAGGAATGCTCCACTTTGAATTTCCAACCAGTCAATTTCTCTAAGTAGGGCATTCCATTCTGTTTCTCCTCTCCATGTTCTGTTTTCCTTTCTCAGCGATCACCCTACATTCTGTGCCTCCTACACGTGCTCAGACCTTTCAGACTGTTTCTTGCCCCCTCATGGTTTTTGTAAATACTTCTGCAAACCTCAACATTTCGCCAGCCACCCGGATGCTTCCCTGTTGTTTCTTGGGGTCCCCATTTTGACTGCAGTCCTATTGGCACTCACTGCTTGTGTTCACTGTTAGAATTTGTGGTGCTGGGGCAAAGAGATAACTGGATTTGAATCCCACCAAGAGCATAAGTAGATCAAACAAAAAATCCACCCAAGTCCAGTATTCTGTTTCCAACAATGGGCAAACTGCAGGAGACAGTGGAAGACAGGAGTGCCCGGCGTTCTCTGGTCCATGGGGTCACAAAGAGTCAGAAATGACTAAACAACAACAAAATTAATTTTTCTGCACTTGGAGGTTCTACATGTCTGTCATGGCTAATAACCATCAATGAACAGACTTATACCCCACAATTTTTTTCTGTCCTTTATAAGATTAAGGCCATTGAGCTCTACAGAACTTCTAAGTAAACGTGCATAGTATTGCTCCCTCTGTGAGCAGCAGTCCTGACTCTGCCAGAGAGAAAGTGAGAGATATGATACCACAAATAGTATTTTCAGGTCTGTCCAGGCTATTTTCAATGACATGTTATTCTTTGAGGGCATTGCCTTTGGGGTGCTGTAACAGGATTTCCTGTAGCCCTCCAGATGTTGTTGGACTCCAACTCCCATCACCCTTCCTCACTGGCCATGCTGCTTGGGGCTGATGGGAGTGGAAGTCCAACAACATCTCTGGTTGTGCTCCATCACCTTTGAACCCCCTTCCAACTCCGTGATTCTTTAATTGCAATTGTTGCAGAACTTGGCACTTGTAATCTTGAGAAGCTGCTGGGTACCCAAATGGCCTCTTGCATAATTAGCCTTCCATCATTGACTGTTGTGTGTTTATTTTTTCTCTTGCCACAGTTAAGATCTTACTCTTCTATGTGATCTTCTACGGCTGCCTGGCTGGTATCTTCATTGGGACCATTCAAGTCATGCTGCTCACCATCAGCGAATTCGAGCCCAAGTATCAGGACCGAGTAGCACCCCCAGGTAACAATGTGCACTGATGAGGGGCGCTGGTCAAAGCTCACCCCCACACACAGAAGGAGTGGTGTATGCTTGCTTATTGTGCTGCAGTGGGTTTTATTTAGAGCTGCTGGATTTTGACTGCCTCTTTCAATAGCTGCATGGCCTTCTTTATTTCCTCAAAACTTGTAGGGTCAGGCACAGATGAGTTGATAGTCTACTGTAACAAAGAAGGAAATTTTGGCTTGCCTGTTTCACTAGGAAGCAGAGCCGGCTCAATCTCAGGCAGCAGAATCCACAGAGAGCAGCAGATCTGGCTCCCAAGGAATGCATTGCCCATTATGACTACTATTACTACTACTACTACTTCTGCTGCTGCTGCTGCAGTGGCAGCAATGGCTGCGTCACACTCCTTGGGGGGCCAGATCTGCCACTTCCTCTGTGCTCTCCCCCCAAGCAGTGCCGCTTCTCTTGGTGAAAAGGAGGCACCACCAATCTTCTCCCATCCCTAGGGAAGAAATGATGGGGGTTGCCTTCTGGAGTCTCACAGGCTGTGTATTTTCCTGGTGAGACTCAGAGCAGGCCTTTTCTCTCCCTATCGACAGCCTTCAATTCCAACTTAAACCGTTGGGTAAGATTGATTTCCCCTCTTGTTCCTGATGTAGATCTTCACTCATCTCTTCTTCTCTGGCTGGGGTGCATGTGTCATTTTTTGTGGTTTGCCTCAGGTGCCAAAATGCCTTGGGCCAGCCTTGCTAGAAAATTGTGCCCTCCAGTTCTCGGTGTAATGTCCCAATGGGTTTTTATCTCATTGCTCCTCTAGTAAGTTCAGGTAAGTTCAGAGCAACAACCTTTGTGACCTTAGGCCAAGATTGCTTTGCTCAAGGCTTTATAACAGGGTTGAGTTTTAAGGCTGGGCATCCAAGCCCAATACTCTAGCCCGGTAGTCTTCTACCTTTTCAGACCTGAGACCCACCTTTAGCCTCCTACGTGCATTTTGGGGGACCGCTTCTTAGTTTTGAACCATATATTTGTATTTGTGGTGCCGTTTGGGCCCACCTCAGGTATAGCTGTGATTCATTAGAGCAAGGCTAGAGAAGCTGTGGGGATAAATGTGCTGTTGGGCTCCAAGTCCCATTGTCCCTCACCATTGTCCATGGACAGAAGTCCAACAACATCTGGAGGGCCTCAGGTTCCCTGCCTGTGATTCAGTAGTGAGCTCTGTTCCACCAACTGAAGACCAATCAGTCTTCAACTGATGGGCTGGGAGCCAAAGTTAGTTGGGACCTCATCTTTAGTGGCACAATTACGACTTGTTATTGTGGTTTACCCTCCATTAAAACAGTGTGGGTAGGGGAGAGAGAAGGGTCACTCCCAAACTATTAGTATTTGGTGGGAGGGATTGAATCACTGGCTGCCTATTTAGATTTGCTCCATTAAAGTGGATTAAAGTGCTAATGTGCTCTGACACAACAAATTCACTTTCTAAGAAAGACTCATTGCTTAGGGCAGGTCACCTCAGAGAGCCCCAGATATGAAGATGAAGGACTCCTATCTCCCTCATAGTTATGTAGCATCAAATATTTCAGGAGAAGCTGCTTCTGTTAAATTCTCTCTTCTACATAGCTGTTAGAGGAGCAAGAGCCCTGCTGCCCATCTTTGCTTCTGAGCACCCTGGAGAGAAAATCAGGAAAAGGCAGAGATGTGCATCAGCTAATTTAAACTTGATCCTTTGTTGCGTATTAGGATTCTGTGTCTGATTAGACTGCAGACCATTCCACATGGGCTCATTTGTGCTTCATCTTCATGGTACAACATCCAGAGGGGTAGTTGTGTTAGTCCGTTGCAGCAAAAAACACACAAGGAGTCTTGTAGCACCTTCAAGACTATGGCCCAAGCTTTTACAGAACAGAATCCACTTCATCAGACACATGAAGTTGACAGGCGTGTGTGTACACACATATGCTAGTGTAGTGGGGGGGGGAGTAGCGAGCAATTGGGTCAAATGGCAGCAAAAACCAGAAAGTGCAGCCAGTCACAATTCAGTTAAGTGACTGCTAATTGATAATAATGCAACCATTCTAGCGTTGCTAAGTTAATTTAAAGTTTCCATTCTTCAACAAAGGCACTTTAAAGGGAGACTTCCCGCACGAAGCCACCGAATTACAGTTAATCAAGAAGTTTGATTCTGTCTGTTTGGATGTGGGACTGTGTTGTCTTGTCCCACTACAGGTACTAATCAGCGTAGCAAAACATGGGTGATTATGGGATCACCAGTTACTGCTGCTGGGAATGGTCACTGTGCTTATTTTTCACACACCAAACTTTTAGGAACATAGGAAGCTGCCTTGTACCAAGTCAGATCTTTGGTCCATCTAACTCAGTATTGTCTGCACTGACTGGCAGCAGCTGCCCAGGATTTCAGGCGTGGTTCTCTCCCATCCCACCTGGAAATGGTGGGGATTGAATCTGGAACCTTTTGCATGCAAAGCAGAGGCTCTACCACTGAGCTAGAGCCTTTCTCCAGCTGTCACAGCCTATACATTTTGCATTTAATTTCCATTTTACTCTACTGTTTTAACCATTCCCCCCCACACACCCATAAGGAATATTATATACCCGGCAACTGAGAATAATATCTCAAGATTCTGAAGGGGGTTCTAGTCCACAAGAGCTTATGCCATAACAAATGTGTTAGCCTTTAAGGGGCCACAAGAATATTTGTTGTCTATGTGGTACAGTACCTTCTTGGTGCCTCCTTTGATGTTTGAGTTACTTCTTGGGGATTGCGAACACATCTAAGCTGTGTTAAGTGCCGTCACTCATCACAGGGCAAACTGGGTTTCTCACCAGGCATTTGCTGTCTGCTTGCCATTTCAGGCTAAAAGTAGGCGGTTCTACTTTCAGTCATGACTCTGTTAGCATTTAACCATTTGTGCAGACTGCACAATAAGATTCTCTGCCAAAAGGACGTGGACCTTTATCTCGAATGTTCACAGGGTGGGTGGGGACATGTCTCTCTAGATATTGCTGGATTCCAATTCCTATCAGCCCCAAGCCAGCAGGGCCCAAAGGTTGATACAATGGGAGTTGTGGAACAGCAAGAGCTGAAGGACTCTGGGTTCTCAACCTGCAGCTTACAGTCTGCATTAGGGAAGAAAACACTGTGATTCAGATCAGCAACGATGCAGAAGGGGATCATTTAGTGAACGGAGGGGCAAGCACAGTTAGGGCAGTTCAGAAAAGCCATTGCAGTTAGAAATATTTAGTGGAAGAAGGAGAAGGATGAATGCAGGATAAAAGGATGTTCTGGAATAGGGTGCAGCCTGGCACAAGGTACAAAAAAAAGGAAAATGGAAATAATTTTCGTTTCAAACTTTTATACACCATGCTTCCTTGCAAATTTATCTAAAGCGGTCTACAAATTTAAATTCTCAACAACAAGAATACAAGAATTCCATGAAACCATTAACAGCAGAGTGGAAAATTCCTAAAGGTAATTTATGCTTGAAAGACATAAAATCATAAAAACGCCTCTGAGGATGTCCTAACCTGGCATCTAAATAAGAGCAGAGTGGGTGCCAACCATGTTTCTTTGGGGAGGGTATTCCACAAGTGAGGTGCCAGTGATGAAAAGTCTCTGCCTTTCCAGGAGGTGTCACTACTGGCACATTGGCATGAGCTGATAAAATGCACACTATGCCACTGATGATAGCTGGACAACAGATGATTGTGTGCAAAACAGAATACTGTAAAGGAGTAGAAGTTACCTGGAGATGAGGGAAGGGTTAGTTCTGGTGGATTCTCATCTCCGGTGTATTCCTCTTCGCAGCTTAGAGGCAGGACTATCCCCAGCACAGCAGTTCTCTGTTCATATACGAACCAAGGAACAATAATGTGTGCATACAGTCCAGGAGAAAATGTTAGCACAGTTGTGGACAGTACCTGTATATATGGCACACATCCTTAGATTCAAAAGCAGCCCCAAAGTAAACGAGAGAATGATGTGCCGTCACTGAGTCTAATAATCCCTAAAGGAGCAATTACGTTTTTTAGAGTAATCTCTAGCTTCATTTAAAGCTACCAAGGCACAGCATGCAGGGCTTGATCCTGGCTCCATTGCAGGGGACAAGACGCCCAGCATAAGTTGTGGGTAGTATCCAACACTTCCTGTCTGCAGTGGCATCTCCTTGCATAACATAACACCTCCCCCCTTCCTTCTGCAGCTTCCCATGCCCTTAAAATCAGCTCCAGGAAGCCAGGGGAGCCCCCTGGAGAAGATTTTGGGGGGTAAAAGGGGGAAAGTGAGGAAGGGAAAGTCTCACTGAATTGAGAGGAAAACCACTTGCACAGTGTCGGATACAACCTTAACTTTCTGCCATCCCTCACATGCCAACCAAAGCGGCCCCCTTGAGTGCTTGCTATCTGGTGCTGGGAGTCTTAAGTTGTGCTCAGAACATCTGCTTTCTAATCTAGGCTAGCTGCTAAATAAGTTAACTACCTTCCGTTTTGCCCCTTGGGCTATAATCTGAATTATGCTTATTCAGATGTTGAAACTGTCCATTGCACTTGTCTAGAAATATGTTAAGGATTGGAGTGGCGTTGGTTGGGCTGGGGAACAATCTGTGACATGAAAGCATAACATGAAACTTCACAGGGGTCTTGATTTTTAGCTTATTTGTTAGCGCCGGTGAGCACTGATCCACTAGCATGATCCCCACTAGTATGAATATTTCATTGATAATTATTCACTGATGAAGACTTTATTCCAAAACAGTTGAACTATTCCAGATATACTGTCCTTTTGAGACTTCGGAGAGCCGTCTTCCTCTGAGACTTTTGTGAGACGTCTTCCTTTGAGAGACGGCTTGGCGTTCTTCTCTATTCAATTGATTTGTTTGATTCTTTGTTTGACTCTGATACATATATAACTTGTAGTTACTTGTATATTTTATGAGATGTGTTGCATGATATATACATTATTTTGAAGTGGCTTATTTGTATATTTTGAATGACATCATATATATTCACTAACAGTTATTAGCCAGCGTGTTGCATTTGTATTTTTGTAGATTGCTACGTTTTGCAACACGGGGTTTTGTGTTTGTTCAGACCCATGTAGCTCTGGCATGGCGAAACTAAAGCTTCCATGACTCTTTATTTTTTGGGGGGGGTGCTTTAAATGTAGGGTGTGTACACAGTCATTGAGAAAATGACTGTTAACCTGTGCCTATAAGCTGGCCATATGTAAGTAAGCAGGATGATTTGACAGAACAGCAGCTACTGTACCCTGCTTGCTCCACCAAGCCTCTATCAAGCATTATCCATTCCCAGCAGTTAGTAGGAACCAGCTGTGTGTGTGTGCATGGAGTCTTGCAACTGCTAGTTTCCACATTACAAATGACCCCAGGGTTGCTTGATGCTGGAGGCAGTCATCATTTATGTCTCCCTCCTTCCCTCCCTCCCTCTCGCTCACTATAAAACTCTTCAGAAGCTTTAAATAGCAGTATAATATTTAAACGGCTGCAGCAACACTGCCAGAATGCTTCTTGGTGGGCTAGCTCCCACTGTGAAATGCCTTTCCTCCTTACTGAATCCCCAGCAAGGTCTACACACACTCATGTTGAGGTCAAGTTGAACCACTGTGTTTTTTCCCATTGGCTGCCCCCATTTTAAGCAAAGACGTCGGTTCAGGATGCAAGTTGGAACAAATGTTGGAACATTGTATTTTTAATGCTACTGTAGCTGGTTGCTGTTCCTTGTAGCAGTGAGTAAACAGCTCTCACAAGTGCAGGTGGCAAGCACAGTATTAATTCTCAATTATTGGGGTGATCAGGCATAGGTAGCAGACAAAGGGTGGTCTCCGACTATCTTTTTCCGTCTCTGCAAGGATTTTTGCTTGCACAGAACTCACCACCACCACCACCACCACTCCCCACCCTGTCCTGGAGTCTGTTCTGGAGGATTATGGGGAAAACCAAGAGTCAGTTTAAGTGGCATGCAGAGGGAGAATAGGGGAAGATCTGTTGTGCCAGTGAAAATCCTTATGCTGATGGAATGAGTTACTTGGATATAGTCCAAGGACCCTACTCTAAATGCACCTGTGCATTTTCTCCCATAAATTAATTAAGTCCCTCGAGGACACTGTTGAAGGCAAAACTGAACACTCTTGACACTGGGTGGCCCAGCCACTATCAACAGGGGTAGCCTAAGCTTCTGGGGGTTTATTGTTTACCACAATCCCCTCCAGGGACTGTTGTCATACGAGAGCCCTACACATGTACTGGTGGATGTTTTGCTAGGACTGTGATATAAATGGCAAACATTAGGCTACTCAGTGGACTACGCAGTTCAATATATTATGCGAAATAGCTATCATTTTAAAGAAAAACATTATGCGTGGAATTCTAAAACATTGAATAATAAGGATTTGAAAAGTTCAGTCTGGGAGTATCTATACCTCAAGCAATAATCTGATAAATTGGTGTTGCACTCCACATTGCTAGATTTCTCCTACTGTGTTGTCTAGAGTCATCCATTGTCCCTTATTTTTAAAGTGTCATTATTCTAGGTTATCTTCTTTGGTGATCACTCGTAGCCGAGTAAGATTGTCTTCCATAAACACGGTTTTAACAATGAGTCTATAAGTGACTGTGGAGGCTAATTCTGGACCCACGCGTCCTTCCACAGTGGGGACATTGGTTCCCGAGTGGGAGTTGATCACGGTGTGGATTTGCCAAGCGTGCCTTCCTTTTAGCACGTTTCTCCCTTGCATCCTGAGTTCGAGTGTCTTCAAAGCCCATGACACCTTTGGTCTGAGCGCTCGCAGGCCAGTGTTTCCCAGTTGTCAGTGTTTATACTACATTTTTTTAGATTTGCCTTCAGACAGTCTTTAAACCTCTTTTGTTGACCACCAGCATTACGCTTTCCATTTTTAAGTTCGGAATAGAGTAGTTGCTTTGGAAGACAATCATCAGGCATCCGCACAACATGAAATGATGATCCAGCGAGTGAGTCTAGATTATAATTGCTCCGTAAAACACATCCTGCCCCATACCCCTTATACCAGGACACCACAGTTTTGTTTATTATTTCTTTATTTCATAAAATTTATACATCACTTGATTTTTTTATTTAAAAACCCTCGGTGATTTACAAAAGATAAAACAGTAAAAAGAAATGGAGGGGGGAATCACAACCCTGCTTTAAAACATACATGTTGAATCATAACTCTCTAGAGTGACTTGGATCCTTAGATCATCATCATCATTTTTAATTTGTATACCATATTTCTATCTTACAATACTCAATGCGGTTTACAAGCTGAAGAAACAAAAAATGTACATCTTATAACAATCTAATGCAGTACAAAAATGTGGTAATAAAACAAAACTTTAAAATAAGCAACCTACATCAAAAAAGTAACATCCAGCTATCATTAGAATAGTATAAAATAATATCAACGTATAAAAGTTAAACAGAAACCCACTCAACAGTTACAATAAATAATTTCTAAACTATAATCAATAAAACAATGGCAAGCCACAGTACATAAAATAATACAATACAAATTGAGAAGCAGAGACTAGAGGGTGGGGCAAGGCAGGTGGAAGGAGGCCTTGCATGACGAATTCTCTCCCCTCACGGTTCTTCCTCCAGGAACAGCTCCCTTATGAGGACTCCTAGAGCCGGAGGATGAGGCAAGGCAGGTGGAAGGAGGCCTTGCCTCTCCCCGCACACTCAGCATCTCTTTATTTCCACTTTAAGAGGAAATCTTTCCGTCTTTAGTTATTTGAACTTGAGTCGGGATGGAAACTCCAAGTCACGCTCATGTGATTTATTTTGCATCCCCATCACCCCAGTTCTTTTTAGTTCCCTTTCTCCCACCCCCAAATTTTAAACTGGAATTACCTGCTACTCTAACAAGTAACCAGTAGTGGGCACTTAAAAGTTTGCAAAAATAGCTTATCCCAGGCTAAAAAAAAGGGGGGGGGGTTGTCTGCAGATGAATGTCTGCTTTATTTACAAAATCAAAAGAGGTTTATGAGCCTAACAAAAGGGAAACTCTTAACTTCTTTTTAAAATTTAAATTTAGCTACAGCATTTAAACTTATGTAAGAGGTGAGTTTCCACACATTGAAGAAATAGGGGTCAATGAACAATGTAGCTTGCAATAACCTAGTGGAAACTTCTGCTATATGATGAGTAAGCAATCAAGGCAGCAGTAGATGAAAGGGGCCTATTGGGCTTCATTCTTCAGCTGCAGACTTCTTTTGGCTCTGGAACCACATCTTTACTTCTGTGGTCACTTGCACAAAGTAAGACATGCAAGCAATCACAGACACAGAAGGGAAGGCTAGCATAGTGGTGAAGGGCTGCGGACCAGGAAATTCCTGCCAGAAACTGACCAGGAGGTCTTCCATGGCTGCTACCATTTAAAGTGCCCTGCATATGATGGCAACATGATTGCACTGCTAACAGCTTATGGAAAGCAGCAAAATGGCAGTGAGTATCTGGTCTCTGAAATAGCATTTAGAGTTTCCTATCTAAGATCTCTTTGGCCTCTTTGCACCTTATTAGGCATTACAACATGCAGCAATAGAAGCGGACTCTCTGCAATAAATGGTAATTTCCAAACATGCCTTTCTCCCACAAGGGAAACGTACTAGTGGTTCTTTCCAGGCATTTCCACTACATGTTGCAAAGTCTTACTTGCATGTCTCCTCCTTGACAGATGTAATGCTAGAAGTTACCCCCCTAAGACTATCTGTACACAACTTCATTTCTGCATACCATACACGGTGTGTTTGTAGCCATTCTGCTCCTTATGCCGTGCAGGCTGCCATTATTGTGACAGCCAGGATGCTGGCTGTGTGATTAAAGGCACAGCAGCTATCCCGTGCTTGAGCATTCCAGGTACCGTATTTTTTGCCCCATAGGACGCACTTTTCCCCCTCCAAAAATGAAGGGGAAATGTGTGTGCGTCCTATGGGGCGAATGCAGGCTTTCGCTGAAGCCTGGAGAGTGAGAGGGGTCAGTGCGCACCAATGCCTCTAGCTCTCCAGGCTTCAGGAAGCTATCCGCAAGCCTTGCAAGCCCGGCGGGAGTTCCCGCGGGCTCACAAGGCTTGCAGGCAGTAGCCTGCCGCCCGAAGCATGGAGAGCCCTCCGGAGGAGGGCAGGTGTGCGTAAGGCTTGGGGCTGCAGCCGCGGCTGGGGGGGGGAGTAATTTTTTTATCCATCCCCCCCCCAAAAAGTGCGTCCTATGGGCCGGTGCGCCCTATAGGACGAAAAATACGGTATGTTAGAAGTTTCCAGCAGAGAGGACAGATAGCGTTCTCACAGTGTGTTGTGATGTCTCTGTTGTACCCTGACTGTTGCAATGGTAGGTATCCCAATGCCAGCCGCTGGGAATCATATGGGAAGACAGCCTGTCATGCTCAGATCCTGCTTATGGGCTTCCCGTAGGTATCTGGTTAGCCACTATGAGAACAGTATGCTGCTGGGCTAGACTAGATGAGCCATAGGCATGATCCAGCAAGATCTCTCTCTCGAACTGCACTATGGCTAAAATGCCTTTTTTGGCTAGTACCATTTCAAGCACCTCTTCTGTGTGCCTACTGTCCCTTGTGGACAGCCATAGCATTTCAGTATGTCTGAGCCCATGGTTCTAGCCAGTCGTGTCTGCCAGTGTCAATTGCCACCACACTGGTTTTCCATTAACTTGGGCCAAACCATGAGAGAGACAAGAGAGTGGATGGGAAACTAGGATGGTCGTATGTCTTAGTTTACATAGGATAGTCCTCCATTTGAAGGGCTGTCTAGTCCAAGTCTGGTTTAAAGAGACAAACCACCAGAAGGCAGAACAGGGGACTTGATGTTGAGGAGAATGAACAGGCAGTTTCCTCCACTAGGGTGAGGTGTATGGTATTTCTATTAAACTTATCACAATCATTTCTAAATTTGCATCTATACTTATCAATTAACACACTGGAGTGTTTGCTCCTCTTCTGCAACCCTTTCCCCTGTGATGCATTTTCTCTTTTTTTAGCAATGCATAAATGGTTATCCTAAGACAAAGATTGCAGCCAACATTATATAGTGCCACTAGGTGGAAACCTTTTTCAATATCTTATAATTGGCATGATAACTAGCTTAGGTTAGGACCATGACACTTAAAAGTATTGCCTAATGTTTACTGTTTTGCTGCCTTAACCTTTGATGTCAGTTGTCGTGGGCATTTCTGTTGTAACAGAAATAGAGCATACTGTAGGAATTATGTTGAGGATTATGTATGCTCAACCCAGTCTTGATCAAGGCCTGATTAAGGACTGATTTAACACCACAAAATTCCTACATAAAAGGCAATTTCTGTAGGAATTTGCCAGAGATTCTTTTATAGAATGTAACATGTAACAGTAGTGGTATGTGGATTTTTCACTGTGTATTCATAGACACCAATGATGTACGTGAACCAGAAACTCAGATAAGAAGTCATGACATGCACTCTGTGGATTTGGTTTCTAGAAATTCCAGCAGGAAGAGAGTCTCTCTCAGCCCCAGAATTCGTACATGAATGAAACAGCCCTCAGTTTCTCAAGAGGGACAGTGAGGTGGAGCAGTTAAAGTGTTGGGACCAGGAGACCATGGTTTAAAACCCCACTCAGCCATGAAGCTCACTGGGTGACCTTGGACCATTTGCATCCAGCCTCACCTACCTCACTGGCGAATTATGAGGGTAAAAGGGAGAATGAGGTCCAATGGGCTGACATCTTACTTGGACCCCCCCCCCCCGGCCTCTCATCGCTTGGGCTCCCCCAGTAGCTGTGCTGCTGCAGCCACTATTTGCCTGCTCTCACTCACTCATGGGCTTATCTATTAGTGCTGTAAAGGGCTGGCTGTTGTGGTGCTGTTTTACTCCTCCCATTACAGCACCACCACCAGGTAAACCTGCTTACCTTCAGGGAAGGCCAAGGTTGATGATGGAAGCAGCACTGCTGCAGGGTGTGTGTGTGTGTGTGTGTGTGTGTGTGTGTGTAACCAAGTGGTATTGGGCATTGCAGGGGCAATCGATATTGAGGAGGGACCACGGCCAAGCACACCCTGCTCAGGGCTCTAAAAAACTGGACCTGAGCTTGTCCTCACTGCTCATTTTTTGGGAGCTATCATGGTGTTAATCCCTATTTTATTAACTTGGCAGAACCACATAGCTCTCTGTGTCTAAAAACAATTTGTGCCCCTTCAATTGGCTCCTTGCTGTGCTCTTGGCTTCACCACGGGGAAAAACGACTCTATCTAGTGCCGAATGTAGACTTGCTGGGTTTGGATGAGTTATTTGAGCCTGTGACTCTTGTCCAGCTCCCTGAGCTGAAGGCATCATGCCAGGATCTGTGCCTCTCTAGACCACCTGGCAAGATTGGCCAAATGTCCTAGTGAACAAAAATGGAAGGTGGGGCCATAGAATTTGGTGCTTCTGCACAGCTTGTGGAGTTGATGGTTCCAGTGTGGAGAGGACTGCCTTCCCTTAGTAACTTCAGGGCTTGCTAATTTCAGTTTGTAGATGTACAGTTCAGCTGTGATACTTAATTCCTCTCTTTACCCGTGTGCTCATTTAATAATGAGAAGACTGACATGCTTATTATTTTCAGCCCAGAACATCTTGCTATCCCGCTTAGATTAGAATATAGCCTGGTTTGCTCAGTTGGTTAGAGCATGGTGCTGATAACACCTAGGTTGCAGGATCAATCCCTGTATGGGCCACCTGCATATTCCTGAATTGCAGGGGGTTTGACTAGATGATCCTCGAGGTCCCTTCCACAATTATATTCCATACTATGGCTACCTTGCTCCTAAGAGCTGTGATGAGTGCATGTTCTGGGAGGCACATGCCCAGACTAAAGATAGTCACCACTTCCTACCTCTCAACAGCAATGTGTTACTGCTTCCCCTTTTCCTGCAGGGTGGAAGTTCTTAGACCCTGTCTAGGCACTCCTGCCCTGCTGCTCATAATTAAAAGTCCAGCAGTCTGACCCAAGCAACTTTTTGGAATATTTGGGCAGTTGGGCTGGGGTCTGTTTGCAATGCGTAAAGAAGTCCATATTTTAAAATGGCATCCAGTCCACCTGCTGCCAAGGAAAAATGGTTGTCAGGGTCTCAGAACTGCTCACAATGTGTCTCATATGCTGACACTTTGAACGACTGCTGGCATATACATAGTTATTCGGCTCAGTAATTATTAGCAATAATGATGGAGAAAGGGGCAACCACATTTGGAAAGAAGGTGGAATCCTGTATGTAACCAGTTGTAACTGAACAGTTAATTCCACCATGGGTATTAAACTCGCTTTCTTAGGAGGTGTCTCTATAACCGGCTCTTCTTGATTCTCTTTGATGGAATACAAACAGCTGTAACCTTTCACCAGATAAATCTCGGAACCTGCGGAATGGCTGACCTTGTTAAACATTCCAGGATTTCAGTTGAACTTTTGTTGTCTCCTGATCTCCCTCATCTTTTAAAAAAAGTATTTTGCCTTGATTTTTATCACTGTAAGCCACATTCAGGTGTTTTAATAGAAAGGTGTGGTATGAACATTTAAATAAATAAATAAATAAATAAATAAATAAATAAATAAATGCAGTGATTTGGGTCCAGAGTTTATCATACTTGGAGGTAACCCATGGTAATCGAGGGGACATGCATTAATCGTGACCCTCAATGCTGACTATGCAATTGGGTAATGATGCAGAACTTTGGCCAGCTTGATAGCAATTCATATTAATCTCTAGGCAATAATTTTGCCAGTCTTATCTTTATGAACCTAACCTATCTATTTTATTCATAGGACTGCTTTAACATTATTCTCTATCTGCTGACTTTGTTTGCAACCAGTCGTTTCCTGCTTGTCAGTTATTCTAATCTGCTTTCTTAGTAACGGAGCATCACACTGGAAACTTTCCACTTCATTTGATTTATGACTCAGATGGTTCTGGGAACAAATGCTACACTGGGGAGAAAGGAAATACTCTTATTTCAAAGGGGAAACCTAGTGAATGGTCTCTACTGCAGGATCCTCATTCAAACACACTCGGACGAAGCTTGACTAACAGCGCTCATCCCTAATGTGGTAGCTTTTCCACATGCAGGAAGCTTTTTAACACAGTTCTCTATGATCCAGTAGTTTAAAGTGATTCACTCTAGTTAGGACTGTAGCACATGCCTTTTCTTCATGAATCAGCCCTCAGAATAGCAGCAAAACAAATAAATATGCTTTCATCCCCGGGGTCTGCAGGGTCCCAGTGGGTGCCTTAAGTGGCTGCCAGCTGGGCTTGCCTTTGGTAAGTGTGAGCTACTGGCACGATGTTTATTTCCTGAATTCTTTAGTAGCATTTGGGTGCCTTTCTCCTCCTGCTTCCTGTCGTACATGCCCACACTGCATTGTTGGTCTAAGGTTACTGAGAAGGGCAGGGCTGTTGGAAGGAGTTATTCTTGTTTGCCCTTTAGCAAGAGCCAGGACACATTTATTTACTTTGGAGAGGTAGGCATGCAGTGCAAAGCTGTGGAAAGTATAGGTGGAAATAAATTAAGCCGTGTGTATGTGTGTTGGATTGTATCTTAAGAATTAATGAAAGATTTCTGTTTAGTTCTCAAATAGCCTGTAGAGACAAATGGCGTTTCCGTTTTTAGAATAGTAAGGTGCAAACAATTTCTTTGTAATGTGTGAGCCTTTTCATGGGCTGAGCTTTCCAGTGCTGCACTAATCCATGTTTACTAGGAAAAACATGTGTGCTGCTGTAATGTCTGAACTGTGGCATGAGTGTTTTTCCTGTGACATGTACATGGAATAGGCAGCGGCACCACTCAGCAGAAATAATTTTGCACGTGCAAGAATTTCAACTACAGGGGGAAATGTAGTGAACCTGAGACAGCTGGGAATAGTTGATCAACAAATTGTTGTAGCCCTTGACTACCATTATTAATCTTCCAGGTATGGGGATGAACTCTGGCATGAGAACTGATTTTATTATAGAGACCCAATTTAAGATAGTCAGAAAACAGAATGTATATTGGGGTGGTGGATGGCTGCGATAAACCAGGGGTCATGACATGTTGTTCTCACCCATCCCAGATGAGGAGTGAAATCTGCTTTTATGATAAAGTATTTAACTATGGTTTAACATGTTGCACAGACTTGGCCACTGCAGAACAGTCTGTCTGAGCACGGAGAACTTGGTTGTAAAACAGCAGTACAGTGGTACCTCGGGTTAAGTACTTAATTCGTTCCGGAGGTCCGTTCTTAACCTGAAACTGTTCTTAACCTGAAGCACCACTTTAGCTAATGGGGCCTCCCGCTGCTGCTGCGCCACCGGAGCACAATTTCTGTTCTCATCCTGAAGCAAAGTTCTTAACCCGAGGCACTATTTCTGGGTTAGTGGAGTCTGTAACCTGAAGCGTATGTAACCTGAGGTACCACTGTACCTTTAACAGTCCACAAAACCATTCTTGGATCACCCCAGATTTTACGACTCATTCCCCTACCTGGGAATCTCTCACAGGATAAGAACATAAGAAAAGCCTGCTAGATCAGGCCAATAGCTCATCTAGTACAGCATCCTAAGTAGACAACCAGATGCTGTAAAGGGGAGCTCACAAGCAGGACCTGAGGACAAGGATAAAACTTTGTATGTGTTTCAGGCCCTATTACATTAAATCATTCCAATTATTTTGTTGAACCTGCTGAATTCCGGGGTAGGAGAGAAAGAGACATAGCAGAAAGAGAACCGAGAGCCCAGCTTGGTTATAGAAACAACTACTATATAATGGCAGTGTCTGGAAAAGGTCTTGGCTGCCGGCTCTAAGTTGGATGTGCCAAAGGGAAACGGAGCTTGTGCCACAGCAAACTCAGCGTGTGGCCGTCAGTGAAGCAGCATGAACTTCATCTCCCATTACTTTCAGCATCGATATCAAGCAAGCACCGGGTAATTCAATTAAAACTCCACCTGAACCTTATGGGAGAACAAACATGTGGAATGCATTCATTTGTACGGGATGGTGACATGTATCTGTCCCTTGCAAATATCATCTTCCATTACCTCCCTTCTTGCCTCTACCTCCCCACCCCCCTCAAAAAAGAAACAGAACTTATTCTAGAAAAAGAACATATTTTTATTGTATTCAGTTTTTGCTGCTCCTAATCTGACCCACAAAGCAAATGCAGGGCTAGTTCAATGAAATGAGTGTGGAGTGGCATGATAGCTGAATATTTTGCATTCCAACTACGGGCCTCTTCCTGTCACTGTTTGTAATTCTCCCTTGCCCCTTTCTCACCTTTATTGTGCTGAGTGGCACAGGCAAGGGCTCAACTGGATTGGGCATTTTCATGCAAGCTAAATGCAGTTTATGCAAACGGTTCCTAAGATGCCTAAATTCATGTGTTGAGAAATAAATAATATTTCATCATTGATGAATTGCTTCCCATGAAGCATCCAGAAGCAATTTAACACCAGCAACAAAACATATACAGTGGTACCTCTGTTCATAGACGCTTCAGGTTACAGACTCCGCTATCCCAGAAATAGTACCTCAGGTTAAGAACTTTGCTTCAGAATGAGAACAGATATTGCTTGGCGGCAGCACAGCAGCAGGAGGAGGCCCCATTAGCTAAAGTGGTGCTTCAGGTTAAGAATGGACCTCCAGAACAAATTAAGTTCTTAACCAGAGGTACCACTGTATACAGTTTCTAGTCCAGTGCAGAGCAAGACAGAGATAAAAACCTCCAAAAGTATGCTGAAAGAGAAAGGTCTTTGACAGGTGCTGAAAAGACAATAGAGGCAACACTTGTCTGATGTGTAATGCACTGGGGATGGGGATAAAATTGCTAAAGATGGGTGCCTCCACACCAAAGTTCAAATTCTTACATCATACAGAATGGACCTCCTGATGTGATGGTCAATGCAAGAGCACAGGGATCAATCAGCCCCAGCCAGCATGGTCAAAAATCAGGGATGGTGGGAGTCATTGTCTGAAACATCTGGGAGGCACCATGTGGGGGAAGGCTGGTGTAATGTGTAGCCAACCAGGAGCTAGAATATGGCCATGATGACAAGTAGCCACTGATAGCTTTATCCTGCATAAATTTGATCTCCTTTTGAAGTCATGTAAGTCAGTGGCCATCACTGCATCTTGTGTGTTCAGTGATCTTAGCTAATAGTTTAAGGATGTTCTAGTGCGGGGACAGAGGGGGGTTCATTCAAATCTATGTAGGTCAGGAGTGTATCCTGCCTCCCTTCACAGCACTTTCATTATCTGCCACGGTTAATGAATGCCTGGATAGAGCTGCTTCCTTTGATCTAGTAAGGAGTCTGTGCACCTGAATCCCTTCCCATTTGGGTACTTGACATGGTGGAGCAATGTGGGTGGAGTTTTCCCTCCTAGGATTTCACAGACCTGTAAATATACCTTTTGTTCTGCGGCTCGTAAGCTGTGCAACGTAACAAGGATCGACTGTCAGGCTTTACTCAAAACTGGCTTGTCTGGGCCATGGCAAATGTGTGGCTGACGTGACTTGTGGGTGCTGCAAAAACAAGTGACAGCTTCCCTTCCCAGAAACCCCTTCAGTGAAATAAATGGAAAAGAGACTGGAGACTCAGCTACATTGGCAAAGAAAGAACACTTTATATGTGTTGTTTATGCATTCTAACACTGTGACACCAGCTGGCGCTGTGGAGTTCCATTTTTGCCAGCCTGATTTCTCATACAAAGTTCACAGTGCGTTTAACTGAAACGCTTCCTGATGTGTCTAGATCCAGCCTGGTTCTCCATTGCCCCATCAAAACCAGCTGCTTGTGAAGGGTCCTTCTGGAAATCTGATGCCCTTCATGCTAACTCAGGCACATCGTCTCACCTGTAGGATCTCTGGAATGATCTACAATGCAGGAGTGCTCTATTGTGGGTAGGGTCTCCCTAGGTGAAATCCTACATCTGGAGCTCTTTTATGGACTATACATTTGGGCTTTTGCGTTAGGGATGTGAAGTGACAACAAGAATTGCATTATTTCTGTAAGCAGCTTCATCTATTTCAGGGCAACTCTGTGTCATTTTGATTCAATTTCTTATTCGGGTCCAAACCTGATCTGTTAAACCTGAAGCTGCTTTGCCCTTGGTGAGTGTAATGGGGAATCAAAAATCTGCTTATAAGGGTTTGTTTTCTTTCTTTTCACATAAGTGGATGAAGAGTGGATGGAGCCTGCCAAATTTTAGGTGCATTGAAATTCTGGGGACAGCTGAGGCCATAGAGGAAATCAGAAACTTAGGGAGTCCCTGATGTGCTTTGTGAATTGTGCAATCTGACTCAGGAACATGAGCCCCTGGCCAGAATCACCCTGGAATTTTTTATGTTACTCGGAATATACACATAGCCAATGCTCAGTCCTCTGTGCACTCCAGGAAAATGCTGCAACTCTCTAGTGCCATATGAGGAGGGAGTTCGATGAGCCTCTCTGTTTGATGTACCTTTAAATTCTGCAGAGATGTGGAGAGAATAAAACTGTACTTTTTGTTTTGTTTAAAGGTAGTTCTTAAGTTTAGAATTTTAGAACAAGGTATTTCTGAATTTAAAGAGCTTGTAGATTTTTCAAGCTCATGAAGCACCGTATAAGACTCACCAGACCATAAGACGCACCTAGTTTTTGGAGGAAAACAAGAAAAAAAAATTATGAATCCCAGAAGCCAGAACAGCAAGAGGGATCTGGCTTCTGGGATAGCCTCTTGCTGTCCTGGCTTATGGGGTAGCCGCGCGCAGCTTCTCCCGGGCAGGGGGATGAAGGCTCCCGCTGCCCGGAAGAGGCCGCGCACGGCTAAGGCAGAAGGCTCCCCCAAGAGCCTCGCTCCCTTTAAAGAGCGCGTGGAGCGTGTGCGCAGCTCTTTAAAGGGAGCGCTGAGCAGAGCCTTCCCGCCTGCATTCACTCCATAAGACGCACACACATTTCCCCTTACTTTTTAGGAGGGGAAAAGTACATCTTATAGAGCAAAAAATACAGTATTTTACTTCCAAACAAATAGAGCTAAAATAAAAGCCTTGTGCCAGTAAGCACCAAAATCTGCTCTCTTTGTTTTGGTGGGTGAGGAAGGTGACAGTTTCAGCATTTCATATTCTGCACTGATACATGTTCCAAAATTATTCTGGTTTGTTGCTGCATAAGGAAAGTTTGGATGTGATCCTTTTCATTGTGGGGCAAGCGCAAAACGATACAGAACAGTTGTCTTTGGTCTGTGTGTCTCTGTGTTACATGATTTCTTCTTTTCCCTTTCCAGGACTGACAGCTATTCCCCAGGTATTTAAAATGGAGATTTCCTTCAACCCCACTGATAAAAACACATATGAGAAGTACACAAAGCTCATGGATACATTTCTGAAGGCTTATGAGTTTAATCAGGAGCAAGATGCAGATTTTGAGCTTGAGTCTTGTGCCAGTGAGTAGATTTTATTTGCACATAACTTTTGTTTCTAATGTATTTGCTTTTAGTCTGGTCCATCTAAAGTGCTGCTGGTGCCTAGCAACCCTTGCCAGTAACTTTTCCAGTCCCACTCGGAAAAAGGGAACTCACTTTTATTTAAGCGAATAACTCAGTTGATTCCCTGTCCACCATATGTGCTGTGAGCCGCCCAGAGTGGCTGGGGAAACGCAGCCAAGTGGGTGGGGTATAAATAATAAAATTATTATTATTATTACGACCCCAGCAACAAACTGTAACTATCTCCTCATGCTTCAGTAACCCTGGCTCTGCTGAAGACAATATGGCTTGACCTCACCAAATAACCTCACCAAATACCCTGGATTTCCTTAGCCCCTGGTGGTGGTTGGTACGATAGCACTGATCTGTAATGTTTTGGGTTGGATGGAGACACCAGAACCCTGCTGTTGTGTGCAGTTTTGCTATAGATTCATTATATATTTGCCAACACAGCAACTGAAAAGACCAGGCTGTAAGAACATCAGTTGAGAATTGTGCACCTAAAGTAAACCTCTTTCAGTTTTAAAACTAGAGAATTCCTTCCATTGTAGCATTTGGGGACAGTAATTTTGTTTGCTGCACCATCTTAGCTTGATGGCGCTGGTAAACCCCTAGGCTGTGTACACAATATATCTGTAAAGGACATTCCCCCCCCCCAAGGGATTTTGGGCACTGTGCTTTCTTAAGGGTTGCTGGGAATTGTAACTCTGTGAGGCATAAGCCACAGCACCCAGAATTCTGCAAGGGAAACTTATTTGTTTTGAATATCAAGGTATATCGTGTACGGAGCCAAAGTCTCCAGCGAACATCTGGAAGGCACTGTAGGATTAACACAACAGCCCATGTTGGTGATGAGGCCACATGTCTTGTGACCTTCCTACAATAACTATTAAAGTCAAAGGAGCCCTGTTCTCTGTAGGATCTGGTAGACATGGGACAGGCCTCTCTGAAATGAGACAGAGCTCCTGTGATCCCCAAGCAGTTAGCTCGTGCATGCAATCCTTTTTAAACAGGAAAATGGCATGATCAATACTACACATGTCACAGAGAGACTTGGTGTACATGTCTGCAGGCTGTGTGTTTTGGTACCTGGCAGCTGCAAGCAATTAGATTAAAGCAGGAAAAACAAGTGCATGTTGGGAAATAGTCAATTTTTCATTATCAGAAGTTTTCCTTAAGGCTAGGTGGATGCTTCCCTTGCAAAATTACCACACTGTCTCATAATATGAAGCAGGTGTAGGATTCACCATTAGACACTTTTAGTTGGAGCCTTTAAGGTTGAATATCCCTGAGATGACTGAGGATTGTGGCCAGCTGACCAAACGGCATATAAGCAAGGTTTTTCTTTTTTTTTCCCCTCTCCCCACCTCCAGCTGAACCCTCCACCCACAAAGGTGAAGCTCCTATTGACCCCAGCCTGGGCAAGAAGCCATCTTGCAGGTTCCTTCGCTCCTGGCTGGACAACTGCTCTGGGATAAATGACCCCAGCTTTGGTTACAAAGACGGCAAACCATGTGTCCTCATCAAACTCAACAGGATTATGGGCTTCATACCGAAGGCAAGTGCTGCTAGGCCTCTTTTTAAAGGAGGGGGGCAAGGAAAAAGTGGGAATTGGTAGCACAACCACATAGGGAAAAGGAGGGTGCTGGGGGAGTCTTTGATTGTCTTAGCTTCTACAAGATTGCTTATATCTACGGTACTGTTCCATCAAGAAGATGCCCCCATGTATAAGGACCCCCTCTTATTTTTGGGGACTCAATTTTAAGAAAATGAGGGGAGATGGCCCAATGTTGTTGAGCATCTCCCCCCACGCAGCTGCAGGCAGGAAACACTCCCTAGATCATTTTCCGCTTGCTGCGGCAACGGGGGAAGTTGCGCTCCCACCAACCGGCTGGCTGGCGGGCGCACCGCTTCTCACCCCCGTGCCACTTTCCGTGTATTGGACTGCGCCAATTTTTGGACACGATTTTTGAGTCGAAAAACCTCGGAAAAATACGCTACTTTCCATTTTCTCATCTTTGCCACTGATCTCAAATAAACACCTGGTGGCTGCTTGGACTCTTCTTACCAGAGGAAACACTGTTCATCTTCTCCTCACACAATGGGGTGACCACTAGACTTGAGGCCCTGCTGGCTTCTAAAATCCTGATCGTATGCTTTTTTGCCAGGAGACCAAACTTACATTCCACTGGCAAGTGGCGGTGAGGAGGGCTGCTTACTAGACCAGCCATGTAGCAATTAAGAGGATTCTCAAACTTTTTCGGATATTTTTTCATTTGCTTCACTCCGGGTCTGTGAGCAGTATTTGGAGCTTATGTGTCCACTGATGGAAAATCATGCTTATGTTGGCTGATTTGAGACTGTGGACCCAGCTCTTCCTCACAAATCTACTAGCCTTCCCCTATATGGCAAAGAAGAGCTCAAATAAATAAAAGCCTTTGTTAGTTTTAAAGTAGTTTCCGGATTAGAAAAGCACAAGTGGGGGAAATATGCTTTAATTATTTTAGTTACCACCTTTTCTTCTAGGGATTTTGAGGTGGTGTGTATGGGTCTCACCTCCCCATTTTATCCTCACAACAACCCTGTGAGGTGGGTTTCTCTGATTTTTTTTTCTGTCTATGCAGGTTCTGCAGACTTGTTTTCTTTTAATTTACAAACTGTAGGGCTCCTATTTTAATTTTAGTTTGCCCCATTTCACTTCCAAACTGATAGGCACTTGACCATCTTACTTGGCTTCTGGAGGGTATATTTGGCAAATACACTTATTGGAGAAAGGAGTTTGTCTTTTAGCAAGGGTTTTGAAGTTGGTTTAAACCATTTGTAATGTGCTTGTTTTCCTCTTAGCCTCCACTCAACGACTCCATCCCACCTGAGGTGAAGGCAAGATTCAACCCTTATATCATTCCTGTTCACTGCGCTGCTAAGGTAAAATAGTTCAAGTTCTTACCGTAATTTGTTGTAGATGGGGCTGCCCTTGAAGACTGTCCAGAGACTGCAGTTAGTTCAAATATACAACTGCTTGACTCTAAATTGGGATCCTATCTCACCAGTCCTTGAACAGCTACATTGGCTTCTGCCCTACATCTGGGCACCTCATTCACAGTGATGCTTTTGAAGCCCATATATGGCTTAGGCCTGGGAGACCTGCAAGATTGCTGCCTCTATATCCACGTAACCATACATTATGATCTCCCTTGGAGACTACTGCCACCATCAGAGGTGAGGCAGGTGGCAACTAGAGGCCCTTCTCTGTAGTGACACTCTAGCTCTGAAAATCTGAAAATCGATGGACTTATGAATACCTAGCACTTATGTAACAAGCATTCATCATGGCAGGAAACCCTGGTCAAGTCCAACAGTGAAATGAATGCAGGTTGCTGAGCAGGAGTACTTTGCTGATAGAGAAAGGTGCTTGCTCAGTGCTAGAGCTTTGTGTTCAAAACGTCCCAGGTAACATCTCCATGTGAAGCTGGGAACCTAAACAGACAGGGCCAATCAGTGCCAGCAATACTGAACTAGGCTGAGCAATTACTTGACCTGGTATAAGGCACCTTCCTATGTTTGCTCTCCTATATGTTGTCTGCATGCATGTTAACTTTTAAATGGACTCCCTTGCCATCTCTCCTCTTACTCGCTTTGAGTGGTTCACTGTCTGCCCAAGCAAAGCAGTATCACTCTATACCAAGATAAAACAGCTGTTGCTTTTTCTAAAAGTAGAGACTCAAACAACACCCAACGGAGAGAACCCAGTCCTTTGTTTTTCCGTTAGGAGCCGAGACCTGATACCAGAAGTGTCGACAGCTCCTGTCATGAGAGAATGTCCTTCAGTTGAAGCCAAACCAAGTCAAAATCTCTCCTCCTCTTCCCTGCCCAACAGGAGTTGGAGTGAGATCACTAAACACTGTCCCTCTCTAGCATGTGGAAAAGAAGAGAGGGGCAGAGAAAGAAATGCAGAATGGGTCCGTGTAGAAAAAGTGTGTGCTGGGTAAAAGGCAGCAACAAACCTCACCCTGAAAACGCCTAACCCAACCTCACAACTTGATTCCAGTTGCCACACTTGTGCACGAGCTGCGAAATCTTGAGATGGCATGTTATGTAAATGCTGAGAATGGGGAGTGGGGCTGTGGGAACATGTGTGCTAGCTCTGTTTAGTTGTTCTTGTCACTCTGCATGAGTTGGGAGGGCTACTGCCTCAAACAAGTGCTTGTAGGGGCCCCACCTGCTTTTTATAACCCTGGGAAATCAGTGTTCTGAAACTTGTGGGGCTTCCACAACAACAAGAGGCTCCCTGCTTCAGATTGTCCTCCAACTTGTGCAGTGGAACAAGAACTGAGAGGGTGGAGCTGGTGTGCTCATCACTGCAGCCATCCCTCAAGTATTTAATTAACACCCCATCATAATTCCAGAATAGGGCTATTAGCACATTTTGAAAGGGATGGAATGCTGAACACAGAAGAGCGCTGTTGGATTGGACAGTCTAGTCCAGGCTATTTTTATTTCCTTCAGTGGCCAACCAGGTGTTTCTCAGAATCTCTTAAGGAGAGCAGAAACGCAACATGGTCCTCTCTGGTGTGTTCAGCTGAATGTTTGTGTACACAAGGAAGGCTTGCTTTTCTACAATTGGGAACCCTGGAAAGACAGGATTCCCAGTTGCACAGTTGTCAGTGTGTGGACTTTCCAGATGTTCAACTGAATGCAAGAAAGTTTGGATCAAGGACAGTGGCAGTGACCCCCACTTGTCCATTCCTTCATGCATTCCTCATGACATGGGGAGTGGTTCTTCCATCACTGTGGAAGTGGCCATCACTGGATCTTCTGGCATGCTGCAAGTGAGGCCAAGGCAATCCATCTAAGGAGACGTTACCCTTCACTCATTCCATAGTTGCAATCACTCAAATGTGTTGGAAAGGTACATAGAAAACTCAAGTGACTTTTCAGTGGGACAGTCTGTTTTTCAAAATGTGAGCTTTAAGTCATGACCAAATAGTGAACAATAAAAATATGGTACACAGAGCATGCAGAATGTGGAATTTGCAAGTGACTTCTCCCTTTCATTCCTTCAGAAAGAGGAAGACATTGACAAAATTGGCACAGTGGAATATTACGGCATGGGTGGCTATGGCGGCTTTCCTCTTCAGTACTATCCGTATTACGGCAAGCTCCTCCAGCCCAAATACCAGCAGCCCCTTGTGGCCGTGCAGTTCACCAACCTGACGTATGATATGGAAGTGCGTGTCGAGTGCAAGGTCTATGGTCAGAACATCGACTACAGTGACAAGGATCGTTTCCAGGGACGTTTTGATTTGAAATTTGACATAAAAAGCAGCTGATCGCAAGCAGTTTCTTTCTTCTCTCTCCTCTTAGCCATTTAAAAAAGTATAAAAAAGACAAAAACCTACTAGTCTTGAACAAAACTGTCATACGTATGGGACCTACACGTAATCTATATGCTTTACACTAGCTTTCTGCATTTAACTAGGTTAGAATGTAAACTTAAAAGTGTAGCAATAGCAACAAAGATATTTATTCTACTGTAAATGACAAAAACAAAACAAACACAGAATTGAGCCTTGGGACATGCCCATTTCTACTGTAAATTATTATTCCATAACTGACTTGTAGTAAGCAGTGTTTCTGCCCCCTAAATATTGCTGCCTTGTGAGTTTTATTTAGTGTACAGTACTATAGGTGCATTACTCCGATCATTTTTCAAGCCATGTATTATTGTACCTGTTTTCTACTTTCTGTGAGCAAATATTTGCTGTCCAAGGTGTAAATACTCAGTGGGACTAAAACTGGCATGGTACTTTTAATTATTATATTTTTGTTCATTTTTAAAATGGTAAAGGCCCACTTGTGAGATTATTCAGCAGCACTCCATAGAGCCTCCCCCCCTTCCTCCCTGTAGCCTTAGGACTTTATTTAGTGTGGTGGCAGGGAAAATTACCTTGACTTTGAAGCAACGCTAAGGAGCGTAGGTGATTATGTATTGTGCTTTATAGCGAATGTTGTCTTTCTATCTCTCTCTCTCTCTACTCCCCCTCTCCCCGCACCCGTTCTGAAGTTGTGTGAGAGATCTGAGTCAGCCTATCACTCTCATCAGTGACAGGAATAATTATTTTGCTTTGTATATTTTCTTTTCCTGCTAGAGGCATCATATGCAGTGGTGCTGTCTTTATTGAATGTTTTAACCATTTCCATGGTGGAAGAATTTTATATTTATGCAGTTGTACAATTTTATTTTTTTTCTGCAAGAAAAAAAGTGTAATGTATAAAAATAAACCAAAGCCACATGTTTGAAAATAAATCTTTATTTTGAACTTTATGAAAAGCAATGCAGTTACCCCCATCAACTGGTGTTAAATGTTGTCTAAAGTGCAAACCTCTATGTTCTAACATATGTAATAGCCAGGAAAATACAGTGCTCTTGTTGATCTTGTATTTCAGTCAGGTTAAAACATTGGTCAATAAATGAATAAACACACATCTTCCATCCTGTGGCTTGTTTTTTGTATGCACCATAATTCTGCCGTCTCTAGTTAGTTGTCCAAGATGTTGAAAAAATACTGGACCTATGAAGAGAAACAAACTTATTGCAGACCATGAGTTATTTACAAAGCAGCCTTAGTCAAAACTGTAACCTGAACAACCAGCTAAAAACGTCCTTTGCATTTCATGCACACTGTTTCAAAACCAGCTAAAATATGGCCTGTGGCAATAAACGACATGTTCTGGTTAGAGGAGGTTAGTGCTTTGCCTCCATTGCAGAGTGTAGGAAGACATTTGTTAGCAGGAAATGAGCAAACTCCTTCTCATGTGTCACAAAATTAGCTTGGTGTCCCCAAAGGAGCCAAACTAGCACATGCTAACTGATTGTTCTCAAAGTCCACAAAATGGGCTTACCTTTGGGAGCGTCCTACTAGCATCTCCTGTCGCTCCCTCCCCTTCCCAAATTTGCCTCTGCAGAGTGTGGCAGGAAAGGGCACCAGTGACTGGCAAACGTGAAGGACTAGAAAAACGCTTGAAAGCATAGCTGTTGCTCAGCATGCTCAGGAATGAAGAGGGATAAGACTTTCTAAGCATGCTGAAGGTTGGGACCTACAATGCCCTCCACTGTTAGCCACCTCTCCCTGCTCCCAAATCCTTTCCAATGATAAAATTGCTTGCAAAAGGAAGGGAGGCACCAGGAAGAGTGAGCTGGCAGGAAGCCCGTTCTAAAGCAGAGACTGTACCAATACTGGGCGTCTGATTTGCAATGGGCTTGATCTGGAGCAGGGCAACTCTGGATTCTTCTGAGTTCAGCATTGCAAGTGTCTCTTCGTACATTACAACAGTTCCCACCCCATTCTGAAACACTAGATGCACCATTCATTGTAAGCAGCCATAAATGGATGTTCTTCAATCAATTTTGTTAAAGTCCATTCTTAAACAAAGAATGGAACAAAGTGAGTTAGGGTGAGTTAGGGTGGCCTCACCAAAAAGGGAGGATAAAGGTTATGGAAAAAATGCATAGGGTGTGTACAGATGAAAATTTAGACATGATTACTCATAATTTAAATAGTAGTACAATGTATCTCACTACAGTGGGGAACACTGACCAGGATTCCCGTGGGCTTTCTCTGCAGGTGGTTAAATACTGATGGGCAATTCAAGGCCCCTGCAATCCCTTCTTTTGATTCCTTATCATTAAAATGGACTTGGATCAGCAAGCCCTTCAACTAAAAGGCCTGTCCTCTGAAGTAAGACACACGGATACAACTCTTGAAACAGTTGGTTTGTGGTCTCTTTCTTAGTGAAAGAAGTAAGTACCATTTACTTAATACAGTTTTACCAATCCTTTTCAGGTGTGGACTCTCACAGGTAATCTCCAGAGAACTAGAAAGTGGTGAGCTGGTAAACCAGTCTCCCAGTCCTAACTGCTGGCTCTTGTGTTGAGCTCCTGCTCCTACTAAGGTAAAAAGCAAAAGGAGGACCTAGATTGTCAATTATTTTAAAGGGATGGATACCAGAAGTTAGTATTGTAACCAAGGGAGTTGATCTCTGGGAATCCCACATGACAAAACCGCCTCGGCACAGAAACTTATACCTTGTTTCCTCCAAAACCTTCCACACAAACTAACCCTTTCCTGTTCCCATATCTAAGAGAGAATTAATGGCTTTGCTTTTATCGCTCATCATCTCACCTTGGAGAACACAAAGTTGCCCTGCAGCATACGAACGAGCGTCATTTTCATACTTGCTACCCTCCAGTCATCCGGGAAGTTTACATAGTTGTGCAACCCATAATAAAACCTGTTACAAAAGTCCTAACCATACCACTGGTGCGTACAATTATCTCCTGAACAGTGTGTGCCCTAAAAGCAGTGAGAGGTCAGATGCAAGACTCAAAGAAAAGCAAACACTTCAGAGAAGTGGAAACAGTGTTGCGCTAAAGGCTGTGGTTAATCCCGTAAATGCTAGGAAATAATACTGAAACCTAGTTGGGAAAATTTCAGGGTTGAATCCCCCAAATAATAAAACTGTTAAAACAGAAATGGAGGACAGATACTGGGCACTGTCTACAACGGCAAAGGTGTCTACAAAGGTGTCTTTCAACACCTTTGAAAAGCAAAGCAGGAATCCTTGCCACAACCTGAATTCTGCTATCAGGTGCCTATTTGACAAGTGATGCTCTTTCATGCCTCAGCACAGGCATGAGGCACTTCAAGACCAAGGAGCCAAATGAGACCATCTCTCTTTGGCCCTCAGGAATCTCCACAAGCCACATCTCTCACCATTCCTGCTCTGCACTCTCCTCAAATGCTTGCCTGGATGAAGGATGGAGAGCTGAGTATATGTGCAGAACCTCCTGACTTTTAACGTAGTCTATGTACAAAGGTGGGATGCGGGTGGCGCTGTGGGTTAAACCACAGAGCCTAGGACTTCCCGGTCAGAAGGTCAGCGGTTCAAATCTCCGTGACAGGGTGAGCTCCCGTTGCTCAGTCCTGCTCCTGCCAACCTAGCAGTTCGAAAGCACGTCAAAGTGCAAGTAGATCAATAGGTACCGCTCCGGCAGGAGGGTAAACGGCGTTTCCGTGTGCTGCTCTGGTTCGCCAGAAGTGGCTTAGTCATGCTGGCCACATGACCGGAAGCTGTATGCCGGCTCCCTCGGCCAATAAAGCGAGATGAGCGCCGCAACCCCAGAGCCGGTCACGCCTGGACCTAATGGTCAGGGGTCCCTTTACCTTTACCTATGTACAAAGGTAAGAGCCACAACCATTGCTCCGCCCCCTTTTGCATGTGGCCCCACCCATCCCTGAAATGTTTACCTTAGAAGTGTGCCTATAAGAGAAGGTGACCCCTCTGGCTGAAAAAGCTTTCCCCATTCCTGCCTCAGAGGAATTTAAGGCAGGATTACATCACTATTCCACCAAGGATTATTGCACTTCTTCAAACTGTATGAATTCCCACAGGTCCATCCTGCCCACAAATCCAGCAACTGATGGCAGCTACTCTCAGCCCTGGCAAATCTGCACCATCCATCTACCTAGCCATTGCTGCTCCTACCACCTAGTCAATTTCTTCAGTGCTAGGTGCTCCTTCCTATACATGCAGGCCTGAAACATCCTGGATTGCTCTATAAGGGACTGTACTTCAAACTTGCACCAGTCCCCCCATCCACTGAGTTGTAAAGGGCAATGAGGGAATATCCTGAAAGCTGGAAAACCATGGTGGTCATGGTGATGTGGAGGCACACTTTCCTGAGCTGCAGACCCTGGAGATAACAGGGTCTACAGCAAGGGGGAGCATGTGTCCCACATGCCTTCTCTAGATTACAGCTCCTACACAAACAGAAGGAGTCAAGTATTCAGCTAACCCGTATGTAGAGAAAAATCCAACAAAAGTTTTGGGTTAGTTTATTTTTAAGGCTTTGGGGATTTGTGGGAGAGGGCACGCTAGGGATGCTTCATTTCAGAAGCCCCAATTCTACAACAGGTGGATTTTGTCAATTCTTAAGCTTGCACCCTTTAAAAGTATCAAAAGATATTTCAAACATGTTATCGAGGGTATCACAAATATACATACAACTGTGGGTTAAACCACAGAGCCTAGGACTTGCCGATCAGAAGGTTGGCGGTTTGAATCCCTGCAACGGGGTGAGCTCCCGTTGCTCGGTCCCTGCTCCTGCCAACCCAGCAGTTCAAAAGCACGTCAAAGTGCAGGTAGATAAATAGGTACCGCTCTGGTGGGAAGGTAAACGGCATTTCCGTGCGCTCTCTGGTTCGCCAGAAGTGGCTTAGTCATGCTGGCCACATGACCTGGAAGCTGTACGCCGGCTCCCTCGGCCAATAAAGCGAGATGAGCGCCGCAACCCCAGAGTCGGTCACGACTGGACCTAATGGTCAGGGGTTCCTTCTACCTTTTTATGGAATAGAGAACTTGATGCCCAATGGTCTGACTTCTACTCCACAACTATGTAAATCATTATCCTCCAAAAAGATTCAGGTGGGAGTTATTGGACACGGTACATTTCCAGTCATCTGTGACCCAAAATGGAAGGAAATCATCAGATAAAAGCCTCTAGAATACACTATTAAAAAGCCAGCCAGTCCTGTTCTGAGGTAGCAGCTGCAGATATGCCTGTAATTCACCAATTGCCATTTCTGGCAGGTCATTCTGGCACTTTTATTGCACTGAATCAGAACAATATATCCAACTTTTATTGAGTTGTAATTCCAGAGTCTTAGAATTCCTAAGGGACTGTCCACTTTAAAAATAAATGAGAACCAACACACTCCTTTTGTCTACCGTGCCTGTTCTATACAAAAGTGTGAACCTGTTCGGAGCCACTCCAACCCCTTTTAGCTGCTGGAGGGCTACCTCAACATTAATATCTCACATTTCCTCCAAGGAACACAGGGCACCATATACACTTTCTCTTTCCTCTATTTTATGCTCACAACCACATTGTGAGGTATGTTAGGCTAAGAGAGAGTGACTGGCCAAGGTCACTCAGAGAGATTAATTGCCAAGTGGGGATTTGCCATCCCAAGTAAAAGTTTAACCTGTACAGCTACATGAAGTAGAAAATTACTTCAGGAAGGAAGGAAGGAAGGAAGACGTAAGTTCTCAGGATTCTAATATGCATTTGTAAAGTGTACAAAAGGTTTTTGGAGACTGCATGAATCCAGAACAGATCATGCATAATCAGTTTTGCCCAAGTTTGGTTTGTAAAGTTTCCTCAGAATGCTTATACAAGAAAGCATGGGTAAAACAAAGAAACTGTGATACTTAGGATGCAAAAAAAACCCCCACCACCATTCTCTCTCGTACAAGTTGTGAAGAAGATGATTTTCATGCCTTAACCACACACTCAACTTGAAGAAATACTATGAAACAAAACTGCTGCATTAATTAACATTGTCTAACGAGCACATACATTGTTAGAACAGTTGCACTCATATTTTATTTATTCTAAATATTACATGCATTTTTCTACTTGAAAGTACGAAGTAGTTAACAAGATTGAAAACATGACAAAAATCCACATGAAGCAATAAAATTACTCCACGCACTATAAAAAGCAAAGGAACAAAAACAAGTGCACACATAAACCAGCAAACAGTGAACCAAAGTAATAGAAGAAATCAGTAAGAAGTGTATCTCTTAGCATTTCTGCAGGCTATTTCCTAGATATTTTCCTTTTATTATTTAAAGGTGAGGTCCAAAAAGATGGTATGATGAAAACTGTAGCTCATACGAGCTGTATCTTTGAACATGAAATGAGATGGAAAGTTTTATGTCTACTGCCTTCACCAGCACTCAAAATGCCCCTCTTCACTAAACAACAAAAGCATTTTGTGTGGGATTTTGCCCCTAGTAAAAGGCTGTATTGCAAAAGCAGCATCACCAAATGACAGGGAGAAACAATGGCCCTGTTCTTAATTATTTAAAGAGAGGAAATGTGGTACGAAGGACCAGCCTGTGATAAACAGGACGCTGCTACTTTAAATAATTGATTCTCCTGTTTTACAAATATGATGGCCCTCTGAAAAGGTGAGTTAAATTCCAAACTGCTAAAAGGTTGGCTGGATAGTCACACAGAAGTTAATATGTAACAGAACCCTTAGGCTGTAATCCTATGCCTACTTACCTAAAAGGAAGCCCAACTGAACTTAATGGAACTTACTTCTGAGAAGACAATTACAGCATTGCACTGCAACTGAATACTAGGTCAAGAAGATGTAGGCTTGCAGCCATTTTTATACATTGTATAGTTAAACATTCTCACACTTTATAGTTTTTTACTGCAAATAAACCACAGTGCAGGGAGAATTTAAACTTGCATCTTTCAATAAATTTGAATTTTTGCGATTCTGCATTTTATTGCAGATTTTATAATGAGAAAACAAATTACGTACAGCAACAGTGATAGAATGAGCAACATCATATCCCAGCTTTCATTTGGGGGGGGGGGAATTGCCAACTCTCAGTAACGCAGAGACATATATTCAGAATTTCCATTTATTAATGTGTATTTATGTTTAGCACCCCCTATCACAATGAAAGTTAAATGAGGCAGGTTCAGAAATGTTGCTTAGGGCTTCTGCTAGGCCAGGAAAATGTTTAACCTGGGTGGGGGGAATCCAAATGAACAGCTGCTCCCCCTTTTCGTATCACAAATCTGTTTCTGAAATGCCTTTCCATTTCAAAGGCATTTTATCATGCAGCATCACTCAACAGCCAGCCAGCCTTTGCTCCTGCACCCCACTACAGGTCCATTCAAAATAAAACCCATTGAGTTCAGGGTCTCTTACACCCAGCAGGTCAATTTAAGACTGCACAGCTGGCTTCCCTGCATAGGGTGCCAAATAGAGAGGGCATCATCCTGCCTGCTTCCCAAAGCCTAGTTAGTGCTTTCCCAGCTTTGGGAAGGAGACAGGAGAGCTCCAGGACCCTGCCAAAGCTTTACACTTCCTTCCCAAAGCCGAAGGCCTTGCCTAGCCAGCTTTGAGAAGGTGGTGCGAGGGTAGGGGCAGGGAAGGCATCAAATTTTGGCCTTACACAAGATGCCATATTCCCAAGGTCCGCCCCTGCTCCCAGGTATAGGATGTCAGCCTTCAACTGATAAAAGCTTACTATTTTTCTTTAAATATTTGCCCAAAGGTTGATTCGGTAAAATACGTGATGTGAAGAGGGCTTACTTGCTGTTAAGTTGTTTTACATCTCTCATATATAGGCAGATGAAACATAATTGGTGGAGTTGGAATTGGACACTCACTCCGCGTTGCAAAATTTATCAGGGCATATCATACAGGCTTTGGCACTGTTTCATATGATGAATGCAACCAAGCACACTTTCATTCCAAATTACGTATTTTAAATCAGAGGCAAGTACCATACAAGAACAAGTTGTTTCTACAGAGGAAGCAAAGCAGATGAGCTGTAAAAACGTCACATTCAGCACTCAGAACCTTTAACGTCAACATTCATCACTGAGCATGCTTCAAACTTGGCTAAAGTAAGTACATTATAACGCTATGAAAAGGTGTGAGCAGTGGTTCAGGCAAAGGACTCCAAAGGACCTGGGTACTGGCAAACATCACTGATGAAAACTGTTACAGTGTGCTAAATGTACAGAACAAGGAGTGCTGGCACACACAAAGCTCAGAGGCCAAACTGCTCTGCTTTGGGAGATTCCAATAACTAGCATTTTGCATATCTACAAAGCGAGGTAGTGAATCGTGGCACCAGCACTCCTTGTCACATTTCCATTCATTTCACAATTTCTCTTCCTACTCATCCTTCAGTCCCCAAATACGATTGCCCTTTTGGTGACCATGATTCAGGAAGCCCTGGTTCCTCCTGCTATTTTGAGGGAAAAAACAAAAAACTGATCACATGAAAATGAGCTGACACAGACACACTCTGGGGGTCTGAGCTTCTACAATGATTCTTTCGGGGTAGAATACAATAAATCATTAAACAAATAGCTACTTACCATGGAGTGCATGTAAGCACTTTGTGAACCTGTAATCTGAACATTACCACCATTTTACTTCCATTGATTATTAATTAAAGTAAGGATATTTGGCAATTTTTTCCTCTCCATTAGACAGGATTTTTTAAAAAAAAAACAAACAAACCTGGTTTGCCAAGCAGTTACACTGACACTGTGGTAAGTTGGCACTTAAATGGACCTAGTTGTCTCTGCATACTACAAACTTCCTCCAAATCCTGCTTCATCTTAAAGGTGGCTTGGTGAAATCTACTGCAGACCTTCTGGCCTGGAATGCGTTTAAGAGCACACACTGTTCTCCCTCCCACCACCATCTACACCATCTACATGGATCTACACAGCTCTACCACAATCTGTCCCCGTGTCACAACAGCTGTGCTGATATAGCGACAGTTTTTAAAGCGCTAGCTTATTTCAAGGATGGCAAGGAGCGTCTCCCTTCATTTTAGGCATACTTGTGGCATATCCTGAGTGCAACATATTAATGACAGTTGTTGGAATATGCCGGAAAAAGAAAAAGAAAACTTCTCACGGTTCCAATCTGCTGCATGGAGCAGCTGTTTGGAGCAGGTGGGGAATTTGGTGGGGGGGGTCTATATGAACTGTCTTGCTATAGGAATCCAATTGGCATAGTTCAGCATATGAAACTGGCCCAGATTACTGAAACCTTGCTATATGTTGTTTTATTTCGTATAAAATTACACCAAGGGCTTTTCCATTTAATGAATTTTCTGCTAACAGAACTTGAAATCTAGCCTCACAGACTACTGGTTTACAGTGACTTTCTATGGTACTCTGCAATAACACATGAGAAATTTGCAATCCAATTAGATCATTCCCTCTTTGGGAAGAAGAGTTTGCATTATCGGGTTTGCCGAGAGTTCAGAAAACGAAACTATGGAGAACACCGCTGAGACTGTGGATTACTATTCTTATTATTACTGTACCGTTTATCATATTTACTGAGGTGACACAATCGCTCCTGAGTGCCCTCTCCCACTTTGTGGCGCTCGCTTGGCTCCCTAGTATACTCTAGCACTTAAGAGTGAGGAAAACAAGTGGGAAGGCGGCTCAAATGCAAGTGGAAGAAAACGCCAGTGAAATGCAATCAAATAATGGTGAGGGTTCATCACTGAGCCTACTTAGTTGCAGTGAAGGCAGCAAAGAAGGCTTACTTTGCTGCCTCCATTGCATCCTCATTGTGTCATCCAGCAGAACTTTTCCAGGTAGTTTGGAAAGCATTTTGAGAATAGAATCGTTTGCATCTGCCAGGACCTTGACTCCACCGTTACAGCAGATGAATCTTGAGAAGTGTTTAGAGCACTGACTAGTCCTGTTATGTTGGATGAGTTCCAATTACTAAGGATCGAGAATGTGGACAAGGTGCTTGGATCATTCAGGGCAACCACTTGCACTCTGGACCCTTGCCTCTCTTGACTGATAAAAACTAGCAGCAGGGATATCTGGCTGAGCCAGGGAGGTGATGAACGCCTCCTTGAGAGAGGGGGTGGTCTTTGCCTGCTTAAAGGAGGCAGTGGTAAAATCACTCCTCAAGAAACCCTCCCTGGATTCAGAAAATCTATGTAACAACCGGCCAGGGGCCAATCTCTCTTTCTTGGACAAGGTTTTGAGCGAGTGGTCACAGATCAGATCCAGGCAACTGATTTTCTAAATCCTTTTCAATCAGGGTTTAGGCCCCGTTTTGGCACAGAAATTGCTTTGGTTGCCCCGTATGATGACCTCTGTTGGGAGAGAGGCAGGGGAAATGTGTCCCTGTCAATCCTCCTCAATCTCTCAGCAGCTTTCAATACCATCAACCATGGTATCATTCTGGAACAGCTGTCCCAGTTAGTGAGGAGGTGTCACCACTTTGTGGTGCTTCTGGTCCTACTTGGATGGTCGTTTCCAGATGGTGATGCTTGGGGCGTGCTCTTTTGTCCCACTGAGCCTTCAATGAGGAGTTCCTCAGGGTTCTGCATGCAATGCAACACTGAACCTGCAGCTCTCCAAATGTAGTTAAGACTCCAACTCCCATCAATTCTCAATTATTTGCCATGCTGGCTGGGGCTGATGGGGGTTGGAGTGCAAGTCTGGAGGACTTCTGGTTCCCCAACTCTGATCTACAGAAACATTTTTGACTAAAGACAGATGGATATAATGGCATTTGTTTCCTTCAAGAGTGACTTTATCAGGGGTAGCTGACCTATAGCTCTCCAGACGTTGCTAGACTCCAACTCCCATCAGCCCCAGTCAGCATGGTCAATAGTGAGAAATGATGGGATCTGTAAGCTAGCAACATCTGGCCTATATGTACTCCCCATAATGTGTAGAAAAATCTTTAAAAGTGTGCATACATCAACTCAGTATTAGTGTACTTTTGCATTGTTAAAAGAAAAAAAGATTAGCTGACACTGTATCTGGAACCTACTTCACAATTACAACTTTTCAAGGTTAATTGTGACTGCACTGAATTCAAAGTTCAGTTATGTGCCTTAAAAAAACATCAAAGAAGGAAGTTGCTCAAAAATGTTACTGCAGACACCAATATATTCTGATATATAATAATTATAGCCCTTTATTCAGTAAGCTGAAGAGGACTTTGCAATAGGTGTGTTACTGCTTTAGCTCCACTAACGCAGGAGAAAAACAGCAATTCAGTTTTTATGAATGAAATGGGCTTAATTATGGGACAGCCAATAGCTTTTTAAATTCCTTCCTTTCTTTCCTGGCTCAAATCAGTCATGTGAGGGTTACTGATTAACTTCACTGTGCTTAGTGAAGGTATTTTCAGAAGGCGGAAGAAGCCTAAAGTCCAGGGTCAAACAACAAAGGGAGAGTCACTGACAATGAAAATTTCTCTCCCGTCGGAAAGTATAAGAGGCCAATATAAAATAAAATATGACCCACAGGTCTCCTGGATGTGCCATTTCAGGATGCAGTTGGGTGGATTCAATGCTTGAATGCTCTTCTTTGTAAAAGAAAACCATGCACAAAGAAAACCCTCCTGTCAAGAGTAAGGTGAAGCTAGAATGTTTCTCAACTTGCTAGTTTTCAACAGACAACATTTTTTGTGTGTCATGTGGATAGTAAAGGATTTACCTACCAGCAACCCAAAGTAGTACAGTCTCAGGAGATTTCTACAATAAAAGTATACAGGAGCTAGTCCTACAACATACCTCAACTTACTGTTGCTATATTGATTCCTCTCTGGGAGCACCTTCTATCTATAAATAAAATATCACCACCAACCTTCACCACCAAGTAAATGGTGCATTTCCTGCTGGATCACTGGCATTTCAAGTGTTTCCTGAGATCACACTCCAGTTTATTATATCAAATATTGGACAAACAGGATGTGTCAAGGTGGCCACAGATCTTAGCTCTCTCTTTTTAAACTTAAGTCAGTCAAATGATGCCCCGGAGAAGCTAATGGTGTTATTTTGTTTAATTTCCAGAAACAACTGTACTGAAAAGGAAATGGTACCTTTTTCTGTACAATTGTCCCCCAAATGGAAAAGGAAGGGACGCTGTTTCCCAACCCAGGGGCATTTGAGGTTTCTATTGACAGTGTTGTACATCAGTTCAATTGGCAACTTTTTTTTTTTACTGGCTTAATTAGGTTAAAAAGAACAAATGAACAATTGCCTAGGCTGCCTCATAGTAAGAATCCCAAGTGGCCTCTACCACCTGAAGTGAATGGTGATCCCACCCTATTCTTGTTGAAATTCATTTGATTGGAGGGGGCTGGAATTGAGGTAATTGAATTGAATTGGTATAATTAATGGAAGGGAAATTGATTTTGGAACCAAGTCTGGCTCATCTGGAAGGAAATTAACCAGTTAAGAACTGAAATGTGTGGTTTGGGATGAGGTTCTAATTTAATAATTGATTTGGATGGGCAATTAATTGGCATGCCTTTTGTGAAATGTAAATTGTAGTAATGATTTTTAAAATGTGCATATATACATAGACATTAGCATATTTAAATTGCTAATTTATTCTGTTTATTTTATGTAAACTGCTTAAGAGTTTGTTTGTTTTTACAATTAAGTGGTGCACAAATCCCATTAAATAAATGTAAGTAAACACAGGCAACTCTCAATTTACACACATCTGATTGAGGGGCGATTGTGCTTGGAAGTGACCCTAAGACATCACTAAAAGGGTGGATTGGGGGCAGGGCAGAGCGCCTTATATGGGGAGAATGCAATTGCGCTCATGTGCTGCTTGTGGACTAACCATGGGCCTTTGGTTGGTCCCTGGGAGAAGAGGATGCTTGGATGGGCCTTTGGTTTGATCCAGCAGGGATTCTTACAGCTGCTATTCAGAGGGCAAAACATACAGGCAACATACAACTGCAACTGAACTTCTCAAAACAGCAGGAGATTCATGACCAGCTCTCTCCTATTGCTGTATCAAGTTTGGCCCAGAGACTGCCCTCAGGATATTGAAATGTGATATAGTTTACACAGAACCGCTCCTCCTTATTGTCTTTCCAAACTGAAGTGGGGACAGGAAGAGAGATTATGGTGGGAAAAGAACATCAAAGGGTTTTTAATTACATTTCTGTGTCATGTCACTCTAATGCCCACGACGAGAACATTCAGTGGAGAGTGTTCCTTTCCTGCTTGCTCTGAAGAGTTGCACCACAGCAGGTCTCTTACTGCTACAGCACCCTATGACAGAGTACTTTAGCATCTAATGTTAACCCAATCAACACTGCTGCTGCACAACAGCTATTTATCTGGATATGTATCCTTCTCTATCCCAACTACACTGGGCAGCTAAGAGCAGTTTAGTTGTATACATGGGTCTAGTATTATTATTTGTGTTCATATATCCAGTAACCTTTGACTGAAAAAAATAAATAAGTCCAGAGTGGTTCACAAATAAAAGTATGACACACAGCACAGCAACAACAAATAATATAAGATTATGCATTAACATGACAAAAAGGTATTATAAACTCAAAATAGCAGCAAGGTAACAGAGGTTCAACAACTCAAAGTGCGGCAAGAACCTATTTAAGCAATATAATGAAGACCCAAAAGCCTAGGTCAATAGGTGCCACTGGTACTGACGTTCTGATAACATCTGATGCACCTCCAGAGACAGAGAATTCCACAGGTACTTAAGCTCAAGCTGTTTAGGGCCTTCTTTGTCAACATCAACATCTTAAATTGGGTTTGGAAATATTTATTTATTATTATTATTATTATTTATATTATTTATATTAATATTATTATATACCCCACCCATCTGGCTAGGTTTCCCCAGCCACTCAGGGCAGCTTCCAGCACAGATAAAAACATAATAAAATGTCAACCAGTACAGTTCATGCAGAACAGGTACAATAATCTTCCAAGTTAGCATGCTGTTCAGGGCAGCATTCTGCACCAGATGCAGTCTCTGAATAGTCTTCAAGGATAGCCCCACTTAGAATAAATCTAGACAGGAGGTTTCCAGTTCATTTATCACTGTGGCAAAGTTATCCCCCTTCAGGAATGGCTAGAGCTGGAAATGGACACTCCTAACCCAGTTGCATAAACCAGACTTCAATCTTTGCCTGCTTTCTTCCCACAGTCTCTCACACACAGGGCGTTAAGTCTTTCATTATCACTTTAGATATGTCTAATAGGAAGACTACTAGCTTGTGATAATGTCGAAATGTGCTTTCCACATAAAGTATCGGGATTGTTGGGCAAATACCCATACTCACAAGAGTGTGGAAGATATTTTTGGAGGCCACCATGCCAGCAGCAACAGAATGCCTCAGAACAGAGTCTCTTATTCCCCTTAATTTTGTCAGTGAGATCTTTTGCTTACCAATTCCCCACCTGCTAAAATACCTATTTTTTGCAGTTCTTCACAACCCAGTTCATAAGTAGTGTCAACATTTTGAATAGAGGAATGAAAACATTGCATGGATCCACCATCTCTTAACGAGTTAACTTCACTATTTTCAGTTTGCCCATATTATGTTGCAACATATTTTTAAGTATACTTAATCCGTTCACAATATGCAGATGAAGGGCTAAAACAAGGCTGCAATCTCAAGCATATTTACTGAGAAGCAAGCCCAACTGAAAGTAGGGCTTGTTTCTGATTATACCTGCTTGTGATCAGGCTGTCAGAGATAAAAACTATAGAGATGTTAGTTCCAGTGGTATAATTAAGGTTTACTCCCTCCTCATCAAAGAGTATAGAAATTGCTAATATAAAAATATGTTCTAAGCTTCCAAAAATTACCACTAAAGTTTGTTTATATACCTGGCTTTTATATATACTGGTGCCATCAACTCCTCTACAGTTAATGGTCTGTAGTGTGTGTTTTTAAATCAATTTCATTAACAACCAATATTAATATTGTCTGACTTTTAAAAATAAGTAAAACAGTAGCCTTATACCATATTGGGGCAGAGAGGAGAAGGAGATCGGGATTTGCAGCTTTCTATGCAAATTCCTTAGGCAACCCAGTTTTGCTGGAGTAGAAGTACAGTGGTACCTTGGTTCTGAAACTTAATCCATTCCGGAAGACCTTTCTAAAACCAAAGCGTTCCAAAACCAGGGCGCGCTTTCCCATAGAAAGTAATGCAAAATGGATTAATCCGTTCCAGACTTTTAAAAACAATCCCTAAAACAGCAAATTAACATGAATTTTCCTATCTAATGGGACCATTGATTCATAAAATGAAAGCAATAAACAATGTACTGCAGTCACACAATCAATCAATCAGTAGCAGAACTGGGTTCCACACAGTCACAAAAACAAAACAAAAAGAGCTGTAAAAACAAAAACACAAAATAAATAGCAAAAACAGACAGACCTCAGCATAACACTCAAAATGGAAGTGTAGCAATCAAATCGGAAGCGTAACACTTAAAACGGAACACGCTCAGCTTCCAAAAAAAGTTCGCAAACCGGAACACTTACTTCCAGGGTTGCAGTGTTTGGGTTCCAGGCTGTTTGAGTACCAAGGCGTTTGAGAACCAAGGTACCACTGTACTAAGAACATTATGGATGAAGCCAAAAGCCACAATCAAATGGCTTTGATAAAACTGGCCACCACTAACCACTTTGTAACCTGAGGCCACAAAAGAAGAACACTAGATGTGCATCCGAGTGCAGGGGTTTCAAATCACTGACTGCAAGTGCCAGGGAATCGGACGGCAGCGTTCAGTGCACCATTGCATTATTAATGTGACACTGATAAGACATCCATTGCAACTGCTGAATAAGGTCCAATTGCCAGGCGAGAAGTAACCAGTACATAAAGTGCTTTGTTGGCATTAAAGCTGCATCAATGGGTGACTGAATTACAGAATGGCAACAGAGTATTGTGCCTATGTTATTAAAAAGAAATGCAAAGCAAGGGCTCATGCTATTTGCATGTGGCAAAGCACTATCACCCCCACATTGCATTAATTAAATCATTCAATTTCTTTATCACCCTTCATCCAACGATCACAGGGCGGTTTAAAATATAAAAACACAAAATGCATATCATAATAACAAACAAAAACGTGTGTTATTCTGTATGACTGTTGCCCTTTCCTCACCAACTTGTTCTAAAAGGCAAACGCAACATCCAAACTTCAGATAAATGCTGATATATTACAATTACACTGAAAAGAAGTCACATTCTGGCACAGAATATGCTCTTTGCAGCAGAGCAGGCCAATGGTTTGCAAGCCACAAAGGTGTAATTGTTAATACTCTGTCTTTGACCCATATTGATTTGCTGCATATTGATAGCATCCGTATGTCAGGGACTGGGCAGAGGAATGGTGGAGACCACCTCCCCAGCCTGACCTTTCCAGAGAAGAGGAAGACAGTTCAGAATTTCAACAGGGGTTTGAGGGAAGTCACAGCTCAGAGGAAGATGAGGGGAAAAGTTGGGAAATAATGGGAGAGGAGAAGAAGGCAGAGCCAGAGCAGCAGATGGCTGACAGGTTATCACTAGAAAGCAATCCAGACCCACCATGTCCCAGAACCTGGCGAGCCTTAAAAGTAGGAGAGCAAAGAGCTTGAAGACAAGACAGCACTAAGCGCCACCCATAGAGGGGGTGATGCTGAAGACAAATGAGGAAGTGGGGGAGAAGGGGGGTGAAGATTCACTCGGGACAACACCCTTATCCAAGAGGCTGTGTTCCAAGCCTCTCTCTGTAAATATAGAATAAAAAGCAGATGGTAAGAACTTTTCCTTGTCTGTACGTTCCTGGCAACCGGCTGCGGGAGTTGCTTTCAGCCGCCTGACACCGTATGATCTAGAATCACCCCTGCTGCTAAAAGAATAGTCAAAAGAGCCATGAAGGTTGACATTATCCAAGGCAAAGGCTTATGGTAGCACATCAAACTGCTTAGAGATCTTCATTACAGTAAGCATTATAAAAGTTTTATAAATCAATTGTGTTTGTGCTTCAGATGAACTATTCAAATAACTCAGTTGCTACATGCACAGCCAAACATGCATCAAGGGTGAGTGGGGGGTTTTACTACACACATACACAAAAATATGTAAAATCAGTCCTAATGAGTTCACCCTAGAGTAATTTACTTTAATAAAGTAATAAAAATCCAGTTTGTATATAAATGTTTACTCATTTATTATAGTGATTTATGGACCACCCTTCAATTTAATTCCCATGAAGGCTACAAAATGTAAGCCTTTAAAAACTTTTGCTGGAGAGCATTTTCAGCTTCTGCTATTACAGGCAGCAACCGATTAACGCACATCCAAATGATGCACAATCACTCCCAGTCACAAAAAGGGCAGAATGGGGGCGTAACTGGGGCGGGGCATGCTTATATGCATTCCACCAAGGTGCATGGGGGCTGGGAATGGAAATCCCATGCAAAATGTTCGCCGACTGTATTCAGAATTAATTCTCCATTTGCTTCAGTTGTTTATTGTCTAGTAATATAGTAAAAACTGTACAAGTAACTGCACATGATGCCGACTTTAACTAAAAGTCCATTAAAATTATTGCCACCATTCATTATTATTATGTATTCCTTTATACCCCACATTTTCCCCTGACGGGACCCATGCAAAAAACATACCAAAAAATCATTAAGAAACAATTGAACATTGACAGAATTAGAACTACACACGTATATAAAATCTATTCAAACCGTACAAATAATCACAATAAAAACAGCACAGCACCAGACCTTCATTAAAAGCAGTCGGTTCCTAAAAGCCTATTGGAACAAGAAAGTATTCACCTGCCGGTGGAAGGACAACAAGTAGTGAGCCATTCTAGCTTCTCTAGGAAGGGAGTTCTAAAGTCTGGGAGCAGCCACTGAGAAGGCCCTCTCCCATATCCCTACCAAACGTGAAAGGCTTATAATTTTTTTAAATAGTAATTTTACTTCTGCTTAGCATCTCACTGTAAAGCTCAAAACAGCTTCGCAGACTCCTTTAACATCCTACAATATAAAGATGCATCACTGAGCCTTACCTCCAAAAGACCATCCTCTGGAAGATCTGTGCAGTGAACAGCGTTTTGGATCTTGTTTTTACCAAAGATAGCACGGAGCGTGCCAGGACGCAGAAAACGAGCTATTTCCTGTGCAACATAAAAATATTAACAGGTGAAGAAAGTGGCTTGTTATGTGAAGATACAGAAATATATTCATAGAAGCATTTTATATAATAAAGAACTCTTTATGCACTATAGTACAGTGTTTACCAAAAGTAAAAGGGCTCAATCCTGACTTCCCCTTCACATATACAAAGAACTGTAAAATAATGAGGAAAAAAGTATTGTAGCAACAGGCCAGAGAGAATTAAAGTACCACTTGGGCCTTGCATTTAAGAATTCACCTGGTCGCCGCAGGCAAGCAAATAAGAGTGGTCTCTCTGGGTTGTCTTGAACTTGGTGTTTCCGCTAGGTCAAGGATTTCCACTTATGAAATAGAATTTCCTGTCCCTCTCTTCTCCTTGTGCATCCCCTATGCCACACCCCAAATCTGTTTCTGGGGTTGGGGAAGCCAGAGTGCATGCCAGGAGAGGAGAGGGAGGGGAAGTTCCATTGCACAGCCAGAAGTCCTTTCACTAACTGAAGTACTTCTGTTGGCTATTGCCCTCTGCCATTCTACTTGGTTTCTATATGTTGGCCATGGGGAAAGAATCACCATGTTGTCTATGATGAACATATGGAAACCAAACAGGCTGGCAAACAAGGGATGGATACTTCTACCAATCTGCTCGACAGAAATCTTTTTTTTTTTTACTAGCCCAGTACCTAAATGAACTTCGATTTCTTTTTAGGTAAGAATGCTTCCCAAGATGGTGAGCAACAGTCTAGAATTCATAAGTGTCACCTTTTAGGCACCTAGAGCAGCAGGAACCTGGATTTTTTTTTCTAGTTGAGATTCCACCCGCATTTACAGCTTGAATATTTTTCTGATTTCCTCAAGTTTTTACATGCAATGGGAGGCAAGCCAACACTGTGCCACATACCAAAGGGATACTTAAATTAGACCACTGTACAAGACCAACATTGAATCCCCGGGCACCTTCAAATCTAACACTTTTATTGTAGTACATCAAACTGGTTGTCTTTAAGGTGCCATAGAACGCTGGTTGTTTGTGTCGTATTTCTTATCAAAAACTAATATTCTGAAATTCATCACAGGTGCATGTTCTAACAATTAGCATTATGTAGCAAACAAGAATACTACATAGCAATAAGTACAATGCTTCTGCCATAGAACATTGCTATAATTTTAGATGGGCTAAAATGATACGTTTGACTTCAAGCTAGTTCAACATTATGCAAGAGAGGAGGATTTTCATCTCATGTTAAATATATAAAGTTAAAACTGATTCCTAATTCTTTAACTTCTGATCTCTATTTTCTCTGTCATAAAAGATATCCACAATGTTGTCAAAGGTTTGCTTCAGATCTTACTGTTGAGACCTATAACTCTTTATGTGTAGCACATTTCATTTTATTTTTCAATTTTGGGATAGAATAGACAGCTTTTGTGAGATCCAAATTGTGTGGACATTCACCAGTTGGAGATCATATTCTGAAATGGATAATGTAACAATGCTTTTTAGCGAATCCGATTTGGCTATGTGACAGCATTGTGAAAGAACAAATGGAGCCAATTCAGGGTGTGGAAAATGTTTCCTCGTTGTAACAACCATTGAAAAATTGTTGGAACCTTTTGGTCTGCCAAAAATGATTGCAAGAAGTACTCCTCAATTTCAATCAGTCCTATGTGTCCGTTGTCATGTCATACACACTGCAGAACTATAAACCCTCCTACTAGCTTGCCAGTCTGAATGCTGAAATTCAAAAGTAAGCTCCAATTAGTAAGCCATGTGAAAACTGGGACATCTACATATCAACATTATCCATACATCTCATGCAGGATCAAGCATGTGGGGGAGATGCTACTCTGGATAATAAAAGTTTTTTTTTATAAAGTCTATAGAGCAGTTTTGCTAACAAAACAGACTGCTGCAGTGCAGAGGTTTTCCACCTTGCCATCAAAAAAGCACCTGTTAATATGTGCAAGTTTCTAAGCAGCATGTAAAGGAGGGTTCAAGTTATAAATTAAACTGCTTGCTTCTGGCATCAGCTGACAAAAGTGCAGCTGCAAGTCTGTACAAATTTATTGGAGAAGTGGAAGCTCCACTAAAAGAGAAAGGCAGAAACCAGTAATTGAACTGTAATTTTTCCTGATGGAGAGCAACTCAAGACTGAGGTGACAAATGAGCCAAGGTCTGTCTCTTCATTAAAGGCAATTGATTTAAATGGTAGCAACCATCCTTTTCAGAATATAATTTCCCATTCAATAACAAGTATAAGATTCCAAACCAGCTTTACAATCAGGCAATGCAAAAGACTACATGGTGCAATTAACTTTGGGGTGCATTTTGTAGAGGTTGTATTGTTTCAAAATCAAAGTACAATCATACATATAGAGAAGGTACATAGAAATATTACAGGGTCCCTGCTCATGGGGTGAGTACCTGTCAAATTCCTCTCTATTTGTGGGTGAGGCTTCATTTTTTAACGCTGCAAGAGAAACTACTGTGACTACTCCCAATTCTAGTCTAAAACTTCTGGAAGACACCAGGTTGGGCAAAGCTGCAGCAGAGAAAGTCTACCAGCATCAGACACCAAATGAAAAGTCCAGCGGGAAGAACACTTGTTCACAGTAAATCCCTTAGAAATGTTAAGAACTGTTTGTTCTTCGTTGTCTGTAAATTCTCTTGTAGCTATCTGACCTACATTTCAGGGATGATTTGAGAACAAGTAGGACAAAGATGAGACGGACATTTAGTTCATTAATGCGTGTACACACGCCAATAAAACATATTTGAATTTGAATGAAATATATTGTGTATATATTCATAATTCAATATAACATTTTAATTAGAAAAACAAACTCCAGGGACAGTAAAACATTGCCTTTATTAGGACCAGTCAACATTTACAACATTCCAGCATGCTGAGTGGGACCAATTTTACTAGATCAACACTGTCCTTAACTGTAGCCTGACAACCTGTAGTAAGTTAGCAAATGAAAATATTCTTGGCATGAAAGTAAATGACAGGGAAAGCTTTGCCTTCTAAATTTCAGTGCATCTGGCCACTGGCAGGGGAGCAGAACCAATAAAAATGGTGGCTAATGTGCTCAGATTTACCTCCTCCTCAGCAAACATTTGAGAGATATTATGAGATGGTTCAGAAGGCCAGCTCCCTTCACTAGTGGTGCTGCCGCTTAGCAAGACTGGGGTGGTGTGTTGGAGTAACAATAACACTGGGGAAGCCCTGCAGGATACTTGATATCACCAGCCCAGAACTCCTCCTGCTGTGATAGAGTGCCAAACAGGCAAGCAAATAAAAACGGGTTTCGCAGAAAAGGGCAGAACACAGACTATTGAAAAAGAGGAAGCAGATTCTCATATACGGGGTTGAATAAATCAACCAATTCTGTGACAGCAGGCTTCCAGCGCAAGTTCTTGTTGACATGCAGCATTTACAGTCCTTACATACTTAACATGGTATTTTACAAAAATGGCTATTTGAGTGACAACGTGTCAGCATTCAAACTGGCCAAGCCAGTTCCTGCGAAGCATAGGGAGGAATTGGTCTATGAAAAGTATCTCGTTTAGTTTCACGTTGCTGGCTTTGGATTTCCAGCATTTGGCAAGCTGGGCGGTGGGCACAGAAGGGTGGGGATGACAATGAAGACCCTTTGCTCGTGTAGGTTGACCAAATCCCTCGTGATCACCCCCACCCTCCATTGGCAGCAATGACTCGTGCAGTTAGTCCTTGCCATGTGATTCTGGGCTTTCAAGCAAAGTGGTATTGAAAGAAGCCACAGGGAAGATAGAGCCCTTCCAAACTGTTACGTAGTGATACACAATGAAGCCCGCAATGTTTGTATTGCATACAGTGGTACCTCGGGTTACATATGCTTCAGGTTACATACGCTTCAGGTTACAGACTCCACTAACCCAGAAATAGTACCTCGGGTTAAGAACTTTGCTTCAGGATGAGAACAGAAATCGTGCTCCGACGGCGCAGCGGCAGAGGGAGGCTCCATTAGCTAAAGTGGTGCTTCAGGTTAAGAACAGTTTCAGGTTAAGAACGGACCTCTGGAAAGAATTAAGTACTTAACCTGAGGTACCACTGTACTTCACAAATACACCTAAAAGGGTCACCTTCTCTTGCATGAAGCTACCCAGACATTTAAGATCAACCTCTTGACCCACTTCCATCTAAAGCCAGGCAGATGGTAACAGAAGATAAAACCTCAAATTATTTGGACTCAGGGTACCAGGGCTAATGCAGCCTTAAGGCAGGATGTGGCAGCTGCCTCTGGCGCTGGAATCCCCTGCAGGTGCCCCGCCTGCCCTACTGCCAGCAGAGAAGTGTCACGAGCATTGGCACCAATTTCTGTTGAGATCTCACCTGAAATCATGCAAGATCTTGCAGAACATGAGAGATCTCACCTGAAATCAGCACCGATACTAGTGCCACTTCTTTGCCAATGGCGGAGGTTTCAGGGCAGGTGGTGGTGGCAGCAGGACACACTACTGCTGCAAGAGATAATATCTACTGCTAAGTTGCCAATATCCCATTACTGGGCAAGGCAATCAGGACACTGGTGGTGCTGAAACTCCTAGCACACTTGGAGGTAATTTATTATCTGGGCCTATTTCAATTTGGATTCAACAAACTGCCCTGCTTGTTCTGATTGCTGACTCCTATCAGGGGAGAGACAAGGGAAATGCAACTCTATTGATTTTTCTTGCTCTCTCGGCAGCTTTTGACATAATTGACCACGATATCTTACTGGGTCAGTGCTATAATTTGGGAATTGGGGGCATGGTGTTACAGTGATTCTGCTCCTGCCCACAGGTCTGGTTTCAGGCAGTCGCACTGGGGAAATTCTGCTTGGCTTCACAGCATGCTGACGGCACTCAGCTCTATTTCTCGTTGTCATCAGAGTCAGGTGACGCTGTGCAGGTGCCGCATCAGTCCTTGGGGGCAGTATTAAGCTGGATGAAGCCAAAAACAAAACCCTGAGGATGAATCCTGACAACATGCGACACATTATGGGTAAGTGGTTCTCAAGTTTGAGAAAAAATATAGCCTGTTCTATGTGGGGCTGCACTACACATGAAGGAGAAGGCATGTGGCTGGGGAGTCTTTCTAGATCCAGCATTATCACTGGAGGCTTATGTCAGGCATGGCCAAACTTGGCCCTCCAGGAGTTTTGGGACTACAGTTCCCATCATCCCTGACCACTGGTCCTGTTAGCTAGGGATGATGGGAGTTGTAGTCCCAAAACATCTGGAGGGCCGAGTTTGGCCATGCCTGGCTTATGTGGACCTAGCGGCGTGAAGTTCATTTCCCCACTTTTGACTGGTTCACCAGCTGCACCCCTTTCTTAGCAGGGATAGCTTTTCCAGAGCAATCTATTCTCTGGTTATCTCTCAACCAGATTATCTGTAATATGTTGTATGCACAGCTGCTGGACTGCCAGAATATTGACCGGTAGAGTCAGATGTAATCATGTTACACCAATTTTGAAGGAGTGTCATTGACTGCTTATTTGCTTCTGTGAGAAATTGGTGAAGGGATGTTTGCCTATTAAAGTCCTAAATGGCTTCATCAAGCCCCAGTACCTGAAGGACTGCCTCTCCCTATATCATCTCCTCAAAGTTTAAAGATCTTGACAAGTAGCTCTTCTCTGTATTCATCAACATCTGAGGCCCTTCTTCATGTGCCTCCTTCATGAGAGGTCCAGAGGGTGGCAACGTGAGAATGGGACTCTTCTGCAGTTGCTCCCCATTTTGTGGGATGCTGTCCCCAGGGAGGCTCACATGGTGCCTTCATCTTTAGGTGTCGGGCAAAAACTTTTCCTTCAACCAGCCCTTTGGCTAATTAATATTCTATGTTCTCTTAAATTTGTTGGGGGGTGGTGGTTATGGGTTTGCTTTGTTTTTGCTCTTGTTTTTATTACGTATTTTGTATTTTTATGCTCTGAACCGGCCCTGAGATCTTCAGATGAAGACCGGTACATAAATTTAATAAATAAATAAATAAAAATAAATATTCCATTGCTAGGTAGGATGCATTAATACAACAACTCCCATTAGTCTCCGCAAACATGGCCAGTGGTCAGGCACGATGGACGCTGAAGTCCAACAACACCTGGAGAGCACCACATTGACTATCCCCATACAGATGGAAAAGTGGGTTTAAAAATACATTTAATAAATAAATGTTATTTGAATAAATATTGTATACCCTTGTTTTAGCTCTTTTATTTCTTAGCTGCACTGACAAAATTTACTAGAGGCTGCCAAATACTGGAAGTCTTTATAAATCAATAAATAAAGCATTATTTGAGATTTTTGTTAAAGGCTTGAATGGCTAATTCCACTCTAATGTCAGTTAATGATTTACCTGCATGCTATTTATCCATTTGTAAGGGGGAAGAAATGCCTGCCACTTTATATTAGCAGGAACAAGCAAAGCAACACGCATACCTCATAAGCATCAGGCGAATGACAACCAACAACAGGCACCTGCCTCATTAATCACAGGTCTTATCAAATTAGCCAATCTACAACAGCTTGCTGCATTTTGAATTTTGCAAGTATCTACTGAATCCACGAGGGTAAAGGCTGGCCCTATCATTGGGCAGAGTAAGGCAATGGTCTCATGCAGCAGATGCTGGCAGTCGGCAGCAGCACGGCTGCTGCCCAGAGCCCCTCATTCTTTCCTCTCTGTGGAAGGAAAGAACTCTACATGCCACATGGCATGCCCTGGACCCCCTAAGCTAGCCAGCTGTCCCAGGTTCACAAGATGATATCATCACTGCTGAAGTTAAGATTCAGCTCCTAGTTCAGCAGGAATGGAAGGTGGGGGTACCATCTTGTCCTTTGCCTCCAGTAGCAAAATGTATTGGACCACCACTGGTGTAGATGCACTCATCAATTGTATGCACCTTCACAAAACAAACTACTGTAATGCCTGGCTAGGGTTGCAATCCTAAACTCACTTACTAAGTCCCACCCAACTTAGCAGGATTGACTTTTGAGTAAAACATTTTATTTTAAGCAATTCTCGACTACCCTTCATCTAATGGATTCCAGCAATAAGCTTAACAAACACACAACATGATTAAGCAGAGGCTATAAATACATAAATAATGGTATTTGGAGAAGGGCCTTAATTAAAGAACTTGATGCACAGGAAGGCTGGTGTGGGAGGAAACACTCCTTCAGGCATTTGGATCCCAAAGCCACTTAGGGCTTTAATAAGTTCAGCACCTGTATAAAATTGTTCTGCATGCAAGGAGAAGCTTTTATCTAAACAATCTTGCATAGTTTTGAAATTCTGGGGGCTTTTGGAGTAGTGGATAAAGCTCTACAATCCTGCCAGTCATCACAGTCTAAAATAAAAGCACATTCCAAGATGGAGTTCATAACTTTTGAGGTGACTAGACCAGGGGTCAGCAGGGGGCCAGTCCACTGTCCCTCAGACCTTGTGGGGGGCCGGACTATATTTTTGGGGAGGGTGGATGAACGAATTCCTATGCCCCACAAATAACCCAGAGATGCATTTTAAATAAAAGGACACATTCTACTCATGTAAAAACATGCTGATTCCCCGACTGTCCTCGGGCTGGATTTAGAAGGCGATTGGGCTGAATCCGGCCCCGGGCCTTAGTTTGCCTACCCATAGACTAGACTAAGGCTGCATACATACCATATATTTAAAGCATACACACACACACACACAAAAGAATAATGGGAATTATAGTTTACACCTCACTGAGCAACAGCACCCTTAACAAACTGTATTTCACAGGATTCCTTAGCGGAGGATAGATATGCTTTAACTGTGTGGTATGTACACAGCAAAGCAAAGAAGCATAGAAATGAATATTCAAAATGTGGCTCTGCAGCACTACACATTAAATTTTAGGCTTTGTGATTGGCTACAGCTCCCTGTGGGTTGTATTCTTTGGCTTGCTCTGCTTCAGGTGAGAAATGGCCCTGAGTGAGGTAGCAAGAGAAGCTGTGCCCTCCTAACCCAGAGCTGGGATTTTAAAATAGCCCAGAATTGTTGTCAACACCCTTCTCAGTGCCATGCTGGTTCAACTGGGAATTATCCCTGCACATCTGAAATGAAGCGACACAAAACGGTTATATTTAGTATTGTTTGTATCTTTCTTTTTTAAAAAAAGTAGTAATCTCAAATTTGGTTAGTCAGGGATGTTTGTGAGACTGCAAAGAAATAAACTGATCAAAATTCTGGTCAGGTTGTCTTGCAGTAGAAAGGAGAAGCAAGCTGAACAGACCAGTGAGCAAACCCTAAATTATTAATCCACCGAACAGTCATTTAGTCGCCCACATTTCACATTCAGGGTTGTTGGTTTTTGCTTTTAAAAAAGGCTTTGTTTAATGAATGGTTTATAAGACAATGAGAAAGGAACCACAGAGTCAAAAGCTCACACTGCAGCTGCTCTGGCTGTCAGCTATTGCAAATGGTGGCAGCGGCTGTTTTTTTAAAACAGGAATGTTTCCTTTAGCACAAACTATATTGCATATGCACACAAAATAGCTCTAACAACACAAATTCAGCAGATTTTTTTTTTTTTGCTAATAAAGGAATGCTGAATCTCCATTGACAGACCTAGCCTCTATTGATATATCCTGATATATCTTAAGCATTCCCAGATTTCTGCACAGAGGGTTGGTATTTTTTTCATGGAGAGGCTGTACTTTTACACAGGAATATGAAGTTGTAGTTAACGAGCAGGGACATGACCCCCCCCTCCCAGAAATAAATGGGAGAACTGCTTCATAGAGTCATTAAAGTTCAGGATGGAGTTAAAAACCAAATATTGAACGCTTTCCAAGAATGTTTTGAGAGTTCACAGTATTTTGAAGCTATTGTTTTCAACTCACACATACAAATGATGTTTGGATTAAAGCCGAGTAGAAACTTTTAAAAATATGGTATGGTGTGGAACGTTTCTAACATGGGGATTGGGAACCCAACCTTACACACATAGAAATGGTCCCCTTTAGAAGACTGCCAATCACACACTGGGGGCATGGTGTCCTGGAGGGACAGAGGTAGGCCTGCACATCCTCACAAGCCCTTTTACCCACTTCAGAAGCAAACACCTTAAAATGCAAAGTTTCTAGCAGACTGACAATAACTAGTGTATGCAATATAGAATTTATTTATCTTTAATAAGGAAAAGGAACACTGATTATATTTGACCCTAAATAACATTTGAAAAAATCCAACCATGTCCTTTCCGCTAGAGACAGCCACAGACAGCATGACATACTAATTGCAGCTTCTTATTGATCTGTTTTCTAACTCCAGTCGATAACGGTCTGTCACTGATGGAGAATCCATTTTCCCTTCTGTTTGCATTGCTTACTGCAATGTGAAGAGCAGCCTAATTATTTGTAATCATAAACTCATCTGCCTTCAAATATGCTAAGTTGTTTTACCGTCACAGTAAGTAATTCATTGTTTCTCGGGTGTGGAATTCCGCAAGAGAGTCATCAGAAGACGACAGTGTGCTTGCGCCAATCTGAATGTGTCTAGATCCTTCCTCCTAGACATACATTCACAGAAGTTACTCGCATTGAATTCAATGGGGCTTCCTTCCACATAAGTAGGAAGCGCAGCCTTACATGGGAGTAACCTCTTTTAAACACAAGGGACTCCCGTTGAAATCAATGTGCATAGGAATGAACTACTAGAATCATGACTGTTTAAGCAGTCAACTTGTAGAGTCTGATTTTTGCTAGCATTTAAAATATTTAATAGCCAGATTAAATATTTAAAATATTTAATCTGGCAGCGGCTACCAGTGTCATAGGAAACAGAGGAAGCTGTTTTATAGCGAGTCAGACAATTGGCCCATCTTGCTCAACACTGCCTACACTAACTGGTAGCAGCTCTTCAGGGTTTTGGCAGGGATGTTTGCCAGCCCACCTAGAGATGCTGGGGATTCAACCTGGGACCTTCTGCATGCAAGGCAGATGCTGTGCCACAGGTATATGGCCTGACCCCTTCCATCTGTGCCATCTTACAGATAGTTAGGTTTATTAAATGTCTGCATCACATTCACCCCTTTTTGACAACAACACTAGCCCAGTAGAACAGCAGCTCAGCATGAGCTGCAGTGTTGCCAACATGGCTTAGTAGCAAGAGGCAAATATCCTAAAGTATGGTTGTTCACACTGCTTTCTGAGTAACAAGCACTGAATTGGCATAGATTAGAGTAGCTGAAATAGTACTCCAGTGATGTACTTTCATATCTAATGCAAAAAAGGCTTAGCAATGGTCATAGCTGCATCATGACAGCAACAAAAATGACACATGTTAAGGTGTAGCTGTCCTTTCTGCTTGTAAACCATGACTCTAAGTGATCATTATATTAGCTGAATAGAACATTTTTCAAATGTTGGCTTCTAAAGTTGTTATCTGTTACTATGCTGCCATGCAGAAGGGGTGGGGGAGAAATCTGGTTTGCATTTTAATAGACCCTACCTAATTCATACCTCTCAGACCAATTTGGAAACCAAAGCCCAGCTATCATTAAAAAACCAAAATATGTGAACAACTATATATAAATATATTTGTTAAAATTAAATTAAAAATGCACTTTATTAGGGGAAACTGCTTGAGGTAATGTGTATAAGTAGGATAAATGCTGATGAATTTCCTTGAGGACATTTTAAAAAAAGTAATGTGGCAAATTGGAGACTAGAGAAATGAGAAACTCAAAGAAAGTGAAATTAACAGATTTGTCCATTCCCTTTAAAACTGAGTAGCAAATCAGATGCAACACAAAAGATCTACAATTGAATCTACCCAATTTTTGAACTTTAAAGAAGCTATGGGGAGGGGGGTTCAGTTTTGACTGGAGAAGCCGCACTAAGGTAGAGAGTGTTTAACGCTTCCCTCCCCCATTTGCCCCATCTATTTTCCACTGCAGCTGCTATGATATCCACTTTTCCCAAGGTGGGGTATGGGGTGTGTCAGGGAACTGCCATCGGCGCAGAGGCGAGAGATAGAGGGGGAACTGTGTTACAGGGAGCCTCCGAAAATCTTGTGAAGCAATTCCTCTTCCGGTGAGGAGGAAACCCCCACCTCCAGTGGAGAAGAGGTGCAAGAGCCAGAGGATGCTAGAAAGAGCCTTAACACTGCAACTGAGCAAGCCGGAGAGGAGGGAAGCACACCCCTGCCTTCGCCCATCATGCACAGTAGCTTGAGGCCCAGGGAGGGGTGGAAAAGGCTGGGGGTGACTAAACTTTTATGTTGGGGGAAGTACAAGAACAGACCACTCCCGGATTCTGCTAGCGATTGAGCCAGACATGAACTTATGACGCTCTGCGCTGTAAATAGTTTGCACCAAAATAAAGCCTGGAAAAGACAGGTCGGAGTCCTGCCTGGTTACTCTCGAGCAACCACAACAGCATCTGACAGGGTGTTAGGCATCTGCATCATGCAGGTATATTTTCCCCTGTAGGACTAATAGCAGCTTTGGAATGAATTTTAGATTTCCTGGGAGATTTTCTAAATTCCAATAAAAAAACAAAGCCAACTGCCTCTAGGCTCCTTTAAAGTAAAAACCAAAAACTTTGATGGAAACAATCTCAAACCTCATGCATCATTTTTGTTTTGGCCCCAATACAAACTTCTCAAGTAAGTTACTTACGGGATCCGAAGGCCCGCAGAAGTCTCGGAATACTTTTTCAGGATCTACTTGCCTAATCTCTAGAGCAACACAAGGGCCTGAGCAAAGTTCTACAACCATCTCCTGCAACAGGAAAAAGGAACAGCTTGTTAAATGGTTTTTATACCTTTTACTCTGCACTGTATATCAATTTGCATCATTTCTTGTTTTAAGAAAATCTAAGCCAGCCCAGACCACTCTCTGCATGTTGTTTTCAAAGGCAGTTCTATCCATTCCAACAGAAATGTTCCTAATGAAATGTGTCAGTTCTCTCATGATTTTTATATATTCTGGGGCTAGTCTGCATTCTTCAACTTCATTGACATAGTGACTCTCATCAGACCACCACTGTGGCCACCACTGTGTTCAATCAATGAAAAAGCGAAAAGCACAGATCCTAATACAGATCCTTGAAGGACTCCATCTTTTACATCCTTCCATTGCTTGAAGTGTCCATTTATTCCTTCTCTTTGCATCCTGTTCTTTAACCAAGTACTGATCCATAAGAGAACTTATTCCATACCACAACATCACCTCTTTGGAATATACTGTACACCGTATTTTTCGCTCTATAAGATGCACCAGACCACAAGACGCACATAGTTTTAGGAGGAGGAAAACAAGAAAAAAATATTCTGAATTTCAGAAGCCAGAACAGCAAGAGGGATCGCTGTGCAGCGAAAGCAGCGCTCCCTCTTGCTGTTCTGGCTTCTGGGATAGCTGCGCAGCCTGCATTCGCTCCATAAGATGCACACACATTTCCCCTTACTTTTTAGGAGGAAAAAAGTGAGTCTTATAGAGCAAAAAATACGGTATTTTATTTCTTTGATTAAGCTTCGTTCTCTCGTGTTCAATTTTAAGCTGTTGGACAAATCAGCTTTATTTCTATTGTGTTATTTGGTTGCTTTAGTTGTATGACTTGACTGATACTTATCATGGATTTACTTATTGACACTAAGTTTTATTTGGAATGGCTAATACTTTAATTTTAAATTGTTGTATTGATATGTTCATCTGACATGTAGTGAACCGGCTTGGATACAACCTTGTGGAAATGTAGTATATAAATAAATGAAAGAATGAATGAATGAAACATCATGCTGTGGTTTTCCAAGCCTCCTTTCCACAGCTGCTGCTGGCAGGGACAAAGGAAGTCGCAATGCATATATCATTTCTCAGTGTGAGGTTAAGTGATCTTAAAAAATTCAGACACTATCCATTTGGTTATGTTGCAACCAAGCCTCTTAGTATCAAGAATTTTTGCTGGAAGAAACCTACTCAACTCAGCCACTGCAGCAATATCAAATACAACTTTTGCCATGTTTCACTATCCATTAAAATATTTGAAAAAGGTAAGTTTTATGTTGAGCCAAACTAAAATCATCACTTGCGCAGTCTGTCTTGCCAATTCAAAAACATTACTAGGTTGAAATCTTTGTGGCTAAGGCGAAGAGCAGCACTGAAAAGTGACTTTATAATCCCTCAAAGCTTGTGCCATGCCCTTGACAATAAGCCTTCAGGACGGTCCATTAAGATTCCATCCAAAATGGGCCCTGAAGCAAAGAGAGACTTTATAGCGCTTACTTACAGCATATTCAGCGACAACCCCTTTGTAAATTGAGTAGAATTCCTCTGCATTTGCGCGGTCCATATAGAACTGCATGTAAGAAAGAACAGAAAGGAAAAGTATTTATTCTGTGTACAGTGGGCACAAGTGAATACATCTCCAAGCATTATTGTTGCCCCTTTTCTTTTCATGCACAACCTGAGGAGACTTTAACTTATTTCTCAATTAATCCCTCACAGAGTATTATGTGGAAAAGCTGATAAAAATTAAAAAGACACCAGAGATCAAGATCCCATTTGTGATTCATTCTTTTTGTTCTGTTTTCCACATGTATGTCTCATCTTATCAAACAAATCACAAAATACCCATATTTGTTTTATTTTATTGCTACTCTTTTGTGTACTATTTAGATTGTACAAAACTCAACAAAGCGCATTTTTAAAAAAGATTCCATTCGCTGCTGCTGCAAGTTCAACTCTGTTAAATGGAGGGGAAGGAGGAATATACAGCACATTCATGCTGGGGGTCAGAGAGCCACATGACAAGGAGGATCTAAATACAGCTGTACCTTAGTTCTCAAATCTAATCCGTTCCGGGAGTCCTGGAATGGTTCGAAAACCAAGGCGTGGCTTCCAATTGGCTGCAGGAGCTTCCTGCACTCAATCGGAAACTGTGGAAGCCGCGTCAGACGTTCAGCTTACAAAGAATGTTCGCAAACTGGAACACTCACTTCCGAGTTTGCAACGTTTGGGAGCCGATTTGTTTGACAACCAAGGTACCAATTTACATTAGAAAGGTAAGCATTACAGTGCTCATTATGCAAGCACTAGCTGGCTTGGAAACAGGTTACTTGAAGGAACACTTTTCCCTGTAGGAGCCTGCTTGAGCGCCAAGATCTTGTAGGGAAGCCCTTTTCTCAGTCCTGCCATTTCATAGAATCATAGAGTTGGAAGAGACCACAAGGGCCATCGAGTCCAACCCCCTGCCAAGCAGGAAACACCATCAGAGCACTCCTGACATATGGTTGTCAAGCCTCTGCTTAAAGACCTCCAAAGAAGGAGACTCCACCACACTCCTTGGCAGCAAATTCCACTGTCAAACAGCTCTTACTGTCAGGAAGTTCTTCCTAATGTTTAGGTGGAATCTTCTTTCTTGTAGTTTGGATCCATTGCTCCGTGTCCGCTTCTCTGGAGCAGCAGAAAACAACCTTTCTCCCTCCTCTATGTGACATCCTTTTATATATTTGAACATGGCTATCATATCACCCCTTAACCTCCTCTTCTCCAGGCTAAACATGCCCAGCTCCCTTAGCCGTTCCTCATAAGGCATCGTTTCCAGGCCTTTGACCATTTTGGTTGCCCTCCTCTGGACACGTTCCAGTTTGTCAGTGTCCTTCTTGAACTGTGGTGCCCAGAACTGGACACAGTACTCCAGGTGAGGTCTGACCAGAGTAGAATACAGTGGCACTATTACTTCCCTTGATCTAGATGCTATACTCCTATTGATGCAGCCCAGAATTGCATTGGCTTTTTAAGCTGCCGCGTCACACTGTTGGCTCATGTCAAGTTTGTGGTCAACCAGACTCTAGAGTGCATTTGGCAGGGGCACAAGAGAAGGCCTTTTCAGTGTCTGCGCTCCAGCTTTGGGGCTCCCTCCCTCCCACAGTCCAATTGCCCCCTTGTCTGTTGACCCTCCAGTGCCAAGTAAATACCTTTTCATTTTGACAAACCTTTGGCCTGCCAGGGCAACTTGTTTATTGCAATGCTCAAGGTGTTTAATTGCCGACTGTTTTTATACTTGGATTTTTATTGTTCTGACTTTTATCTGCTCTTTTGTATTTGTGTTGGTTATATAACCTCTAGCACCTCTACTGTATTTTTATCTTGTCGCTGTTAGCAGCCATGAGCAACATGGCAGGATACAAATGGAAGTAATAAATAATAATAAATAATAGACAGTTGTCTAAATAATGGCATATATATATATATATATATATATATATATATATATATATATATGGGTGGTGCTGTGGGTTAAACCCCAGAGCCTAGGGCTTGCCGATCAGAGAGTTGGCGGTTCAAAACCCTGCGACGGGGTGAGCTCCCGTTGCTCGGTCCCTGCTCCTGCCCACCTACCAGTTCGAAAGCACGTCAAAGTGCAAGTAGATATATAGGTACCGCTCCGGAGGGAAGGTAAATGGCGTTTCTGTGCGCTGCTCTGGTTCGCCAGAAGTGGCTTAGTCATGCTGGCCACATGACCCGGAGTACGCTGGCTCCCTCGGCCAGTAAAGCAAGATGAGCACCGCAACCCCAGAGTTGTCCGCAACTGGACCTAATGATCAGGGGTCCCTTCACCTTTACATATATATATATATATATATATATATATATATATATATATATATATATAGTGTAAAACATGCATATACACCTACTACATAAGTCAGTTCTGACAAGCTGGCTAGCATTATTTTAGTTTTAAAGACTAAGTAACCTTGATAAGTCAAAGTCAGCCTTAGTCAAAGTCAGCCAAAAGGAACTGAGCTTATATTGAAATGCGGCATAATAAGGTGTTGTTTACCCACCTGTTGAGATGGAAGGAAGAAAAATACAGAGACAGCAAGAATGAAAATTGTGCATAAATGAGAAAGAAGGCAACAGCTCTCACTGTTCCTCTGTGAGCAAAACCAGGCAGACACTGCTCAATATAGACTATTTGCAGCCTGTTCCTGTCCATTTCTATCAACCAATTTCAATGGGGATTTACTCCCAAATATAGCTTTCTCCTCCTCTGGTAATGATTTTGGGGGGTATAGTAGGGTTGAAAAGGCTATTTTTTATTTTCTGTATTCTGCAAGAGAGCAGACTGGGAACCTGACACCCTTTAAAAATAGGCAGGTGTAAGAGGAAGCTGATATGTATGGAGTTGCTTCTTGAAGGAAAGGCTTTGCCCAGGTGAAATGCATTAAAAAGCTAGTGTAGGAGAGAGTGCAACAGGTGGCAAAGGTTGCTTTTCCCTCATCTCATGAGAGAAAAGGTCTGATCAAAGACCAAGAAGAAAGAGTTACCATCTGCAAGGCTGAAATATCAAATCCTCCATCAAGTATTGCTTTTATTATCTTCCCAGTCAGACCTGTGAAGAAAAAGGTTTGGGTTACAGAAATTCGTCTCAAATGCTGGGGTCCTGGGACTACTTTGCTATAGTACATCAAACATTTATAATACAGTTGCTTTTATGAGAACACTTGTGTCTTGCACATTTACTTGGGGTATATGAGGCAGGCACATTGCTCATATGGGCTCACAATAACCATAAAAGGCTGTGACCAAGTCAGGAAGAAATGTCACTGTTTAGGCTCCTTGCAACTCAACAGTAACCAAATTTAACCAGAAGTAGATCCCACTGAAATCACTTCCAAGTAAAAATGATTAGGATTATGCTATACAACACTGATTTTTCACACTTAAGGTGAAGTAAAATACACCCAAATTATGCAAACTACCCTTCCCTTTTATAGGCTTTATCCCCAAATAGTGCAACTCATTCAATTTGTATAGTTTTTCTACCTGGCCTAACATTAGAGATGTGCAAATATTGCTACATTTTGGGGAAAGTGAGAAACAGTGCAAGAAACAGAGAGCTAGCTAGGTGAGAAAAAAGATCACAGATGCTGTGACATATGATCCCAATATAAAACAGAAAGACAAATTTAAATGCATGCATTATCCTTAACACTGAAGCCTTTCACAAACAGGAGTTTCACTTTTCAAATATATGCCCAGCTCTGTAACAGCTAAGTATAACTTTTTTTTCCTGTAAAAATCTGGGTTTTGATTTCTGCACCAAAAACAAGTTCATGCCTACATTTGAGTTTTGGATAATGAGGAAAGCACTTGACGAATATTTTGGTGCCCATAAAACATGGAGGGGGGATTAAACTTATTTTAAAATATTCAGACCTCACTCAATAAGGAAACTGCTATTTAAAAATTAGGAAGACTACATCTTTAAAATGTGATTACTCTAAGCCAAATCAGAGCCACAGATTAAGTGTTCGTTTAGGATTTAATTTTTAGTGACAAAGTACAAAAGAAATCACAGGCATTACTAAATACAACTGAAGGAATGTAATACTAATCCTAGCAAAAATGCATAACAAATAACTCTGGGCATAAAAAAAACAAGAGAGGGAAGGTTTTATGTCTCCAAGACAGCATTAGGTTACTAGGCACCAATACGGAACAGATAATCTTCAAGCGCATTTTAATCAGATGAAGTGATGCGGTACAACATCTACTCTGCAGTTTAACAATTCACTGCTTTGTGACACATAAGGACAAATTCAAAGAAAGCAGATCTAAAAACTTAAAAGTAATCAGAGGGTGCTGGCTTTGGTAAAAGCTGCACATGCATGAACAACTACGGGTTGGAACAACAACCTTTTGCGTTTTGAGATCTAGAGATTAATCTATTAATTGGCTTGCCAGTTAGTCAGCTATGGCATTCAGAACACACACCGCTAAATCTGTTTGAATTCCGAAATGTTCAAAAACCAAGGCACAGCTTCTGATTGGTGCAGATGCCCTGGAAACAATAGCCGACAGCCACATTGGACGTTTGGCTTCCGAAAAATGTTCGAAAACCGGAACACTTACTTCCGGGTTTTCAGCATTTGAGTACCAAGGCACTTGAGAACCAAGGTACCACTGTATCTGCTTTAGGCAATTTTTTACAGTCTTCAACTCTAATATAAAAATCAATGCACAAGGGCAAGAGGAGAATACAGCTGGAAGAAGCGGGTGGGATTAAGAAGAAAGAAGGTGTCCTCCTCCTTGTGTGAATACTGGGAGGAAGGTTGTTGGTAAATCCCAGAGCTCCCTTATCAAAACCTCAGTTTACTGGGCATAAGTCCAATAAGAACATACATTATGGGAGTGCTTTAACAGTTCTTAAGATATGATCTGTAGAGGACTTTGCACTGCCAATTCAGCTGATGTATAATAATTCATATAGAGCCTGTGGACTTTGATCTCTTAGATCTCAACCTAAGTTGAAACTATAATCATGTTCCTCTTAGCTGACCTCCTTTTGAATTACAATTTATGCAAAACACCATGGGAAAAAGGTATGCATTTTGCATTCTGGGTCTCGCCACACTTCTTGTCCTCAATTATATCTCACTACAATTGCCTTCAAAGGATAATACTTACAACACAGATAAATTCGGCACAGCTGACGGACCTGGAAAATCAACTGCCTCGCTCTGTGATTAAATTCTAAGAAGCTGCAGCAGATATACTCTGCTTAATTTAGAAGCCCTCACCCATCTTTACAGATTGGGAACAGCAACCATTGTCTGTGGTTACTAGGTGCAGGGAAAGCACATTCTGAGCACAGGATTTCTCTTGCAAAGTCACAAGATACAGGGTCAACCAATAATCCCTATTTTTGTTCCTTTATTAAACAAGGCTGCACATGGGCAGCAGCTCACTCCACGTGGACTGAATACGAGTCTCAGCTAAGATCTAGAGAAACCACCAAAGTGGGGGGGGGATACAAAAAACTAAGCCAAAGACATAAATTATCATCTACCTTGGCTCCCTGCTCCCAAAACATGGGTTCAGGTGGAAAAGCAAAGCTAAGATACAAGAGGACTTCACAGCCATTGAGAATCAGCTCTCTGCAGGAAACATGAGGTCCTCAGCAGTACCAAGAGGCCCCCAAGACAAAGCTTGTATCAGGTTTGCCAAGGACAGATTCAAACCCAGAAGCTTTTTAAAATGAGAAATCCGGGTGAGCATCTGTGTCTTCCTCCACTATTATTGAGTGAACTGAAGCTAAAAGCCCACAATAAGGACAGAGAAAAGATAAGAACCCATGGTCTCGGCTTTAAATTATGACCAATATTTTTAATCAGTAGATGGTGGAATAATTTAGATGAAAATTTAAGAAGAAAAACAACAACATGTGTATTTAAATACAGGTAAAAACTGAACAGTTGCAGGCCTCTTGAAGATAGGTATTGGCAATCTCTGAAAAGCACTTCCATTATTTCCATAACAAAGTAGAAGGGGCAGGAAGAAAAGACAGTTTTAAATCATAAAAGCAAACGTTGCACTGAAAGATGGTAGATAGCTGAGAGGAGTGATGTATTTAAGCATCTGGGAGCAACTTCCAATAATGCAATGGACAGATTTTATTTGCAATTGTCAGATTAGTTCCAGCAGAAATAGGATGGGCGCTGGCTGTTTTGACAGCACAATCCTATACATTTCTATGTAGAATTAAGTCCCAGTGAGATGAGCTAGTTACTCCAAGGTAACTGGATATAGAATTGCAGCCTTAGTTTTTTAAAGTAAGGCAAGTAGAAGGGTTGTCACTAAGAAATATGCAGATCTTTTCCCAAGTACCCATAAGTCATATAATAGGCACCAGCATTTTGGATTGATAAGATAGCATGCAAATCATTTTGCCACAAGGAATTGTAATATTTTCTGCAACAGACTAACATGCCTTCCTCTAGGCATCATTTAGAAAAGTAGTGAATGCTGGCTTTGGATAACTTGAATACAGCTGACGCATACTGATTCACATGCGCCTTATCCCACCATATAATGATTTATGACAGTTGCCTAGTGGTGGAAAAGCCACAGAATCTTCACTTGTAAGAAGTTTAAATATGCTCCAGCTGCCCCCTCAAATGCCTGGTAACGATGTCGAATCTTCCATATCAACTTTTAGGAAGAGGGGTCTAAAAACTACAATGCCCCAAAGGTTGCATAGATCACAATAAGGTTCTGATTAGCATTTACTTCTTATACAAATTTGTTTTAGAAATTATCAGCGGCTGAACCAAAGCATATAATCATACTGTAAACAGTCTTAATCATTTCCCAATGTTTGATGGTAGGGAAAGGAAGCAGTTTTCTATATAAGGTTATGTTTAGACATCAACCATTTCAGCTGATCTGATGAAGAAACAACACAAAGAACTCCACCAAAATTAATATGTTTTCAATAAATCACAAGGATTTTTAAGTGCTAACTCTGTATTTTAGTACTGCATGTGTAAATTAGTCTAAGGCAGGCATGGGGAGTTTGTGGCTCTCCAGATGTTGCCAGATTATAACTGGTTTAAAGGAAGGCTAAAATTCTGTTGGACATGTTTCCAGGTACCCAAGTGACCTGAAAAGGAAGTGCATCTATGTCCTCCAATTCAAAGTCTCCCCTTGCCCTGATTGCTTTATTTGGCGGAAAAGGTAATATCATCTGTTTGAACGTATTTCCAAAAAAGGTGATGCCAGGTGTGTGTGTGTGTGGGTGTGTGGGTGTGTGTGTGTATAACAATGGTGTACATTGAGGCCATCTTGCAGCCCTTTAGGAGTTGGGTTACTCTGTCGCAGAATGCTTTGTTAGCTTGTCTGTCACAGAATGCTTCTTCTCTTCCAGACGAAGGGAACAAAGTTACCAAGATGGAAGTGTGGCAAGGACATCAGAGATGCTCAGCATCTGGTCACCACCACCCACTCAGCTTCTTCTTCATTTGCCTCTGGTTAGGAGGTCAGACATTACAGGTTATGTGGTATTTTGCTACTTACACACACATGGGCCTTCTATGGACAAGTACATTGGTACCTCAGGTTACATACACTTCAGGTTACATACTGTGATGGGATGGTGAGCTGCTTGTGCGTAAAATCCTGATCCCTCAGAGTTTGGCTAAGTTCCCAAACCTCTGTCTGTGATGGAGCTCCTTAAGCATGGCTCCATCAATCGCTCGTTGAATCGGACAGTGGGCGTTTACGGAACTTCTTCCAGCATAAAAGCTCCTTAACGGAAACGCGTCTTCTGGACTCTCGGCGTGACAGTTTCCGCCGAGGAGTGGGTGTCCCTACGGGAGGTCCTGAAACCTCCCCACTGTTCTCGCTTGAAGTGTCTCTGAGCCCTCCCTCCGACTCACTTTCCCTTGGAACTCCACTTCTCCCCCTGCTGGTCCCCTCCTCCGCTGAGTGGTCTCTCTCACCCTCCATGAGCCCTTTCACCTCCTTCGTCTCAGATGACAGTTCCCTGACACATACGCTTCAGGTTACAGACTCCGCTAAACCAGAAATAGTGCTTCAGGTTAAGAACTTTGCTTCAGGATGAGAACAGAAATTGTGCTCTGGCGGCGCGGCAGCAACAGGAGGCCCCATTAGCTAAAGTGGTGCTTCAGGTTAAGAACAGTTTCAGGTTAAGAACAGACCTCCAGAACAAATTAAGTTCTTAACCTGAGGTACCACTGTATCTTCAAATATCTAAAGCATGCAGCCTTGTAGCAGTACAGAGAACATCAACCGCTGTTGAACATAATTTCTCAAACGCAAGTATTTATGCAATTTGGTCTGTGTTAAATTTCAACAAGCTGGGAGCTAAAATAAAATAAAAACATAACTTTCTTACCTCCAGCCATGCACAAAACACATATGGTAGCAATAGTGCAAGTCTAAATCTAGGCAGCTATTCAGCTAAGAAGAGAGATGCTGAAGGGCACTTTCAGCCAAGGGTCAGGTCAGTGTCACCTACCTTCTTTAACTGCGTGAGGCTTAATAACACAACAAGTACAGTGTGTGTATTTTGCAGTGTTTGCAGGTCCACGGCCTCCACTGGAGGGAAAGAACAACTCCAGCTCCTGAAAATAATTGGAATTAAATACATTTAATTGTGCACAACTGCATGATTCATAGTCACAGGACACCAGTTATGTTTATGAGGGTCAGAGTCATATTCCCAAAGCAATATTGAAATCCTACGTCCTCCCCCATTTATTATTATCTAGCCGTTGGCTGTATTTCAAAGTACTCTGTGACGCTTTCCTCCAGAAGCATGGTTTTGAACATATTTACACTTACACTCCATTAAACCCCATACACATATGGTATTCCATTAAGCTTCACGTTCAAATTTGCTCATGCTGCTACCTATGCAAAGGGAACTACTCACCTTCCATAATTTAAGATATGTTCTGAGTGAGCACAAACATAGGGCATCTGCCCTTCAATACAACATTTTTAAAAGACTAATTCCATTCTTCCTGGCAAGCATCCTTTACAAGGTGAACTCACCTTGCTAGGTTTTGTACCAATAAGACAAATTACCTGGATTTCATGATTAACATAATTTTCAGACTTTGTAATGACAAAATGTTGAAAAAAAATCTTGCCTTAACTGTAGAGCGGCTCTATAATCATATTTGTAAGCCACTTTCCCCCAATGACATCTTTCAGACCATCTTGTATGCTTAAGGAATGCCTAACAAGCATCAGAATCACGGGTGCCTGCCCTTTGGCTTTCTTGTTTCTTCCCCTCCCTTGGGAGAAGAGGTACAAAGCAATGCACTGGAAGAGTGAGAGGAGAACAGAGAGGATAGGAGTGGAAGATTCACAGGTAGAAAAAAGGCCAGGCACAGCCAACCAAGAGAAGAGAAAGGACAACTATATCCCCATCTCTGCAAGTGGGGAGAAACAAGGCTTGAAGGGAGGAAGAAAACGTCAACAGCACAGAGACCAACCCATGGTGAGATGTTTCTGGCCATCTTGCATGGTTGAGTGTTGGAGTCTCTCTATCCCCGGGAATGGAAAACCTCACACCCATGGTTACAAAACTCACAAAAAGCAGAAGCAAATCCTAGAAGTGGTATGTCTTACATGCCGATAGAGATACTGCCCTGGATAACTCAGTGGGTGACAAACTGTAAATGCAACCTACTATTGGTTGGGAAGGAACAAAGCAACCTTTAACTATAACAAATTCTAACAGGTGGTCCCTTCATTTGTATGCAGGGCAAACGATTTAGTCCAGGTTGACTTTAATAGCTATTTCTTTCTTCGCAGAACAATTTACAGATGCTGCATCCTACAGGTTTCCTTGGTAACTGGTACAAGGCTACATAACAGTTTGTGCTACCTGCTCATTCAATACACAATCCGAACCACTGTGCACCACTCCAATAATTATGAAGTAAAACAAAAACACTAGGGTATTAGAATTTGTAGTCACGTCTAAGAGAACTGTGCAACTAAATACTTAGTTTAAAAGCGAAAAATGAACTATATTTTTAAAAGCACAGCTGTAATCCCTCCAAGGCAAAAGCATTTCAAAATAACTCAATTTACCACCATTTTGTTCTTTCTCAGCCTATATTAAATGATCCCTGCAGCATTTCAGGGCAAAGAAACATCAACACAGCAATAAATCATACAACTGTAGAGTTGGAAGGTACCCAAGGGTCATCTAGTCCAACCCTCTGCAATGCAGGTGACCCATATAGGGATCGAACCTGCAATCCTGGCGTTACCAGCACCAGCTAACCAACTGAGCTACCTGGCTTCCCAGTATGCTCCTCAATACCCCATTGGCTACTGACGGTCCCTATTCTCTGATCTAAACTGTCCCTATTTTTTTACTTTTTGGGAAATGCCTGTTAAAATGTTGTTAATGTGAATTGCTAGCACTGTTGTTCTTTAGGGTTCAAGTCTCTCTCCAGTTCAACATCTGAGTGGGGTGGCGCTGGAAGCATCTTCTCTTCCTCCAGAGCACATGCAGTGTTAAGCCCACACACATGAGCAGAGAGCTGCAATGTACTGTAGTTCACAGCTTACCAATTTCATAAGCTATGGAGGTTTGTTTTGCACAGATGCTAACAAATTGTAGGTGCTTAAATCAGCAAAAGACAGTCGACTTCAGGGTAGCTTAATAAGGCACACATGAGGTGGAGCAGAGACTTAAACTAAGTGCAATAATAGTACGTGTGGAGATCTTGGTATGAGAAGGACTCTCCTCCCTGGAAGGGAGGGGAGTGGTTGTGGGCGGGAGCCCGAGCCCCGCCTCCCTCTCTCACCTGGCTGGCGCCCGCCCCCGCCGGTGGGACAACCAACCAGGTGTCACCGTGGGGGCGTTTCTATTGCAGCCTATATGCTGCGGCGCCAGCCCCTCCTCGGCCTCATTTCCCTTCGTCCCGTCGCGAGTCACCCACCCTCCATTCCCTCTAGCTTAGGGTCTTAATCTCTCTCTGACCTTGCTATGGACCTTAGGTTGGTCGCCCTGGTTGTCCGGGGGGCCTGGTAGGAATTTTTTCCATTTGGCATTAGGCTTCTTGGTTTTTTCGCCTACCTCGTAGCAATCGTCACAACTTTATGGTATTGGTGGGTAGGTTAGGCATTGGAAATATGTGTTGTGGTGTCGAAGAGCTAGGTGTGGCCATCGCCTATGCCTTCAATATTTTGGGTATTCCGTTAAAGGAATCTGGCGGTCGTGTATTCTGTCCGATGCCTGCTGGGCGGGAGGGCATGGCACGACCCCCGGTAACATCAGGGGAGAGCTTATAGTTGGATGAGCATCAACAGGCTCCACCTACTGGTGAATACACCCAGTCGTTATAGTCATCCAATGCCTAAGCCAATACCTTTTCACTGCTGTAATCAATAAAGTTGTGGCCTTTTCTTGCCCATTAACCTTATATCACGTGTCTGTGTCTACTCATTTCACATCGCGGGGGTTGGGTCCTCGAACCACAATCAGGTGTTACAAGGTGCTGTGATGGGTTTGAGAGCACACACTTACATTTTAAATGCATGGTCCAAGATATTAAACTTTCTTTCTTCCTCTCAAAGTTTGCCTTCTCTTTCAGGCCTATATATTTTTGTTTTAGCGTTCATGTCTCTAAATAACCCAAAGGAACGTACTGGTGTACTTTCCAGAGTCTATATATGCTACTCCAGCTCCAGAGGCCTCACTTTTCTGCCACAACTGGCCTGTCCATTGAACAGCTACGAGTTCCACAGCATCAGGCTTACATAGACCAGATGTGTGACTGCCAGATGTTTTGCTACACCAGCAAGAGCACAAACAATGCCAGTTGCCTAGCAGTGCAGTCATCTCTAGGGCTGTGGGCTTGGGTTACTAAGGAACCTGAACCTATAGTCACTTCCCTCTCTCTGCTGAGCCCAACAAAATAAGGAGAAATTAGTGGAGGGAAGAAGGTAACAAAAATGAGAAGTAAAGACTGGAAACCAGGGAAAGAAGTTTCTTATTGAACAGCTGCTGGGCTGGGGGGTGGGGATACATCCAAGGGCCAAGGACTACACCAGCTTTCTTTTGCCTTCACACTTTGTAGTTCCTTAGTTACATGAATTTTATAGTGCTATGAATACGTATGTAATACAACAAATAAAAATGTTGATTCTTCTATTTGTCTAGCATTCTACATTAAAATAACTAATTTTAATGAAAAAATAAAGGGAGGCAGAAAAATATCAGAGTTCCCAAGCAATTGCTATTCCACAGAGAACAAATAAGTGAGTAATTAAGGCGCTGTGCGCAACACTATTCTTAGCTACTCCTGACAGGCGTAAGAAACGTGTTTCCATGGAAAGCAAAACAGGTATTGAAGAGCAAAGCTCAAAAGTGCTCTTTTGTCCAGTCTGTTTTCTTATGGCTTGTAAAGATATATATAGAAGCCTGGCCTTTAGTCAAGCTGCAGTTCCAGCAGAGAACTTTCAGATGGGCTTCGTAATCCACCGCAACAAAAGGTCATTAAAACTCTGAGCTGTTTCTTAGTGTATTTGCTTATCGACATGCAGCTTTGACTCTCACAAGATGGGGGGGGGACCAAGCTCCAATATTACCACATGTTTAATTTAAGCGGAGTCAGGGACAGACAAGGGATGCTGGTCTGGGATGCTGCACCAATGAGGAAGCTCCCAAATAGCCTGGGGTTTGGAGAGGGGAGGAAAGAGGGGCTGCCACTCAGCTCAGCTTTGAGTTGACTGGTGGCTGTTCTGATTTTCTTTAAAAGAAGGTGATTTCACCGCTCACAACACAACTTCCTCTATGGCCACTCCCTAGCAAAGATTCAGTGATGCAAAACATCACGCAGTTGCCTGCCACACTTCTTAGAGGAATCTCAGAGCAATACAGTATCGTACTGCATTTCCTTGCTGTAGCTCTTCTGGGAAGCCAAGGGAACAGGTGCAAAGCACCACAGTCTCCTTCTTTTAAACAACAACAAAAAAGCCCCGGTCACCTCATACATTTAAGGTACATGGCAGCCAGCCCATCAATGCTGGATTTAGGGTGGGGTGGGTGGCTCTTCCACACAGGGTACCAAGCCGAGGGGCACAAAATATGCCGCAACAATGACATAGCGCATTTGAGAGCATGCGCAGAACAGAAGGTGAGAGGGATGGGGGCATGAAAATAAGCAAGGGGGGTTCGTCCTTGCTCAAGGCGCCATATTACCAAAGTCCACCCCTGCCTCTTTCCAGCATAAAGGCAGGCAGTGGGGAAGGAAGCCTTTTCCTTTCCTAACATTTCTTCAAAATTTTCTGTAGAGATTGTCAAGCACAGGTTCTCTAGAAGAGTTTTGAGAAAGGGTTTCCTTTCCCTCTGCATGGTAAGGGGAGAAAAGGCAGGGGTATTTCTTTCTTTCTGATGAGCTAAGCCATATAACTACTATATGCCATGTAGCTAAACCTAGTTCAGACCACAAACATTGGAAGTAGCCAAGCTCATTTTTGTATAATATGTATGCCAGTAAAAGCCCAGTCATACAGATGCAGAAAGATTCACCTTATCAAATATATATATTTTTTGGGAGGGGGGACTTACTCTAGCAGCAGAAGCAAAAGAATCTGGACCATGAGCCACATTTCTTATGCCATCAGTTCCAAAACATGCCCTAACACTATTTGGGGCATCTGTACGGGCCACAGAAGAATTTGCAGGTCCTAGTAAATTCTTCCATCGGCTTATAGCATCATCTCCCAAGATCTCCATGGCAACAACGGGGCCACTTGTCATAAATTCAAGAAGCTCACTGCAAGCAGAAAAGAGAGCAGTTAGCATTCACATTGAACAGGACGTTCAAACGGGATTCAGCTGCCCTAAATGCAAGCAAACCAACAGCCCCAAGGGTGGTATGCAACACTGTTGTCCTGCTCACAGACCTCTCCTTGCACAATGGAACTTCCTCCTATTTCTCTTTTCAACCCTCTGGAGGAGATTTGGGGGGGAGAGCATGTAAGGTAAGGTTACCAGATTTTTTTCAGTGAATCCGGGGACACTTTTCAACTTCCTACTAAATAGATGGATTTTGTCAGGGTACTGATTTGTAAATCTGGGCACCGTCCCCAGGAAAGGGGGACGTCTGGTAACCTTAATGTAGGAGGCGTTTCCGAGCACAATTCAAAGTGTTGGTGCTGACCTTTAAAACCCTAAACGGCCTCAGTCCAGTATACCTGAAGGAGCGTCTCCACCCCCATTGTTCTGCCTGGACACTGAGGTCCAGCGCCGAGGACCTTCTGGCAGTTCCCTCACTGCAAGAAGCAAAGTTACAGGGAACCAGACAGAGGGCCTTCTCGGTAGTGGCGCCCGCCCTGTGGAACACCCTCCCATCAGATGTCAAAGAAATAAACAACTATCTGACGTTTAGAAGACATCTGAAGGCAGCCCTGTTTAGGGAAGTTTTTAATGACTGATGTTTTCATGTATTTTTAAACTTTTGTTGGAAGCTGCACAGAGTGGCTGGGAAAACCCAGCCAGATGTGTAGGGTATAAATAAATTATTATTATTATTATTATTAGGAATGGAAGGGGTCCTATTGTATGAGTGGAACTGTTTGCACAGTGTTGGATATAATGCAGCATATAATTAGCCATTTTCTAAACACAAAGCTGCAACAAAACCACAATTTCACATGAGTTCCCAAAAAGGTCTAGCTTGCTTGTTCTAGTACCTTCAGACAACAACATCTGGAATAATTTCAATCTAATATTTCAAGAGAGTCTGCACTGGAGCTGAAAGCAGACTCCCTTAAATACCCAAGTTCTTATCCTATCATTGTTTTATTTCAGATTAAGTAGTTGCATAAGTGCCAGGCTCCTAGTTCTTCATGAACTGGCAGCCTGTAGGACAAATAAGGCTTGCCAAATCTATCTGGGCTGCATGGTAAGCCTCTCCCTCTGTCCATCTCCACTCATTGTTACTGCTCAAACATGGGTAACTGGGTTCAATCACAAGAATGTATGGGGATATCGTATTTTTTCATATTTTCGCTTTTATATGTATCTTTGTTGTTGTTTTTCTCCCTCTCACTTTTCCTTCTTCTTTTTCTGTATCACTTTATTTCTTTTAACTGAAATCACCTTAATAAAATATAAATATTAAAAATAAAAAGTGGCTCCTGTTAACAAAACACACACACAAACACACACATGAACATATGCTGCACAGCATTGCAAAAGCATTCACTCTATCACTGAGCTACTAGCCCTTCTCATTTGCCTAGTAATGAGGAAAAAGCATCAACTGCCGAATAATTTCTTTATATTTCAGAAATATACATGAGGCATTTCAGGGCAAAGCCTTCCTAAGGAGGTTTATGAAATTATTTTACAACACAAGGAAAATGTTAATACACAAACAAACCCATGCCATTCCAAACTAAAAACAGCAACAGTTTGAAAAACAGCAGTCAACACCTCAATAAAATGCAGAATGAAACACATCTTTTTTTAAAAAAACTGTGCATTTTTTAAAAAACTGTGCACTGAGGGGCTATAGGTCCCTCTTTTGAGAGAGACTTCCATAGATGAGGGGCCACTACTAAATAAGGTCCTGTCTGGTATTTGCCCATCTGATAGGTCTTAGCAGCATACCTGCAAGCCATTTGAAACTAGATTCTTATGTTACCCTTCAAATAACCTGATTCCAAACTATTTAAGGCTTTGCAAGTTAAATAAGCAAGGTAAGGTGTTGTAATTGCTGTCATTGACCATGACTCGGTATATGGCAGCAGCTGCTTCTGCTCAGTTTCGGGATTGTGGGGAGAAACCAGGAGGTAAGCCAACCCTGCAAGCCTCCACAGTCCCATATACCTCTAAAAATACTACCCACAATTTATTGGTATAAATCTAAATCTAAAGATCAAGCAAAAATCAACGTCAATTTCATATTGTTCATATTTCACTGGGCACATTGTACAAGTCAAAATATCCTGCAAACTGAAACTTACTTGTAATAAGGCTTAGCTTGGTGATCTGCGTAGAAATCTATTGCTTCTGCCCTACAAAAGATTTGTTTAAAAACACGCATCATTAATGCTTTTGTGAAAAACAATTATTAATCAGCAATGGCTTCAACCCACAGAACCACAAGCAGAGTTCTGCTTGTGCCATCAGGTTTCTCTGAGCCCTCACAGGATCAAAGGAAGCTGCCATATCCCAAGTCAGACTGAGTAGGCTGAGTACTGCCTCCACAAGCTGGGAGCAGCAGTCCAGGCTTTCACTCAGGGGTCTTTGCACACTCCACCAGGGATCTGGAATTGTACCGCCAAGCTTATTTTTGCATTAGTAAATCTTTTTCTAATGAAGATTACTGAGTCTGAGGGATTTTTTTGGAAGCCGGCATTGTTTTGGAGCTTTCTACTCTGCTTCCAACAGAGCAGGCATGCCCCGGGTCATTTGGGGCATGAACCCTAACAAGATAGGTAAAGAACTCTTGGATGGTTAAGTCCAGTCAAAGGCAACTATGGGGTTGCGGCGCTCATCTCACTTTCAGGCTGGCGTTTGTCCACAGACAGCTTTCCAGGTCATGGGCCTGCATGACTAAACCGCTTCTGGCACAACGGAACACTGGGATGGAAACCAGAGCACCTGGAAATGCCATTTACCTCCCCGCCGCAGCGGTACCTATTTATCTACTTGCACTGGTGTTCTTTTGAACTGCTAGGTTGTCAGGAGATGGGATAGAGCAACGGGAGCTCACCCCGTTGTGGGGATTCGAACCACTGACCTTCTGATCGGCAAGCCCACTGGGTTTAGACCACAGCGCCACCCGTGTCCCATTTGACAAGATATGCATATGCAGCAGCATACAGAGTGCTGCACCACATCTCTCTGGACCACACCTACTTCACCACATCTGTCTGGATCATGGCTAGGACCCAAAGGGATACAGTATCTTAAATACATGGCTGCCGCCATCCCATGGATCTCCTCCCTGCATTTTCCTCTAGTATTCAGTTACAGCATATGGGTGATATCACTTAATGGGGCTCAGCCTTTCCCATCTCCCCTCTGATTCACTGGCCGCTGTTTGTGGAGGGGATGGACAGAGCACGAAAATGCTGTGCATGATGGAACATGACCAGATAACACGGGGGGATATAGGTTGGCAACAGTCACCCATTCAAGGTAAACAATAGTTTAACCGATTTTTGAAAATCTCAAATTATTAAAACCTCACCTTGAAACTTTCGTCATTTTGGCTTTAGTTATTGTAAAACCAGCTCTAATAATCATATCAATGACATCTCCAAGTTTGAGTGCTACATCAGGTTTCAATAATGCCAAGGTTCTAGAGAGGGAAGGGAAATAAACCAATAAAGTCAAAATAAGTTGTCAAAATATGAGCTTAAGTAAATCTCCAACAAATACCATTTCAAAAATATGTTATTATGTCTGTTATATTCATTTTTATCCTTCATATAACCAGCTGAAGGTTTTGGATCAAATATCTGACCAGTACAAGCAGAAGAAGAAGAGGGAGAAGAGTTTGGACTTGATATCCCGCCTTTCACTCGCCTTAACGAGTCTCAAAGCGGCTAACAATCTCCTTTCCCTTCCTTCCCCACAACAAACACTCTGTGAGGTGAGTGAGGCTGAGAGACTTCAGCGAAGTATGACTAGCCCAGCAGCTGCATGTGGAAGAGCGGGGAAGCGAACCCGGTTCACCAGATTACGAGTCCGCTGCTCTTAACCACTATACCATGCTGGCTCTCAAGTGGCACATATGACAAAAAGTTGGATGGGAAGGGGAGAATGGTGGCAACAGGATGTGCACTTGGGTGATAGCCTTGCCCTCTGGAGGCCTGTTAAATTGGCATACTGTGGGGCAGTAATCATGGTGTCTCACACCAGGAAAATGAGTGTCTCCCTGTCTCCTGCTCTTTTGTAGTGCAGTTCTATTATTCCCATATTGAATAGAGAGGGGGCTGCAGAGAGGTATTTTGGGTTGTGACAACATCACAGTAACGTTCATTGTTAATATTCTTTCTCACACTGTGGGCTGGAGGGTCACTTAGCTGAGGGAGATATTGGCTTTTGACAACCCTCTAAGGTAATATTGTATTTTTATTGTTTATAGCCTTGAGAAGATTGTATAGAAGATGATTAACAAATTAATCATCAACATCCAGGGAGTATCTTGCTGTCTCACTTGAGTGCTAGCACTTAAGGTTCTTATTCTTTCCCTAGAGATTGAAGGGTAACTGAAATATAACCAGAATTTAGGGGGTGCACATCACGCTCTTTCTCCTTAGGGGGCCGAGAGAAAGAGTTTGCTGAGGAGTGGGTGTTGTGCTTTAACTAGTGTGACATTTGGACAATAAACTCCTAGAGGGCTGTGCACAGAGAGAGGAGAGGAAATGAGGATGCATTCCTAATAAGCAATCACTGTAGCAAGGCTCTCTCTTTGCCCTTTCTCTCTTGGAGGCTACCAGCTGGTCCAGGCACCCTGGCCAGCAAGAGAATGAAGGAGCACAGACATCTCAATAGCCTCAAGTTTATAAGGTAGAAAATAAGAGGTTCAAAGAATATATCCTCTCACCTTTCTTTGCGACTGCCCAACATGCGGGAAGTATATTGATCCCCATAGTCAACCAAATTGAGGTGGCGTGAGAAGATAGTAATTTTGTTGCCCACAAACAAATCTTTAAACTGCAGATCTTCATATTTGATGCGATTTAGGAATCGGCAGCGGTTCTTCATGTCATACTGGTAAGGTAAAGAGACTGAATAATCTACATGCAGGTCTAAAATACCTTTGCTTTTAAAAAGAAGAAGAAGAATATCATGCACAAAGAGAAACAGATACTGTTTTCTAAAAGTTACTTTGACTACTGTTATGTGCCTGTGCCAATTTTTCAAAACTAGCACCAGCTACCAGTTTGCTTCTGTGCTCGATTCAAGTTGCTTGGGGTTAGGGCTTTAAAGCGCTAAGCAGCCTGGGACTTGGGTACCTTAAGAGCCACTTCCTTCCATACATTTCTTTCTGAAGGCTCCAAACTTCATCTGAGGCACTGCTGCAGATTCTTCAACTTCAGAAGGCAAGGCTGACAGTAACCAGTGCTGGGACGTACTCTAGGATGATACCTATCCTGCAGAATGCCTAGCAAAATGTGTCAGGCCCCAAAAATTATATTCCTTCAATAGGAAGGGAACTGGGGCTAAGGTCGTGGCTAGAAAAGACATAGCTCTTCAAAAAGTTATTTGGCTGATGGCTGGTTGAGGGGGAGGTCCTGGTGTTGGGCTGTGCTAGACTTACTGTGCTTTCTTGGTTTTTAGTTTTTATTATGGGATTTAAACTGGGAGTTGTTTTAGATTTAATTTTATTTTTTTGTATTCTGACTTGGTAGCCACCTTGAGTTCTTTGGAAAGTAAGAGGGATGCATAAAAAATAATAATTAAAGAACAAGATTCTGAAGTACTGGATTCTACAATACTTCATACTTCACAATCTGCATTTATAGAGATCCTTTTTCTAATGCACCTATACCAAATGGTTTGAGGCACAGAAAAAATAGAAGTATCATGAGCTGAACTAAATGATCTGCTTCACAGTGCAGTCATATACATGTGTACTTGGAAGTAAGCCTGGCTGAATTTAATGTAAGGTTACCAGACGTCCCCATTTCCTGGGGACAGTCCCCGAATTTACAAATCAGTCCCCTGACAAAATCTATCTATTTAGGAGGCAGCTGAAAAGTGTCCCTGGATTCAACTGAAAAAAAAATCTGGTAATCTTAACTTAATGGGACTTACTCTCAAGTGGGGTTGCAGTTTTAACCATACTTTTTAAAAAAAATATGGCAACACAAATTCTGTTCATAGCTTTTCCTAAAAACAATTCCTACTGATGAGCATATTTATTAAAAATGTAAATCTGATTACTTGCAAATATGGCCAAAATTATCTTTATATGGAGTCACTTTTTCCAAGCCAGAAAGGAAGACACATTGTATACATGCCTTTACATTTTTACTATGTGTACACATTTATTATCATCATTCATAATCATACACAAGGTATGAATAAGCCCACTGTGAATAAGCCCACTGTGTCCAAAACAGCTTATATTCAGGTTAGTGTGCACAGGATTGAAGCATCACTCTCCAACACATAATAGCAGATCCAGTTGCATATAGTACTACAGCAATAACTGAATATACTGAGTTGTCTTACCATTTATCACTTTCAAAAGTAACCTTTTGGATATTCCTCAAACTGACTGAAGATCATAAATCCAAATAAACAAATACTTTCAATAACCATCCCAAACTGAAGGCACTTGGAATGAGAGAAAGGGGAACCAAACTGCTTCAACACAGAATGTCTGAACACGACTGAACACAAAACTTATTTTTACTCTAGCTTATTTGGCACTCAAAATCCAATAGTAGGCTTGCTACTGTAGTCAAATAATAAAGTTATTGTTTCCTCCAATGTACCTTCAAAATACTGGATCCCAATTACTTCCTGGCTCTGTTCCATAATATTTGCCAGAGCTTCTGGTATTTACTGCAAATGCTCCAGTTTCTTCTCAATCGCTACCAAGAAGTGTGACAAATTGGAAGATTAAAAACAACAAAACAATTCCCCTTCTTCTGAGGTTTTTATATGCTTTGTACACCTTAAGCTATTTATAAATCTGATTAAAACAAAGAGGCAGGTGCAGAGCAAAGTGGGTAAACAAAAGCAAAATCAACATCTGATTTGGTAAATACAGCTTGCAGATTTATTCCTCTCCCTGTTGCTTTCTTTAATAACCAAGAGTAAGTGAACTAGGCTGGCTTAGAACCGAAGAACCCATTTAGGGACATGAATGAGTTTCTACAGGCACACTGGAACGTCTCCTTTTTTCAGATGGTTGCTGCTTCCATTTATGATTAATATTAATTAGTTTTATCCCCCCGCCCCAACTACTTCCTCCCAAAGCAGCCCAACGCTCAATGAGTTTCAGCATTAGCTTGTCTACAGGAGCTGTGTGATATGTGCATGGGTCCCAGATCTTAATGGTCTACAAATCATTAAGCATCTGAAATTGAATTCTAAGAAGGACATTTGGGGGAGGGGGTTAACATAGGGTAATAAACTGACTGACAGTATGTCTTACAATGAGTTTCCTTTATCACTTGCTTTCTTCTTTAACAACTTGGTAAAGATAAGCATTCATTAGGGAATGAAAGATGGCCATATAAGTAGATGCATTACTGAACCAATTTCTGTTTGCAAAGAGGAAAGTGAGTTTCTGACACCCCAGAATTAAGATGCCCTCTTACCAACCAAAGAAATAATTTTTATTGGCATAAAATGCAGCCATTCTTTCCCTGATTTTGATTCTGCTATTATTAGTACACTATATCTTGTTTCTTCTGACACCAGGAACAATTGCAGTAATTGGCAATTTCACTGAAACAGAATGCAGAAGAGAATATAAGAGCACAAAAGAAAGGTAACTCCATCCTCTCTCTGAACCACATGGGTAGGACTCCACATGATCAGCCATAATCTCTGTCTTCTGTGCAACTCTTAAAACAGAGGCCAATAAGGTGAAGCTAGACAAACCTTGGAAACCATATATTGGCTTGATAGTTTAAATTCATATATCACCTTCTTTTCATCACTGAACTCAAGGCAGCATGCATGTAGTTCCCAGGTTGTCTCCTGTCCAGGCACTGACCAGATCCTGACCTGCTTAGCTTCAGTGAGGCAGTGGCGCCATGTGTCTTCAATTAAGAGAAACCCTGCCTTATATGAGCCAGTTCATGACAAAGCTTTCACCATCCCCATGGTAAATAGCTATGCATACAGGAAGCCCGGGAAAGGCAGCAGAATCATAGGTTCACACCTCCATGGCTGGCGCTCAAAATAAGTCTTCCATGTACTCAGTGGATGAATGAATCTCAAGCAAGGCTGTTCAATTAGTCCTAGTTTGACAATAACCTTTATCACCACCACCACCAAGATGTTTTATGGTATCATCAGGAGGCCCTAAAAAAAGCTTTTTTTTCTTCTAGGACAATTTAGCGGCTAAGAGAGAATAGCAATTCTTGTGTTTTTGGCTTCACATAAGACCAAACCTATAATGCCAAGGGTAGCCTATTTTGCTCTCAACTAATGCAATCTGCAAGGTTGTCTTATAACCACCCTGAGACCTCCGGGTATAGGGCGGTATAGAAATTCAAACAACAACAACAAGAAGAAGTCTTACCATCTCCACTGATCCATCTTTTGGGTAATACAGAAGCTCATAGCGTCGAAAAAGTGAAGCATTTGTATCATACCACTCTGCAATGAAAGCGTATCTTTCATCCTGGCTCTGAAAGAAAGGGAAAAGAGGAACGTAGGAATTTAGTGGTAATCTCATAAAAGACAATTCAGGAAAATGCACTTCATCCAAATGAAAGGTTGATCGACCAGCAAATACATCTGAGGCACAGCACATAGCAACAACATTGCTAGGCCAGAGCAACACATCATTCAGACGCTGAGGTTTCCCAAAAGGAACAATATGGAGACTGCAATATGGAGACTACAACTACTGTTGACTTTGCAGGGCCATTCTAGTGATTACTGAGAGATAAAAGTACATAAAGAATTTGATCACTTGAAAAGAGTTATCTAAATGCGAAGTATGACTACTATTACCATTACATTCTGCCTTAAGCTATTTTAAACATAAGCCAATGACTCTTACTGAGGTGACACCACCTCACCCACAGACATCTGCCAGGGGAAGAGGCCTCACAATAGCAGCTTTAGTCTTTCCAATTTTTCCCATCAAGTTCCTACCTAGGCCATGATCTTTAATATGGGCAGGGCTTGCCATGAAAATTATGTGTCACATTACGGCACGTCTACTTCTCTGCAGCAACCCTCGCCCACACTGCACTGCACAATATAGCACTATGCAGAAAAGACAGCCTCAGTAGGTAAAATGGGCAAAAGCACATCGGGAGATTTTTATGTGCAGATGGATATCATGATTTCTCTTGCGAATAGCAGCCCCTCCAATCCCCTTTCCCAATATGCTTTTTAATCTATCCAGGGTATATGCCCCAGGCAGATTTCATATCTACATTCAGCTATATTTTAGCACTACAGTACTGACTTTTTTCAGGAAGTCCTACTCTGGAATTTGAGATGAAATACACTCTCCCTGACCAAACCCTGAAAGTAAACACTACCAACCTCTGCAGTCAAATGAGAATTATTGTCATTGTTTAAACACATATCTCAAGCCAATAGTGGTGGGTTCTGTACACTTGATGATGACACGGCTCTTTGTCAGGAAGGCATGCAACATATGGGGCAAACACAAAGAACAAAGAATGGATCTGATAAAGGAAGACAAGAATGGGAGCAAGGGAAGGGACTGGTTCAAGCGTCTAAGAACAGAACACTTGGCATAAGTGTTTCCCACTTCCCCAAGCAGCAAGAAGTTCCAAAGTTTAGTTTCCTGTGGAGGGAGAGGCCCCTGGAGACTTATGGGGACTTTGTAATATAAAAAAGGTAAAAAGGTAAAGGATCTCCAGACGGTTAAGTCCAGGCAAAGGCAACTATGGGATGCAGTGCTCATCTCACTGCAGGTTTGCCCACAGGCAGGGTCATGTGGCCAGCACACCTAAACTGCTACTGGCGCACAGAGGACCGTGACGAGTGCCAGAGTGCACAGAAATGCTGTTTACCTTCCCACCGCAGTGGTATTATTTATCTACTTGCACAGGTATGCTTTCAAACTGCTAGGCTGGCAGAAGCTGGGATGTGCTCTCTTACAGGCTATAATGGAGATAAAAGCACACCTAATTTTGCACCAGACTGCCAGAAAGGAATTCTTGATCTTACTACTTTATGCGATGCATCATTAAAACCATGGGATTTGCTTCCACAAGGTGTGATGCTGTCCACAACTTGGATGACTTTAAAAAGAGATTACATAAATTCATCAGGGAAAAGACTATAAATGGCTAGCTATATGCTACCATATATGTCCCTGAATACCAGTTGATGGAGAGTCTTACTGTGCTTATGTCCTGTTTGTTGGCTTCACCCTTGGTTGGCTACTGTGAGAACAGAAGACTGGGCTATACATGGGACCTCATTCTCATTGGGGAGGGCTCTTCTAATGTTCTTATGCAGACATTTTCAAGGGTGTACCTTCGTGTAGCTAATGACAGATCAATTATTTTCTCTCTTCTCTCTCTGCCCAAGTTGAAAGTACAATGATTCTCTCTCTCTCCTCTTCGCTCACTCACTCACACACAGCCTTGCAGCCCAGGTCCCAGAAACCACTCTTTGCTCAGAGATGACTGTCATCTTGTAGAACATTCCCAGCCATACAGGAAGATTAGGGTTATTTTGTTTAAATCCTTGGCACTCCCCTGCCCAGCCATTCCCAGCAATCAAGGTGGCAATACTCCCAACAATCCTGATTTGCAAACCTTGACCTTCTCCCCACCTATAAATGGAGATTAGTCAAAACCTGCCATTTAAACCACCAGCATTCCATAAGAGCTGATGACATTCAAAGAAGCAGTTCTGTGCTATTCATTTCCCAATGGAGCAGAAGAAAACAGTTGCAACCCCCTTTGTGACTCAGCCTGCTTTCCCCAGCTCAGAATCTGCTTCCATACTTTGCCTGTACTGAAAAAGAGGCAGCAAGTCATCATTATCACCCCAGTCTGCAGAATCCTACATGAAAGAGCATGGAAAATTCTTCTTCCTTATCCTTACTGCTGTTTATCCAACTCAGGCTGAGGCATAGCAGCAACCTGAGAAGCTTTTGTTGCCCTTGTCAACGCTCTATTCTAACGGCAATTTCCACAGATGCCAATCACTCACCTGTCATTCTGCCAAAGGTCCCCCCCCCATTTCTTTTATGCTACCTACGTGCTATTTGAGGATTTAAAGGTTTTACATTATATATTCCCACCCCAGGAAGGCTACTACTTCCTGAAAAAGTAGATGTACCCTATATTTTTTGTTAAAGAGGGCTTTGTAAATATTATAATTAGTCAGGATGAACTGATTCAAAATACAGAAAGTAAAGTAGACAGCATTGCCAGAGTCGTTTCCCCATTATAGAATCATTTCCAAGACAAGGAAAGGCATAAACTTTTGAGAAGAAATCATCATTAACTCCAAGCCAAGCTCCTCAAATGACCCTGAACATCAAATACCAATAGAGAAATACTAAAGTAATTACCTAGCCACATTATTTACCTTCACACTGACCTTGGTTTAATGTTTCTTTTTAGTGTAAATTTTATTTACACTATATATGACCAATTGCACATAAGAAGCATAATCCTTTATACCTCCTGTAAAGCTGCAAAGAGAAGTAAGTAAACTTGGTTGTTTAGCAACTCCTATTTAAGGTCACTGCCTCACCCAGAGGAGCAGGAAAACCACTGTGCATATCAATTCATTTAAATATATGCTAATGGTAAATGGCTTGTTTCTATAAAAGAGGCTAAGTGAGTAAAGAAAATAAAGAAGGTGGAAAAGAAAACCAAACATCCTGGTTAAGAGCAGGGCTTCAGCTCCTTGGGAAACACATGCACACAGCCTTTCCCACGTCCGACACATCGAGGTCAGGTTTACTCAGAAGAAACTTCCACTAAGTTTAATGGGGCTTACACCCAGGTATACAAGTATAGGATTACAGCTTAAATGTTGCTTTAGAAGGGAAAAGTAAACTAACTGGCTCAATATCATCATATTTAGATTATGATTTAGATTAAGATTGCTTTTGAGCCATAAAGATCCTCAAAGGAGCTTACAATAAAGTAATCATAAAACATCATTAAACATTCATCTGTAATACAAAGTACACAAAATGCTGGCACCAATTCATCTCCTGTTAAACCAGAGCCAATCCTGCTTCTCAAAAAGTCTGGCAGAATTTTTAAAAAAGACGTTTTTAAAGGATCCATAAAGATCACAATGGAATAGTGAATTTCCCTCAGCAGAACACTTCACAACGCAGTATACCAGTGCCACAAAAGCTCTATTTACAGATACTTCAGATGGCAGTACCACCTGAAGCAACATCTCTCTGGCAGATTTTAATTCCCTTAATTATTACTTATTTATATCCCACTTTTCTGCATTAAAATTGCACTCAAAGTGGCATACAATAAAACCGATGATACATTTCCTCAAATGATCTTGTGCAGCAGTTCATGCAGAGGTTAAAAAGCATGGAAAACAAGGAGGAGCCTGGAAGAATTGAACTGCAAAGGAAAGTTTCCACAGGGAAGATCAATTCTCTTCCAGCACCATCTCCTGACTACTACTACAGTAAAACAGTACCTTCACTAATAATGTATGCAGGTGATCCAGAAGGATACCAAAGCAAATAGTCTCAAAGCCACAGAGAGATCCATGAGGACCAACAGTGCAGGTAAACCACCAAGGGGAAAATGGCAGCCTTTAACCCAAACCTAGGCTTGAAGCTGGCTTGAAATAGATTTACATAAGAAGAGCCCTCATGGATCAAACCAAAAGCCCATCCAGCATCGTGCTCTCACAGTGGCAAGCAAGATTTCTATGGGAAGGGGGCAAGCAGGACATGAATGCACATTAGACAACCCATTTCATAAGTCACTGCCTTTAGCCAATAAGCCACCAGCCATAGGACCACACACACCAGGCAAAAGAAAAACAGGGGTACAATATTCCAGCACAAGGGGACCAAGAGTTTTCAGCAGTGGTCTTACAATTGCTACTTTTAAGGAGGTATGTATTACTCCTTCCCCTCAATTATGCTGCAGTAACCAACTGAATTCTCTCCTCCAGTATACAGCCATGACGGACATTAGCCCCAACTGTTTTGTTCACATACTTAGGTGTCAACAACTGGAACTTTCCTCATACAACAGGACAGACAACACTGCTCAAGACTCAGTATCCAATGTAGCATCTATTTCGGGTTGGAAGTAGGCTGCTTGACCCAAAATTACTCTGGAGAACTGTCATGACGTGCATTTAAAGGCCCCCGTAATCCAAGAGAATGGGGACCAGGTTAAAGCACAGAACCAAAGAATTGCAGAGTTGGAAGGCGTCCTGAGGATCATCTAGTCCAACCCCCTGCGATGCAGGAATCTCAACTAAAGAATGCATGAAGGATGACCATCCAATTTCTGCTTAAAAACTCAGTGGGGATTCACCTGTGGAATGGAGCTACGCTGTGCAGGAAGGATCATTCCCCAAATAATTAGTTCCTAAGGAAGAAAAATAGGCTGCCATTTTATAGAGAGATTTGGAAGACAAAAAAGCATTTGTACAAACTGTTACCAAGATCAATAAAGAAAGGAAACAAGATTGTGCCAATTTAAGCTATATTAGTAAAATGGCAAAGCACCCCATGGCCTTCCTCTGCTACTCCATAATAAAATGTTCAGAACTATAAGAAACACTGCATTCGGCTTCTTTTGCACTTTAGTGAAAGGAAAGGCTAATGAACGATATGGGAAAGCAAAGCACCAATACTCTCACGTTATGTTCCCAGCTTTTTTCTTGACATACTGTGTAATTGTGGGCAAAATAGCTCAACCACCTACATGCCTCAATAATCCCCAAATTAAAGCGATGGAATTAGATTTATCAAAAACGTCTAAGACAAAGCAAAGTATGTGTAATGCGGTAAAGTGAAACTCTGGGGGTGTGGTTCCCTTCAGTGCTACTTTACTTAATGACTATATAAGCAGTAGCTTTGAGGGCATCAGAGAAATTAAATAAAGAGGACTGTGGTGTTACATTTCAGCATACCTGCAGAAAGTGAGTAGCACAGATTTACAGAACAAGGAAAAACTCTGTGAAATGTGAACATCTTGAAATGTGGCTTAGGCCCAGTGTACCTTCAGGAGAGCCTTTGCCCATATGAATTCCAAGATTTTTTATCTTCTGGAAAAAAGAGGCCCTGGGAAAACAAATCAACAGGAGCAGAGGATAAAGGATGTTTAATTCTGTAACATGGAGCCATTCAGTGTAGAATCTCATTCAGTGCTATTTCAGCTAATGAAGAGTACGCTGTGATAATCAATTCACAGAACTTCCCATGAGGCCCAGATAAACTCTCCACTGTTGGATTTCAGGTGGAATGTGAAAACCTTCTTTATTCAGACTAGTACTAATTAGAGCTTCTCAGCAATTTCTATAGTCCAGAGGATAAATTAGATGGAATGCAGAAATTCAGAACCTGGTCTATTGCTACACTACATTGACGTTAACACTATTTCATTCACTGGGTAGATATTTCTTTTTAATCCCTTTAGCCATTTATTTATTCTGCATAAAGAAGCAACCTAAAAGGCATTTTTTACACCGAAGGGCTAAGCCACATATGTGGAAATATTTTATTTCAGAGAGACAAAAGGTGACGACTCTCTTGCTCAGTTTCTGTATGTATTAACTGAAGGATACCAGGTTTACCTAGTTCAGTCAATGGCAGAGCACCTGCCTTGCATGGGGGAAAACTGCCTGAAATCTTGGGAGAGCCACAGCCATTCAATGGAAACTGAACTAATGGACCAATTGTCTGACTCAGCTTCCGAAGCTCTCCTCAACCCAGTTTTTGGGCAGAATGATTGTGTAACTAGTATCCTACTGGAAACAGTTATGGATGCATAGTTCTATGCTTTGTCTCTGACAGAGGAGAGATGAATCTCTGACAGATAAAAGATGCCAGCCCACACAGGCATAAGCAGCACTATGTGGTGTGAATATGGGATTACTGCTGCTTGGCAAGGCCACGTCTCTTCACAAGTTGTACCAGCCAAATAAAAGAGCATTGCAAACCACAGATGACAAATTACACAAGCATGTTTGAGAATCAGAGTCTTGTAATTAAAACCAAGAAGGTTGTGCTAAAATTGGCCCCTCTGCTCTCACTGAATATAGAACAAGTTCTAAATGTTACCTTTAATAAGAACAAAGTGCTCCTCAAGACAGCAATACTTGCCCATTTTAATAAGCAGAATTTTCAGAGTGGGGAGAATAAAACTTGATACTAGCAGGGTATTATAGGAACATGCAGGCAGGCAAAATGGGGCTTCCACAAAGGGGCAGCAGCCAGTGTTAGAAACTCAGATATATAAGCTAAGCGCCAAGTAGCTCCTTAAACCAGGAGTTACAGTTGCAAAAATGGAATGCCTAGACGCCATTTGGGGGCCAGACAGCTTGAACGCAGTTTTCAATATGACTTTTTGGTTCCTGAAATTCATTCTGATTGCACAGATAAAATATAATGGATAGAATTCTACAGGATGTGTTGTTTAGTGTGTGAAAACAGTCACGATCCAAGGATCCCCAGGCATGCACCTCCAGATGGTGGAGACGTCGGGCACCTGGCCATCTTCACTTAGTGGTCACAAGTGGCCAATAGCCAGGAGGAAAATGCACCAGGCAAATTTCAAATGCTGGCAGCAGGACACTTGAGTAAGGAGCCTTGTACACAACCATAACTGGCCACACACTTTTGAAAGCCAGTGAAAAATAAAATGAGGAGGCCTCAGTAGGTGCTAGAGCAGTTTACTGAAACGAACGCAGACATTTGGAATTTGCTGCCAAGGAGTGTGGTGGAGTCTCCTCCTTTGGAGGTCTTTAAGCAGAGGCTTGACAACCATATGTCAGGAGTGCTCTGTTGGTGTTTCCTGCTTGGCAGGGGGTTGGACTCGATGGCCCTTGTGGTCTCTTCCAACTCTATGATTCTATGATTTGTTGAGGCCTTCTCGTCTAGGTTTTTCCCTACAGAGGTTTGGAACCAGAAGTTAGAAATAAAAATGTGTGTTCGTTTATGAACATATGGGTCTTTGAAAGGAAATATTCACAAATCGCACACTGCACCTTTCAACACCACTCCTCCAATGCGTACTTTTTCACTATCATTTCAGAATGCAATTACAAATCAGACTTCTATCCCACCATTCCTTGAATGCACAGAGGGCAACGGACATAGGAGTGCACATGAATGAGAGATTTCAACTCAAGTGGCTGAGATCCAAGCCAGGCACTCTACCCACCACGCTACGTTGCTCTTCTGCATTCCACTTTTCCCAAGCACTTCTAAAACACGTGGACTCTCCTGAAACTGCAGTGAAGGTGAAAGGTGACCTTCAGCCAGCTGATACCGGTGTGTGTTAGCACCAAATAGCTGGAAAGGCGGTTCCAAAGAGCACACGTTTAGCATTTACCTTGAACGTTCTGAGAGTATCATGGCCTATTAAAAATTTATTACCTTGCTGCACAGAAGGCCAAGAGCTCAGCCAATCCCTTTCTCCTTCGCAACTGGGAACATTTTGAGCCAGCATGCATTGTGTACTATAGTTTAACCAAATAGTCTCCTGCCAAGGCTGTCATTAAAGTTAAAACGCTTCTTTCACCTCGTGTTGTGTCAAATATTAACCCTTGAGCAATTCAGCCGAATACAGATTTCAGCCAGCGCAGACAATGTCTGATGGCATACTCATAAATCCTCTATCATAAAGACAGATACCAAGTTAATATTGAACAGGTGTATGTATGTGTAAAAAAAAAAGCTTTATCTAATATCTTTAGTACAGTGAGTAACGTAATGAATGATGAAAATGGAAAGTTTGCGGGGGGTGGGGGACCAAGAGGATTCCAAATGACAGGCACAGTATAAATTCCTGGAAATAAGTGCACAAGTACAAAATAACAACCTTAATACAAAATACAACAACCTTAACAACAAAATAATAACCTTATTTATTCAGATCAACTCATAAAATTAGCCCATTTAAAAGTTACACTATAAATTTCCTTTTTTGCCAAAACATGAAGGGCCATTCTGCATGATTTCTACCACAAGCCCTCTCTCAGTTCAAAAGAACAATGACATTTGTGATCAGTTGTCTTATAAGCGATCAGGAACAAATGATTCATTTCCATTTCAGATATTCAATGTAACCAGCTGCAGTACACAGAACCAGATGTTTCTAACATTTCTGCTACAATGTGGTTGCTTGAACAGGGGCTGCATATGGCAGAGATGCATAAACAGACCAGGGCATAAGTCTTAGTCACACTTGCAGAGCAGTCCTATATTGGATTGGCAGAAAATCTCATGGGTTTCAAATAGAGATGCCTTCCCTATTATCAGCTATCTGATCCTTTCATGTCAAGGACTAAATCTGGAGCCTTCTGTCACTGAGAATGACCTGCCGTCCTGCTACTGGGTTTCCACTAGAATCAATAACCATTATAGCAAGCACAGGGGAAATTAGACCACCAGGAAGTAGGTACTTTACCTTTCTGACTTAAACTGGATTTCCGGTCATTTGCTCCCTTTGGTTCCATTGGTATTATCTTTTCCCTTAGTAAAATGGTGCTATTTATTATTCTGAATGGATTAACAGAGGATTGTCTCATTTAAATTGTAAGCATTTATGAAACAGAACAATGCTGATCGTGTGGCACTACTGTTGCCCATGGAACTGTTTGCACAACAGAACTGTTGCTCATGGAATGTTTTTCCATAAGTGCATCAGCTAACACGATTTAAAAGTAATTCCAGCTACCACAGTATGTTTTCCAATGCTCCAAGGATAGGGAATGTTTACAAATGGGTCCAACTAATATGGTTAGCATGTAATGGGCAGCAGGCAAACACTCACCCTTTAAAAGAAATGGCAGGTTCAGGTTTGTCAGCTAAAGGGCTCCACCTAGTGCTCCACAGAAGTCAGAGTATATCAAGTCTCAGCTAGGAGAAATTGTTTTATTTATTAATTATTGTTAAACTATGGACGGGAACAAATATATGAGAGAAACATAGTACACTTTGGCAAATGACCAAAAAAAAAAAAAATCCCAGGCAAATAACCAATCAAATGTATACTCAAGCAAATTCACACCATTATTTAAACATTTTAAGCACCCTAGCCTCCTACTCTTGCACATGAGGCATGTGAGGCCCTGGCTTATAAAAAAAATGACCAGTGCAGTGCACTGGGCGCATCAGCAGCATGCCCAATTCAAGGTTGATATGGGCATGAGATTTTGTGACTAACTACAAGTTCCCAGAAATCTCTCCACGGTCTATAAATACAAACACTGGGATTGTAGCCACTGTTACTCCTACTCAGAATATAGACCCATCGAAAATACTGTTAATGATTCGCTTAGGTCCATTCATTTCAATGGTTTACTCCAACAATAAATAAGCTAGATACAGCCCTTTATTTCTATCCATACTTCTTTGAAGTCAAACATAATTCTGCTCTTGCTGAACTAGGGGCCGTTCTGGAGGCTGCTTACATCATGAAAATTCTACCTGAGATTTTGAGAACATTAACAAACTCATCAGTTACACTTAAAAGTCATCTTTTAGGAAGAGGGCCAGCTGAGGGGGAAGTGAGCTTGAAGAACAATTACTGCCCACTTTCACATAAATTCATTTTATGCATGATGCAAGTTTAAATCACAGACTCGCAAGCACAGAAGCTGAGCTAAAAATAAAAGCAGACAAAGGGCTAAGGCTAAAGAAAGAAGCTAGCTTTCATCTTGCCAGATGACGATCCTCTAAAACTGATATTTTTATTATACAATACAGTATAATCCTACTTTGGAAATTCACCAAATGTATGAAGTATTTTTTTAGAAATTATTTTCATCACATCTAATCACAGTTATCTACAATTAGATGAAAATGTGATGCTTTTTTTTAGAAGAATAAACAAATAAGTAAATATTGTATTCTAAATCACTCGTTATTCTTTCAACAGACTCACAAGAATTGCAATATATACTCCAATACAATCTCGATAAATTTAATAGGTATTTTTGAGGCCCCAATGGTTCACACACAAACATTTTGTTTCATCTAACCAGTTATATAGGAAAGTGGTTTTGTACCACCTACCTTCCATTTTATAGCACCAATTTTATAGGCCACAATGCATATATACAACAGTACCCTGAAAATTTGCTACCACAACATAATACCCATTCCCTGATCCCCATTTAATATCTGCAGTATTCAAGATAAGGCTGGCCCACCCATGAAGCAAGGTGAGGCAACTACTTCAGGTGGCAGGAGCCATTAGGGCAGAAGATCCCAATGTCGATCTTTCTTCCCCTACACCTTGTTCCTGATGTAGATCTTCCCTCACCCTTCTTCCCTGGAGCCATTTTGGGGTCAGTCTCACGTGCCAAAATGTCTTGGGCTGGCCATGGTTCAGAATACATTGTATATATAATATTTAAAGTAACAGTTTGATATATAACTGGGGTGGATCTGGTCAGCAGAGTGGACCCTAATCTCCCACATCCACCCCTTGGGCCAAGTTTGTCAGGTGGACAGTCATTATCTAATGACACATGACTCATGTTCACCTGCAGCTCATCAGTCATCACTCTGTAGAAGAAATCCCAAATGTGGCTCAGACAGGTAAAGGAATTTATCTACTTAAAATCCTAATTCATGCTACATTAGCAGATAACTTGCTGTTTACACATGAAGTGGTAATGCCTAAAGGATGCACCCTGAATGGCTATAACTGAAAAATAAGAAGAAATCAGCTTGTTGATCCAAAGTACATTACGTTGTTATTATGACGCTCTTAGCCTGCTCCCCTGCTCCCCACTCGTGAACACTTATTTTATTCTCATAATAACACTGCAAGGTACTTATTTATAATTTAAAGTAACCATTTCGCAAACCATCAGGGCACTGTACAACAACATAAAACAATTTTTAAAAGCGATACAGAAAATTTTGAACAGCCACATAGGCCTGCTAGCATAAAAAGTCAAAAGGGAGGATGCCTGTCAAATCTCTACTGGAAACGTCTTCCGTAGGATGGAAATGGTAGTAGGAGAAACCACCCCCACCCCCCTCTGAACTGTTTCAGCAATCAGGCTAGGATATGAATTAGACTGAAAGAAGGCAGCTTTGAGTCAGTCACCCTGAGAACGTTCTGTCTGAAAGGTACAGAATGTCTGCATCCCTGCTATTATGTATCAGATTGTCATGCAAAGTACATCACTGTTCTATGTTTCACTTTTCTTTACAGCAAGGGTTATCTCCTCCACCCTTCATGGACCAACTCTGGCATCTGGGCACCATCACCCACCTGTCTATCATCTGACATCATTATGATGTAGGAGACAACGTCAAAGGTGAGCCACATGATGGAAGAGGTGTTTCTAGGACCAAGGTAAAACTCAAACTCCCTATTGCCAGCAAGATTTATGTTGTTAATGTAATCTTATTATACTTATTGCACTGAAATGGTTTTTTTATGTTGTTACACTTGCTATTATGTTGTTATTTTATTATGCTACTATGGCATTGCTCTTGTGATTGTTGATTTTGAGAAATGTTACTGTTTCCTTTGTTGTAAACTGCTTTGAGCGTGATTTTTTGCATGGAAGAAGCAGCATATAAATAAAATTATGACCGAATGAAAGGGAATCGCAGTATCCACTGACCAGCAGTTACAGCAAGCCCCTTTGAAGTCCATAGGCTGGCATAGTTTAGATCTAATCGTCTGTTGCTGGGGCTTCAAATGTTCTCTCTTGAAGTTTGTCCTCTTCAGTGCTGAAGCACACATGTCCCTTAAGTCTTTTCCCTTTGCCTTTGTTTTATTACATTTGTAATAGTATAGTATCATTCTATCCTTATACAAAAACAGGGAGAGCACAGTGGAAGCAAATCTGCATTCATTCAGTAAATCCCCAAAGACTAATATATACATGGGCTGCTCTCTACTTTGGCCTCCCCTTGCTCAAACTGTTGGCTGTCACATTTCTTCCAAACTGATCATTCTCTCTCTCCAGGTTTTGGAAGAAGGTAACCTATCAGGAAACCACCAGGAGAGCCAGTATAGTGTAATGCAGAGATGAAGAACTTGTGGCCATTCAAACATTGTTGGGCCACACAATTCCCATAACCCCTGACCATGCAGGCTGGGGCTAGTGAGAGTTGGGAGTCCAACACCACATGGAGGACCACAAAATCCTTCCCCCACCCATGGTACAGTGGTTAAACTGTCAGGCTAGGAACAAGAAGGTCCAAGTTCTGAACACTGAAGTTCTAAATACTTGAAGGAGCGTCTCCACCTCCATCGTTCTGCCCGGACACTGAGGTCCAGCACCTAGGGCCTTCTGGCGGTTCCCTCGCTGCGAGAAGCCAAGTTACAGGGAACCAGGCAGAGGGCCTTCTCGGTAGTGGTGCCCGCCCTGTGGAACGCCCTCCCACCAGATGTCAAAGAGGAAAACAACTACCAGACTTTTAGAATACATCTGAAGGCAGCCCTGTTCAGGGAAGCTTTTAATGTTTAATAGGTTATTGTACTTTAATATTCTGTTGAAAGCCGCCCAGAGTGGCTGGGGAAACCCAGCCAGATGGGCGGGGTATAAATAATAAATTATTATTATTATTACTATAACACCACTCAGCCATGGGCTTCCCTGGGTGGCCTTGCACTCAACCCCAGCCTAGCCTACCTCGCAGGGTTGCTGTGAGGATAAAATTAGGGAGAAGAGTAACAGAAGCCACTGCCTTGAGCTCCTCAGAAGAAAGGCAGGAGGTAAATAAATGTAATCAGTGACGTCACAAAACACAACATCCCCCCCCCCAAAAAATATCACCCCCACTGAGGAGCTATTAAGCGCCATTTCTTCGCTAACATACCATCCTTCAATGGGAGTCACTGCAGAAGCATTATATACACACACACACGGCGACTAGCTAATGCATCATTCCAACCCCACACCCACACCCACTCACCATGGTACAGTCCTCGCCTGCCCTTCACGCTCCTCTGCCTCCGCCCAAGCAACACTAGCTCCCTCCAACAACAAAACGGTCCAGCTCTGCCCGCCCGCCAACCAAAACCGCTTCTTAGCAACCGAAGCCACGCCTCCCTCCCGGCGCGCGCATAGGACGCGGTGGCGGAAAATAAACTTCCGTTGAAAGCGGAAAACCGCCATCGGCGGTGACTCACGATTGGCTCAGAGTAAGCGCCGCTCTAGACCTTGACGGTAGATAGAGCCAGGCTATTACTCCCCATTGCGAGGAAGCATACGGAGCGCAACATAAGCGGACGTCATCGCTGTGATGTTGCACGGAAGCGTAGAGATAGGAAATGGCAGAGTATACAAATGCGCACTTCTCTCGCGGTCATGCCTCAGAAATTCTTTTGGAAGCTCACCTTCCTATACCAAGTGACGGCTGCCCATGGGGGGAGGGGCGTAGAGAAATGTGGAATAGAATCATATAGCTGGAAGGGATCCTTAGGGTCATCTAGTTCAACCCTCTGCAATGCAGGCATCTCAACATGCGGTGCCCTATACAATTTGAAACCATACCGGACACTGCTTAGCTTTGCAAATGGAATTAAAGTTTTATTGTTGCCTTTCTGCCAAGGAAATAAGTATTGTATTGTATTGTATTGTATTGTATTGTATTGCATTGTATTGTATTGTATTGTATTGTATTGTATTGTATTGTATGGATTGGCAGGGGAAAGAGATGTCACTCAAATCAATGGTACACTAAAACCCGGGGCTTCCCAACTGGTTTTGTTAGGGCGGCTCTAGCGACGTGGGAAGGCCGGGAAGTTCGAAAGCAATCCGGAAGTTAACCTCTGTGCGCCAGTCCGTTAGATATGCCTCTATACGCGGAAGTCGATGGAGCGGAAGTTGATTAGAGAAGGCGGACGAGTGAGAGCGATGGCGAGGGAGTGAGAGGGGCGACAAGGGAAACTACTCGCAAGTAATCCGGGCCGCTGGTAAGTCGAGGGAGTGTTGTGCGGTGCGGGGGCGGCCTGGGCGGCGGCGGGTGGAAGGAAACTGCCTTTTCACGCGTTGTTGAATTCCCTCGTAGCGAAGCAACCTGCTGCTCATAGCTGTCAACTTTCAGATTTGAAAATAAGGGATCAGCAGCCTCACCTGTCCCGGGGACAGTCTACGGGATATCTAACAATCCGGGATAGCGGGAAACGACGCTGGAATAAGAGAATTTCCCGCAGAAAAAGGGAAGGTTGACAGCTATGCTGCTGCTGCATTTCCCAAACTGCCCTTCCTGGGAAGTAGATCCCATCGAAAGTGTACTGCGCGGTAGCCAGAATCGTTTTTTTCTCATTCGGGCGTAGTACTGTGCCAGTGTGTATATTGCATAGCAGATGTTGGCAGAAGGTGGATCGGGATCTACCGAGAGGCTTCTGGGTGGGCTTGTTTTTTGTTCTTTTTTTGTTTGTTTTTTGTTTCATAAAATTTATGCACCTCTTGACTGTAAACCGGGGGCGGGGGAATCAAAGCTATTTGCAAAAGATTAAATCAAGGGGGGGAATACCCTACTTTAAAAACATGCAAAAGTTAAAATACTCAGATAGATTAAAATTACCTCAGCTTTCCAAACATCTGGGTAGGCTTGTCTAAACAGGAATGTTTTTAGCAGGCGTGGAAAAGATGGGTGAGGATTTCTGACTCCCAGCTGTTTTAACAATGACAACCAAATGCCAAATTATGCTGCTGAAGTGGGGACTGGGAGAGACTTAAGAGCAGAGATCAGTGTGTGAGGACTGTGAGCTCACTTCAGTTCTAGTGCTCAAAACAAATTCACAGCGTGAGAATTTTTAATTTTGAAACGCATGTCGTTTTCACCTGGCTCAAGCTGGTGGAAGGTTTTTAGTAAAAGTGGATCTGCAGGACTGACATCTGTCCTACCCAGTGAATTCAAATGGGACTAATTCACAAGTAAATGTGCATAGGAGTGTAGGCTTCCAGTGAGATGAGGCTGAAGGGATTTAAGATACAAAGTGAAAATCTGACACATGCTGAATTTGTGGTAGGCACACGGCCTGTGGAAGAAGCATCACCCTATTGCCTCTTTGCAGGTAAAGAATTTTATCTCTAGTATAGGACACTACAACTTAGTTTCTGAGTTTCCAGTGCATAATTTCTGCCTCTTTGGGTTTGTCAGTTATTAAGAATGCCAAAACTGTAAGACTCTAGACAACAGCTTCAAGGGCCAGTTTCTGATGGGTGAAAAGACCTGTCATGAGCCAGGATGGTGAAGAGAAGTAACTTGACTAGCCTGATTCTGAACATGTTTGTTCACATTAAACCCCCTCAGTTCAGTGAAAGTTGCTGCCAAAGTATGATTAGCGTTGCAGCCTTAGTCAACTTCCTGTTTCAAAATAATAGTCTCACTGTGTCTTAAGTTTTTGTGTCTTCCCTTCTGTGGTGTTGGGCCAACCCAGAGCTGGTGCAGTGTTTGAAAGTAACCTCTTTGCCTCTCCTGTACGTTTTGCCCAACTGTATGGGTAGTTTACCTTTTGCGGCTATGCAGGCCCTGGCAGAAACCCTGGAGATCCACAGCCAGTCACGGACAATATTGAGCTGCATGCTGGGCACAGAGGTGGCATTGATTCTATTCCTTCCCTGCTCCCAAACTTTTTTTAAAAAAACTTTGCTTACAGGGTGGTTCTCCTTCTGAAGTTGACCTAAATATGCATCTATATGTATAAATTAACATATTAACTTGTATGCATCCTGTATCCTTTTAAATGTGTTTTTCTTGTTTTTATTATGTGTTTTGTGTTTTTATCTTTTTTATACTGTGAACCACCCTGAGATCTATGGATGAAACACAATATTTTTAAAAAATAATAATAAAATTGTGTCATAAGCCTGGTCCCCAAGCCTTTGAAAAACCTAGCACCACCTCTGGCTATAAGGACCAATAATCTAATTTGGTACAAGGCAGTGGTTTCTAAGCTTCCCACACACAGGCCACTTGAAAATTGTTGAATGTTTTGGTAGTCCAGTTAATTGCTTTTCTGCTCTTTACAGCAACTGCAATGCACTGTTGCTTTTTCATGTTTCTAATGCCCCCCGCTCATCACTTCTGGTCTGTCTCACTCACCAAGCGAACTGTTAGGTACTTAGAATAACAGCAGCCACTCTGCCCACCATTCACAGCCACAGAGCTTGGTTGTGGCCAAGCAATTCGTAAGGATCCTGAATTAACACAGCTAGGATGTACATTTGCACCCTCATCGGTTACGTGTGCAGGAAGTTTCTAAACAGTGCTTGCCTTTTTGGATTGGAGCAATGCGGCTTGATAAAGGATGCACTACTGGTTTTCTCAGAATATTTCTCAGAAGAATTAGCAGCTAAAATATGCAACTGAGATTTTATGCATTTTTCTTTTTCCTCCGCTTAGTGTTTATCTGCTGTGTGTGAAGCTCCATCAACAAGATGACAACACTACAGAATACAGTAAACAGTAAGTGTTCATCCTTTTTAAAAACAAATGTGTTAAACTATGCATTCTTCACTTATTTGTAAAGGAAAGACTTTGGTAAAACTATCTGTTTAGACCAAGAAGTAGGCTAAATGTATGGTAATTGCAAGGTCTAATCATTTAGGGTTTTTACTTAATATTTTTTATTGCCAAGTAGATCAAATATACAAAACCTTTCTCAACAGATATTCCGACATTAAATCAATAAAAATAAATCTGCTATATTGTATCACGCTATCTGAGTGGTAATCTGCTTCAAACTATCATTTTTGGGGGTGGTACTAAGTGTGTAAATATGGCCACTGTTAAAATCAACTAGCAAACAATTTCTTAAATTGGTCTTATGTCTAGTTATACAATTTTCTTTTTAAAAACTTGGCTAACAGTGCCACATGCAATGGAGGGGATGCAATGAAGAAACAGAAGCTTTTGGACAAAACCCAATGACAAGTACTTATCTCACGGAAATATCTATTTTTGCATTAACTTTTCTGCTTTCTTTCTCCAAGCTTCAGCTGAATATGCCACCTCACCTATCCGTGGACCTGGTGATGGCATGGAAATGGAGCAACCACCCAAATCTGTTGAAGTAATCCAGTCCTCAGCCAGTCATGCCCATCGAAGCCCACACAAGAAAGCTCTTCCTTCACTAAGTCCTGGAGTTCTTCAACTAGGGAAGATAAAAGGTGATACGGCCGTGGAGATCGAAGCTGTGCGAATCCTGGTTCCCAAAGCTGCTATAAACCATGTAGTTCCTACCAAAAATGCAAAGATGCCCAAGTCTTCAGGACACCAAAGAGAAACCCTCACTCTGTTAGATGAAATTCCGGGTTCTAAAAAAGAGCTTAGAAGTGAAATAGCAAAGCTCAAGAACTCTGAAAGAAGATTGCTACAGGATAAGGAAGGCCTTTCCAATCAGCTCCATGTGCAAACAGAGGTGAGGGACCAAGAAGTGGATTTAATCTATTATACTTTTTTTCCTTTTAAAAGCTGCCCTGTACCGGGGCTCCCAGTAGGGAACTGCAATATAACAATTATTCATATTGCATTCTGGGCGATTCCCTCACTACAAGAAGCGAAGTTACAGGGAACCAGGCAGAGGGCCTTCTTGGTAGTGGCGTCTGCCCGGTGGAACGCCCTCCTATCAGATGTCAAAGAAATAAACAACTATCTGATGTTTAGAAGACATCTGAAGGCAGCCCTGTTTAGGGACGTTTTTAATGACTGTTGTTTTAATGTATTTTTAATCTTTTGTTGGAAGCCGCCCAGGGTGGCTGGGGAAACCCAGCCAGATGGGCAGGGAATAAATAATAAATTAGTAGTAGTAGTAGTAGTAGTAGTAGTAGTAGTAATATCAGCCATGAAAATGACAAAAAGGTTTTGCCTTGAAAACAGTGGTCACGTGGTTCATGGGAAGATACAGGAAACCCCATTCAACAATATGTTCCCTGTTTCTTCCACCCTAAATAGCACACTCTTATGGAAGCTTCCTCAGAAGTAAGTTCACTTGTGTCCAATGGGATGTCCTTCCTAGTGTGTTTAGAGTTAGGCACAAGACATGAGTGTTTATTATAAGACGGTGGCTGATCAAGAGGTGAAATTGATGGTATCAGTGTCTTGTTTAAGAGATTCATAGTTTAAGCCCCAGCCCATAGGAAAGCAGTAGTTGTCTGCCAGCTCTGTGTCTGTTGGAATGCCAGTAAATGTATATGGGTTGGTTCAATAGTTAGGAGTGTTCGTTTTGCGGAGTTCCTATGCAGGTAAGGGTTCTTAGACAGTGTATAAGCTCACAACCACATATAAATTAGTCCTGAATGTATCATTGGGATTATTGTGGCTGTGCTGACCATAAAGAAAAGGCGATAAAGTAGATGGGATATCAGTTAAGAACAGAAGAGGGATCTGCTGAATCAGGCAGTGGCCTGTCTAGTCTTGCATCCTGTTCTCACAGTAGCCAACCAGATGCCTATGATGGGAAGCCTGCAAGCAATTTTAATGGACAAGTTTCTATCACATTAATTTTGGATGGTGGTGTTGAATTAATGCACATCAAATGAAATACTAAATTGAGGGAAAGGTATTGTTTTACCTTCTTTCAGCAGTTAGTAACATTTGTTCATCCTCACTGTTCTGCTCATGGATGTTAAGGGCCAATTGGGCTATATACGGTAGTTGTCTACTAAGTCTTTCCTTTCCTTCTACCTGCTATGAAAAAATGTCAGGGGTGCAGCTTTCAGATGGTTCACACACTCATTGTTTAAGACCAAACTAGATGTGATATAATATGAGGATTGCCCCTTTTTTTAAAAAAAGTTAACAGCACCCATGTGGAGACATAAGCAGATCCTACCCACCCCAAGCAGCTATTTGTCCCACAGGGGAAAACATACAGAGACCATATGAGTAGCTAGCACATTTGAATACCTGAATTATTCCACATGATTGTGATCTTTTGGTGCTATGGAGACATGCAACTTTCATAGTTTCCAATGCTTTCTGGAGGCAGGGATGTTACAGAGATCAATATGATCAGCTAATTGGGTATGACATTGTAGAAGCAATTCATGGAAGTGGCAACATGAAAGCTATTGGTCTCAACATGTTAAAGCTGCAAACTAGCCTCTGAGATGTATACAGTCATACCTTGTGTTGCGTTGGGTTCATGTTGCGTCTTTTGTGCTTGTGAATGCGGCAAACCCGGAAGTGTATACTTCTGGGTTTTGCTGCGCACGCACGTGCAGAAGTGTTTTGCGGACTTCGCACATGCGCTGTATTGCGCTCCACACTTGTGCAGAAGCGCCACTCTAGTTGCGGACTTTTCGGGGTGCGAACGGCACCCCGGAACAGATCATGTCCACAATTAGAGGTACCACTGTATATCTTTATCTTTTAGCAAATTGCGCCTTAGTATTTGTTACTTTAAGCAGCTACAGTTGTATCAAATATCTTAGCATACAGTATTAGTGTGCTTATAGTTTGGGTATCCAGGCAACTTCTTTAAGGATACACACCTGTCTCTTAGTGATCTGTCCTATATATATATTTACTATGAAAATCTGCTAAGCTTGGAAGGGGAGCCTTCTAGCATCTTGTACTTGATAGCTTCAATATTAACCAGCGGTAGCTTGATCATATTCCTTGTTGACACATGATGAATGGTTAAATAATTGTCTCGTCTTAGGTCAATCGGGAGTTGAAGAAGTTACTTGTTGCTTCTGTGGGGGATGACCTGCAGTATCACTTTGAACGCATGGCACGTGAAAAAAATCAACTGATCCTTGAAAATGAGGCCCTAGGGCGAAATGTTTCACAATTATCTGAGCAATTAGAGCGGATGTCTATACAGTGTGATGTTTGGAGGAGCAAATTCCTAGCAAGCAGGTATTGTGCCTAAATGCAACTTTATAAAGGCTGTCTTGATACATTAGCTGTGGGGAACCTTTGGCCCTCCAGATGTTGCTGAACTACAACTGGTAATCTGCACCTTGAGCGGAAGTTCTTGAGTTGAACATAAATCCATTCTAGGCCCCTAGAGGACATGCAAGGATCCCATGTGTGGGATACAGGAAAGCTATTTGTGGGGGGTTGATGGCTGTTTAAGATTAAGATAGATCCTTGGGTGCTAAGAGCCAAAAGACAGTTGAGGGTAAGGAAAGCCTTGTCAAACTTCTCGTGTCTTATTCACAACAACCTAGACCTGAGCAGTGGCATAGCAGTGCAGTTGGAGATGCCACTGATGAGGTGGAAGAAGGCTGGAAGTGCTGGGCTTTCTGAGGACTGCTGCTCCTGTGCTGCATATAACTTTGAATAGTATAACTGGGGGCCTCGTAGACTTAGCCCATCTTGCTGACCCCGAGCTGCTTCCCTCTTAGGCTTGCTTATGAGATTGAATAGAGAGTACAGTCAGTTTCTATGCAGCAGATCCACAATTCCTCTTTCCTTGAAGGCCAAGTATCAGCCTTCCACTCCCAGATGTGTCTTGCTTTACACTTCTAAATACCGTAAAAAGATACACAAGCCTAACAGTGTTGTTCAGTTAGCTCTTGATCAGTAGCACCACCACAGCCCCAAAGATAAAAAGCAGTTAAGAAGTTTGGTTCCCAAAGAAGTAGCCAGCCAGAATTACCCCTCCTCCTTGCTGCTGTTTTGCACCTTGCTGGATAGGAAGGTAAATAAGGTGCACTGAATAAGGTGTTCCGGTGTCAGTGCAGCAAATTTACGTTCTCAGGGTGACTGACTCAAAGCTGCCTTCTTTCAGTCTAATTCATATCCCATATCACTGAAACAGTCCAGAGGGGAGTGGGTGGTGGTTTATCCAGTTACCATTTCCATCCTACGGAAGACGTTTCCAGCAGAGATTTGACAGGCATCCTCCCTTTTGACTTTTTATGCTAGCAGGCCTATGTGGCTGTTCAAAATTTTCTGTATCGCTTTTAAAAATTGTTTTATGTTGTTGTACAGTGCCCTGATGGTTTGCGAAATGGTTACTTTAAATTATAAATACCTTGCAGTGTTATTATGAGAATAAAGTAAGTGTTCCCGAGTGGGGAGCAGGCTAAGAGCGTCATAATAACAACGTAATGTACTTCGGATCAACAAGCTGATTTCTTCTTATTTTTCAGTTATAGCCATTCAGGGTGCATCCTGTAGGCATTACCACTTCATGTGTAAACAGCAAGTTATCTGATAATGTAGCATGAATTAGGATTTTAAGTAGATAAATTCCTTTACCTGTCTGAGACACATTTGGGATTTCTTCTACAGAGTGATGACTGATGAGCTGACTAATTCCAGAGCAGTTCTCCAGCGTCAAACCAGGGATGCACAGAGTGCAATTCAGGATCTGTTAAGTGAACGTGACCAGTTTCGCCAAGAAATGATTGCTGCACAGAAGTATGAACATTTGGTTTTCCCCAACTTCTAACAGCTCCTTCCCCATTTGTACCTGTGGGTCATTCATATCCATATTTGTGGGTTGGGGTAGGGAACAGCATTCTTACGTCTCCTTAACAATTAACAGATTTATCGTTGCATACCATTTCATGGCTTGGGATTCTTCTAACACACAGTCATAGCCTCCGCTTCAGGAAGGGACTCTGGAGGTGCTCAAGGTCTCCCCAGTCCTTCCTGCAAGATTTCCAATCAGAAACTTTGTCCAGAAACTGTACGATGTTCCTTTTAGCATCAAGATTGTATCTGGTAATTTCTGCAGTTGAATGCTGTCTCCCACCTTCCTTCCTTACCCTGCTAAATCTTTTCACAGCGGTCTAGAATGTTAAGTCACCAAAATAAACTATTATCTTTATTTTCTATACAGATTGCTGGAGGAGCTGCTGGTTTCTCTGCAATGGGGAAGGCAGCAAACTTATTATCCTAGCGCACAGCCTCATAGTACAGCAGAATTAGCAGCTGTCAACCACAAGCTAGCTAGAGCAGTGACCTCACACCTGCTTGGAAACACTGACAGCACTAACAGTCCCAAAAAGGGCTCTTCGCTGACAGAACTCTGCAACACACCTGCTGAGAAAATGGCTGAAATGGTAAAAACCCTTTCATTTTGGCCTCACAATTTACCTTTTTTAAAAAATATATATTTTTATTAAAGATTTCTCAATTTACTCTTTTGAGCATTAAGATGTTTCAATGTCATCTTCTGAAAACACAAAGCATTATCTTCTGGTGCTACATTATTGAGCCTTTAACCCTATCCCAACAGGTCTATCATACTCTGAATACAAAATTGTATAGTCACAAACTAAAGAAATCCCAGCTTACATGGGCTGTCCATTCAGTGAAAGATGGGGACAGTTGCCCTGGCCCTAAACAGCTTGAACTGTGCAGTATATTAGAATGCAGGACTTCTACCCATGCAGAAGAAACTGCATCTAAAGACATTGGGGCAGGTGGAGCAGTTCTGCCACCAGTCATGATTCCTGATCGCTGGAGTTTCCATACCTGTTGCTCAACATACAGCAGTTCTCCCCCAGCCCAGAACAGTGTTGGAGATAAAAACATTGCCCCATCCTACCTTTACTGTTGTTAATGAAGTGGATAAGGGTTTGCTTAATAGCAAGGAGTTCAGAAGCTCATCATGTAAAATGCACTGCTCCAAGACTTTCACCATAACGTAATGATTATTTTCTTGCAGGTTCTGAGAATGCTGGATCCCGGCACTTGTACAGAAGCATCTCCAGAACTTCCTTTTTCTGAGCCTTCACCATCCTCTTTCCTTTCCCCAAGGAAGAATATTGGACGGTTTCACCCATATACTAGATATGAGAACATAACTTTCAACTGCTGCAATCACTGCCAGGGAGAATTGATAGCGCTTTAAAAAAAAAAGACACTATGCCTAATAGCCAGAGATGTTGTCTCTGAATATGCTAACTTTCTTAGTGATCAGTATTCACTTTTCTATGCTTTTTTTCAGATAGGGTGGGCTTGTGCTAGAAATATACTTGTCACACAGCTTTCAGACCTCTAAGAGTTCTTTTATCAAACTTTTTTTTATCAGGCTGGGATCATAATGCAATAAGAGCAACACAAGTTGTTCTCCAAGGCAAATAAGAAAATGTTAGAACAGTGTGTGCATAGGCCCTTAAATAGAATTGACATGCAAACTTTTTTTCAAGAGAAGGCTGAAGGGGAGTATTATAGAAACCCTACCAGCATCAAGCATTTGGATTTTATTTCTGTGAAGAAGTTCAGATAACTAGTTTAAGTATTTATTTTAATTTAGAATGATAGTGAGTGCTGTGCTTCAGTATCTTTTAGAACCTGTTTCTAGTGCTATTATAGCAATTGTTACATAGCAGGTGAAAATGTGAGAGCTCAGCATTCTTACTATGATAGAAACTGATCTTGAATGAATTTGGTTATTGATTGAGGCAAAATGAATTCTGGCATGCACAAAAATTGAAGCCAAAGAGTAGCAACAAGCTTCTAGGTCAAACTATTGGAGGTGATTCTCAGTGGATTGTGTATCTCTACTGAACCAGCTTTTACAGCCTATAAGTATTCCTGGTGGACCTTATATAAGGACATATTTCATTGGTGCTATTAAACGTGACAGAACTGCTCTTCTACCTGTACTTTTAGGGAAATAAGCCTTGAGGATTCCTTTCTCATCTTTTAATTTGGAAATAGGTAAAAAGGGTCTACTGCTATATATAAAGGAAGAGGCTTTTCCTTTCATTTCTGGGACAATCACATTTCTAACGTTTTCATATTACACTGAAATACTAAGCAGATGTACCTGCTCTGTGTCTGCATGCAACAACCTATGTTCGGTTAATGGAATGTATGGATTGAGACATGCCGCAGTTTTGGCCTACTCTGATTTTGACAATTTTACAATAAATGTTAGCTGCATATTTTGCAGGGGGAATTTTCTACCTCTTCCAAAGCTGGTATATGTGAACAACCTTTGCTAAGTAACTTGACAATTAAAATTAATAATGCATGATTATGTGTGCTGTTTTTGCAATAGCAAACAAATGTTTATCTTCAAATGTGTACTGTATGGGTGAGAACAAATTGACAAAAATGTAAGAATAATGTCGGACAGTATCAGAGCACCTTGCACTTTACTAGTTGTGTTCTGAGCACAAGAAACATTCTCTAACATTTACCTACCTTCACCAATGCAGTAAATTAGTCTGTGCTTGTTTCCATTGGTTCTGTGCTAGGAAAGGATGAGATTTCTTAGGCACAGTAAGTACCCCCAAATGAGCAAACAGTGCTTGAAGAAATGGTGAATACCATTAAGTTTCAGTTGTTATTTTCACACTGCCCCCTCCACTACCTATTCAGGATCAGTATAACAGGGAAGAACATTAGGACAGAACTTTGAAACTGCAATGTCCAGGAGTAAGTGCCAACTAGATGTTGGTAAAGTCCTTAGTGCTATGTGCTAGCACATTGCCATCAGCTGTGACAGTAGTGTAGCTTTTACACAAAATACTTGGTATGAAGATAACACTGGCCCCCAAGGCAAGCTATTTAAAAAGGATTTACACCACAATTGCCATATGGGCATTTATTCTGTTTTTTGCTTTGTAGAACTAAGAACACCACCCTAACCCATTCACAAATAGAGACTTATTCCAAGTTTAAGAGGGGGAGAGATTAGTAAGATTGAGAAAATTAAGCCGTTATTGAAGGACTATGAAACATCCCAGAAGAAGCTGCTTTCAAGAGCAAGCTATACAAAGGTACTGTGAGAGTCATACTGGAGGCATCCGGTGACTCTAAATCTCAGCTGTACTGGTCCGTGAAGCGAAGAGATTTTGGTTCAGAAATTGAACAGAGAATATTCTCTATTTGTTTTGCTCTTCTGGCTTCCTGCCTAAGCTGCCTTGCTCGCTCTTTGGCAGCCATTTGCTCTTCTCGCCTCTCCCGTCTCTTCCTTTTTAGCCATCTGCAGAGAAATTAATTATTTTGAAAAACTGAATATGAAGTGGTCCAAGCTTAATTTGATTACTTCTTCCAGGTTTACTAAAACCAGGTCACCTACTTTACCCTTAGCAAAAACAGCACACTCTCCAGAATAGAACACAGCATCAGAGGATAGTTTATAGAGCTATAAGAACACTGAATACTAGGTGGACCACAAGTGCTTTTGACTAGTTAATAATGCTTGAGGTGAGGGCTAATATGCATTTTTGAAGTTCCTGTTATAAGAATTGAGTTCATCATGAATTAAAGAGGGCTGTGATATATAATGATATGATATTTCACAGCCCCTTTCGATCAGTTTGGGAGCAGTCTCAATTTTCTAAAATTTTGGCTCTTGGCAATTCAGTATTGTTCTAGTGCTATATCCTGCTGTCTTAGCAGCAGGTACAGTTCAATGGTGTTGCATAGGCACCTTCCCAACATGACCATATACTCTGCTGGTGTGCCTGTGCAGCCAAATCCTCACAGTGACCCAGCCCATGTACCACCCTAGTAAGCAGCTGTAATGCTGATGTTAAGAGAGTAGCACTGCTCTTTAGCAGGAGGATGCTCCTCAGAAGTGCATGGGCTCTAGAGGGTGAAGAAAACTGTAGAGTGAGGGAAGACACTTCGGAATGAGGGGAAAGGCCGTCATCTTCTGCTTCCTAGGGAAACAATCCAAATTAAGTTGATAAAAAGTGAGGTGGAATTGTTCCTGTTAGGCAGTAACAGAACAAACACAACACTGAACAACTTACTGTTTATAAGCGTTGTCATTTTCCGCTGTTCTTGGAAGGAAAAACATGCATTCTTCCTGCTCTTTCAGGTTCTGTAACTGTTTTTCTTTCATGTGTTCTATCTGCTTTTTTCTAAGCCATGACTTGTAAGCTGCTTCTGGATTTCTGCTTTCCTGCTTCAAAAGAAAAATAAACTCCCCAGAGATCTACTCCAAATAAATCAAATATTAGCAACTTGTTTACAATGCTAATGTGAGCATTTTACACCACTTTCCAGTTACATTCACACCTTGGAAGTTGAATGGAATCCATTCCAGAAGTCCGTTCGACTTCCAAAACGTACAGAAACCAAAACACAGCTTCTGATTGGCTGCAAGAAGCTCCCAAAGCCAATCAGAAGCCACAGAAGCTTCATCGGATGTTCGGGTTCCAAAGAATGTTCGCAAACCAGAACACTCACTTCCGGGTTTGTGATGTTCAGAAGCCAAAACGTCTTGAGTACCAAGGCGTTTGGGATCCAAGGTACGACTGTATTCGGTATATATTTTGAGGAGGCATAGTTTTTTGATAATCCACAAAAATGCATCTAGAAGGCATTCAGATTCACACATATTGAAGCTAAGGCTCATGGCAGCATACCAGCTTTCCAGAAATGGCTAGATACACTAAAGGCTATATAAATATATTTATATTCCAATATATACACATACATTTTGGAGGAAACAATATTACTTACCTGCAGTGGAAGTCTGAACCTTAACATCAGAAAAACTTCACAACCTGAGAAAAAACTAGATGTAACTCAGTTTTCAAGCTGGTCAGTCACAAAAGGATGCTGTTTTTTGGAATCGAGCCTCAGATTTGCATATCAAGTGATTTGCTTTGCTCAGTAACACAATGATTTTAGTATGAGATGTTTGATATTAGAATTTATACCCCATCCTTTAGTTCACTGAGAACTTTCAAGTTAGAGTAAACAATATTCCTGTACAATAAGGGCTAAATGCAGCTGCCATAAAAAGTCTGAAGTAACTGACATCATCATCATCATCATTATTATTATTATTTGGATATAAAAAGGTCTTGCACACTCCTTACTCTTTACCACCACTATCCCAAGAGCCAAATACAAATAAGGCCACCTTATTTTCTATGCCTTCTGCATAGTTATACCAGGCATTAAATAGGTTTGATAAAAGCAAATAAATGTGTCATGACATAGATAAGTAGTCTCCAATGGATGCCTACACCGGACACAAACATCTGCTTAGGGAGGAAACTGCCATATTAAATTTAATTAAAGGGTAGCATGCAAATACCACAACTGCCACAAAAAGAGTCTTGCAGATGCTTGACAGCATAGCAAATGGGTTTCTAAATAACTGATAATTGTATTGACTGTAGGCAAGTGATCCTAAAATTGTCATGGCCATATACCTGCTTGCAGCTACAGTTCTGAAAATAGGTGAGGTTGCCGTCAATCCTTGTCAGGCAGATTAGGTTTTTCTTCGTTTCAACTTTTTAGAATTAAAACAGGCTGCAGCAGGACAACAGGCATGGGAAAACTTACTCTGCTATTCAAGTCTTCCAGCTGTTTTGCCCTCTGAATTCGCCTCTCTTCCTGCAGCTGCCCTTTTTTCTTCTGCAGCCAAGCTCTGAAGACCATGTCATTCTCTCTCCTTTTCTCCTCCTCCTGTATTCTTTTCCGAATTTCTTCCTTACATTAAAATGTGAACAAAGAATGTGAACTTTTCAACAATCCCAATTCAAAAATTTAGCAATTCTTCAAGCAGCGGTAGTAAAAGGTGTTTGAAATTATTCTAGACCATCCTGAAAAGAACCGGAGCATGAATACAGAGTGATGATAGTAATGTGTTTCAGAGGTTACAATGCAACAATGTTATCAATGTGTCTGGGAGATATTAAGAACATTAAGGTGAATTGAATGATTTTTGGTGCTGCATTTACACATCTGCAAGCTAGGTGGGGACAGTAATGATCATTATTTGTGTCTAAAAATACTAGAAGGATTAAAAAAAAAGGAGAATTTCAAGTTTAGAGACAGCTGCAGTGAAGTCACATATTACTTGGCACCTCTTTATAAGATCCTCCCATTCCCCATTTCCAATTTCAAACCACAGCACAAAACCAACAATAAGGGGAACTGCATCTGAGCAATGCTTTAATGATAAAAGCTAGTGGTTTTAGGTGGAAGAGATACAGGTAAGCAAGATGTCGATATGCAAAACACCGTATCTACTTCAGATTTCTCTGCAAGTCATACAAATCTTTCCTACAAGACTTTTTAAGGAGCAAAATGTAATTCTATTGAAAGTGGGTAAAAACCTAGGTAAAGGTAAAGGGACCCCTGACCATTAGGTCCAGTCGTGACAGACTCTGGGGCTGCAGCGCTCATCTCGCTTTACTGAACGAGGGAGCCGGCGTACAGCTTCCAGGTCAGGTGGCCAGCATGACTAAGCCACTTCTGGCGAACCAGAGCAGCACACGGAAACGCCATTTACCTTCCCACCGGAGCGGTACCTATTTATCTACTTGCACTTTGACGTGCTTTCCAACTGCTAGGTTGGCAGGAGCAGGGACCGAGCAACAGGAGCTCACTCTGTTGCAGGGATTCGAACCGCCGACCTTCTGATCGGCAAGTCCTAGGCTCTGCGGTTTAACCCACAGCGCCACCCGCGTCCCTGGGTAAAAACCTATCTCCTTACAAAAGGGGTTGCCAGCATAGTGCCCATGGGCATTAGCACCAAAGATCTCAGTATATGTCCCCTAAAAATCCAGAGTGTGTGAGTTACTGTTTGCTCTTCCTGCTCAGCTCCAGTTTGCACTGGCTCAGCCTCCCCTACATTACACACACACACCTCTAAACATGCCCATGTTTTATTAAATGCTAAAACTGGACATCCATCCTCCCATATTGAATAGAGCAGAGGTGCAAGGAGTGAGCATGATGGTGACTGATATAGGTGTCTTTTTCTAATGATAGTGGCTACCAGGACCACAAAATGGTACAGTTGAGTGCCCATCTCTTTTTCCATTCTTTTAGATGTGGCAACCATTTTGTGTTATGCCAAATCTCCACAGCAGTCATTTTGTGACTGGTACTCTCAGAACTCCCTCAAATTTCCCAGTGTACCCAGTGGGCCAAAAAGATTGGTGCCCTCTGCCTTAAAGATACATACATACATTTTTACACTGAAAGCAAATACAGTATACAACACTTAATTATTGCTAATGATGAATTGATGGCAACTAGCTTAGATGGTATTAAAAGCGGAATTGGCAGTTCTCATTAAAGGCTGTTAGCCATGACAGCTGAAGGGAATTTTCATATTCAGAAGCAGTGTATCTCTGAATATTAGTTGAAGTGGGAATAAACAATGGGGGTAGCTTATTGCCTTCGTGAATGGCTTGTGGGCATTTCAGATCTACCTGCTAGATCTGAAAACCGACTGCTAGGCTAGAACCCCAGTCACCCCACCCCCACCCCGATTTTACATTATTATGCTAAAAGCAGCACTAATACCTAAAAGTGTGGTTTTTTAAAGGTAGTTAATGCTCCTCTTTCTGAAGGCAAAGTGAAATACACTTGCATATATGCACAGGCAGCTTGTTCCACAATTGTAGAGCCACAACTGAAAAGGGCTTACTACTTGCAGCTGTACTAGTGGAATGATGGGACTCTGCACAAGATGCTCCTTGCTATTCTTAACAAGAAAGTGAGTTGTGGAGGGATGTGTCGAAAACAAGACCCAATTACAGTGCACTGATCTTCTCATTTCCTTTGTACTCTCACCTCTTTCTTTAATTTCTCTTTTCTTTGTTCCATTTGCTTTTGCAGTTCTTTTTGCCTGGGTGACAGGCAGTAGGTAGAGCTTCTTGCACCGAGACTCACATTTGCTGACTGCACCCTTCGTGGACTTTTCCCCCTTTCTGTGTTTCTTGTAATGTTGATTGCTGAGCATGGCCGAATGGGTGGTGGTTGAGGGACACGAATGCACCCTTCTCTGGTCACAGATGTTTGTCCTAAGGAGTCTTCCTTTGTTATACAGACAGGGCTGAAAGCAGTACTGTAGGAGGTTTTAGGAGAAATGTGTTGAGCTTCAATGTCACTAAAAGAAACACTTAGTGGAGGAAAGAAGCCTTGGCTCTCAATGTCATGGATACTGAGGAGTTCAAATTTCCCATCTCTTTCTACTAGGATCTTGCCATCCTTGTGCTCATCATCTGTACCACCATTAATAGAAAGAGAAATATCCTCCTTTCCTGCTCCATTACAAATGTGCAATTGAGACAGTCTGCCTGAAATGTTTCTGTGGGAATCATTTTTTTCAGTTTCTAAAGCTTTCAAAGAGGGGATTTCAAGATCTACTAGATCATCCTTGAATTTTAGTTTCCTTTCTTTCGTTTCATCTAAAGGTTCCTGAGATAGAAGTAGTTTGTTGGCTTCCTCAATTTTTTCTAAGATGTACCGCTTTATATCTTCATCATCATCCTCCTGGTCTTCTAGCTTTGATTCCTGACAAGAACCTTCACTGTCAGAATCAGATGTTTGCTCCAACTGCTTAGGATCAAGTTCAAGTATTGAATAAATTTCATTTTGTGACTTCTCATCCAGAACTTCCTCAGGCTCAGGAGGCTCTTGTGACGGATGTTCTCCCACTTCATCACCTTCAAAAGATTCTTGTGGAGAATTTATTCTATCTTCCATACATTCTAAGTCTTTGTCAACACCTTCATTTTCATCATGATTCTACAAAGAAATTCAAAGTACCTATTTATGTTAGTATGTAATGGGAAGCACACATAAAATGACTGTCTTCAAATGTCATGCTAAACTCCATTTTATGAAATGAACAAGCCTAGTCTCCTCTCTGACTTACTCCACACACTTCCTCTCTTTATCCCACGCAGGAAGGAATTTGGAATAATTCACTTCCACTTTCGATTAACCAAACTTGCTGTATCATCTGGACCTAAAAAATGTGGTTAATCTTAAATAGTGTTAAACAAGCCAGCTTTGGTAACTATTGTTTGAAATAGGCTTGTTTGAAACTAATCATAGCTAAAAGTAAACACAGTTAGTCAGTCCAACAACAAACCAGTGTCAAGCAGAACCAGAAGCAAAACATTCAAATTCCTCCTCTCTGGCAGGAGGGGTATGAGCTTGAGGCTGACCGCAACTCACTTCTTTTGCTCATGTTGCATAACTATGGTTTAGTATAATCTGCACATACAACCAGTGTGTCATTAACAATTATATTTAAGAATATGGGAGAAGGTTTGTATCTTGGGGGGTAGAGCATCTGTGTTGTATGCAGAAGATCCTAGCTTCAATCCCCAGCATCTTCCAAGCATGTCCCCTTTAAAACCCTGAGAGCCACTGCCAGTGAGATGGACATTACCGAACTAGATGGACCAGTGGTCCAGCTCTGAATAAAGCAGCTTACTATGTGTCCTGGAGCCAATTCACACAGTTCCCAAGGCAAATTTGCTTTTCGTTGTAACTAAATAAAAACTTAATAGCTTAAGTTCAAAATGCGTATAAACAACATTCTAGGAGAATAGCCAGTGAGGTGCAATGACTGAGAAGTTGAGCTTGGATGTGGGAAGCCCAGGTTCCATTCCTCACTCAATTGTGCTGAGTTATTCCAAGTCAATTACAGTCATACCTTGGAAGTCAAACAGAATCCGTTCCGGAAGTCCGTTTGACTTCCGAAACGTTCGACTTCCAAAGCGCAAGTTGATTGGCTGCAGGAAGCTCCTGCAGCCAACTGGAAGCCGTGGAAGCCCCGTTGGACGTTCGGCTTCCAAAAGAACGTTTGAAAATTGGAACAATCATTTCCAGTTTTTGATTGTCCGGGAGCCGGAACGTTCGACTCCCAAGACGTTCAGGAGCCGAGATACAACTGTATCCTCCTTTAAAAGTGACCATTTCTACCGAAGTATGTACGTGTGTGTGTGTGTGTGTGTGTGTGTGTATATATATATATATATATATATATATATATATATATGTTATCTCAATAAAATATTAGATTGGCTGTTTTTTAAAAAGTTTTAAACAGTGCAATCCTATGCATGTTTACATTGCGTTTAACAGAGCCTACTCACTATTATTTAGGATTGCAGCCCTAGACTGCAAACCAAAGAATCTCTTCATTCCACCACACACTTCTGGGTGCACACAAGGAATTATCTCCTCTTGTACCATTAATGCCAGGTGAGGTCACTCCAGGTGTTTCTGAAAGTTGGCACTGGCTTGATCTTGAAGGTCTAAGTTCCCTGGATCTCAGCCTATACCCAACAATATTTTAAGAACCATAAATGTCCTCTCATTCCAGTCTATCTATTTACGTCAGCACATTTCATATGGAATTGAGATACTGGCACAAGACTAATGTAGTATTTTGCTAATACCTGTATATCATTAGAGATTTGTTTTTCTTCTTCATTAATTAGCCATTCAAGATCTTTTTCAAAATCATCTTCGTAGTCCCCACCATCTGTGGGACCTCCAGTGTCTGAAGATTCACTAGTGTCTTTTTTGTCACTCATTGTGGATGTTCCTTAATGGAAAGCTACAAATTGAAAAAATATATGAAGTGTTTCATTACAAAGAAACTAAGTGTTTTGGAATATGGACACTTTAATGACTCTAAGAAGGCAATCTTGCAGAATATTTTCATGACTTGAACCCGATTATTTCACAGCTGTAATTCCATACCTTTATTGCCTGTTGGACCATGTCTGCTTTTTTACCCAAATTTCATGACCACCAACCGGTCCTACAGTCACCCAGCTTTTTGTAGCTTGTACAAAATGCCATAGGTCTACAAGATTGGGTCAAATAACTTATAGAAAGTTTCCTTGAGAGTCCTAGATACAAGAAATACTGCCTGAACTCTATAGTTCCTGTTCTGTACTAATCATGTTTCCAATTACAAGATTATTCACTTTTCTTTTATGTTGCAGTTAACGAGGGTTGAATGTGTATCAACACTGCATTGCTACTTATGCATACTGGCAGAGAAATGCATGAAATGCCCTCTGATAGGCAGACACATGTTCACAACAAATTTTTTAAAAAATTGTCACCAACTCGGGTTCTTATTTAGTAAGTGTCACATTAACCTGATTACTGATAAACTAAAAGCACAGTCCTATGCATGCGGCAGGGTGAGCTCCCATTGCTCAGTCCCTGCTCCTGTCAACCTAGCAGTTCGAAAGCACGTCAAAGTGCAAGTAGATAAATAGGTACCGCTCCGGTGGGAAGGTAAATGGCGTTTCCGTGCGCTGCTCTGGTTTGCCAGAAGCGGCTTAGTCATGGTGGCTGTACGCCGGCTCCCTCAGCCAATAAAGCGAGATGAGCGCCCCAACCCCAGAGTCAGCCACGACTGGACCTAATGATCTGGGGTCCCTTTACCATTTATGCATGCCTACTCAGAAATAAATTCCACTAAGCTCAACAGCACATATTGCAAAGTAAGCAGTGGAGCGTTGATCCATCAAGGAAAACTGGCCAAGCATCATCCCATTCTTACAATGCAAATCTGCCGGGCTGGGCGATGAAGGTATCGCCTGCAAAGCAGCCTCCGACCAACTTTCCGGATCCAGTCGGAGGATCCAAACCAAGCCTCGGGGCGGCCACTTGATGAGAAAGATCGAGGCCCCTCCCGAGGCGAAACCTGCCTGTTCGGACGCCGAGGCTTCCCGAGCGCCTAAAGCGATTTACGCCCGTCGCCATGGCAGCCGCCTCCCCGCCCACCCTAGGGCGAGGCCCGCTCTCTGCCGAAACCACGGGGCCGGAGGAGGCGCTCAAGCCCCGCGCTCCTGCCTTTCCCGGCCGACCCTTCGGCTCCGTCGGCGGAGAGCGGCTGCCCGACCCTCCCTCGCCCCTCCTGGCAGGGACAACCAGCCAAGGGGGGCGCTTCGGACGGGTCCGCGCCGCCCCACCGAGCCCAGGCTCTGACTGGCTGCTGGCCGTAGACCAGAGTCCGCTTCGACCAGACCCGCCTCGGCCCTCGCCCTCCCGTCGTTCATCTCCACCTGTGGACGGCGCCGGGCCGCGACCCGCCCTCCATGGCGTTGTCATGGTAACCGCTGCGCCCCCCGGCGGCCCGTCATGCCGCCGAGACTTCCCCTCCCCACGCCACTCACCAAAGCGGAGGACGACGGCGGCTGCGAAGGTCCACACGCGGCCTCTCACGCGCCGCCCACCACGCTCGCCGTCTCCATAGCCACCGCAGGCAGGGCGAGCTGGCGGGAGGACAAACGCGGGCTTCCCGCCGCGGCCCTTTGCCGTCGCCATGGAGACGCCGCGAAACGTCACGCAGGGCGGGAAATCCGCTCCCGCCGGCCTGCTCCGCTAAACTGAGGTTATATGTGGTAACTTGGCAAGGAAGGCATTTTACCGGTCAGCTTCAAGGTCGTTTAATGAGGGCTAGTGGCCTCTCGACCTCCTTCCCTCATGGCATCGGGGAGTAAAAAAGTATATTTATTACAACTGGGATACTTATCTGCGCCTATGATGAAAAAGTAATCTTGAGTGCATTTTTGACTTTCGAATTTAAATGGAATGATCTCAGATTGCGGGTTACGCTTATTCTAGAACTACCACTATTAACTTTTGTGCGTTTTTTGTTTTTTAAAAAAACATATATTGTAAACTGCCTTTAGAACCTATTGGGAAGCAGACACCCATAACGAATAGCGGTATGGATGGATGGATGTATTCTCGTACTTCTGATTCATCTACAGTTGTACCTTGGTTCCCAATCTTAATCCGTTTCTGGTCTGTTCTAAAACCAAAGCGTTCTAAAACCAAGGTGCGCTTTCCCATAGAAAGTAATGCAAAATGGATTAAACCGTTCCAGACTTTTAAAAACAATCCCTAAAACAGCAATTTAACATGAATTTTACTATCTAACAAGATCATTTCTGGGTTAGGTTAATTTTAGGATTGGGTAAGCGTTGAGAGGAAGGATTAGAATTAGGGTTAGGGTCAGTGTTTTATGTTTTCTTGTGATTTTGATTCATTTGCGATTTGATTGCTCTTTTCAATTTGTTGTGTTGCTGCTTTTTCAAGACTTGCAAGGTTGTTGGCTTTGTGGTTTTCTGGATAGTTTCAGTTTTAATTTTGAATGACAGCTGGGGAGCACGAAGCCTCCGTTTCCTAACAGAGAGATCTCCCCCCCCCCCCCCGCTTTCATGGAAGTAGGAGCTGGATGGGGCTGCTCAGCTGGAGAGGTGCAGGCTCCGTCACACTTTTCCACTGAGGAGTGCGTAGCTGCGTTCATCTCAACGTACGTTTGAAGGAGCATCTCGTGGCAACATGGAGACAGCCCAACAGCTGCCTCAGTGGCAGTTTAGGGGCTCTCAGATGCAGCTGCCGGGCTGCCTCCACCTTCGCCACCCCAGCAACTATTACACCTGGCTGCCTTCCGGTGGTGCAGGGGCTCTGATGCTCTCCTCAAGGGAGAAGTTTAAAGGAGCCCCCAGCCGCGGACCCCTCAATGGCAAGTGTGAGGGAGCCTGCACCTCCCCAGCTGAGCAGCCCGATCTAGCTCCTACTCCCGTGGAAGCAGGAGCAGGGACACTCAAAACGGAAGTATGGCACTGAAAAAGGAAGTGTAACACTCAAAACGGAACAGTTCGGATTCTGAAAAAAGTTCACATATCAGAACACTTACTTCCGGGTTTGCAGCATTCGATTTCCAGCTCGAGGCACCGAGGCACCATTCGCCTGGGGAGCTTGTAGTCAGAGCTGCCACAACGAACAGCTGTGCAAGCCTTTGGAGGCATCAGAGGAGGGAGAGAAGGAAAGAGGGACAGAGGCTAGTGTTGCCCACAGCAACCTATCATTCAAGGCACCCCAGGTTGCCACAGCACACTGGTTGAAAACCACTGTAATGTAGCTACATATATTTTCTTAAGCTATAGAGAAGTGTGTTTGATTTATTCTGCTAGCAAAATTTGGGAGCTGGATTTTCTCATGAAATTGTAAGAACTGTTGTTAAGATCATTTAATGTAATTATAACATTGCACTATTAATAACAAGCAAACTTTAAAGAATATCATAAAATAATTTTATTTGATTTAAAAAATAGGTTTGCCACTTGGCTAGAGTAGTGTTTTCCTATTCCAATACCATTACAACAATGCAAGAGAACCTGGAGCCATCTCCAAGCTTACATTCATCAGACTGGATTAGTGCTGCATAACCAGTTATGCAAATTACTACAAGGCAACTCTTAGGCAAGGAAGACATCTTGGTCATCTACATTATATTAACAGGATTTATCCAGAGATGAGGTCTTCTAGTTATTTCAGTTCCTCCCAGGAGGAACACAGAAGGCTAATCTAGAGTTGTGCGCTTTAACATTCACATTTGCAGTGCAAGTAGCAGCTGAAGGGAAGCCTAGAGTTTAACTCTCTCCCTGTAAGTGTCACAACAAAAAACACCTCTCAGAAGATGCTGTTTGCATACCACAGAAGTTCCCCTTGACACCAAGGGAGGTTTCCCTTGAAATGCAAATAAAAGTAATTTTTATTAGGAACCCAGCAATAGGAGGAAGAGTTAAAACTCCTCTTCACAGACCCCCAGTCCCAAAGCTGCTCAGGCCTAACCTCAGTGCTTATTTATATATATATATTAATGCATGTAAATTACATTCATGAAATGAATGTCACATCTTGGTCCAGAGGCAATAAGAATTTGCTGCTTGATTATAGGTCCAGCTTCCTCTTTTGGTTACCCAACACCTCTCTCAAGCTTCTGAATGGGTGCGGATTCTCACCTGTTCCTGTTAACAATGTTTTCAAGTGTGTGTTTAAAGGAATCTAGGATTCACATGGCTATTTCCTCATCAACTTGAGTAAACTGTTACAATTACCTTAGGATGGATGGATGGATGGCCTTGTTACTAAGAAATATTAGTCCTGTCAGTTTGTACCTAGAAATTGGTTTAGAAGCCAGACCTGCAGTTGGATCTCACCACAAAAGCAACTGCAAATATATTTGGCTTTTTTTGATGAGTTAGTTCTTGAACCTTCAATCCATTGCCTCCAATGAAAAACATATTTAAAATTAAAGTCCAAGTTAAAGCTCTCTGAACATTAGGGGAAATGGTATGCTTCACATATTATATAAAAGCTAAATCTCATATGATAGCCAGGCTCAGTACTGTAAATTCAGGAGTAATATCCATCCTTTCTTTCCATTTTCCTCATTTGGATTTTAATGTGACAAAGAGAGCACTAGATGAACAAGTACTGGATACTTACAATGGACAGGACTTATACTTTACACACTGGTTTTCCTACTTGCAGAGCACTTCTATCTTGAACATACAACAACCACACCACATGTCTGCTTGATTTACATGAATTAGGAAACACAACTAGCAGTGCCCCCCCAAAGTCTGTATACACAGCTAAAGAAAATGTGCAGTCTTCAGGTGTAAAACCTACTTGTGGCTTTTAAGTTACATAGAAGTGCTTTTCATGTTAAAGTATGTACCACTGACAACAGCTTCATTATTTGGGCTGGTCTAACATCCTTAGCAGCTTGCCAGGAAACAACTCTGCAATCCTGAGGCAAATGCTCCTTGTTACTAATTCATTCAACCCTCTCATTTGCAATTATTTTGCAAGCCACAGGAAGTAACTGTGGCCAAAGTAAGTGGACATGGAAGGGAAGAGGAAATAGAACATGTAATTTAGCAGCATCCCTGTTCCCCATAGTGTTTACAAACACAAACCATGTAAACACTCTTGCAGTGTAATCCCATTCCATATCCATCCTACAATGGAAGAATAGAATCAGAGATTCTAAATTCTTGAGGATGAGATTTCATCCAGTCAAACGCATTTGGTCACCACTGGAAAACATATTAGCAATAGAGGAAAATGCTAATCAAGGAAGTTTCAATTATTTGAATGAGTTAAGCAAAATAACATTACTGTTGTGAGAGTTCATTCTCCCAGATGTCATGAAAATCTACTGTGAAGTTGAAGAAAGCTTACAGGGAATTGAGGGGTAACTGAGGTTTTAAGGATGCCAAACCAAGCCAAATTTTCATCACGTGCTCCCTATATTATTTATGAATGAAGATGTATAACTGTCACAAGGTCAGCAGGATAATCCATCTATTTAACCTTGCTGTGCAAGGGTAATCAAAGGAAGCTGAGCCTTTAGAAATATCAAAAGGCAGACAAGACATGACCTACTACATTGTGATATGTGTTTGCACATGTATATGATAAATCTATTCAATATTCATGAGTTTGCATCTACCAGCCTTGGGAGTTCTTCTTCTGCTATGTCCAACTTGACTTAAGACTACTTTTGATATACCTCACTGCCTTAATATTTCTTCTATACCTGCAAAACCCAGCCTACCAAGACCCCTGTAACAGCATGAACTGGGCTAGTTTCAACAACACCTTCACTTCAATGGCTGATTTATGGGCTTGCCTGTTTCAGGAAGCAATCAGTAAACCTCAAGGATGCTTCTGACCATCTCTAGTTATGCAGTTTTTACCTAAAAGGCATTATCCAAGACCAACGTGTTGCATATAAAATTCTTACTTACGTAAGATATAAGTAAATAAATCTGTTCCTAATTTATGCTACTAATATAGTACAAACATGTATCACAACAATTTAGGTAACAGTCTTGAATTAACAGCATTTGGATACATTAATAAATAGGAACCAACATATTTAAATAGATCCCCCTTCCCTAACACAGGGGCTTAACAAGTCCATATTCTTCATTTTAAGCACCATCTGTTGTTGCTTCATTTCTCCTCTCCTTCTTCCAGGATTTCCTGATAATACTGCATGTCCCACTGATAAAGAACACTACTGCTATGGCAGCAAAGTAGCCGGCATAGATCATGAACTGCAGGGAACAAAAAGAGAAGAGAGTGGTGAACTGAGAAGCAAAGTTCGTTAACCTAAATCAGGGCCAGTCCTACCATTAGGAAGGGTAAGACGGCTGGTAAGCTAATGTTGCACATCATAGGGCAGTAAACAGCCAATAAATAGTGCTATCTTCAGCACAATGGGAGGTTGGCAGTCACTATTTGGATTTTATGTCTCAGGCACTAAGATGGCAGGCTGTCTGAGCCATCATTTTATTATAATGAGTAAGAATCACATTTTGTGCTCGATTTTACACTCACCACCCATTTTTGTCAATGCATTTATTAGGTATATCTAAATAGGAAGCAGTCTTGAAGCCAAGCCTGAGAGAAGCTTCCATTTCAAGCAAAACATGTGCAATGGTTTTATCTCCCGGCAACTCATTAAGACAGATAAGCATTCCCAACATGTATTAGAAAATGGGGTGTATGAAGGAAACCTCCTCCCCTCAGCAAGCATAGGACAAGGCACTATCCACCCCACAATGAAAAATTGTTGCAACCAGAATGACCTCTCACGCCCTGAGGCAGACAAAAGGCTTTTACTAGGAAGGCTGTATACCCTCTTTTTCCCCACCCAGCCAAAATGGGCCTTACCTGTGTGAATATGTCCAGGCCAAGCCCTTTTGCATCAACAACAATCAATGTGAGCAGAGTCTGCAGTGCCAGGGCAATGAATGTATTGACGCCAAAAACAAGAGCATAGCGCTCTACACTTAGATTTGTTGCAATCTGGAAACTTCACAGAAAAAGAAGAAGAAATAGAGAGCATGAGTACTGAAAACAAAAGCCTCTTTTCAGGCAAACAGAAGAGATCCGCACAAGTTAATAATCAAAAGAGTTGGGATCATACAGGATCAGGGCAGCCAGTGTGCTGCCCTCCAGACATTGGATCCCAGCCAGCAACTCTTACCATCCTTCATCAGTGGCTATGCTGGCTGGGGTCCAATTTTTGGAGGGCACCAAGCTAGTTACCCTGGGACTAGATGCACCTGCCCATGGAAATATCCCAATCAGATATTTTAAAAGCAAATGAGTTATATATATGGGACCAAGGAAACAAGCTCATCCTCCATCCCATGGCTTGCTTTCATCCCAGTAACTTTTAATCTCAGCTGGGGTGACTCTTGTCATCAAAGCCCCCATGGAGAAGAAGATGCATGGCAAGATACTTGCCTATGGAAAAGTAACCTACACGCAGGGAAGAAGTTATACTCTTACCCCGTGCATCTCTTTTGCTTTTAAAAAACTGGATATTTTGCCTCTCTACATCGGGAGGGAAAGCTTTTTTTCAGTCCTAAGGCTGCATTCCTTGTCAGAAACCTTTTGGAGACCACATAAAGGGGAGGAGTGTGCACATGCAAAAAGAGCCAATCAATGGATACATGCAAGTCCTGTTTTCTGAACACAATGCATTCCCAGGAAATCTCTCTTGCTCCTGATTTGTCCAAACCTCTTCCTTCCCTGCACAAACAGGTAAGGAAGTGGGCAAACTCAAGCTGTTCAGCTATCTGAATCAGCTGTTCATGTAGCAAGGTTTGGGTATAGTTCTTTGTGTTCAGATAACTGAGATTTCAGATAACCTGGATGTACAATTCTACTAACTGCAGGATGCATTCCAGCCATACAAAAGTCAAGAAGTTCTCACACATCTCTCCATCGTAGTTCCAGGTAAGCACGAGGCACTACCACAATCCAAGGACACATTAAAGTCAGGTAAAATTACTTAAAGAAAGTGTGGCCTATGGGAATGGGCCTGGCCTGGGGAGAGTCCCAAGAGTCAAACAGAGAGAATGGGAAAATCACATTTGGTCCTTGAGCCTAAGGTTCCCCACCCCTGCTCTACATGATTGGTGGCAGCTCCAGATTTAATAACACAATGAAGTGCCACCATCATGTGTAACTTGGCCCTTAAATATTTGCATATGCAGTGATCTTATTGCTTCAACCCACAAACCAAAACACACACACATTGATGTCATTTCCCAGCTGAGTATATCAAAGGGAAAATCAAAGCAGTTGAGCTGGTTGTACTATCCCAGCTTGTTCAGTGGAGGAAATGAAGGCTGACATGCCCATTTGTAAAATGGGAACTATGACCTAATTCAGTGCTCAGGAGGATAGACGAGGTGCTGAAATATTAACTGCCAGGAGCTCTAATGATAAAATGACTGATAAATTGCATAGGATTTGTAAACAGTGGGCAGAAGGGAGGAGCCAAGATGCACAATGGAGAGGTGACTAGTTAATTCTGACTACAACTGAGAAGACTCAATGGGTGGGAAATCAGTCAGTCATTTTTGCCAGCTAAGAATCGCTGCTTCCCAGTGCAGCTGGTAGAGGGCCAAGCAAAACTAGGTTGAAGCTGCAAAGCATCAGATCAGCCCAATCTGATGCACATTTATTATGAAGTAACTCATTAATGGGGCTTACTTTTCTGAAAGCACACATAGGATTAATATATACCGAAAATCAGGGTGTTCTTATCTGCATTTGCTCACTGGCACAGTTTTTCAGGGCAAGTTGTACAACAGCCTTCTCTGAAGGCTTTGGGAGAAATGGGTGGTCAGCCAGATGTGGTTTTAAGCTTTTGGATGCAATAACTCCCACCCAACTCCAGTTTTGTAATCAAAAAGCACTGTTCCAAAACAATAATGAACATCAGTTGGGAAGGACTGTAGCTCAATGGTAGAACACATGTTTCCCATGCAAAAATCCCAGTTTCAATCCCTCCTGGAAGGGCTGGGAAAGTTCTGTCTGAAACCCTGCAAAGCTGGTGCCAGTATCACTGGTGGGGAGTCTGTGGCCCTTCAGAAGTTGCTGGTTTACAACTCTCGTAATCCCAGACCATTGGCCATGCTGGTTGGAACTGACTGGAATTGGAATCCAGCAAGAACTTGTGTTGAAATTACCAAGATAGCTGATCCAGCTCAGTAGAAGACAGTTTTCTTTGTTCCCACATGGGAGTCTCTTGATAATGCAGTTTCCTTTCCATGACAATTAAAAGATGAAAGCTGTTGATACCTGTGTCCTTGCTACTCTTACTTATGTACTGTCTATAACTACTGCCCATTGCTCAGTATTCAGCTACTGTACTTGCAGTAACTAGGACAATCTGTCTTAGTTTGTGTGCTTTCCTGAACTATTGCATTACACTGCAAAATGAATTATGCAAACCCACAACATAGCTGATGCATGTGAAAACACTGCTTACAAAGCACTTATTGCTCTTCCTAACTTTCACCTTTATCCAAACAAATAAGCTTGGAAGAAACCCAACACATGAGGATATCATAATATGGAGAATCTATTTTTAATTCTGACATTTCTGGTTGCCAGTGTCTTACTGGCTGCATGCCCAAAGTCGCAGTCATTTGGCATGACAGCAATTAGATGTGCACTGCCAGAAAAATAAAAAGACAAATGGTTGCATAAGACAGGCTGGAAACCCCAGGCCTAGTTTCAAAGTGACACCAGGTATGCAAACCCAACTTTACATTGAAAACAGAACCCTCATCTGCTACGTGCAACATTAGTAACTCAATTCAAAACAAAATGTCAGGCACTTTTTCTTACATAACCATAGAATCAAAAGAGTTGAAAGGGACCGCGAGCATCATCTAATCCAACCCCCTACAATGCAGGAATCTTTTGCCCAACCCATGGCCCTGAGATTAAGAGTCTCATGTTCCACCAACAGAGCTCATGTTTAAATTAGGCCACAGAATGTAAACAGCACAGATTGAATAAAAGTACCCGCTGTTCTTTGCTTATATTACAATTTTCTGATTTCAGACTGAATTGACCTGATTGACTTGTGCTCCAGCAGACATAATTGAACAAGGCACTGCATTCTAAAATTCAAGAATCTAGATGCACGTTGATTGCCATTGCTTGTCTGACATTCTTAAATGCAGAACATCAATTCAATACTTACAATGCAATACAGCTCTGTGCTGAGTTTACTGAAACACGGATTATTAATTATAAACTGTCAGTTTGCAAAGATCTACTTACGTTGCAATTGTGATGAGCAGCATATAAACAATTCGGAATACTATGTACGAAGCATAACAGACCCAGATGTTATGAACACTGTCCATGATATACACGGCAGCAGCAATGCAGAGGGAAAACATGGCCAAGGCTATCTCGCCCCAGGTAGCCCAAGATGTTTTTATGTGGCCCACAACAAACACAGCCACAGCTCCTGTAAGTGCAAAAACAAATTAATTTGTATTTAGCTAGCCTTTAGGACAGAGTTGCCTAATCTGTGGCCCACATCCACCACTCACCCCCCCCCCCCAGTTTTTGTGGTCACCCAAAAGACACACCCTGAAATATGTGATTTTACATATATATAGTAATAAATTGGGGGGAGACATCCCCCCGCCAAACACACACATACCCAAAATTGTCTTCTAAATACAGTGGTACCTCGGGTTAAGTACTTAATTCGTTCCAGAGGTCCATTCTTAACCTGAAACTGTTCTTAACCTGAAGCACCACTTTAGCTAATGGGGCCTCTTGCTGCTGCCGCGCCGCCGGAGCACAATTTCTGTTCTCATCCTGAAGCAAAGTTCTTAACCTGAAGCACTATTTCTGGGTTAGCGGAGTCTGTAACCTGAAGCGTATGTAACCCAAGGTACCACTGTAGAAGTAAAATTGGCCCCACCCACTTTGATATGTGACTCCCTTGTCATAGGTCATTGTGGCCCTCAGCCCAAAAAAGTTTAACCATCCCCATTTCAGGGCTTCTACAGTTATATGGTGCAAGCAGGCTTGAGAATTTTGAAGGGTGAGAGAAAACAGGTGGGAGGTTAATGTAGAAATGTTGCCCAGTACTAGCAGTTACAATCATTACTCAATTGTGGTTGTGCACAAAAGCCTGTGTAAGTGTCAGCCTATTGCTCCAACTGGTCTTGCATTGGTCATATTAATGTACCAAACCTGGGCATAATTTGCTTGGGTATAGCTCCACAGGAGGTTGCTGTAAACACGATCATCTCCAGACAGAATTTCAAAACACTAAAGTGCTAGCAAAAGCAAGTGAGTCATCACATGCACACATCGTATGAAACTCACTCAACAGTAATTTAAGGGAGTGCCGTTTACGGGAAAGGGTCTCTTGCTCGAAAGAGGAAAGCCCCAGTTTTGGCAGCTGCACAACACACATACCCTGTAGGTAAGGTATGTTTAGTCCTTTATATCCAGTGCTTAACATAGTCCCATAGCATGGCTCTTACCTCTTAAAAAAAAATAGTTACAGGGGGAACTTACCCAACAGTGTGGAAACAGCCTCTACACCACCGTTATAGATCTGAGAGGTCTGAGAAGGAAGCACTTTTTCCCATAGACCTTGAGCATAGTTTATGACTTGGAAGTAACCACATGTTGAGAGCGCCCACCAAACAGACCAGCACAACAGAGGCCGGGACGAGTAGCACCGAAGGAAGTCCTGCCAGAGCTCTTTGATTACTTTCACAATGTCCACTCTCTCCTCCTGCATAGATTTAAAACACACAAATTCAGCTAATCTTTCTGTCAGTTACTTGCATGTACAACAGCACAATAGGAAGAATACAGATCTAAATAGGGCTAAAGATATAAAACTGTCTCCTATTCAAGAAGAAGCACCACCAGAGAGCCCCTGGCTATCTTTCCAATAAAAAGATGAATCCATAACAGTGAAACTGAAGACCAATAGTTCAGATACATTCGTGGGGTTGGACTAGATGACCCTAGGGATCCCTTCCAACTCTACAATTCTATGATTCTATGGTCCTTTTCTCATCCTGGATTGGGCCCTGCCTGATTATACATGCCACCACAATTCTTTTTTGATCTTTGAATAATTGTACAAAAATAGCCTGTTTGTGCTAGGAAAAAAACTGCATGATGGAATCTGGGTAGAGAGGTAAAAAGGTTGTGTGGTGCACAGAGACATCATACGAACTGGCCACCCAGAATCTTCAACTGTTAATACGTTGCTACCTACAGTATTAAACAAATATAATATTCCTGCTTAGAAAAGAGTCTATGCCATGTATGGACAAAACAATGGGATGGCAGGATAGTGGCTTCGGGTGGAGAATTGGTCGAAGAAATATGCAATTCTGGGGTGAAGATGGACAGCGCTAGTTCCTGCTAGCCATAGCCCATATACTCAACATTCAACATGTAGTAGAAAGTGGGTCATTTAAATAATGGGGCAGCAATGGTTGGACACATGGAGAATTCTACAAAAACCACTTGGCAAACCCTGTGCCCAGAACTTCCAAGGCCCAGGGCTTGCAACGCTTGCTCAGCCCTGCACACCGCGACTCCCAAACACCCTGCAATCGGCTGTAACACATGGAATCCTTGCCTATACTCTGTGCGGGTAAACATTTACACTATGCCTGAGGTCAAACAGCCAAAGGTTCATAGCATGCCAGTTGTTTTTAACAAGGGAGACGAATATTTATATGCTTGATCCCAACTGCCCATGACCAAGGTGCTGTAGTAGGTGACGCATTTGCTCTCTGCCTTAGTTCCTTTCTGATAAATAAAAACAGCCACAGTCCCCACGGGATTGCTATGACTACGATCAAGATAAGAATTATAATACTCTTTGTATATTCAGCTATGGGGAATTATTACAGCCGAACTAAAAGGTGCAGGATGATAAGCCTTCACCTCCAGCAAAAACTGCACAGATACCCTTCAAGCAATTAAGGGGGAGGGTACAAGCACAGCCAGCCAGCCAATGAGGTGGGGTGAGGAAGCTGCCCCCAAGAGGCAACACACCCTTTCCACTACCCAGCTTTGCCACTGGTCTCCCCAGCCTCTAGGGGCAGAGAGGGACCGGCAGCAAAGTTCTGTGAAATGCCTCCCCTGCTGCTGAGTCGGTGAGAGAGGAGGTGTTCCACCACCCAGCTTGGCTGCCATGTGTGGAAGGGAGATTCCCCCCTCCACACATACGTACACACACACCAGCCCAGAGACGGGGCAGGGCTTTGCACCAGCTTCTTTCGAATGGAGAAGTCAATGCAAAGCCGCATCAGATGACAGGAGGAGGAGGACCCAGAAAGGATTCATTCACACACACACACTGTGGGAGACGCCACAAGGGCTTCTTGAGTAGCCCTCACGGAGTCTGCCCCCCTCCATTGCAGGCGGCAGCATAATATTTCACCTTGTGCATACAGAGCGAAGACAATGGTAGCCTAGAAAGCACTACTCCTTGCTGTCAATTGGCCGTGCTAGTTAATATGCCTGATTAACTAAAATCAGTGGGTCGTTTTCAACCAGGTTTTACTCAGAGTACACCTATTTATATTCACTGACCTAACTTAGTCATGTTCATTACTCTGAGTAAAACTTAGTTTAGTATCACCCAGTATATTCCCAGAGCAATTTTTTTAAAGCATTGGAGAAGCAGCTTTTCAGAGACTAAACAGGCAACAAATAAGATGAGCGACTTTCCCTCCCACAATTGAAACAAGCAAGCACTCCGCTCAGCCCTAATATTTAAAACCACATACTTTTTCAACATACATCCAACTGAGGTAGGGCTGTAACTTATTAAGAAACAGCTGCCATGATTACTCAAGAGAGTGTTGGAGAGGGAGGGAGGCTCGTTTAATTTCACTGTACACAGGTTGTACAATGATGATAAAGGTATTATTATTATTATTATTATTATTATTATTATTATTATTATTATTATTTTGAAATACTCGGCAAAATGTGCCAAAAATACACAGGCAATGGATATGTCACATAATCATAAAAAAGAGATTGTAGAGAGGACTCAGAACCCGCCATCTTTAGTCCGACAGCGGACAGCTAGTAGCCCAATCCCTTAGGGAACCTGTAACCCACCGGACGTTATTGAACTATACTTCCCATCATCTCTGTCCAACAACTATTACTCCAACAACAGGAGTAATACAGGTTAGGCCACATCTGGTTTAAAGCCACAATCAAAGAATGCCTAACCACATCTGCTTATTACTGAAGAAACAAGCTAGGGCACATCCAATGGTACAAGGGAATTATGTTTCTCATGATGGGAGCCAAGCAAGCTTAACACGCTTAAAATCAATGGAGAGAATGGCTGTACACTGCTGCTAGATACTCTAGCTAACTCTTTTTCCCCACAGGGACAAAGCAATGTTTATTTACATTCTATGGCTTTTTAAATGTGTTTGTGGGAGGGAGTTATTGGTTTGTTTTTTATTTTGTTATGTATCATTTTGTATTTTAATGTTGTGAACTGCCCTGTGATCTTCGGATGAAGGGTGGTTTACAAATTTAATAAACAATAATATTTCCTCCACCTTCTACTGATGAAATGGCTAACAAAGTACGGTAAGTCCCGAAGCAGCGTGACTGCACAGTAAGACTCACAGCATGAGTTGCAAGTGGTATGCTGCTGCTGTAGTAATTTATCCCACATTGGGTCTGAGTGAATGTAACTTTTCAAGGTGAACAAAATGTGATTTGTGAACAAAAGAGAAAGGATAACTTTCCCAACAGTAAAACTCATGGGCAGCTTGGAGCAGGTTTACCGGAAAAGGGGGGAAATTCCAATACTGCCCCACACCTAAATTCAGATCCAGTGTTTTACTAAAGTTTTAGAACTTGCATTTTTAAGAGCATTCAAGCTGTTTTTAGAGAGTAAAAAGCCTATTAATGGCAGTCTAGTTTCCGATTCCTTAAGTGGGACACAAAACATATGCTGGAGCAAGTGTACAAATTCTGCAAAAACTGGCCAACATCAACACCTATTCACCAACCTGACACCCTCCAAATGCTGATGCCCTCCAAATGCTCCAAAATCATGCTGTGCTGCACAGTGGTGCCAAAGAAAACATACTGCCTTCAGTTTTCATGAACTAAGGAAACACAAGTTCCCTCCTCAGCACAGGATAAAGAGGAGCAACTATAGAGGTCTATACTCAAAGACGGGGGAAAAATGCAGACCGCCAATACCCTAGCAGACTGCTGCAAGATCTGCATGTGTATTCTCTCCCCTCTCTCAGAGCCTGCTGCCTGGAATCTATAATCTGTAGGGTTCCACCAGGATGTTTAAGATTATATGTGCTTAGGCCAAGACCAAGTTGTATTTGCAGTTTGCTTGTGTACACAGTATGCAGATAAGGGGCTTTTTTGCCATTCCCTATAACTAAAGGGACGCGGGTGGCGCTGTGGGTAAAACCTCAGCACCTAGGACTTGCCGATCGCATGGTCGGCAGTTCGAATCCTAGCAGCGGGGTGCGCTCCCGTCGTTCGGTCCCAGCGCCTGCCAACCTAGCAGTTCGAAAGCACCTCCGGGTGCAAGTAGATAAATAGGGACCGCTTACCAGCGGGAAGGTAAACGGCGTTCCGTGTGCTGCGCTGGCTCGCCAGATGCAGCTTGTCACGCTGGCCACGTGACCCGGAAGTGTCTGCCTATAGAGTGAGATGAGCGCACAACCCTAGAGTCTGGCAAGACTGGCCCGAACGGGCAGGGGTACCTTTATCTTTACCTTTATAACTAAAGAATCTCTTTTTAGAATGGACTTTTTCTCCATTCAGAACTCTCACCTCAACATCAGTGCACTGAGTAGGCTGGTGGACACAGCACTGACAATACATTCAACTTTCAATGTATAGAATACTAGAATACAATACGAAAACACCTGAGTTGCAAAATGTCGGTAGAAGGCATGGGTGGGGAGAGATGAAGGAATGAGAGAATAGGAGAGGAGGAGGAACAGTATTAGCCTATACCAGAATACACTGTTGTGCTAATTTACATAGAACTGAAGAAAGTGCTGCCATCTATCCATACAGGTTCCCTCAGCTTCATGCTAATCCTCTGCTAGGGAAGCAGAGCTTGACTGGGAAACTTTAATTCCATGGAATGCTAAGAGCTTTAATTACCAATTGTAGCCTAGCAAACAAAACAAGAACAAAAACACAGAACCCTTTCTGGCCAAGGGACAGGATTTTTAAAAAGTAATTTCTAGATTTGTTTGCACAATTGCAGAAGTTTGCTTTCTGCTGAAGTGCTCATTCAGGCTTCACTACGTCCTGCAAACTCCTTTAGAAGCATCTCCACACAAGTGTCTCACTTTTTCTGACCCAGTCTTCATTTCATTGGTTCTTATCTCTGGACCTAGTTTACCCTGACAATTGGCCAAAACTTCTCCATAGGCTCTCCTAAGAAGCTTGTGGTAGCATCTGTACTTGCAAAGAATGTCTAGAGTTTAAAAGTATCGTATTCTTAAGATGGGTTGTAGCCCACCTTCAGAAACACACAAGAATACCTGTTCTTGGAGCTACCGCCTGCCCTCCCCAGCAACAACAGATTCCCCAAAAGAATCTGCTTTCTTCTCTCAGGCCTTTTAAGATCTTGTTTTTAAGTTCCTATGGAATGGTTAGTGGTTTTAGCATAAGCATTTGATGGTTCCAGTTTCTGCACTCTGTACAGTATTTGATTGTGCTTGATTTTTGTATTTGGCTTTTATGCTGGCTTGTGTTACACAATTATAGGTTTTTATTGTAATACTATATTTTTCTCCCTTTGAATACCTAGAAAATTCATTTAACGAGGCATCTCATAAACAAGAATAATAAATTGGAAGTTAATAAAACTGGCATATCTGATTTGCCTGAACTTGTACATGTTCCAGGAGGCAAGGACTCCACTGCCAGAGGCATGCTGAAGATCACATCCCAAGAATTTAAAGTGATCAGACACCTGAAAACCCAATGAACTGCCCTGACATGCCACAAGCAACAGACAATGTAATGGTCAATTAACCCAACAGAGATGTTCTGTGCAATGAGAGAGCTGCACCTTCCATTCCCCTGGAAAACAGAATTATTGCTTACCTGTTGCACTGCTGGATGCTCATCATCTCTATTTAAAGGGATCTCCGATTCAACATCTTCCCACCCAGGAACCCTCTTTAAGGCAGGATCTACCACCTTCGTTTCCTTACTGACCTGGGTGCTTGACTGGCGATGGTGAAAGAAAAGGCTTTTCTGTGGCATGGGCAGAAACCAGGCCATGGCAAAGGCAACGGACACGGCAGTGAGAGAGATCACATTCAAATTGAACAGAGGCCAGTCAAATACAGACACCAGGATTTGTCCAGAAACAGAGCCCACTGTAAAACCCACAAGTGTAGCACTCCGACAGTAGCTTGTGACTTTTTGATACAACGTTAGGTCCACAACGCTATAGATGTAGGAATAATAGGCAATTTCTGTGGCAGTCACCAGTCCATAGAAGAACTCCAGGAACTGAATAGCCAGCAGTCCTTCTGCATAAAGCAGCATAAACCATGTCACTATAAGGCTTAGCCCTTGTAGAAGGATGACAGGCTTGTAGCGGAGATAGTCTGTTGCCAGGAAGACAGGAAAGAGCAGCACCAAATAGGAGTAAGTCCATACTGGATAAATTTCATTGAAGACCTAAATGAAGAAGAAAAAGATATGAACATTTGTTAACAGAAAATTCATATTCTAACAGGTATAATTTACAGCTCTTTCAAATCCAAGCTTTTGCGTAACATCAAACTGTGCAAGGGGTAGTTGCCAAGCAAATTCTCTCTAGAGAGGCTATCATACAGTCAGAGTCCCTTAGAAAGCATGGAGCATCTGATGGCATTTGGTAGCCATTTCTTAGAGAGGGGAAATGGAGAATGAGAAGAGTATGCTTGCTGGTCCACACTGCAACATCACTCCATCACCCCAGTGTGATTGTAGAAGAAACAACCTCAGGAAGAACAGCTATTTTTCCCTCATGTTTCCCTATTCATGGTTTTAGGATTGAGTCAGAGATATCCTGCTCTGTTAAGGAAAGGATGGGCAACCTGTGGCCTTCCAGAACTTCTTGTTGGACTCCAACTCCCACTAGTCCCGGGCTGCATGGGCAATATTCATGGCTGATAGGAGTTGCAGTTCAGCTAGAGAGTCAGAGGTTCCCCATCCCTGTATTCAGGCTCCACCCCACTGACCTTTACACACAGCTGCAAGGAATTATTTTTATGTGTTCACTGCAGAAAAATAAACTTGTGCTGGCTAGAGTGGGGGAGGGAGAAGAGAAGGTAAAATAGGTTAAGAAGAGTGGTGCAAAATCAAAGTTTCAGAAGCAGTGCCTTACTAGGGTTGGCTGGCATGACACTTTATTAATCTCAGGCTTGGACACTGCAGTAGTAGTACAGGCTGATATTTCCAGCTTGAAATGTACCAAATACATACTGAAACAGAGTGCACGTGGGGTTAGTTGGAAAAGGCAATAGAAGATGACCCTGTAATGTTTACAAGCTCATTTGCACGAAAAAGTTATGTGTTGTTGTTTTTTAATCTTCACTATGGAGAACAAGCACACAAACCTGGGAGAACAGAATTGAAAATATGGAGTCACACACAGCTAATCGAAACAACAGTCACAAAAGATTTGTTGCAAGAAAGATCAAGATGTATAAAAAGGAGCAGTGAGCTAAGTAGATAAAAACTTGTAAGACTGGATATTTCAGAACCTTATCACAAAATCTTCAGCCAATTTTGCTGTCATCTGCAAGAGTCAGGATAAAATCATTTGCAAGGACTTACAGATTGCTAAAGGTTGAGACAGTCTGCATTATTTCATTGTCATTATTCATAAAAGGTAAAAAAAAAACCCAGTTAAAAAACTGATAGAGGTAGGAGAACTATGGAACTTGTTTCATGATTTCTACTTAGAAAGTATCCAAGTGACAGGTGTCCTACGCATTACAACCTTGCAATACCTGTCTCCAAGGGCAAAATTTTAAAAGTATGGTTTCTCATAAATAAGTCCTATTCAGATCAATGGGATTACTCCTTGGAGAGTATGTTAATGATGCAGTCTTCAACCAGCAAAGGTCTACCTGTTCATTATGGCGCATTACTGAAATTGGTCCTTTAATTGTTTCCTGGACGGATTTTCTCCCTACTAAAGGTGTTCAGCCCTTTAATGACTAGTTTCCTAAATTCAAATGGCATTATTTCCTGTCCTGTTTACCTTTGTTTTTATTAGCTTTCCTTCTGCAAAAAAACAGAAATGAATTTACTTATTTTTAAGAAAATGAAGGTCAAGCATGTGCACTCTCTCCAAAACGCAGACAATACATCCCTTGAAAAACTGAAGCAGGGACCAGGTGCCAAAAGCGACCACAGGTTTAGATGAGGTTGAAGGCCAGCAGCACACCGACTGCAGATTCTCTCAACAACTTTGAGTCAACCAGCTTGTGCTGATGATGATGGGCAACAAAGGTAAGCTCCCCAAGCCCTCAACCAAGGGTCAATAATGCTTAATCCATGCAAGATGGCCTAGGGCTGCAGCTTGGAAGAACTGCTGCAGGCCAAGGCTTGAATGAGAAAACACTAAAATGCAACAGGCAGCAACTGAAGTCTCCATAATAACTGAGTGAATGACGGCAATTCCAAATAACAGTTACAGTAGATGCAAGTTTGAACTAGGTGAGGGATGGGCAGGAGATAGAGGAATTATATCACTCATTTGCACTACCACCATGCAAATCATAGAATCATATAATTGTATAGATGAAAGGGACCACAAGGGTCATCTATTCCAACCACCTGCAAAGCAGGAATCTTTTGCCCAAGGTAGGGCTTGAACCCATGACTCTGAGATTAAGAGTTTCATGTTCTACCAATATGGTTAAAAATTATGAAATGGGTCTCCAAATACATGTTTGGGTTAAAAGTGGGTTCTGGGTCTGAAAAGTTTGAAGCATATGGCTCTATAGGATTCTGCAGTAGATCAACAATGATTTTTGAATCCAAGTCTGGGATAGCTGAGTTGGTAGCGCGTGAGACTCTTAACCTCAGGGTCGTGAGCCTGAGCCCCACTTTGTGCAAAATATTCCTACATTGCAGGGAATCGAACTAGATGATTCTTGGTGCTCCCTTCTGACTCTACAATTCTATGATTCCAAGTCGTCTAACAAAGGATTATACTGTATACTCCCATTATACTCTACTTCTGAAATTAAGGAAGCAGAGGTGTTCACATGAGGAAAGGACTTTTCTTAAATAAGGATTATGAGCTATATTTATTTCCGGCACTCAAAATAAATGTGTGGGCTCAGGATTCTTTAATTCTAAGTGCATGCCTTTTGCACAAGATTCCAGTAAAAATATAAGTAAGCAAACCCACCCTGATCTGTCAACCTCTGCATACTATGCAGTATACCACTGACAGCAGGACCCCATCGCAGGCTAATGACGCAAGAAAAGTCCCCGTACTTTTAGTAACCGTTTGGCAAGTCGAAGTCAGCAGATCCACCTGCTGCTGCTCAGGACAGTGCCAAACTTTCCCGCCGCGACATCCGCTTTCCCTCCCGCTTCCACCAAGGGGATCACGCGCTTATGAATCTACCCGTAATTCTGACTTCCCCTATAGCTCCAGCAGCCAGCCATTCATCCATACCGAGTCCCCGGAAACTTTAGCTTTCCAAACCAAGGGGGGTCGGGGGGCGGCTTCAGCCTACCTGGAACCCATACCCGCAATAATTCGGCGCTAGGGAAGGGTCCTCTGCACATGTTCAAGAGCCCTCTCTCCTTAGCAGGACCGACGGCTGAGGCGGAAACACAAAGCCCCAGGCTACTAGCACTGAAGGGAGTAAAGCTCTACAGAGCTCGGTCGGGCTTACTTCCGAGGAGACCCCCCCCCCCGGACGAATCTCCTCTTCGAAATGCTACGGACTAAAAATGCCGCCGCCGCCGCCCCCGGAATACCTGAGACTCGGTGAGGTTCTTGTCCGGCCCCAACAGGTAAGGCGTGAGGAAAGGTTCCGACGGCCGCAAGCTAGCGAAGAAGCCGTAGCCGCACAGCACCGCCGTGGGCAAAGCCCAGCCGAAGGCGCGCGGAGCCCGCCCCGCGCGGCGAGGCAACAGCACGCGGGACCGGAGCCCGTCCAGGACACCCTGCGCTTCCATCCGACGAGCCCCGCGATGGGGCGCCTCCGCGTACGTTCCTCTCTCTCTCTCTGAAGCGCCCCGCTCGCTTGACTCGTACAAATCTGCGCCGCTGCCCACGCGGCCGAGCGCCAAAGGCACCTTGGCCCTGCGCAGTAGCGCGCGCGGGAGGCACGCCCCGCAACTTCCGGTGTCGGTTCGGTTTTTTTGTGGTGGTGGGAGCGGGGGACGGAAATCTCCGTTCGCCCCCGCGGAGCGTTGTAAAGAAGTGCAATGCGGGGGGGCTCAGGAGGCGGTCGTTGAATTGGGATTTAAAGAACTGCACCTTTGCTGCAACCTGATAGGTGTGGCTTGCGGGTGTCCCCACACCACACACACACATAGATACACTGGGCTCTCTGTTTTATTTTTTAATAAACATATGCCGAAGGGGCTTGAATAACTCAGAGAAGCTATGAGCTATGCCTTGCAGGGCCACCCAAGGTGGACAGGTCATAGTGGAGAGTTTTGACCAAACGTGATCCACCTGCAGCAGGAACCGGCAAGCCACTGCAGTATCCCTGCCATGAAAACTCCATGGACAAAGACAACAGGCATAGATATGGTTTTCCCAGTAGTGATGTATGGAAGTGAGAGCTGGACCATAAAGAAGGCTGATCGCCGAAGAATTGATGCTTTTGAATTATGGTGCTGGAGGAGACTCTTGAGAGTCCCATGGACTGCAAGAAGATCAAACGCATCCATTCTTAAGGAAACTAGCGCTGAGTGCTCAGTGGAAGGACAGATCGTGAAGCTGTGGCTCCAATACTTTGGCCACCTCATGAGAAGAGAAGACTCCCTGGAAAAGACCCTGATGTTGGGAAAGATTGAGGGCAGAAGGAGACGACAGGACGAGATGGTTGGACAGTGTTCTCGAAGCTACCAGCATGAGTTTGACCAAACTGCAGGAGGCAGGGGAAGACAGGAGTGCCTGGCGTGCTCTAGTCCATGGGGTCACGAAGAGTCGGACACAACTAAACAACAAAAATGATGCTTCTAAGTGATTTTTCAATTTTTAAACGTTATTATCACAATACCTCTCTTCATCCGAGAATCACAGGGCGGATCACAAGTCATTTATATAAGGGAATGGGCATAGTCAAGGGTGGGCAGGGAGGGGCAGCTGCCCCCCCCATAAATCAATGCAAATCAATAGAAATACATAGCTAACTGGGGTTCTCCCCCTCCCCAACAAAAGGCCTTTCTCCTCCCCCCAACAAAAATCATGGCTACGGCCATTTATAAGGGTGGAATCCTATGGTTCCTGAGAGAGCATCTCGGGCCATGGGATTTTGCAGATTCTGCAAGTGTCTTTCCTTAGGCTGCATATTTGACTCTCGGATCCAGTTGGTCAAAAGTCACCGTCAATAATATCCGGAGTCAGTTTTGAACCATCTGAATGAAAGATGGTGCTGGAACATTGGTGGAAAGGTTGCTGTGTATGATCCAATGTTGATTATTCACTAGAAACCAAGGCAAACTTCTTGATATGGAAAATGCTAGAAGCTGGCATGGGAAACGCTTGTGTAAGTTAGTAGTCGGTAATGTGTGAAAGTATATAGACCCAAGTTCAGATCCCACTAGATCCAACATCTGTGCTCTCTTACAATAGGAGCCAGCATGGTGTAGTGGTTAAGAGCGGTGGACTCATAATCTGGTGAACTGGGTTCGCTTCCCCGCTCCTCCACATGCAGCTGCTGGGTGACCTTGGCTAATCACACTTCTCTGAAGTCTCTCAGCCTCACTCACCTCACAGTGTTTGTTGTGAGGGAGGAAAGGAAAGGAGATTGTTAGCCGCTTTGAGGCTCCTTAAGGGGAGTAAAAGGTGGGATATCAAGTCCAGACTCCTCTTCTAGGTTGTATTCCACTAAGTCCTACTCAGAGTAGACCCTAATAAACCCTAATGATGGGCACATCACTCAGTCACCTTGGGCCAGTCACTGTCTCTCAGCCTAACCTACCTCACAGGGTTATTGTGAGATTAAAATGGGGAGGGGACAACAATATACACCACCTTTGGCTCCTTTGAAGATAAAGTGGTATATAACTGATAAAAAATTGAATGTCCATTAACTTCAGTGGGTCTACTCTGAGTACAACTAGGTTATATTATTTTATCAAGGATATTGTTGTTCTGTGTATCCTTTAAGTATCTCTCTCTCACACACAATTAGATAAAAAGCTGTGCCTTAATTAAGCATCTGACCTTGTGGCTGCAGCTGACATGAATTTTAGGTGATGCAATTGTTATATGAACTTTCAAAAACAAAGAGGCTCTGAATAATATGGTGTCACAACCACTACCAGTTCTCATGACTGTTTTGCCTATCATTTTGTAGTTTAGGACCCATTGATCTGACCCATTATTTTTGAATCTGTGTTGTCACAATTGATTGCTATCCAGATCTAGAAATAGCAGGAGGAATCCTTGAGAATTAGTGTACTAAAAGGTTATTAGCCACAAGGCTTCCCTTCTGTACATTCAACAGCATCCTTTCTCTTTCCTTGCTGAACTTCAACTGAACTTCTGTTATTGAGTTTCATGAGTTTTACCCCGATCCAAGGTCAGATCTAAAAACAGCCTTTGCTCTATATTAAGGGAAATGTCCACAATATTCAGGATAGGCCCAGGTCTCATACACAGAGGGACCACATGGATATTGACAAACAGTACATTCTTCCTGAGAGCCTCTCAGATGAATGTACACCCCCCACCCAGGACTCTTGGGGGCTTTAAAAGGCCCTGCTTCAAGGAGTGGAAAGGGCTCAGGAAACAGCGCTGCTTCTGTGTCCTGCCTAGATTAGTCTATACTTCTAGAACAAGACTTCAGTCTAGACTACATCATGTAAGGAGCTTCTCCCCTCTGAAACTTTGGGGAGCCTGAGTCTTCATCAACCTCATAACATAATCTGGATCCCTCTCTCAGTTGAATTTTGCATGAAGTACAAAGTCAGAGTGAAGTCACCTCAGAACCGATCTATTTCACCAGAGTAAACCAGTTTCAGTTATTGCTGAAGGCGCTCTCAAAGCACGTTGTAGCAAGCATCATACACGAGACTGTTTCTCCCTAATGACTAAGCATGGTCTTTTGAAATTTCAGGTATAGTCACCCAGGAATCACCTTATTCCACTAAGATCAGCTGAATGTATTGCAAAAGACAGGGCCAACAGACAGAAAGGGAAAATAATATTTCCTGTTTATAGTGTATTGTAAAGAGCTCCTGATTTAATTAAGATGTGAGCTAACGGGGGACACTATTAGAAAGTTTAAAATGCTGGCCTAGGTTAAGCTACATAAATTCAATGATAATCAATGATACAATATTGCATTAATTATAAAGTACTAAAATTATTTGTATTAAAATTATCATGCAAATATTGAGCTACCTGGATGTCAGCAACTGAATACTGTGGGATTTCCAAGTAAACATGAATATAATAATAGTAATAATAATAATAGTAATTTATTATTTATACCCCACCCATCTGGCTGGGCTTCCCCAGCCACTCTGGGCGGCTTCCAACAAAATATTAAAATACAGTAATGCATCAAACATTAAAAGCTTCCCTAAATGTCTTCTAAAAGTCTAGTAGAATTGTGTTGTAGTTCTCAAACTCAATTTCTCATCTGTGAAATGAGACTATTTTTAGCCAAATCATTCCTGCTACTATGAGGAGGGATTAAAGAAAAGATCTGAAAAGCTTGCTTCATTTTCATTAGCATATTTTATGGGAGTGAAGACATCGCAATGAAATTATTTTGCCAAGGTGTGCTCATGGACCACACAGCTGTAGCTCCTTTCTTTACTTTTTCAGGTTTCTCTTCCTTGCATCCTAGGATTTCCCTCTGCTATGTCAACCTGAGTTATCTGCATTGGTAAAGGCAGGCAACACAGTATATCCATGTACTCGTGTTTGTGCAACACCCCTACAAATAGCTGGGTGTCAGAGGCCAAGCTAGGATCATAGCTGATTGTTTAAGACCAATACAATGTTATTTGCCAAAAGTGAAATGGAAAATAAAATCCAGTTTAAATAAAGTACAATGAATACAGGAAGAATAATATTCATATGGTAAGCATATGAGCTGGCTGTGTGCAGGAACTCTGAACAGAAAAACATAATAATGTTGCAACCCAGAGTTTGAGTCAGATGCTTTGAAGTAAACTCATCCTTCACAGTTATAAGAAATAACAACAATGAATGATTTGTTAAAAATTTAACATGCTTGATAAAGTGAATCAGATGCATCTAGTAGTAGTCAGCTTGGCAAAAAACTTCAGATTTTTAAAAAACAACCACTGCCTCAGATTAGATCTAATTAAGCACTTATCCAGTTTTCTATGACTTTGGGCCAAATCGCATGAAAGTCATGATGACGTTTCTCAAAATTATTTTTATTTCGTTCAAAGCAGATGTAGGCTGAAATTGATCATAGTTTAACCCTTTCCCCCACTACCTATTGCCCTATAGAAATTGTTCCCCATTTCTAAATTGATGTTAGCCCATGTGGGGGCTTCCCCACTCCTCAACTAGAACTAATAGCAGCTTTGCGATAATTGATTTTAGTTGGGGAAACAGTGTAGGGAAATGGAGTCAAATGCCTCCAGTAGCACCAGTGACTGGATCCTGTTCAGGCCCTTCCCCAGTTGATTTTATACTTTAAAAAGAAGAAGTAAATGTCTCCTACATCATATATAGTTTGGGCCTTTGTTCCACAGCAGGAAAGAATGAAACAGCATTTGCTATCCATGGGTGAAGGATGGGGAATCTGTGCCGCCTCCAGATTGTGCTGGACTCCAAATCCCATCCAGCAGCAAGTATCACCAGTATTCAGAGATGATGGGATCTGAACATAAGTTCCTGCACCCAGGCTGCAAACTTTACTCATTGCACCACACGGGCTGAGCCATGATTTTAGTGTTTTTGAACTAATTCCTTTCTAGCATTTCCCCTCATACAGTGTCAGTTTTGTTATACAGAAATAAGAACACAGCACATTTTCTTTGCCTCTTAGTAACAGTCCAAAGGTCTTCCAGATCAGTGATTTTTAAATTGTTGGAATAAACGGGAGCTGCCACCAAGTGTGCTTTTTACACATTAGATATGCATTGTTTTGCATTTTATTCAGAAAATATGAATAACATCATGAAATAGATCCTGAAAAAGTGTTAAGCATCTTGCAGAAAGATTTACCACCCGCTTATGAATTTCAGTGTTAATCTACCTCCAAAGTCATGGAAGGAAGACCTAACCATAAATAGTTAGCAAAATACATGACTGTGCATTTGGATACATACCTTACATAACCATTTCTACTCGTCTTAAATCATTCTCTAATATGTGGTGTAAGTTCTTTTAAACGCTTTCCCCACATACAATGAAGTCAATAATTGTTGGAAGCACAAACATCTAGCTGATATGCAGAAAATCAAAGAACTCTACAATTCTATGATTTCCTACTTATCTTTGGGAACTCATCTGAGATAATGTAGAACCAATGGCGGTGTTTGTCTACTTAGATCAGTTATACTGACAAATGTTGTGAATATTCATTTATCAGCAGCAGCAGGGATGGCTTTTGTGAAGAATCAGAACAGGAGTTACCAACGTGGCACCTGTGGCTGTAGTGGAGCTCCTGAGGTCTTGCCCAGGTGCCCCTTCTGAGCTGTCTCCTTGGCCATAAGGGTGCTTACCTTTCCTCTCCTTAGGGAGGAAGTTGAAAGAGCAACACTATTCCCCACTTCTCTTTCAGCTCTATGCCCTTTCCAAGGCTGAAATTAATTCTGCTAGATCCAACTTCTATCCAGGTCCCATAGTAAGGGAAATATGTGCACTATCTTTCTGTCTCTCATGGAGGTGGGGTGTGATCCGCAGAGGAGAAATGAAAAGTGGGTGGTGCTGATAGCACGGTCTCAAAAATCCAAATGTGCCTTCAGGCCTACAAATGTTGGTGACTCCTGAATTAGAACATGACCAACTAACCTCCCCTGAAGGAATGGCTCTTCAGAATCCTTTGGTAAACAAAGCTCATACATCTGCTAACTGCTCACTGATCAGAGACTCCTGACCCCACTCCTCATTCCTATCTGGTTTAAGCATGCTGTTCTGAGCATGGAAGAGGGAAGGTAGGAAGTGCAGAAGAAGGCAAAGGCAACGATGGTAATACATTAAGGTATCTATTCACAGTGATAATGGAAAATACAATTGCTTGTTTATCTTATGCATTCACAGTACTTAAATAGGTATGAATGTCTTTTAATTGAATTTTCAAAGCTATTCCAATCCACAGCTTAAAGTGCTTTGGATATGCACACCATAATCACTCTAAAAGAGTTTTTTGTTCTGGTTTCCCCTTTTACAACATCTGGTATCAGCAAGCTTAAAGGTTGTGGGGCTTTCAGTATGACAGTCTTCTGTTCAGCCCCTAAAACACATCACAACCAAAGAGTTCTATCCGAAGTACAATACTCAGATTCCATGTTTTTGGAACGACACGAAGGAATCGGGAAAATATCGGTGGCCTGAAGTAGTTCTTGACTAGGCCACCACTGTTAATGTTGCCTGTGAACACCTGAAAACAAGCATAACAAAATGAGTGGACAAAAGTGCAGAATGAATGCACAATGAGTAGACAAAAGGTTGGACTAACTCATATTCCCACAATGGCACATAATATCTAAGTTCATATAAACCTGTGCAGTCCCTTATGTGTCAGGCCATTGGGCCATCCTTTGAGTCCACGGCAAACACTGTACCAATTATGATTCCCTAAATTCTCAGGCAGAGATCTTCCCAAGTTCCATTCCCCACAGTGGCGTGGGGGGATCTGCTACACATTAGAATTTGGACCTAAGGCCTCTAGCTTTTGATTTTTACAATAAAAAGGTAGCTCCAGTATTTTATTCCATGTTACACAAGCCATATCTAATGATCACTGGTCCCTATATTGCTTGTAAGAACTCTAAATCCTTGGTGAAGCAAAATGATTTGGCAGTCACTGAGTCAAACCTGGCAAATCAAGACTGTTAAAGGAGACCTCAGTAGTAGGGGGGAGTGGCCAACATTTTTAATGCTTAGCATAAACGAAAATAATAAATAGGGAGGGAGAGGAAGAACTGATACCTTTTCCATGGAAGTTGAATCATTCATGTAAGGCTTCCATACTGAACCATCATCGCTGTAGAGGATGGAAAATGTCTTCACATACATTTCACTGTACATTGATTTAGCTCCTTGTGTTATGATGCCTGTTATCTTCTTAGGTTGAAGGAGATCAATCTGCAGCCATTGTTGGTTGTTGTTGGACTGTAAAATTAATGAGAACAATAATAACACTGAGTTGTGCAAGTTCACTGGTGAATATCCAATACATGCAAATCTTTAACTGAGTTCTACAGAAGTGCACAGGGTCACTGAACACTGGACGAAGACTCTAAAATAGCCAAGTGTTTAGCATCCTTCCATGTATTCTTTATTTAATTATATGTATTAGTTGACCTACAATCAAAATAATTTGTAAAGTGGAAGTAATTCAAAGAAAATAAAACATAGTTGTTAAAAGAAAGCAATGAAAAATGTAAAGCTAAATAACCAACACTTCATTCAAGCACAATTCCATATATGTCTGCTCAGAGGTAAGTCTTAATAAGCTTAGTATTCCAGGGTTAAGTGTATATACTAATCAAGGATATCACCTGCAGGCATTACAGCTGCTGATCCTGTGTACACTGGAGTAGATCCAATGACTTCAAGCTACAGGTTTTTGGGTTTTTTTAACGGAGTTCATTCACTAGCGCTAGCACTAACTTATTTCCTCTTTCTGTTGATATCTTTATATGCTATTTTAATATGATGGTTAGCTTGTGTGCCACCCTGATTATTTCATTTTTACTCTACTTCTACATTATTAAAAAAATAAACAACTGCAGAAGTTTCGATTTTGCAGCTTTCGTCTTTACCTTTGCTTGCCAGGCATTCATCTTCCCTTTGAGATTGAGGCGGGCAAGAGATGGCTCCCATGAACCCAACCAAGTCTTCTTATAAGAAGAGGCTGTAATTTGCACATTCTTGATAGCCGCACTTTCAATTCCCAACGGCATAAAGCAATCTATCATAAAAAATATGGACACATCCTGGTTAGATCTCCTAAGCAACAGTATGGTTTACAGGAAAGATGTACACACAGAAAGGCCTCAGCTGCAGGGTCCAGGTCTTACCTTCTGTATCACAACCCAGGAGTTCCATACGAAGAGTAGGCCTGTTATAGAACTTGGTTGGATACACCCTAATATACCTAGCAACAACAGGAGGGTCAATGAGGTTTTCTTTTATTCCATGGGCATCTGAATTGCCTTCAAAAACCTAGTGGAAACAAAAGAGCTCTGTAAGTAACTCTGCGGTATTTGTTAATGGATGCACTTACAGTGAAGTATCTCACGTATATTTTCTTACATGGATTCTGCCCATTTGCCTGTTCAGACCCAGAACCCACCCCCCTAAATAAATTCACACTTGACTCAAATTTTAGTTTTGGTTTTTGGCAAAATTTAGGCCACAACTTTATTGATTACAGAAAGTGACTGGTTGCATAGGCTCTGGTTCGGCTAGCTCCCTGCCATGCAGGTAGCGCTGACCCTGGGTTCCAGCATAGGTCAGCCAAGGGTGAACACCTGGATAAGCGAAAAGTCGGGAACGGACTATGTCCGCCACCCAGGTGTCCCCCTGGACTCAGACACAGGCACAACCCCCTCTCAGGGGTTGACCAAACCATTTGAGTCCCTGGATTCCTTTAACGGAATACCCTTCACATAGGGATGGCGAGAGCGTTCTCCCATCCCTATCACCTGAACCAGAGCCTATCCGCAACCTTACAAGTTGTGATGATTTGCTATGCAGCAGGAAAAACCCAAATGGCAACAGCCAATCAGCCAAGTGGGGAAAATTCCTGCTGTGCCCCTGTCCCAACAACAGACAACACACGACGGCACAGCAAGGTCAAGAGCAAAAGCCCTAAAAGTAGGGAGAGGTGGGCGGGTGTTCCGAATGCACGTGCCGAAAGAGGAAGCTCTGGGTCACGTGCATGGGAATAAATAGGTCCCTAGAACTGTTTGGACTGCGTCCCATTGGCCAGATTGCACCTAGCTATGAGGGACCTACCACTCGGTTGTTGTGGCTGACGAATCTTGCCCACCCACAACACAGGGGATTCGTTTCCAGGTCTCACCACAACATGTGCCCTCTTTAAGGGAGGACACGATTTCTATACAATTGCTCAGGCTAAAAAACATGGACCATAATAGCCCTGAACCAATTTTTATTCCAATTAACCATGCATAATAAATGGTGGCTCTCTAGGTGGAGATGTGTTTCAGAAGATGCACCCGGCCAGTTCAGCAGGGACTGGATGAGAATTACAATATGAATGGAGATACACATGTCAATGCACATTTATATCCTCATGGGCTACATGTGGAAAAGGTTACTTTCATGTGATCATATATGTTTAGCACTGGCATCTAGTATTCATATAAGTTTAGCAGTTGTAGTCTCATATTTATTTATTATTACGTTTACATCCCACCTTTCCTTCAAGGAGCTCAAGATGGCATACTTGGTTCTCTGTCTCACTGTGATTTTTAAATTTTTATTTATTTCTATACTGCTATATTATTTTAAAAAATCAACGTGGTTTACAGTAATACCTATATGCAATAAGACATGTAAAAATTTAAAATCGGAGACCATCAACTAACTTTTTCTTAATTACCTGCATAAGACTAGCAGCACAGAAAAGTTGTCAACAAGCATTTAAAGGTTGAAACTAAAGGTGCCTGCTGAATCCCTATTGGCAGAGCATTCCACAGGACTAGGCTGATCAAACTAAAGGATCTACCGTATTTTTCGCTCGATAACACACACCTGACCATAACACGCACATAGTTTTTAGAGGAGGAAAACAAGAAAAAAATATTCTAAACGAAACAGTGGATGTATGATTTTTGTGGTTCATGCTGTGGCCACAGACATGTGATCTGACGATGAGTTTGGGGTGACCCAGTGCAAAAATCCTGAGGATCCATGTGGATCCGTGCTTTGTAACCACGTTTTAAATGGGGAGGGAAGGAAAAGCACTCAAGGGACAAGGAGCACACGTGGGGTGTGTGGAGAAGGAGTTTTTCTGCGAGCTGAGCGGGGAGGAGGGAGGGAAAGAGCACAGTTGCTTTAAAGGTATACTTAAGGTATTTGCCCTGTGCCTGGGGTTTTTTCCATTTAACAGTTTGCAGCCTTTTCCTTCCGCTCCTTGTTTTGAGGCAGAATAGATTTGAGCAAGTGAGGAGGATTTGGATTGCAGGGGTTTCGCCATTAGCTGTGTAAAAGCGCTCCTCCTTGCAGCCTTCTACTTTGCTTGTACAGGTGGCTACTGGTATCAGGTTCAGTTTGAGTGATAAGCAGCCACCAGCAGCAATAGAATGGAGCACAAAAAACAGTAGGGGCACTAGGACCCAGACAATGCTCAAATCTATCCTGCCTGAAAACAGCTGAGAAGCAGGGGGGGGATTTGCCTAGTTTTCCTCTCCCTCATCCCGTGCCCTCTCCAGCCTTTTCTTTTACTTCCTGGTTTTCACTGCGCTCCTGGCTCAGAGCTCCAGGTTGGTTTTTTTTTTTGCTGCTGGTTGCTTAAATTTTATCCTTCCTGATCCAAGCCCTCCTGTGCCCTGCTGTCCCTCTGCAGCCTCATTCCTCCGTTTAGAGAGCTCGCAGACCTTTGCTAGCTGAGGCTGCAGCAGCTGTTGCAGGGTGCTTTAAAAGCGCCTGCTGGCTTTTAACCGCCTGCCTCCCCCCGGCTCGCTATGGCTCCCAGCGCTTTGCTGCCATGGCTCTCCTTCCCTCCCTCCTCTCCTCCTCCTCCTCTCTCCTCCTCCTCAGTAGGTCACTTTAAAGCAAGCAAAGGAGCCCCTCCTCCTGGCTGTAAAGCAAGCAAAGCTAGAGCCGTGCAAAGCCCTGCAAGCGGCTCCCGCTTTGCTTGACTGACGGCAGCCACGGCTCTGATCCGGTGCATTCGCTCCGTAACACGCACAGGCATTTCCCCTTACTTTCTAGGAGCAAAAAACTGCGTGTTATGGAGCGAAAATTACGGTATTTCGTGTTGATGTCAAATGAGCCTTGCATCTCAAGTGGTGCTCCTGCAAATGTTCTCAGTGATCAAGCTGGGATATTAGGGTTTAGGCAATTCCTATAGTACTCTAGACCTAAATTAAAGCAAGCAGACTCTGTAGTAGATGCACAGCCAGTGCAGAGATTTTAACAATGGTGTTGCATAATAAAATAAAATAAAATAAAATAAAATTATTATTATTACCCCACCCATATTCCAACACACATAAAAATAATAAAATATCAAACATTAATAGTAACAATCCGATCCTATACAAAAAGTCACAATAACTTTAAAATAAACAATTTATATAAAATAAAGCAATATTCAACAATCCATTAGAATCCAACAGTAAACAGTAAAATTAAACATCGGCAAATAATAATTTAACAGTCTGCACTTACCAAATACAATAAAGAACAGGTAGCAGAACAGGTCTCTTATAAAGGCTCTCAGGGCTGGAGGGTGGAGCAAGGCAGGTGAAAAAGCTATCCTCAGAACATTGTAAAGTAGATTAGGCGGCAAGACTGGCCCAAGGTCACCCAGTAAGCTTCAAGGCTGAGTGGAAATTTGAACCCTGAGCTCCTTTGTCATAGTCCAGGAGTCTAACAGTAACAACTGCACCACATTGGCTCTCTTTATATCAATCTATATTATCCCTTGAGCAAAAATTTCAATGCCTGCTGCCTTTTTTTCCCCCGAGTGGAAAACAGGGACAAGTACAGTAAATATACACACCTTCTGTGCCCCTAAGTGATTCCCTTTAAAAGCAACCCATTTTCTTCCATCTTTGCTGTAGGCAATGACGTACTCCATTGTATACAAGGAACGCATTAACTGCTTGGCTCCTTGGGTCTGAATGCCTGTGATCAGAACCTGGTTTTCTAGGTCCACCTATACAGGAGCAAAACAGTAGATCCATATAAGTGCAGTTTCATTGGAAAGGTATCCTCTTTGTGAGAAAGACAAGTGTGATTTTGGCACATGCACACGTAAAACTCCATGGTATATGACTAGTTCTATGTGTATGTTGTGACTCAGCCAGTTTATTTTTATTTTTCAATGTTCATTTTTTCATATTATATGCAGCTTTATTGTTTTTCTTTCTGTCTGTAATGGTGCTACTGAGAAAGACAAAAACATATGCAAGATAGTTAGGATCTGGGGCCCCTTCCAGACCACTGGGCCCCAGTAATTTGTACCAGCTCCCCGCTGCTGTCCTCGTCAGCCTTGGTGCTCATTATGCTATTGGGGAAATCATACACAATCCCACCTTTGATACTATTTGTGCCAGCAAATGTTTTGGGGCAGTCACACTGCTTCATTTCCAATCAGTGCATACAGAATACAGGACATCCACCACAGAAGGCAGTTCCACTAGGCAGGCATGGCCAAACTCGGCCCTCCAGATGTTTTGGGACTACAACTCCCATCATCCCTAGCTAACAGGACCAGTGGTCAGGGATGGTGGGAATTGTAGTCCCAAAACATCTGGAGGGCCAAGTTTGGCCATACCTGCACAAGTGCTTCAGTAAACTACCTGCCTAGGATGGCTACAACAAGACTTTTAAAGAGCAAGGTACATTTCCTTAGAAGGTTATATAGTCCTACTTTAGAGTTAAGCAATTTGGGGCACTTGAAATAAGTAAAATCAATAATCTCACGTAGGACAAAAAAAAAACCATACCAAAAATGGAAAAACATTTGGCATATGCATGCTTGGAATATATAACTGGATCCAGCAAAGATCTTCTGACCTGCTGAAGGCCATGAACCATTTTGTAGCAAGGGGTAAACAGAGAGCAAGTCAGAAGTAGAAAACAACACTTTTGCTGATAGGTCATATTTTCCTTTAAAATCATATTTTCCTTCTAAGTTCTGGGGGCATTGTGTTTTGTTCTTTCAGTAGTGGTACTATTCACCAATACAAAAGCCCTTTCTCTAGATATTCAGAATTCAAACAAACAGTATTAAGTGACCTTTCTACCCTAGCTGATAAAGCAGGAGAAGTGTGCCAAAAAGTTAACTATTGCCCTAAGCACACGCAAGCCCTCAGATGGACCTCAAATCTCTCTCTGTCTCAGCCATGAACTTTAGAAAGATGTTTCAAAACATTCGTAGCCACTACAATAGGCTTAATATTTTCTTTTTCAAAGATGACACAGAACTGCAGAGTTGAGAAAATTACAGACGTGATCACATGGCCTATAGGTCAATCCCCTATTCCCAGATCCAAAGAACTTTTAACCCACTGATTGTTATCTCATCACAAACAACCTATTGGGCCACCAGATGACTCATATAAGACTGTCAAGAAGACACACAGGCCCAGCCAGGCATCTTTAGGCAATTTGGCCTGACACCAAACATGGCAATCCATCAGATTATATTGATACAAATCCACACCACCCAGTTTCTCATCTCAGATTGAAGCTGTCCCTGATACCTTCAAAGAAGAGGGAAGGTATAAGCTTTCCAAAGCTCATAAAAGCAAAATATGACCCCAACAGTCTCAAATGGAAGAATATGAATTTATTTAGAGCCCCACAAATTTAAGAATAAGCCCATCAAAGTCCAGTGTCCTGTTCTGACAGGCCAGCCAGATGCCTGTAGGAAGCCCACGAGCAGCACTGGAATGCGAGAGCGGTCCCCACATTTGTGACTCCTAGGAACTGGTATTCAGAGGCATGATGTCCTGGATAGTAGTGATGGAATATTTGTTTAATCCTCTTATAAAGCCATCCAAGTTGGTGGTAGCTCTACATTTTCTGAAAGTGAATTCCAGAGTTTAGCTTTTCATGAAAATAGAATTTATTTGGTCTGTCCTGATTCTTCCATCATTTAGCTTTATTGGACAGTCCTGTGAGTTATGGTATAATGAGAGAAAATTTCACCACGTTCTCCACATCATGCATTATCTTATAGATCTCTGTCATGCCCTACCCCTCACTCCGCTTTTTATTTAACCTGAAAAGGTCCAATTGTTGCCACCTTTTCTCATAGGGGAGTTGTTCCAGCTCCTTAATCATGTTGCATGCTCTTTTCTGAACATTTTCCATTTTTGCAGTTACAAGAGATGTTTAATAAATTTATCCTACTCTGTTTCAAGTACAACAATGCTCTTTGGCCTGCAACTTTATCCATCAGGCTATTCCAGAAGTTCAAAGCTTAAGGACCTTCTGATGTCTAGTCTATTGGTTCTTTCACCCTTGAAAATTCTGACCCCAAAGATACTTGAGAAATTATCAGGAAGAATTTTTCAGAAAAAAGTGTTCTCTCCACTCTTGAGGTTGCAAAGCACAGCACTTGCTCTCCTCTCTATTTAAATCTCCCTTTGTGTAGAGATTTTCAAAAGGGATACATGATAAATCTGAAGAATCATGAATTGTGCAGGCTGTTTATGTTAGCCAGATTTAATATGTTTCCCTCGATGATAGTAAGAGGAAGATATTTAGCTCTCCCAGAATCAGAGCATCTCTGCAAGTGTAGTAAACAGGAACCTGATACATTGGAGCATATTTTCTTTTCTTGTGATTTTGGCATTTATGCCAGAAGACAATTATTAGAGTCCTTACAACTCAACAGGCTCAATTCTATGCTACCAACAGTTCAGGACCTGCTCTCAGACAGGAATGATCAAATTACTTTTAATAGTGGCTGAATTTCTGAGTGCTGTCCGTGTAGAAAGACTGGGCCATTATAAAGAGATTTAGGGGTTCTTAATTGATCGGTGATGTGATAGTGTTGTATTGTATTATCTATGCAAATTGATTTTCTCTGGAGTTAAAGATCTGACTGGGACAAACCTTGTTATGTTGAGCTTGTATTTTGCACACTTTGTATACGGTGTCTGTTTGATAATGTGTGGTTTGCTATGCCTAATAAAGGATATTCGAATTCGGTTCTTTTACCCACACAGGCCATCATACCTTCAACTCAGCATTTTTTTTAAGCTAAAAAAGAAAAGCAAGCTATTTTAAATCAAGTTACTTCAAATCTATACTGATAAAACTGTTTCTGTGATCAAATCATACCTGGATCCAGGGAAGTTCACTTTCGTTCTTCCCAGCGCTCCAAGCATTGTATTTTCCATCATTATTTAATCTTGCCAGTTTAGGCTCCCAGTATCCTGGGTAAGACCAAACAGAAAATGTTTTGCAAAAGGAAACTGAAAAGCTTAAACGATGCCAGTTTTCAGAACAATTGTTTCAAAAAAGCAGTTTAGTGGTTGTAAACTACATTATTAACAATAAATAAAAGCTATTGAATCCCATTACAAACTACAATACGCTAACACATTCTAACCCAACAGAACAGCCAAGGTCTTTACCATCCTTTTTTGCATGCTCCTTGCATTTTTGATGGAAAAATGTTTGTACTGACTGATTCATTCATGACAAGAATGGACAAGATACTAAACATTATCAATAATACACTGGCAATCTCTGAACAAAATAGTGAGTGAGAATTTAAAAAAAACACCTGCTCTTAGCAGCAGTCTAAAGGTAAAGGGAAAGGACCCCTGACAGTTAAGTCCAGTCGCGAACAACTCTGGGGTTGTGGTGCTCATCTTGCTTTACTGGCTGAGGGAGCTGGCGTTTGTCCGCAGACAGTTTTCTGGGTCATGTGGCCAGCATGACTCAGCCACTTCTGGCGAAACCAGAGCAGCGCACGGAAACGCCGTTTACCTTCCCGCCGGAGCGGTACCTATTTATCTACTTGCACTTTTGGGCATGCTTTTGAACTGCTATGTTGGCAGGACCTGGGACCAAACAACGGGAGCTCACCCTGTTGCGGGGATTCTAACCACCAACCTTCCAATCGGCAAGCCCAAGGCTAAGTGGTTTACACCACAGTGCCACCCACGTCCCTCTTAGGAGCAGTCTAGAACTTGCTAAAACAAACACATTGTAATGCATTTCAAATCAAAAATTTGCTGTTGATAATTCATCACCAGCAGGGCAAGTCGTAGGTTGAGATGGCATTTTCAGAACCAATTTATAGAGCAGGTCTTTGCTTGCTAAACCAAACACCATCCCAACCACACTGAATGGCTGAGAAACTGACCTATCAAATTAGAGCAGCCAGAGGCAGGCATAATCTATTTTCATTTTGCAATATGTGGCAAATATTTATATAATATATTAATCATGTGGACTATGGTAAGAAACTAACAAATATGGAAAAATGGAGTGATGATTTTTAGAATAAGAATTATAATACATCATAAGAGTCTGTACAAATGCCAGGACAATTCACAATTGTTTATATTTGGAAAAAAATGTGTTGTTGTTGTAATATTGTAAAGATTACAATATTGTAATATTTATAAATATTGTAAATAAAAATATTTAAACAAACACATTATATTCAGTATGTTATATTGCATGCCTACTAGTTAGTATATTACCCATTTGTGCTGTCCATTTTGGTACCATGAAAGATAATTTATGTCTACCACAATGGGAAAAAATGGAAGTGTTAATGTTGGGCCACCACAGAATGTGGGTGTTCATTAAAGCAGTAGTCTATTGTGTAGTGGTTCCATTGCTAGATGCTAGAATTTAAAGTATATCACCTGCAAAGAGACAAAAAATATTCAACTTAACGACTTAAATTCCTTCACTTTGAAATTTAACTTACCTATGTAGTTCGAAGCACTGATCTGTGAGTCTTTTATAATGCCACTTGCTAGACCCATAGGCAGCTTGCATCCTATTGAGAGGGATCAAACGCATTAGCCCTACCTAAATTCTGGTGGTAGGCAGAGCAATCCTATACCCTAGGTTACACCTGGGAGTGAGATGGAGATACAGCATTGCTACATCTTGTGTGCACTTAGTCTGGGATGGGAAGGAAAAAATACACAGCCAGACTTAAAAAAAAAAAAAAAGCATGAAAATGGCAGACATGATCCCAGCATCCCTGGAAACTCTGCCAGTACCCACCAATCAGGGCCTGTCCCAGTGACAATGGGTTGCACCCAACAAGGTTTTCGTCAAAATAGACTCACTGAAATTAATAGACCTGAGTAAGCCATCTTGATTAATTTCAGTGCATCTACTCTGAGTTGTTAGGATTCTTGCTCCGTGTTTGCAGTCATGGGATTGTTGTCTATCACATGACGGTGTGTGTTTTCATTCCACAGTGTGGGAAGTGACGGAGACAGGATGTTTTGATATTACTGTGTTCCGTGAAGTGGGACTATTGTCCTTTGTTCTTTCTCTTTTTGCTGTCTGATGAGAAAGAGGAAGGAGCTAAGTCAGAATGCTCCGAGTGTATTATATGTAAATAAACGTAGATTAGCCAAAATGCTGTGCTACTGAGTTCTGTTATGCAAACTGCAAGTACTCTGCAGAATCGTAAGTGTGCTGATGCCTCTTGGTATCAGTCGCTGTGGTGTTCGGGCTGAAGAAAGCATTTGAAGCTCCCGCACGATCGACCAGGAGGGAGAGAACATGCTAGTCAGGCATGTGTCTCTGCCAGGGTCCTACACGCAAGTAGGACAATCCTAACAGTTGGACCAGTACTGTATTGGAAACAACACAATGCTAATTTACTAGCAATAGCTTGAAGTCCCACTGCACACACACTGCTTCCTAACCATGCAAAGACACTTATGTGCCTTGTTTTGTGAGATTCAATATGGTTAAACTCTGTTACCTGTATCTATAACAGTAAAGGAGGCTTGCATTCCTGCTTCCTGATATTCACCGACTTCTGTTTTTAAAAGCCATGTGCCAGCTCCTGACGGTTTCATTTCAACAGTACCAAATGAACCTTGAAAGCAGAAAGGAAATGCATGCACATTTTTGTTAAGCATGCCTAAACTGCAAATGTGGTCAGAAGATGAGTAGAGCAGCATCATATTAAACCAAAGCCTACTCTGTTTTTTATGATTCTGCACTAACAGGAATTAGACACCAGGTGCCAGATTCCTGAACTTTCACAAACATCTAGTTTTTTTGGTTGCTCTAGGTTAAGTGATACAGTGGTACCTCGCGTTAAGTACTTAATTTGTTCCGGAGGTCCGTTCTTAACCTGAAACTGTTCTTAACCTGAAGCACCACTTTAGCTAATGGGGCCTCCTGCTGCTGCCGTGCCCCCAGAACACCATTTCTGTTTTCATCCTGAAGCAAAATTCTTAACCCGAGGTACTATTTCTGGGTTAGCGGAGTCTGTAGCCTGAAGCGTATGTAACCCAAGGTACCACTGTATTCAGCTTTAGACTGCCGGCTATGTATTCTCATGCTATATTTTCACTGCATACGTTAGGATTTCTGATAAAAATTTTAATTTTCTGACAACAATATACGGATCCATCTGATTATATTTACCGGGAAGAAGAGGGTAGACACCAAGCTGATGATCTTCCCTTCCCTGTTCTGTGAATGTCTGACCGTGGAAATTAACAACATGAATGTCTTTTGGCCCACCCATGTTTATCAAATGCCAGTGGACCTTCTCATCCTTAAACATCTGCAACCCCTGAAGGTGGTATGAAACCCCATTAATAGCTGGAACAAAAAAGAACATGTGATCAGAGATTAAGAAACAGCATACATATCCTTCTGTGGTTGTTGTTTTTTTAAAAAACGTTGAGATGCATAACTGCAATTTCTATAACTACTTAGTTCTTCAAAGCCTTGACATAGAAGAATATTTCAGCTCCGTGGTTTAATTAAGATAGTATCATCATAGAATACAGTAGTAACCTGGAAATCTAATGGTCTTGTGGCAACATTGGGTAATTTGTTTTTTGCTGTCACCAGGGGCGGCACGTCCTGTTTCACCTCTTTCTCTGAAGCTGCAGAAGCCTCTAATAGTCCCCACCACCACCACCTGAAGTTGCTAGTAGCAAATGAAGATTTACAGGCACAACCATCCAAACTGGGACACGCCAACTGGCTGGTTTTACAAGACAACAATTACGTTGGAAGTTCTAATCACAGAACTACAACACATAGTTGGTCCCTGTTTTCTCAATGGAGGCATCACCTTCAAATAATGCACCCAGGAACTGTGCTCCTTGCCACCTGCGATTTTCAAGGGCTTTAGCGAAAGTTAGTTTTACAAATGTCAGGTTGGATGTGGAAAATTAAAATGGATGTAATCCAGTCGGCACTAAATACCTCAAGCCCTTCCAGTTTCAATGGAAAGGAGTTAAATATAAGCACAAATCCAAGTGGCTTAAAACTTTTTAACTTTTGCTCATTAGTGCCCACTGATGGGATAAACGATGGCCTTGAGGAATATCTCTGCCTTTCTAGTTAAACTTTATTTAAATAGAATAATTCAATTTGAAAGGGAGAGTAAGGATGCAGTGTTAAGTTTGAAGAATAAAGAGAAAACCGACTTGCGTATTATGATGGAGGTTAATTATATTTTTCTGTTAACAAAATATTAACAGAATACATTAACATGTATCAAGAGGGGGGCCTTGGAATGAAACAGGAAAATATTTGAAGCAAAATAAGATCAGATGAGTTTGATATTAGTGCAAGGGAATAGTCAATAGCAGGACTGGTTGTGCAAAAACAATTTGAGACCTCTGATTGTAAATCTACTATATTTGAACTCTTTTCAGGAACATGGGTGACAACAGAGAGAGAAAAAAATCTCATGCAAGTGTTTTGTGTCTGTAAAATGTTAACATTCAGAAAACATCCCTATCATTTTTCTTCAATATAGTCATAGTTATTATTCGTCATCACTAGGGATCTTATAGTAGACAAAGGAAAACATCTATACCAGGAAATTTATGGTGCCTTTTTGCTCCGGAAATTCTCTCAGCATGAGTCTTTCTTTTATATTTATTGAAGTACCAGCTTTTCTCCTCATCAAAGACCATAAAAAGCAGAACAAATTCTCTCATGTCCTTTGGCTTGCTATACTTGTCAAGCATTCCTTTTTGACAGATCAAGACTGGCCCAATCAAGCCAGAGTGAATATCTTTTTCCTACAAAACAAGACAGGAAAGAGGTTCCAAAATTAGTTTCTCAGGTAAATGAATTGCTGCTCTTGTAGTTTATTTGAAAGCATCAGTTCACTTCATTCTGATGCAGATATATTAATATGTAATAAATTTAAACTGTTTAAATCCTGAATTTTAAATTGCTGTAACCTGTCCTGGGACCAGCTTGTGAAAGGCAGATAATAAATTAAATCATATTAGTAATTCATGAATGTTATAACATGGTCATTTCCACACACCCCCATTTAATACACAGGGAATGTCAAATCCAAGATATATCTGGGGGAAAAAGGCATACAAATTTGGAAGCCAAATTAGCCAACATGTTCTTCACTACTGTTGAAAGAATTCATTTCCCTTTTCACTCAGAGGATTTCACAGAAGTATTACTGCTTCAAAACAAAAACAAAAACTTTCTGTATTAGATTGCCTTACCGGGTTTACAGCAGAGTAGTAGGCCCAGGATCGACATGTTCTCTGACCTTCTGGAGGTCCTGACCGTTGGGTCACATGCCAGACGTAAGTATAGGTGCCATTTGGCAGGATTGCGTCATCCTCTTTAAACCATTTTGGAGACTGGTCATCATAGCTTCTACCCTCAGAAGACTTTTCATAATAAAGCCCATGGGCATGGAGAGAATATGGCCTGGAGGCCAGATTTTTAAAGTGAATCTATAATAATAATAATAATAATAATAATAATAATAATAATAATAATTTATTTACATCCTGCCCATATGGGCAGCTCCCAGCATCATCATCATCATCATCATCAAGCAATAAAATATCAAACATTAAAAACTTACCAAAACAGGGTTGCTTTCAGGTGTCTCCTAAAAGTCAGGTAGTTGTTTACAGTCGTACCTTGGAAGTCGAACAGAATCTGTTCCGGAAGTCCCTTCGACTTCCAAAAGGTTAGGAAATCAAAGTGTGGCTTCTGATTGGCTGCAGGAAGTTCCTGCAGCCAATCAGAAGCCACGGAAGCCGTGCTGGACGTTCGGGTTCCAAAGAACATTTGCAGACTTGAACACTCACTTCTGGGTTTGCGGCATCCAGAAGCCAAAATGTCCAAATACCAAGGCGTTCGAGATCCAAGGGACGACTGTATTTCCTTGACATCTGATGGGAGGGTGTTCCACAGGGTGGGCACCACTACCAAGCAGGCCCTCTGCCTGGTTGAACAGACAGCGATTAGCAGTTATGAAAGTGGAAAACCTCCCTTTCAAAAACTTAAAGCTTTGTGGAGTTATCCTGCATTCAGATTTTTGAGACTACATCAAGTCACATCTAGAACTCCGCTCCCATGGGAAAATTTCTTTGAAACTATAGACAGGTTGTGAATGAAAATCTGTCTTGGGATGTACTTCTTGTGCACAGCTGTCTGTCTGTACAGATCAACAAGCTGGGCATATGCAATGGTTTAATTATAAATGGTTGTAGCTACCTGTCTTCTGACTGTAACCAAGCTGTTTAGGAATAATACAAGCTGCATTGTAGAGAGTCAGACCATTGATCCATCTAGCTCAGTATTGTCTTCACTACCTGGCAGCAGCTCTTCAGAATTTCAGAAAGGAGCCATTCACAGCCCTACCTGGAATTTAGACTTGCTATGCATTTCTGCTCCCATGTACGGCACACATAAATTCGTACTACTCTATGTATTCTTAACAAGCTCAGTTCTCCAAGCGTTGATACTCATGTAGTCAAAATCCACACCAAAGAATATCAGCAGGCTTGGAGGTAAGTCTTGAGGTTTGCTGAAGTTAAAAAAAAAATGAGAAAAGAATCTAGGAGGGACCCCCCCCCCAAAAAGCCACCAATCCAATGAGGCCTGGACATGCTCAGTAGCCACTGAATGCTAAGTGTCTGTTGGAGGAAAATGGAAAACTGGACGGAGAGAATGGAACCCTGAAAGAAGACATGGCTGGCTGATTTGAATCATTTTGCTATCGGTTTTGATTTAAAAATGGCAGCATATATCTAAAATACAAATTACACTGCCGCATTTCGTTGCAGGTCAGTTTGTAGTGCATGCATTTCATTGCTGTCGGTGGAAGTTTCCTTCAATCACGTTTCACTTTCAAGAGTTGGGGGTAATGAGAAGGAAAGGAAACTCACTTCACCTTTGCTTTCTGCAGTAGAAAATCTCATAGGAGAAGTAAGACTAAGAAACCCTTATGTGTTATGCATGTAAATGGACTACAGCAGGGAGAAGGAACCTGTGGTCCTCCAGATATGGCTGGACTTCAAAAGCCATTCATCCCTGACTACTGGCCATACTGACTGGGGCTGATGGAAGTCAAACAAAATCTGGGAGGCATATCACATATCCCCCCCCCATGCTATAAGAAGTTCATGCAATATTGTTGCATTCAGAGCACATTGGCGAGTATTGTTCAGGCTGCATTCAAAAGGATTCAGATTTGTTATACAGTGGTACTTCGGGTTACATACGCTTCAGGTTACATACGTTTCAGGTTACAGACTCTGCTAACCCAGAAATAGTACCTCGAGTTAAGAACTTTGCTTCAGGATGAGAACAGAAATTGTGCAGCAGCAGCAGCAGGAGGCCTCATTAGCTAAAGTGGTGCTTCAGGTTAAGAACAGTTTCAGGTTAAGAACGGACCTCTGGAACGAATTAAGTACTTAACCCGAGGTACCACTGTATATATTTATGCTTCTATTTTCATTAGTAATGCCCATTCCTGAACTCAGCCACAAGAAGACACATGGTCTTTTAGGGAATTTATTTATTTATTTTAACACACCCTAACCAAAATGAAATCCATTTTTTTATTTTGAAGTTATTAAAAAAGGGGGGGAATGCCCTCAATTATTCAAAGACTGGGAACATGAACTTACTTGGATGACATCATCCACCTCAGCTCTAATGACAGGACCCAGGATGCCAAGGTGTTCCTCATATTCCCCTCCAGCTTCAGGGGTCCTAAAAGTATCGTCTTGATAACTTCGGAAAATCACTTTTTTGTACCCTGTCCTGGCTGAGACACTTTTCACTGTACTGAGGATATGGAAGGATTGAGATAAAAAGACTGTAAATAAACAATAACTTTTTTGAGGGTAAATTTTTAATATCAGTAAGCACTTGGAGACTGAGAAATGGTGAAGCTACTGTAGAACCAAAGCAAAAGTGCATCTATATCGCCTCTGTGACTCTGGCCCAATCTGCTCAGGACATTTAAAGCTCTATCACACCACTTTAAACAGTCATGGCTTCCCCCAAAGAATCATGGGAACTGTAGTTTGTTAAGAATGCTGAGCATTGTTAGGTGAACATATTCCTCTCACAGAGCTATAATTGTCAGATTGATTTAACAGTCAATTCCTATTCCTAGGGAACTTTGAGAATTGTAGCTCACAGGGCCCTTCTGTATAGAGAGGATGAGATTTACCCAACTCCTTCTTTGTTGCCGTTGTAGGCAGAAACTAAAAATCATGTTTCTTTGAATGAGTACTGCTGCTGTTTTTAACTTGATTGCTTTTTTTTTTAAGATAGCGTGGCTTACATGAACATTTTTCCTAAGTGACATGACGTTTTTGTTTTTAACTGCATTGTACATTTTGGAGGTGAAATGTTCTATAAACAGCAGAGAGGGATAAAAATATTAAACATTAACTGATTTAATATAACTAAGCAAACATGGTTGCATTTGCTCGTCTGCTTAGAGGCGCTCAGTCTACTTCCTGAAACAGCCCCACAGACGTATCTTGTGCTTTAAAGAAAGAAAATAAAGAGACTGGATTGTGCCCAGTGCTGCTGTTCTGCTTCTGCAACATACTTCTGCTTGTGCAATGAATCTTTCCCCTCCTCTCCCTGCAGCCCCTCATGCACCCTCAAAATCTGCTCTAGAGGGTTGAAGGACCATCCTGAACAGATTTTGAGGACATATAGGGAGCAAGAAGGGGAAGTCCCCTTGCATGAGCGGAACTCTACGCATGACAAAGTGGTACAACCCATTATCCCCTAATGAATAAATTAAAAAAGAATAGTTTCCTAGATTTGTGGGCTTAACCACCTGATTCTGATGATCAAGAAGTACCCAAAATCGATCAGTCCTGATGGAGTGTGCGTGGACTGTTGATGAGTTGTTGCTTTACGGTTATATTATTTTTTGCTCTTTTCATCATGTGTTGCTTTATATTGTAAGCCACTTTGGACAACCATTTGCCCAGAAACAAATGGCCTTATTTATTTATTTATTTATTTATTTATTTATTTATTTATTATAAATGGAAACAGCCGACTAATAAAGACTGACGTATTCTAAAAGGTATTAAGCTGCAAATCTAAACACAATTACCAAGGGGGGATTTGCATCTGAGTAGACATGTATAGGATTGCACTGCTTAGCGCGTCGCACTAAAGCCAGCAAGATGGAATTGGGTCAGAGAGAAATAATTCATCCAAACCTTTTTCTTGGTCCCGCATAATCCCAGAGAACCTCTTCGGTTGCAATGTAGTATCTCCTTATGTTTGCATTGTTCATAGTCCGGAGGTAACGCTTGGCTATGTCATCTGGGTTACGTGCTGTATAACTGTCAAGTCGGGGGTCTCTTATATACGGGTTGTGATAGTGTACTGTCTCATATTCATAAGAACCACTGAGGCTGTCGTCATAGACTGTGCTGTCTATGTCATATTCCATATATTCCCCATCGTCGCCTATAAAACCTAATTTGACCTCTGGTTTGTCCTCTTTTGGTGTCAAAGTATCATACACCTCATTTGGCAGCATGGTCTGGTTGCGTTCAATGGAGGCTTGGTTGCTGCCAAATCCTCTAGGTGACATTAGAGGTTTGGAAGTTCTCGGTGCTAAGACTCTTGGCTTCCTTTTCTTTCGCCGAGCCTTCTGGAAAGTTCCGGGTGTACTGACGGTACAATTCTCCTTTCTCTTTTCATTCAGGGCTTCCTGCTTGTTATTGTTATTCATTTCTAGTTGGCCTAAGTCAAGCTGGGAGCCAGCTTTGTATGTCTCCTGCTTTCTCTTGCTAGGGAACATGGTATTTTCTGGATACAAGGTGACATTTCTGGAGCTGTTCTGTAGTTTATTGTCAACAGGTTTGGTGAGATCTGCTTCTGTATCATAAATCACCTTCTCAGAAACAATATTCCATTCAGAAGCCGTCTTTTTGGGAGGACACTTTGGCCTTTGCTGAGGTGAATCCTTCAAATTCTCTGTGGGCTTTGGGATGGGAGTAGAAGCAAAGCTGTCTAACATACCATCAGAAGTCAAATCATCATATTGTTGATCTTCCAACAACTCTTGTTCAGAACCATTGTTTTCCACTGTCTCTGCTACAGCCAAAGGTAAATTTGTTGAAAGCATGGAAAACTCAGTATTTGCTTCCTCTTCATCCTCATAATCATAAAGATAATGTGAAAGGTGACTAGTATCTAAGCTGGAAGCAGTTTCTGCACTGGGAATGGGAAGAAATGGAGTTTCTGAAGTGGTGTTGTCTAAAGCAGAAAGATTTCTTTTTTGTTGTACATGAAACAGCAGGGCATGCATCTCTTTAAGGGCAAATAATATTGCCTCTGTTAGACCTTGCCTTTCCCTCTTTTCATGCCGTGTATCCTTTTCACCTTCGTTATCTTCTTGCTCCTTCTCTGTAGAAGGTCCATGCGAAGTAGGGTTACTTTTTTCTTGTTCAGATGACAGGTTTCTAACCACTGCAGCAATATCTGAAATCAAAGTATCGTTTGCCAAAGACGTGTAATTAGGATGGAGAGAGTCAAGTGCAGCTGTATTCGGAGCAGTCCTTGGACTTTTCAGCACGTCATCACCACGCGAAGTACGGTTACTTTTGCCTTGTTCAGAGGACCAGTTTCTAACCACTGCAGCAATATCTGAAATCAAAGTATCGTTTGCCAAAGATGTGTAATTAGGATGGAGAGAGTCAAGTGCAGCTGTATTTGGAGCAGTCCTTGGACTTTTCAGCACGTCATCACCACGCGAAGTACGGTTACTTTTGCCTTGTTCAGAGGACCAGTTTCTAACCACTGCAGCAATATCTGAAATCAAAGTATCGTTTGCCATAGATGTGTAATTAGGATGGAGGGAGTCAAGTGCAGCTGTATTCAAAGCACTGCTTGGACTTTCCAACACTTTATCACCATGTGAAGTATCACTGTTATTTGTGAACACCAGATGTGAGTTCACAGTTACATTACCATCAGTCTTATTGCGGGTGCTGTCAATTTCTTCTTGTATGGCAAGAGCAGTGATATTCAGCTTTTCTTCTTCTTCAGCAATCGATCCATTACGACGTGATCGAAGTCCAAGCATCGAAGCATACATATCTTGTTCTAAGTCATCTTCAGTTTGATCATCATAGTTATCAAGGACATTTTCATTTATCGTGCTTCTGTCCGCTTTCTCCTCCTTTAGTGCTGCTGCGTCACTTTTCTCAGATGAAAATGTGACCAGTGCATAATCTGAAGCGTCATCATAACTTTCTGTGTAATCAACATCATCACAAGTGGCATCTCTAAACCGAAGTCTCATTCCATTGCTCATCTCATGGGAACCCCATGATGATAAAAGCCAGGTTCCTGCAAATTCAGAATAATGTGCATTATTCATACTACGTGTACAGTTACAGTTTGCCTTTCTCAGACACCTGAATGTAAATTCTGTGGCTCACAAATGGTGGTAAAGGATTCACACCAAACTTTAATCTCATTACAATATTGCAGAACCAGAGAACTCTATTACAAATAATTTTATTTTATTTTTTGCAATATGTTGTCTCCCACCAAGACAGGGATGAGGAACCTGTGGACCTCCAAATTTTGTTGAACTACAAGTCCTGAGCTACAGAGAGGCCCATCTAATAAAGTATCAAGGCTTTGTGTTACAACAGCTAAGCGAGTTCAGCAGCAAAGTGAGAAACCCAGGGCACACCACGCTGCCCCTCGTCTCCTTGACCCAAACAAAATGTAAGTTTCTAATAAAGTAACTCAGTAAACTACAAAACAGTTAGGTAGGTAGAAAGCCAGCAGGGGTGGAAGTGTCCTTGGTCCAATGAGCTCCTGGCTCTCTGGGAACAATTTTGTTCCTTTGAGGCCAAGGTGGCTGACCTGGAAAATCTGAGAGAGGCAGAAAGGTGGGTGGATGAGGCCTTTGGGGGATTTTGTGGTTTTGTTTCACTCCCAATAGCTTCACTAATGTCAGGGAGAATGCCACTCTTGGGGAAAGGAGACTATCACTCTAAAGAAAAGGGAAACAATCTGAATAATACGAATTCCTGGAAACAGCAGGCGGGGAGAGTGCTGCTGTGCTCAGCTTCTGTTTACGAGTCTCCCATGGGCATCTGATTGGCCACTATAAGAACAGGATTTACAGGTTGCTACTAACCGACGTTGTCCATGGTCACTGTAGCCGATTCACCACTCATTGGGAAAAGATGTAAGATATCTTGATGTTTTCCTCTGTTCAGGAAAGTATGGCCAGAAAGATGCACCGGCACTATCTCATCCTGTGTGCCAACACTGGTGAGGTGCCATTTAATAATATTAGCCTGACAAAATCCAAGGATATCTGTTCTATCAGATGCATAGCCATTGATAGCTAAAATAAAAACGACAACAACAATATAACAAAGAATATATAACTTTACCAGGAGTATATCAAATTTCCAGATCAGATGGACATTATAACAGGAATGAAACAGACACCTGTAGGAACTGTTCTACATGTTACACATGATGACATAGCAGAAATTTGGGCTCTACCACTTTTGACTGCATGGGAAGATCTTATCATTTAATTGTATTTTGTTTAATGTTCTCAGGCATAAAAAAGCTCCCTGCATCTAATAACTAACTCATCAAGGGGAAGATTACATTAACTTGGGCTAAGTTACTTCATGCAGGGAGCTTTTTTTTTACACAGGGCGAGCATTCAAAAATATGATGGCTCATTTGTAGTGTAAACATTTATAATTAACATAGTTTTTAAAAATAGAACTGCATGTGACAGAGGCTGCAGATTGTGGCAGAAAGTCCCGGGCTGGCCCTGCCCCAGATATTTGATCAAAGCAATCCGATGACAAGCTCAAAACAATATGATCCCTCTTCTCAAGTGGTACAATGTTGAATTTTGCCGCCTTAGTCTATCACTTTATTTCTATGTAACTTGTAGCATTGAATTGGTGTAGTGTAGTGAATGCCATCAAGCAGTCAAGCATTATGGAAACAGCATGCTATTCTTCCATTAAAAACAAAACAAAAAAACACCCACATAATTTTATTTCACACTACTGAAGTGGAGCTCTCACATGCTTAGTGAAATGCTGGGTGAGGTTTCTACTCACTGTGCATGACATTGGACTTGTAAAATCTGGGGTCATCTCTCTTAACAGTGGAGGGATTGCTGCAGAATCTCTTGATATTGTCCTCCAAATACCAGCTCTTGTTTTCATCAAAGACGGCAAAGAGTGATTGCTGCTCGTCGTCAGCCTTATTCTGGAAAGCATTAAGACATGCCATCATTTCTGATCGCATACCAGAGCCCTCTGCACTCCATTCTGACTTATAAAACATTGAATCTCAAACCTGGACAGGCTGTCTAGGAATTCTAGACAATTATGGTGATTCCTTTCCTACCTGGATGATCGGTCCAGTGGCATGGTCTCCTGTACTATTTAATATCTACATTAAGTTGCTTAGTCAAGTCATTCAGAGAGGCAAATGTTATCAGTGTATATTCATAATATAAGAGATGAATCAATCAGTCAATTTTTATTTCTCTCAGTTTCTCACCTTTCCGATCTTTAGTTTGGTTTGTCCCATTTCTGCATATATTTGCATGAAAATTCATAGGCATTTTGTGCATATTTCTCCTAATATGCACATTTGTATGCAATTTAGCCTAGCATAAGTATTTTTCCAAGTGTAACAGAATGCATTTTAGCATTGTTTTCACTAATATATACATTTTTGTACCCCCTTTTTTGGCTGGAGAGCTGCATGGCATAATTTGAAGAAGTGCAAATTTTCAAGAAGAGCTGTGTTTCATTTCATATATTGATTCAGGAAGGGCAAACTTGATAGTTTCCCATTAAAATGCAAACCTAATCAATTTCTCCCCTTCGCTAGAAGACACTCAGCCCTACTTTGACTATTGCTCAGATTCAATGAAACCAGTATTTGGGTTCAGTAATGGAGTGGTAGAGCACAAATAAACTAAAACTCATTCCAGATAAATTGTTCATCCGACCAGGGAGGTAGGGTTCAACCTGGTCTGAATAGGGTCAAATTCCTCTTGAAGATCTAGGTTCATTGTTTGAGAGTTCTGCTGGATTCAGTGGTTTCTATGGCATAAAGTGCCTTTCATTAGCTCAGGTTACGGCACCTTTCTAGGCAGCCTGGCCACTGTTATCCATGCCCTTATAACCTTTGAAACCTCTGCTAGTAAGAAGGCCACTGGGCTACGTTTTGTGCCAAATGGATCTGGTTATGCAGGATGCATCTTGCTAGTATTTAAAGAACCACACTGGCTACCAACCAATCTTTTTCCAGGCACAATCCAAGGGTTGCTGCTTATCTATAAAAAAAGTATTACACTGACTCTGCCCAAGCACTACAGTCATCATCTGAGACCTTCCGCTGGATTCCTCCACCATATGAAATAAGGCTGGTGGCAATGAAGGAGTCTTCTGATCTATGGCAATCCATATATCTAATACCCGGGTCCATAGGAGGTAATGTGGCACCAAAACATTCGTTCCAATGCCAGGCAAAAATGTTTTCGTCCAGGCATTTTGCATGAGACTTCTTTGAAATGCAAATAGTAGTTTGGAGAGGGGATTTTGTCCTGTGGCTGCTCATGCTTCTTCATGGGTGCTGTTTACATGACAAAAATATGCATTCACAACTTGTCTGGCCCCAAGAGCCAAAGAGCAGCCCTGCTGGATAAAACCATCTGGTTCAAAATCCTGTTTCCCACTCACACCCTTGCCTAGAAAGTCAGGGACAAGCAGAAAACCTCTCAGAACCAGGCTTTCCAGGAACAGAACAAGCAAAGTGTGGATGAGCCCTTGGAGGCATACTGCCTCAGAACCTTGAGACAGCAGCGTTATGGCCGCCATCTTTTCTCTCTCAGTTTGCAATACTTGACAGTACCTGTGTTCCCTTCACGTCGAGTGCCTTGCGTTTGCAAACCAGAAGTGGTCCAATAAGTCCTGAGGCGATATCCCTTGTTATATCAACAGCACTATGATAAAATCTGGTGAGACACTGAGGATCTTCGCTTGTGGGTTCATCTGTGTCGAGTACAGTCCAACGATATGTGTAAATTTCCCCTGGTTGGACTAGTTTACCCTCAGTGCTGTTCTCTGGGTGGAATAAGGACATAAATGGAGTAAGGTGATAAGAGCAGAAGCAAATGGCAGTTACCCTGTACAGTGTGTAAACACTGCCTGCAGACCCATTTCAGACACTCGGGTTCTGTGCTCTTTCCTGCTACACCTGAAACACATCTCTTTTTCTGGAGTAAGGTGTGAATTCACATATTGTATGACTTTTATTCTGACATGCAGAAGGAGAAAGAAGCAGAGTGGAAACCATCAGGATCTCTCTCCTATGCCTCTCCCATTGGACTATTGTGCTTACACCACTTCCTTAATCAGGGAATCCCCACCCATAAGAAGAGCCTACTGGATCTGGCTAATGGCCCATCTCATCTAGCGTCCTGTTCTCACAGTGGCCAACCAGACACCCATGGGAAGCCTTCAAGCAGGATCTCTTGAGCACAACGACCCTTAACACCTACAAGCTCTCTTCTTATAACTGAAAAGAGCTATCCAGGGTATCTCAGAAGTCCAGTTGAAGCAAAATTAATTCTGTTGCAATAATTCTGCAGCCATTTATCATGGAAATAGGAGGCATCTCAATACGTTTTTTTCTGCTTCTGTATATGGAACGGGGAGGGCAGGGAGGCTGGTCTTGCGCTTTGCCTCCAGCAGAAAAAGATAGAATACACAGTTCTGTCCTCTAGCAGAGGAGAATAGCAGAGGGGTGTGGGGCCAGGGAAGAATGGCCAGGAGGTTGCTGCCACTGCCCCATCCCAGCATCTGTCATATGAGGTGGCCACTTCACTTCCCTCTGTGTAATGATGGGGCCAGCTCTGTCCTTAATTAGCCAGCTAGTTTCTTCAGCTTTCCATTCCTATTTGAAGTACCCCTGGATGTGGGTGGCGTTGTGGGTTAAACCACAGAGCCTAGGGCTTGCCGATCAGAAGGTCGGCGGTTCGATTCCCCACGACGGGGTGAGTTCCTGTTGTTCGGTCCCTGCTCCTGCCAACCTAGCAGTTCAAAAGCATGTCAAAGTGCAAGTAGATAAATAGGTACCGCTCCGGCGGGAAGGTAAACTGCGTTTCCGTGCGCTGCTCTGGTTCACCAGAAGCGGCTTAGTCATGCTGGCCACATGACCCGCAAGCTGTACGCCGGCTCCCTCGGCCAGTAAAGTGAGATGAGCGCCGCAACCCCAGAGTCGTCCGCAACTGGACCTAATGGTCAGGGGTCCCTTTACCTTTACCTTGGATGCTACTGACTTTACAGTTAACTTTGAAGCCCTTTAAAAAGGAATGACCTTAAAAAAAAATTAAACTTTTTGAAAATGACAACAGGAACACCTCTATCGACTGAACTGCTAGGGAAGCTATTTCATTCGTGTGTGTGTGTGTGTGTGTGTGTGTGTGTGTTGGCCACCATAAGAAAAATAGGAGGAAATCTAGGCAGAAGTAATGAATAACCAACCTTTGGCACCAGAGGGATAAACAACTCCTTCAGCATCCTTTGAAAGGGTAACTCCATGCACATAAATACTGTAGGGTCGGCTGGCCATGTTTTTGAATACAATCTGTTTAAAATGTAGATGGAGAATATGTGCTCAGTATGGCAATAATGCTTTATACAAGACGTTTGCAATAATAGTAGTAGAAGTTGAAGCAATAATAATAATAGGTTTTTTTTAAAAAAAATAAAAAGGTACTCTTCTACTAACTGTACCCAGAGGGATGTACAGGATAACCATAAAACCAATTGGAGGAATGCAACTAATAAATAATTTCTAGAAGCAACTGTATGTGCAGGATAAAGTATTTGGCTAATAAGACTCACGGAGGAACATGTTTTATGCATAGGGTTGTCATCAACACAGCATTGCATAGGAGAGACAGTGGGTTGGGTCCAGCCTAAATTAGTGGCACTTAAGCTTCACCGAAATCATTGTGAAAAGTTGGTCATGACTAAGTTAAGACCCATAGATTTCAACAGGACCCGAGTACAATTAGCTTCGGTTGGACCCAACTCAATATAAATACAGATAAATGTTAAATTTTGGATAGTCAAAATGCATATAGCGTAAGTCCTATGCATGAATTAAATAAAATGAAATTTTAGATTCTGTCCTTATACCTGTTGCTCAGTAATAATAATAATAATAATAATAATAATAATAATAATAATTTATTATTTATACCCCGTCCATCTGGCTGGGTTTCCCAGCCACTCTGGGCGGCTTCCAACTGAATATTAAAAACAGTACAGCATCAAACATTAAAAACTTCCCTAAAGAGGGCTGCCTTCAGTTGTCTTTTAAAAGTAAAATAGTTGTTTATTGCTTTGACATCTGCTGGGAGGGAGTTCCACAGGGCAGGCGCCACTACCAAGAAGGCCCTCTGCCTGATTCCCTGTAACCTTACTTCTCGCAATGAGGGAACCGCCAGAAGGCCCTCGATGCTGGATCTCAGTGTCCGGGCTGAATGATGGGGGTGGAGACGCTCCTTCAGGTATACAGGGCCGAGGCCGTTTAGGGCTTTAAAGGTCAGCACCAACACTTTGAATTGTGCTCGGAAACGTACTGGGAGCCAATGCAGATCTCTCAGAACCGGTGTTATGTGGTCCCGGCGGCCACTCCCAGTCACCAGTCTAGCTGCCGCATTCTGGATTAATTGCAGTTTCCGGGTCACCTTCAAAGGTAGCCCCTACGTAGAGTGCGTTGCAGTAGTCCAAGCGGGAGATAACTTACTTACCTTTATGTTATCTCTGACCTCAGCGCTGATAAGAGGCCCCAGAATTCCATGTTGTTTGGCCCTTGTATTGTCTACGCGTTTGGTGAAGCTGGCATCTTTATATCGTCTGAATATGGCCTTTTTATACTTCTTGCCAATGTGATTGGAAAATGCTTCCAGATACTGAGTTTTATATTTCCTTTAAAATTGGGAAAAGAAAGAAGATCTATAAATGGGGAGATAGGCATCTATTTCTTTTGAGAGTACATCTATGTGGGTGGAAATGTTTATTTAGAAAAATCTACATTAACACAAATGATTATATGCATTGTAGCAACCCACCTAAACCCCAGTCAAAAGGCAGGAATAAGTAGAGTAATGAAAGGGTTCTTCTGCACATGTTACCAAACTGCTATTTTCACATTATATTTGAGCTTTCAAATAGCATAAAAACCACCTCTGGATATATGGTAGCACCATTTCGGTATTACTTCCAGAAATAAATCTTTTTGCAAATAACACCAACATGAGTGCTGAACTTGCTGTATATTCTGCTATATTTCTGGAAATGGCTTTTATATCCCGTGAAAGCTCAGGCACAATGCAGCAATTAACAGTCAGTGAAACATAAGGAGGACAGAATAAACTGCTCATGTTCCTTAATTTCAGGGGATCAATTCAGAGTATTCTTTGAGAGAAGCCAGGATTGTTTAAAGTGGTGTGAGACTATTTTAAATGTTTAGTGTGGATGGAGACTAAGAATTGAGAACCTTATCCAGTCTATACACACCCCTCAACCAACATATTCTATCATGTTACCTATCAACACTGTCAGGAATTTCCGGAGCATAATCCCAGATTACTTCTTCAGCAGCGATGTAAAAGTCCCAGTCCTTAATCATCCGTAATTCTTTATAGGATAATTGTCTCGTTAAAGTGTCTGGATTTCCACAGTCTTCTATGTTGAGGTAACCATGCATTCCAGCTGGAAAGACAGATCATTACTGTTAGTTGTAAATGAATGTGCATGCCCAAGGGATTTTCTTGTTTCCCTTCAGCCAAACCAGGTGGAAGTTAAAGATTTTATTATATATGTATTTTACTAGAGACCTCTGAAAGATGTACATTTGTCTCCTGCCGCGATCAAAATCTCCACCACTTTAGCCAGCAAAAAGAATCTATGAGCCATTCATTACTCTCTTAAGGTATAAATAACAAAGCCATGTTAATGCATCTTGAAACACACAGCAGTATGTGGAATCCATTTGTGCCCTTGCATCCATGGATATATGATACAGTGGTTACCCTGCACTAACAGAAGGCAGCCTAACTAACAACACATCCAAGGGTTTAAAGTGAATCACGACTATCTGGACAAATGGTGGTGGCCACTGAAAATCACTGCATGTACAGGGTGAGTCTTTTAAAAGAGGCCCCATGGAACATGTGTACTCTGTATCCACAGGGCCCCTTTTAAAGGACACACCCTGTATTTCAGTAGTGGGCCAATTGTGGACAAAGGACACTTCATGCTTTGAGCACACTGCCACTACCCCTCGCTCACAAAATACAATTGTAGTTGCAGGTGTCTTGTTATTCTGTAGTCAACGTATGCAAACCACAGTTCTAATTTATGCCAGATTGTTTTCCTAGCCCCCCCCCCCCGCCCCATCACCACAAGTGCTACCATAGTTAAGATGATTTTGCATGTTTTGTACAACTGCTATATGAGAGAAGGTAATGAAGGCTGCAGTTGCACCAATGGCTGCTGAAGAAAGATCTCCTTGCCTTGCAGATGCTTTTCAACAAGGGACGATATAAGCCACTTTCCTGTCTTGCTCACAGACATATTTGCTGTTGCTGATGCTCCTGCGACAAGGTTGATCGTTGACATTTTATAGTGGTTTTGCTCCAAGGTTTGCCCATTGAAATGGACCGAGAAGATCTCAGGTGCAGAACTCATCCCTATCAAATGCCAACTAATGCGATGGTAAGCACAGGCTTGTACATCTGAAATGCAAAAGAACAGCAGTTGGAAACTTTTGTATCAAAATCACTGTACCATAATGGCAGTCAGTCAAGCAAATCCATCTAGGTTAACAGGATATACAGTACCTGGCAGTGTTCCATTAGCGTAGCCATTAATGGTGTACATGAGGGAAGATCCTTTTTGCCAGCTTTTGCTTTCATCAAACACAGCAAACGTCAGCACATATTCCCTGTCAAAAAATTTCTGTGTTCCATTTTCATGCAGGCTTCCTAGAAGAAGAAGAGGCTGTCACAGACATCGGGGGTGGGGTGGGGTGAGGCAAAGTGTTTTATCAAATAAGACATAGATAATGAAGGACCCCTAGGAAGCTGCCCATCAAGTTCATTACTGTTGACACTGATTGACAGCAGCTCTCTAGGGTTTCTCTCCCACTATAGGCACCAACTCTATGGGGCTGAGGACACCTCAGCCAGACCAAAGTATGAGGGGACAGGGCTGAGTCTTGAAGAGTTGGGCCTGCTAGAAGAGAAATTATTCCTGTCAAAAGGGCCTAGTTTGTCAAAGGCCAAGGAGCTGAGGCAGATGATAAACAGGAATGCATGTGTGGGAAGAAGGGACATTACAGATAATCCCCAACAAACACTTGCTGGTTTCTTCAACCTAAATGTTTTATTACCGTTTTTACATATCAGCAAGGCACCGATAAGGCCAGAATTGAAGTCTTGCACCATGTTTTCATGTGAGTAGTAGGCATAGGTGAGGCAAGGAGGATCAGCCTCCCGTGGTCCAGTTCCTGCAGTGGCCTTCCACACGTATTTATAACTTTTTCCAGGAGGCACCGCATCATCCAGTTTTTCAATAGGCAATGTCTTGTCGGAATATGAGGAACCTTCAGTGGCAGGGAAGCAAGAATTCACCATGTATTATGAAGTGCCCTTATGAAGCAATGAATAAATAAATGCACATGCACCCACCTATCCATATACATGCTGAGTAATGTCCTCTTTATACCAGGCATGGAGAACCTGTGTCTTTTCAGATGCTGTTAAACTATAATTTCCATCACTCCCTGCCCATGGACCATGCGAGCTGGGAGTAATGGGAGTTGCAGTCCAATAAAATCTGGAGGGTCACAGGTTCCTCCAATTTATCCACCTTTCTTATACAGCCCTGCCTGGGGACTGTACATGCACATATGGAACAGGAGAACAGGTACTTATTCCCAGATAGCCCTACATAGGCCTGTGCACACACGGTGGGGGTGGGGGAGGTGCAGCTGGGTACACTTGCCCTGGGCCTTGGAGGGCTAAGCCAGCTGGAAGGGAGGGGTGCCAGAGGCCTGCTGGACTTGACTGTCATACCAAGAACACCCCGTGCTTCCCAGTCATTTGGGGACAAGCTCTGCAGGGGCCTGGCACTATTTGCTATTGCTGTGCAAACTGAAACTTGCCAGCTTGTTTCAGTTTACCATTCTCCTCTACCATTGTATATCAAAGGCTCTTTTGCAGAAATTACTTGGAAGAACATATTTCCATTTACTTATGCAAATGGCATATGGATATTCCTTCTCAGCTCATTCTAGAAGAATTAGTTCTATTTAATATGCCGCTATTTAAATATCAAAGGCATGACAATATATTTCTGGGGGTCAGGTACACCAATTTGGTATCATTATCCCTTGCAATTCAAACAACAACTTGTGTCTGTCACTGGCTGATGCCTAGTACAAAATACAGGAGGGCACAGATCTAACATTCCTCATGAAGCCCAACAAAATATATCTCATTGTTTAAAATGTTGAAATTTTTGCACTTGCAGTTTACCCCTAAGCCAGGTTAAAGTATATCCACTTTTCCTTTTCCTTCTAAGAGCTGGGGATCTGATCAAAATCTGAGGCGGACCTTAGCTTTTCTGATGTTGTTATATAGTTTAGTCACTAGGTGGCATTTGACTTCATTATATCTGAGTGGACAGGCTGAAGTTTCTTGTTACGGATTTGCTCTTGTTTAAAAGAAATAACAACGTTCTCGTCTAGCTTCCTGACTGGTGTGTCCTTTAAGTTTTCCATTACAGACATATTTCCACTAATGGGAGCTCTGGTTGGCTGGTCCTGATGGCTGACGAAGCCAGGAATATGAAAGGATCGTCACCCGGATATCTGACAACACAGTCACGTTACCAGCACTTACCTTCTGAATGCTTGCTGTACGCTATGCCTTGTGGGTGAATACTCAGTGGTTTATTAGCCAGGTTCTTAAAATGAATGACAAGTGTATCTCCCACTTCAGCACGTAGTGTTGGCCCCAGAAGCCCTACCAAAATGATAATATATTTTAAAGAGAGAAAGAGAAATCCCTAAAATACACAACATGGAAAAAGAGACTTGTGTTTGGACTGAGAGACAAACTTGCACACACAAGTGGCTATTAGAATGCACCATGATTCCTTAGGGCAGGAATGTTATTATTTGTTAACACACACCAACCTTCCTCCAATAAATTCAGAACAGCAATTGAGTTTTATGCTCACTTGTGACGTAAGGAGAAGATGATAGCTATGCTTATACAGGCAACTCCCCATCTTCCTGGGGGTTTCATTCCAAGGCACTGCACGTTTAATTGAAATTGCTTATATTGGGAAACAGAAACTGAGATATGAAAGCTAGGAGCTAAATGGCACCTTAAACCCAGGTTATGGGTGCAAAAACGGAAAGTCTAGGTGCAGATTTTTTTATAAAAAGAATACAACGCTGAAAAATGAATGAACCACACCTAAAATATTATGTTCATTTTTCACATGGTCTGGTCCTTCCCCTGTCCAGCCCCCTAATACAGTGGTGCCCCGCAAGACGAATGCCTCGCAAGACGAAAAACCCGCTAGACGAAAGGGTTTTCCGTTTTTCGATGCGCTTCGCAAGACGAATTTCCCTATGGGCTTGCTTGCGATTTTTTTTCGCTCCCCCCCTTTTTCTAAGCCGCTAAGCCGCTAATAGCCTTTTAGCCGCTAAGCCGCTAAGCCTTTAATAGCCACTAAGCCGCTAAACCGCTAATAGCGCTAATCCGCTAAGCCGCTAATAGGGTTGCTTCGCAAGACGAAAAAACTGCTAGACGAAGAGACTCGCGGAATGGATTATTTTCATCTTGTAAGGCACCACTGTATTCTTAAGAGGGTCTCTTCTCCAGTCTTCAGAGAGAGGCTGCAAGTGGGGAGGCAGAAAAAGGTCCTCCTTTCCTTCCCCTCTGCTATTTCAGTCTGAAATCTTAGGTGCAGTACTGCGCCCAGGGCTCAGAAACTGCTCACGCTAATGAAATTCCCTGTCACAGAAATGCACCTAGAACAATGGGAGTTTCACTGTTGGGAACACCATTGAAAAAGCTTGCAAACACCATCTAAACCTCTGGAAACCATTGGAAAACCCTTAAAAACAAAAACAAAAATCCACCAAACTCCACCACAATTGCTCCCTCCAAACCTCCTTGCTCAAATTCCAACTCTCCACAGGCCTCAACCGTCAGTGCAAGGACTCCTAGGCTTGTGCTTGCAAAAGCTTGTGGACTTGCTAGACACTATTTCTGCTGTTTTTGCTCTCTTTTAGGGTCATTTTTGAGTGGCACAGGTGGGGAGGGTGAGCAGAGGGAGAGGGCAGTGAGGATGAGCAGTGCAGGTGGAGGTATGGCAGTGATGGCAGAGGGCTGAGGCAGCCTGGGCAGGCAAGGGAGGTGGCAGGCATGCAGCCACGGATTGGTGGAGGGGTCCCAGATTTTGGTTAGTAAAAGTTAGAGGGTATGGTTTGGATGATTCCATTTTCTTTTGAGCCTATGGCCTAGCTAAATTTAAAAGGCCTGTGCCTAAATTTTGCTATACAGTGGTACCTCGGGTAAAGAACTTAATTCGTTCTGGAGGTCTGTTCTTAACCTGAAACTGTTCTTAACCTGAGGTACCACTTTAGCTAATGGGGCCTCCCACTGCCAATGCCGCACGATTTTTGTTCTCATCCTGAAGCAAAGTTCTTAACCTGAGGTACTATTTCTGGGTTAGTGGAGTCTGTAACCTGAAGCATCTGCAACCTGAAGCATCTGTAACCCAAGGTACCACTGTATAGAACTGAGCTTTCCAAACGGTTCATGTTGGTGACACGTTTTTTAGACATGCATCATTTCGCGACTCAGTAATTCAGTTTTGCATCATTTGGTGACACAGTAATTCAGTTTTACTATCAAACCGGAGGTTAAACTAATTCCTTCGTGTGGCACACTTACACATTGCAGCCAACACACAGTTTGGAAAGCTCTGGTATAGAACAAGTATTTGCTACTTATGCAGCTGAAACTCGTTCCGGAACACTTAAAAGAATAAGCTGGTAGAATCCATTGTGTATGCATGAAAAGAGAATTGGCTAAGCGTGGCAATTCTGCTTAATCTTGAATTGTTTTGCAGGTAGATGTAGGAAGATATTGGGAGACATTTAATGAATAGGGAAATTAATCAACATCTTAATAAAGAAAGACACTGAAAAATGATTATATGTAATCACATGGTATTATGGTGAGGGATGATCTGAAGAGTTAATGTTCTAATGAATATGGCCAGGCAGGGGGCTGAGCCTTCCAGTGCAATTCTCCCCACCCCACCCCACCCTACCAACACATTGAAGGAATGCCTGAAAAACCTAGTCACTTAAAAACAAGGAAAATTGCATACAAAACAGAGGTACAAGCAACTAACAATATTAGACCACTCTGTCAGCGTGGTAGAAAACTTTGTATTAGGGCTCCATACACATTACTGACTTGACACACAGCTTGGTTGTTATTTTTCTCAATTCAGATTGAGACTGGGGGGCAAGGAGCATCAAAACACAGTATTTCATAAGAAATGACAGAATAGATACAGGAAAGATTGATTCTGACTAATGCTATGCGTACACCACTTCCCACACCAGCAGTGGGAGCATACATGTGCAGAGCAAATGGGTGGGTGTACACTGTCTTATTTATTGTTAGAAACTACAATAATGACCTGTTGGCATTGGTTCTGTTTTATCATATCAAGCCAACCGCTAGGAAGAGAAGGCACACTGGCATGCAACAGGGTGGTATGTTTTGCAAGACCCTTTCTCCCACTGAAACAGCACTGTATGAATCTGTAGTTTCAGTGGGAAATGATATGCAAAACCCACCTTGTAAACTCATTCTTTTTTCCTATATGTTTCAGTGGGGTGAAGCAAATACCCAGCCACTCCACTATACAGTGGTACCTCGGGTTAAGTACTTAATTTGTTCTGGAGGTCCTTTCCTAACCTGAAACTGTTCTTAACCTGAAGCACCACTTTAGCTAATGGAGCCTCCTGCTGCCGCCACGCCGCCACCACACGATTTCTGTTCTCATCCTGAAGCAAAGTTCTTAACCCAAGGTACTATTTCTGGGTTAGCGAAGTCTGTAACCTGAAGCGTCTGTAACCCGAGGTACCACTGTACTTATTTATCATTAAAATTTGTAGAAGACTTTGTGTGTCATGCAGGAAATTCTGGAACAATGTGGAAGTGAAAGAAGGAAGCCACAACTCAGTCTTTGTGGCAACGTGCAAAATAACATTGAAAGGAACAACAACTAGGCATCCTTTGTATATTTTGAGTCAGCGATACAACACTAGTTACTGAAATGATTAGTCACTTTCTAGTTAGCTGTTCTGCACAAGTGCATTTTTGGTATCTGGGGTCATTAATGGGACAATGGAAACTATCTAATTATCATTGCAAGGAGAAGAACAGAGTAATTTGGAAAAAATGACTACTGACCGTCTCCTGGCTATGCTCCTTCTCACTGCTGTTGCTACCTGTTCACCTGCCTTCTGCAAGCAGGTGGCCAGAGATATGAAAGAGCAGCAGGATCCACCTACCTCTACCTCTAAAACTTAGAAATAGAATGTGGAGTATTTTCAGCCTGAGGGCCACATTCCTCATGGACAAGCTTCCAGGGGCCGTATGCCAGTATTGGGTGTAGCCAGGGGCAAAAGGTGGGCAGGGTCATAGCAGATGTGACTCATGCCTTGAACACTAGGCTACATTCCAGCCAGGCAAAAGTCAGAAGTTTCCATAATATGCCCCCCTGCCCTTCTCTCTATCCAGCTAAGTAAGAAGCAGCTGAGTCAGGCAGAGTAGACCCATAGGAAGAGGAGAGGCAGCAAATCCAAAGCCCTACTGGGTTCCTGTTGGCCGGGTGGGAGGCTGTTTCTCTAGGTTTTGTGTTATTCATTTTAGGGCTACTCTTTTATTTTATTTTTTAACCTCCCCATTTGTCCCAGATCGGTGTGCCAACTCCAGGGCAGATGTACTCTCCCCACCTGTTTTGCTGTTTTGGGGCCATATCTAGGGAATAAGAGGACTTTGGCTTCTAAACCTCCCTTGACCCACCCCACCACCAGAGTACCAGTGGCTGAGTGGCAAGGATAGTAGTGGTTTCTCTGCAAATAGGATGTCCCGCCTCTGTCTGCAGACCTGCCTTACTGCAGGCCAAGGGGGGAAATCTACTTTATCCTCTAACCTCAGGAACATCCATTGGATTGTGACCTAAATGGGTAAATAAACTTGTAGTGGCTTAAAATGTTGTTAATTTGAATTTGTGACAGCAGAGAGATTATACCATGCTGTGAAAATTTCACCAGCAATATCTGAAAATCATTCTGTGTTTACCTGATAGAGCATTTCTTGGTTTTTCTTTTTTGAAATCTGCTTCATACTCGCTGTAGATAATTTTCTTAAATAGATGATCTGATTTTGGTAATCTGAAATAGAAGAGTCTTAAAACTATCACAGGAAATAGCTTCCATGTGGAAGATACGTATAAGAACTCTATGCTGTAAAATACATTATGCAAGTTAAGCACAGTTGCAGAAATCAACATGTGTACCAAACACATTTTGTATTCTCAGCAGAGCCACCTGCTGAAACAAAGACAGGAGACAGGGCCTTTTTTTTAAAGGCACCCCATCTCTGAATTTTTTTCTCCCAAAAAGTATGCCTGGCACCATTCTCATTTTCTTTTTGGCACCATGTGAGAACTTATTTTCTGTGTGTGTGTGTGAAGAGGTTTTACATGGGCGTTTTACACTACATTGTGTGTTGTTGTTTTTTTTAAAAAATGTGGTTTTCAGTAATATACATTTCAATAAGTTTACAGCCATTTTAACATTTCAAAACTCACCTCTTTCTGCGGTTCCTTAAATTTATATTTATCATTTGCTGCATATTCTAAATTAACTTAACTTATTCTTTTATTCATCTATAGTTTGGATTTGATATCCTGCTTTATCACTACCCAAAGGAGTCTCAAAGCGGCTAACATTTTCCTTTCCCTTCCTTCCCCACAACAAACACTCTGTGAGGTGAGTGGGGCTGAGAGACTTCAAAGAAGTGTGACTGGCCCAAGGTCACCCAGCAGCTGCATGTGGAGGAGTGGAGGCGCGAACCCGGTTCCCCAGATTAGGAGTCCACCGCTCTTAACCACTACACCAAACTGGCTCTATTTACTCTTATGAAACTGCAGGTTATTACAATAATCCTGCCAATGTCCTTATCTGTTTACAATTTATTTGTAATAAATAATAATCAATAAACCATTTCCATTTTTTATAAAAAGTTTGTCTTCTTGATTTCTTATTTTTCTGCTAAGTTTCGCCATTTCTGCATAGTCCATGAGATTTTGTATTAAATCTTCCTTCTTCAGGACTTCTTCTTTCCTTTTTTGGGCAAATAACATTCTTGCCACTATAGTCGTATACATGAATAAATTTCTATACTGTTTCGGTAGTTCTACCCCTATAATTCCCAGGAGGAAACTTCTGGGGTTTTTTTATTTTAACGAATGTTATTATAAACATTGTTTTCAATTCATTATATATCATTTCCCAGTAAGCTTTAACCTTACTGCAAGACCATCACGTATGATAGAAAGTACCTTCTTTCTCTTTGCTTTTCCAACACTTATTCATTTTTTATACATTTTTGCCAGTTTACTTGGTGTTAGATACCATCCATATAACATTTTCATACAGTTTTCTCTTAAACCATAGCATGCTGTAAATTTTATACAGTCATACCTCGGGTTACAAATGCTGCGGGTTGTGCGTTTTCAGGTTGCGGAGCGCGCCGAATGGGTTACTTCCAGGTTTCGGCACATGCACGCAAAATGACATGCACATGCGCAGAAGCGCCGAATCGCGTAACGTGTATGCATAGATGCGGCGCTTCAGGCTGTGAACGCTGCGGGTTGCAAACGTGCCTCCCACACGGATCATGTTCACAACCTGAGGTATGACTGTATCTGTATTCCATAATCATTCCCATGCTTCCATAACTATATTATAACCAATATCTGTTGCCCAATTTTACACTACATTGTTTTGCTGTGCTTTGTTGCAATTTTGAAGTTAATAGTTTATTGTTAACTGAAGAGTGGCCAATAAAACCACTAAATAAACTATAAGGTTATTTTTCAGAATTTACTATATCCTGATCTATTCCAACTCTGTGTTAGGGTCGGCTTGAATGGAATAAGCCTCAGAGATGTACACAAAAGCAAGAATATATGGAGGATCAATAGGAGGAAATCAGGAAGGCAGGTATATGTGCTTCATTAGAAGCTTTACTGAGACCCCTCAAATTCCTGAGCCTTTGTAAAAAGCTGCCACAACACACTCAGATTTAACATTGCTCTGTTTTGAAAGAAAAGCTGAGATTTTTAAAGAAGATAGAACATGCAGACAGCCCCAGTGGACCAGGCCAACAACCCATTTAGTCCTGTTCTCACAGTGGCCAATGGCAGAACCTGCCTCACAGATTCAACACTATTGAGTGCATTTTTTCAACTAGTCATTCAAGAGTGAGCCCAGAATGTGTAGGAGTTCCATAGGCGCATCCGAGTGCATATGACATTCTGGCTCAGGACATTAGTCCAAAAGGCAAGTTACAAAGGTAAGTGACTGATCTGTGGGTTTACCCAACAAGACAAAGATTTGGGAATGTGAGGCTGCAAATATTTTTAAGGAGGCTATGGACCTATCCAAGGTGGGGCGGAGGCAGCAGCTGCCCACCCTACATCAAGTAGAACAATAGAAATACTTAACTAACTGACCAATCACGTCAGTTCTGACCCCCCCATAAAAGTCCTGCCCCCCACCAAGTCCTGCACCCCATTAACAAAAATCCTGGATACACCCATGAAGGAAGCCAGGACAAAAAATGAAAATAAAAAATCTCCACTTGCCTAAGAAGCTAGCAGAGCATCATTTCTTATTCTCAATCAAGGTTTGGGAATGTCTTGTGACATTTTTACATAAAAAGTTAAAAGGTGCCCTTGAGGCTCTCTCTTTCCTTTTGTTGGCATATAAGTGTGGGCAAGTGATCAAATGGACCTTCTCACTAGCACAGGTTTTATATTTGTATTGCAAACCAGTCTAAGGCTGAAATTAGATAGGACAGCAGACGTGATGGCCTGCACATCTCTTCTCTTTCTCCTCATTTAATAGGTAGTACTGTATTTCCGATATGGCGCACAGAAATTATGAACATACACAGTCAAAACCATAAAGCTACTTAAAACCAAACAAGAAAATACATCACAAAGTCGAAGAACAACAGCTGCACGTCTGAATTTTCTCTTGCTTGCATGGAAACAACTTCCTTGCACTTAACAAACTAGTATATCAGAGAGAAAGAAGCCTCATGTGAGCAAATTTCATTATTCTATGTGGTAAAAAGTGAATAAGCAGCAAAATGCTGAAAGCCAACAATAGATAGATGAAAATAATAATGAGTAACACTAGCAGAAAACCTGTCCAAAAATCACGGCAATAAGTCACACCATTGAAAGCAACTTAAAACTAACATTTATCTTGGTTAACCTAGCAGCCCATTCTTCAGGGGTGGGGAAACCTCACCTTCCCATTACACCCCCAAATAAGCTACACACATTTAGTTTACCTGGACAGGTCTCCTGCCTGGGAACTGTAGCTCCAGTTAGCGACCTGAGCCACTATATAGTGCTCTCGGACCCGAGCTGCTTCCACATTAGGATTCCCCAGACCTGGCCAGCCTACGCCCAGCAGCATTAAGAGAAGATGGTTGTAGGCAAGGGCCATGGCACTAGTTCCCATTGATGCAGATTTGTTGAGAGACACATGAGGTACAGGCCGTACTTTTAGTGCTGCAGATTGCAACTTCCCCAGGAAAATGCTTTCGCTGTGGCTGGTGTTGCAAGGGATACTGGCATTCGTGACGCCTAGGTCATTGCTCTTTTCCTCCCTCCTCCGCCTCTCTCTCTCATTGCTGAAAGGATTGTAGTCGAGATAAGCAGCTGCTGAATTTGCCTTGTTCTTCCCCTCTTCCTCCTCCACAAGCACCTTCTCCTCCAAGGAACAAATTGCAAGGAAGCAGATTCCACTCCACATGGAGGAGCATGTGGTTTATTTGCGCTGTTGCCCACTAGGGTAGGAGTATATCGGGGCGATAGCAGGAGATTCAGGACATGATAGCAGGCTATCCAGTCATGTGGAGAACACCTGGGAAAGCTTTGGCCAATAGTAGCCCAAGGTTGGCCAGTTTGGGGAGGAGGGAAGAACACTACTTAAAACTGTGGTCTGAAGGCAAGAACACCATTTCACTACATAAATACTAGTTTCTTCATTATTCTGTTTACCGTATTTTTCGCTCTATAAGACACACTTTCCCCCCTCCAAAAATTAAGGGGAAATGTGTGTGCGTCTTATGGAGCAAATGCAGGCTCCATGGCTTCGCGTTGCTTTTGCTGAAGCCAGGAGAGCAAGAGGGATCAGTGCGCACAATCCCTCTTGCTTTCCTAGCTTCGCTTCGCTGGAGAGGCGCTGCGCAGCTTTCCCTCTCTGCGCAGCGCCCCTTCAGTGAAGCAGGAGGAGAAATGGAAGGGGCTCCATTTCTTCTGCCGCTTTGCTGAAGGGGCGCTATGCAGAGAGGGAGAGAATTTTTTTTCTCTTGTTCTCCCCCTCTAAAACCAAGTGTATCTTATGGTCGGGTGCGTCCTATAGAGCAAAAAATACGGTATATCCTGCCTTTCTCCGGTGCAGGACCCAAGGCAGCTCACAACATAAATTAAAGCAGTTAGAACTAAAAACCCACGATATTTTCCAGAAAATGAATACGTAACCCTCAGAAGACCCTGTCACAACAACCAGTTAGTAGTCAAAGGCCTGCTAGAACAGTAGGGGCCTGTGGAACATGAGTATCTGACTCTTTCTCCAAAGAACTCAAGGCAACATGCCTGGTTGTTCCCTCATTTTCTCCTCACAACAAATCTACGGAGTAAACCAGGCTGAATTGATGGGCATAAGGTCATCCAATCCACAAGCTTCATGGCTAAGCAAGGTTTGCACTTGGGTCTGCCCAAGCCTAGTCTCCCACTCTAACCCTGTGGTAGCTAATATGGAACCCTCCAGATTTGGGAACTACAATTCCCTTCTGCACCAGCCAGCACAGTCAGCCATGATGGGAGCTTTAAGCTGTAAACAGGCAGAGAACCTTCTCAGTAGTGGTGCCCTCCCTGTGGAATACCCTCCCATCAGATGTCTAGGAGATAAAGAACACTACTTGTAGAATACATCTGAAGGCAGCCCTGTATCAGGGAGTTTGACTTTTATTATGTTTTTATATGTTCTGGAAGCTGCCCAGAGTGGCTGGGGAAACCCAGTCAGATGGGTGGGGTATAAATAATAAAATTATGAAATAAAACATTATTCTTAATAATTATGAAGCCTACCTGTATTAAAGGGCGGGAAACCACACACACAATATACACAGGTATATTGGAGCTCAGAGCTCACCGGGCCACTAACCCAGCCCAGAGTTGCTGAACTTTATAGTGTTAAATCTATGAAGCAACTTATACTATTTTGTAGGTGGAATAACACAACTTGAAAACTTGTCTTATCGGCTTGTATTCTGTCAGAACACCAACATCTAGTGTACTAAATGCGGTGATTTAAGACTCCTGCTGACTTGAGACATTGGGAAACTAGTATCAGTGGGCCTTACGGTGTGTGTGGCTATGGTGTTTTATCTAGGCAGCCAGGGCTGCTCCGCATGTCAATATCTTTTTGCACCAGGTCAGTGAGCACTTGCTTTTTAAAATCCACCTATATACACAGTGTGCGCCTTTTGGACTGTATCTGTAGGTTTCCCACTCTGTGTCAAATAACTGGGGTCAAATAAATGTTGCTTACTTTTTATAATACATGGATGGATCTCCCTCCTTCCTTGGAGGTTTCTAAGCAGAGGTTGGATAGCCAACTGTCATGGATGCTTTAGCTGAGTTCCCTACATTGCAGGGGGTTGGACTAGATGACCCTTGGGGTCCCTTCCAACTCTATGATTCTAAGTTTTTTCTGCCTCAACAATATTTCATTATGTTTCTATCATTTTATGTAATTGTATTTTGTATAAATTATAAAAAAAAGGTTGGGAAACACTGATCCAGAGTATCAGTTTTTAGAGATCTAAATTCTCAAGTGCCGTTGGAGCTAGCCTGGGCACATATTTGTGACAACAGGACTTTTAGCATCGTAGCCAGGGTAAACATTACTAGATGAACCAACTTGTTATTTTTTGCTCCGAGGTCAGCTTAAAAATGGAAAAGACACCCATGCAATGCTTTTCTAATGGTGCCCAGAATATAAGTCCAGACCATGTATGCAGTGAGCACAGAAGTGTTATTTTATTTCTTCTCCCTAGTTCGCAAACAGAGGGAAGTTAATATTTACCAGCAGCAAACAATCAGGTCCTTTGGGGGGAATGCATGTGGGAGACTGCGACTTGGCAGGTTGCCTCCAGAGGATTCTGAACTGGGGACAGCAAACCAATCACTGCTATCATTTTCTCCGTCGCAGAAAAAGAAGCCATGTTTACCTCTGGGTTTTGCTATCGTTTTATAACTTCTGTATTACAATAATGAGATTAGCGCCATAGGAACCAGTAAAATACTTGTTTTTTCCTGAAGTGGGAGAGGCAATTAAAACACGCGCTGAGATTTAAGAAAGCAGAGTTTTGGAACATGCTGTTGCTAGAAAAGGGAAGGGGCACGTGATTTTACCTATTTAATAGCAGTATACTGAACAGAATGATGGTCGTGATCTGCAGATTTCATCCTTACCCCCACCCCATGTCCAGAACTCAAAAGAGCCTGTCCAAATCTTTGGGTTGTGTTATATTTCCATTTGATTTGCAAAAGGTTGCATTAAAAAACAGCATTTCCGTTCCCATTGTTATTGCTGTAAAAGAGATGATTAAAATGCTCAAAAACAGATTAGAAGCATTTACAGTCTAAAGTGAGCACTATTTAAGATACTTCGGGAAACATGAAGTTATCTGAAACATAAGCTGAACAGTGTTACGTTTTTTGCAGCAGAAATTTAGTGGATGGAACATCAGATTTAAATCTTAAATCCACAACTCTTATGTAAAAATTCCGGCCATGATAGCGATATGCATTTGCCAACATCCATAGAAGAATAGAATAGGTTCTAACTGAACTATATGTTGTAGTTTCCACACTCTATTTTTATGAATCTTTCATGGTAGAAATGGAGCCAATAAGGTTCTCCCACCATCCCATCATATGAAAAAAGCCATATTATTTTCACTTATTGAGAACATTTTTTCTGTTGACGCAAGTTGACTGCTGGGTGGAAGACAGCTGCTTCCTATTCCTTCCAACTGCAAAGACAGCAAGAAGAGGCCAATTTCCTTGAATCCTCCTTGACACTTGACATTTCTGATCTCACTTCCTAGTTAAAAGAACAGGCGGTGTAGAAAGTAGGGAAAAGGTATCTATATCTTTACTGCGTAAGAGGACATTCATATACAGGTGACATAAAAAGGGAAGGCAACCATGTCATTAAGGAGATTGGCGCAATGTAAGCTGAAACTTCTGAAAACAAGGCTTGAGTACTATCTTTGCAGACAGAAATTTAGTATTCCAGATAGAAAAGCACATGCCAGGTATAGTTCTGGATGCAACTTTCACTAGCTGCCCCATGCTTTTCTTCAGTACATTAGCATTAAACCGAAAAAAGTGATGCCACATCTTTTCCTAGTCTTCACACCCAGTCATGCTTTCATTCCCATCTGATGTTCAAAGGAGCATGAGAGGAGTTGGGTTTCTAGCGTCAAATAAGGACCTAGACTAATGTGTACTTGGAAAATCAGATGTGCCTTAGATACATATTAAGATCTACCTAAGCGATTTGGTCAATTTACTCTGAAATGCCACTAGTCAGAAATCGCACACTATTTTCCACTTCATGTCTTGCTACAATTTTACTTTAAAATTTTCTCAGAAATTTAATTAAAAACAAACATGAATTGGGATCTTGGTTTGAGCTTTTCCTTTTTTTCTTTTCCCCAGTCTTCGCAGTACTGTATGTCAAAGAAAAAGAAAAACCCTCTATGTACCCACAGCACAGGAATGAAAAAAAGTGTTTTATTATTTATTTTTACACATAAAGGTCTTTATTAAAAAGTAAGGCTGGTAGTGGAATTTTATTTTGATGCATAAACTTGATAGAAGTGGTACATTACAGAAATTGTATACCATGGTGGATAAACAAGTCAAACACAGGTATGGGTTATTCTTTTTAAAAATTAGAATCAATAATTAGCATAAACATTCTTTCCCCTAATTACATCGTAAAGTGCCTCGTGTAGTCATATTCTATTGTCGGAATGACTGCTTGTACAAATTTCAAAAAAATTAGAAGGTACCTGAATATTTAATTAAGGAAAATCAACCCAGTAGTTCCACAAGGAGAAGCAAGTTTTTAACCCCAAAGCAGCCAAGTAAAAACCACAAGTTTTAACAATTCAACCTTCCTCAATAGTCAAGCACCAATGTACCTCTTTGGAAAGAGATAGATAAGGCTACCAGTCTAGTCTAGTGGAACAGTTTTAATGGCCAGAGAGTGCCTCCCACATGCATAAATACGACTGAACAATTAGTTTTTATTATAGTTATTGCTGCCTGTGCAAACTAGGCTTATTGGGAACAATGGACTTAAGTAATCTGCTGGATCAGATCAAGCATCCATCCAGTGGCCAAACAGGTGTCTATGGGAAGCTTGTATGCAGTACAATGGTACTCTTTCCACTTGTGCTCACCAGTGACGAGTATTCAGAGACATACAGGCTCCAACAATTGTGGTAGAAAGTAGCTATGATGGCTAGTATTAATTGATCAGTTTTATCGCTCATTCTAACTTAGGTGGATATCACCAATAGCACTGCATTAAGGAAAAAATTACATTGGATAGTATCCAACAATGTAGACTTCTGGAGGTGCAACAGAACTTCTCCTGCCTCTCCACACCCTATGTGACCTCCCCAAATATGGATGAACCCCCAGAACAGATTCAGGAGGAACACAGAAGAGAAGGGAGTAGGTAGAGATGTTCCACTGCACAGCCATACGTCCTTGCACTAATAGAACTACTTCCCTGGACACCACTCGTTTTTAGGCTTAGCCATGTGTGAACCATGGATTAATTATAAGAATCTTTTTGATTCACATCACCTAGTGATAGTCACACCCAAAGCGGGCCATTCTTATAAGGCAGTCACTCTGAGTTCCTTAGCATGGCTGAGCATAGCAGTGCCCCCTGAAACTTGAACATGCGCTTGAGCAGGGGCTGGGAGGGGAAAGTGGGAGAACACATTCTGAATAATCAGTGCAAAGCAATCAGCGCAGAGCCCTTTTCTAAAAAACAGACACACACACCTATTTTTGGCAGTTAGATAAAAGGATACATATGAACTCCAAGTTCTCCCCCACCTTCTGCCACAGTTTCAATGATTTTCTTCATCACTTCCGCATGTCTGAAAGCAAATGGTGAATATCTTGAAATATACATATATTGCATTGTTATATAATACAATAAGTTATTTGATTACAGTTTGTGTGCAAGATAGTTCTTGGCGGCAGAAGCAAGCAATGAGAATTGAAAAATAAAGTTTAAATAACTACTTCAAGCCATCTCTGGTTACTGCTTGGGCAACAGCAAGGCAAGTCTGCACTAGTATTCACTCTACTCCTATTTTATCATTGTTATTAGTAGAACTGGCAGAGATAATGTGGCAGCACGGGAGAACTGTATGCCAGCAAGGCTGGTATTACAACTTCCTCTCAATCCAATGCAGACTGAACAGGACCAGGGAGGTTATCAGGGATTGAATGGCTACTGGCCACAGCTAATGGATAGGCCTTCTAACGTAGAGTTAACACATAGGCATCCAAAGCAGACTACCTGGAGGTAGTATAGTATTTAACAGTTGCTTAAAACATTACTCAAACCAGTATTTCTTCCACCATCTATCGCAATCATCCTATTCAAGGACTTTGTTTCCAACAGAATCACAACAAGGAAACAGCAGTGCTGCATCAACTAGGGTTGCAGCCTTTGCGATGAACCTCATTAAGCACTCAGAACAGTCCCAAGTGGTGAGTATTTTACAACCAATTCCCAGTAACTCTTTCCCATAACATACCCTCACGCAACTGCTGAAGCTGGAAAAGTAGAAGGAAGACAGTGATGAGAGCAGGACAAGCAGCCCAACACCATCAGAGCCGATAACTATTGGAAGTCTTTTCCAAAACAACATGCTGAAAACTTGGGAGGATGCTGATGCTGAACACAACTTTGCATGTTAATTAACTAATGAAATACTTTAAGAAAGCTAAACAACATGAATGGAAAACTGCTGTTTTTAAACAATTCAGAAAATGAAAATGAAAAAAAGGATTCAGCCAACAGCAGAAGAACTCAAGGGACACCAGATTTTACTTCAAGTTGCAGAAGTGAAAACTGTGCCAGTCTATTAATCATCTTAGTGAGTTCATCGTGAATCCTACTAAGGAAATGATTGCCACATTTTTGAGAACAGATGTTGTGCAGCAGAATGAGCAAAATAAAGCTCAGCATAACACAATATTGGGAAACTCTGAGCAAACATTGGTTTCATTTTATTCTTGCATTCTTATTGGGCTCCCGTTGCCCATTAACACCAGTGGCTTGTTATCAGGCTTAATACAATAAGCCTGTTGTACATGATAGACTTGCTATTTGATGTGCATTTAATAATAAAGTAGAGGAAAGCCCTTAGCATGCTAATCTCAGGAGATATTGCTTTCAACTCCTTCAGTTCAACTTGGTCAAACACAGACCTTGAAGTGGCCAAAATGGCAAAACAGCTGGACAACAGAGTTTGGCACTACATTTCGACTTCCTTTTCCAGACTTAAGGGGTCCAAACTTCTCAGTACGGGAATATTAACAGCAATATAGCCCCCACTCCTATTTGCTGACAGAAAAGGACTTGAGCTGCTTGTGCCCAATAAGAGTTATTTTTAAAAATCAGTCATGCTGTTATTCCCAGAGATTTCCATTCAGCATTGTTCAGTCTCTTTTGCCAGAGATGCTAAACTGTCCTTTTGACTACAAAGTCAAAGGGACTTTGCCAGAGTAAGGGCAAAAGGTGTTTCACCTGCTCTGGCAGAACACAGAACTGGACTTTTAAAATGAGTTTTAAAAGTTAGCATGCTCCTATTATTAAAATGAAGGAGAATCCCAGAATCTTCCCACCCTTTTAAACTGCAAAAACAATATGATGGAAGTAAACAGCCTAAGCGGAACATTTAACTTCAACACCTTAAGCAGGTAACACTGTATTTCAAGAGTTCAACAAGAAGATTAGGGCTTTAGAGTGAAGACAAATGCATGTTCTGTCCATACAGCAAAGTGCGAGGTTTTGTGTAAACAGGCAGCCTGAAAATATTTTTTAAAAAATAAAACAAAGAAACCCAAGCAGCAGAGCCTGAAATTGCAGCTTGAAGCATGACAACTGTTCTCATTTCCAGGATGATTGCCTGACACCTTCTGGAGAGTTTGAAAAGTGGAAAAAACCCCAGAAAATTTACTTTTAGTTGGCAAGACCCCCAGCAGTCTGACTTCACAGTGGCCATCAAAGTCCAATGGGCAAAATCCAACAGCATCCACCCACTAGCAGGACACCACTGGCAGAACAGATTTCCTGTCTCCATGCAGCTCCCTAAAACACCCAAGATCTACTCCAGAGATTGGGAGAGCCTTTAAGAACACATGCAGGATGGGCTAGAGAGTTGCAGGGGAGGGGGAAAGGGAAGAAGAGGACTGCCCATTGCACGAGTGGAAGTCTGCTCAAATGACACTGTGCACTATGTAACAGACCCAAGAAATTAGAATGAGAGCAGTTTGAACTGAGTGCTGGGGAAAAGGGTTTCAGAGTTTAAGACCCATAAAAAATACAATAAAGAATACAAAGATGATAAAAAGTGGCCAGAATACAAAACACATTTCATCCACCAAAACTTTTTTCATGAATATTTTCATATGCTGTTAGAATGCAGACTGAAGCATACCTGCACGGATGAACTGAACACATTGGAGGTGGAGGAAGATGGGGATGGTTTTCAATTGTCACAGTCTTTTTGACATGGTCTTGACTAATATCTTCATACATATAGTCTACAGTTAATGGCTGTCGTTGCTAGAGAGAGAGAGAGAGAGAGACAGAGAAGTAAAGACAAATTGCATAGATTCCTTCTCTGTAATTAAACAAAGAATTTCAGCCAAGCAAATAGTGTTTTATTCTGGATTGCTTTATTTGATGTTTTAGTGTGTTGTTTTAGTGTGCTCTGGATATCTCCCGTTTGGACTACTCTGCGTGGGGCTACCTTTGAAGGCGACTCAGAAACTATAACTAATCCAGAACGCAGCTGCCAGACTGGTGACTCCGAGTGGCCGCTGGGACCATGTAATACTGGTCTTAAAGGATCTACATTGGCTCTCCATATGTTTCCGAGCACAATTTAAAGTGCTGTTGCTGACCTTTAAAGCCCTAAACCACCTTGGCCCTGTATACCTGAAAGAGCATCTCCACTCCCATTGTTCAGCCTGACAGTGAGGTTCAGCTCCAAGGGCCTTCTGGTGCTTCCCTCACAGCAAGAAGTTACACTGAACCAGGCAGAGGGCCTTCTCAGTAGTGGTGCCTGCCCTGTGGAACGCCCTCCAATCAGATGCCAAGAAGATAAATAATTATACAACTTGTAGAAGACATCTAAAGGCAACCCTGTATGAAGGTAAAGGGACCCCTGACCATTAAGTCCAGTAGTGGCCGACTCTGGGGTTGCGGCGCTCATCTCGCTTTATTGGCCGAGGGAGCCGGTGTACAGCTGGTCATGTGGCCAGCATGACTAAGCCGCTTCTGGCGAACCAGAGCAGCACACGGAAACGCCGTTTACCTTCCCGCCGGAGCGGTACCTATTTATCTACTTGCACTTTGATGTACTTTTGAACTGCTAGGTTGGCAGGAGCTGGGACCGAGCAACGGGAGCTCACCCCGTCATGGGGATTCGAACCGCAGAACTTCTGATTGGCAAGTCCTAGGCTCTGTGGTTTAACCCACAGCACCACCCGCGTCCCTTTATAGGGAACCCTGTATAGGGAAGTTCTAATGTTTGGTGTTTTATTATCTTTTTATATCTGCTGGAAACCATCCAGAGTGGCAGGGGCAATCAAGTCAGATAGGTGGGTAGAAATAATAAAATTATTATCATTAACTAATTTGATTCCCCCCCATAAAAAGTAAAGCAGTATAAAAATGAAATTAATAACAACAACATAAAACAGAACTTGCTTTGCAAGCCTCGTACAGTAAGCCTGCAACTTAGGTGGGGGTTACATTCTGCAGATTGTACCTACAGCCAAAATCACATATAGTCAAAGCCCACTGGAATTGCAAAAATAAAAAAAATATGTATTTGGTCAACAGGGAGCTGAGTGCAAGAAACAAGTTCCGTTATTTTCTTGCTGACTTCCAGTGCGCACCACAAAAGTAAGCTTCATGCAAGAGCGACACCAAAGAAAGCTTGTTTACATTTGTTTGCAGAAGGCTGCATGATCTTTGACACAGTATGTCTGAGGCCCCTTACCATAACCTATTACCAATTTTATTGCACTACTGAGCTCTGAACAGATTCAAATAAGGAAAAAAGAATGTTGTACCTCATCATAACCAAATAACCAGAGCCTTGGTGTTTGGTAGTATTTGTCATATGTGATGTAAAGGTCATACGTCCTGGTCTGTAGGATAGCTTCTTCTTCCCCTCCTCCTCCTCCTCCTCCTCCATCAGCTTTTGCCTTGGCAGCTTCCACTATTTTTCTTGTATCCAATGTTGCCTGCTCAAGATTTTAAGAAATAAACTGATAGCTTTAAAATGTCAGCTGTTGCCCACTCCCCACCAAATTCAATGACTACAGGCATTAGGTGGTGGTATAAACTCTTTTCATTGAACTGGTGGTTAGTTTTTAATGAAAATATACATATGAAGTCCACATGCAGTTTTAAAAAGAATATGCTACTGGACATATGTTGAAGTCAGAAGAGACATTGCTGCTGCCCAATGAACACAGTGCACTTACATCATCTGTCTCCAATAGCCCACTCTCTTCATAATCTGAAAGGATATAAAAAGATCATGTTACTATTTACTGCTTATGTTAAATATTTGTGCGTGCCCAGGGTGTTCAAGGAAGATGCAGATTAAGAATGAAGTTGTCAAGTTTATAAAAATACACTTTGCAGTGTATGCTGTAACAAAGAATGAATTCCTCAATATAAACATTAAATTATATTGAGGTGCACATGCTATGTTGTTAATCACTTGTCACCCCACCCACGGGATAAGCTGCTGTGTTGTCACAGAATGCTCACAAACATTCTCTGTGTCGAGTGGTAGGAAAAAGCAGGCAGGCTGAGGGCTGGGTAGAGTGCCCAAGAGGAAGGCAAAATCAGGATGAAAGAAAAGGAGCAGTGTAGGTTAAGACAGAGGAGCTCAAGCAAACTATAGAGAGTTAAGAAAAGGAAAAGAAGGGAAAGTGTGGTTGAAAAACCACTCATGGTTCAAAGGAGCTTTATGGTATAGCTCCCCCTGTAAATATAAATATATTCTATGGTGGAATTTTACCACTTTTTCTTTATGAAGATTATGAATTTGATTATATTTCCTAGCAGTTCACCTACAATTACTTCCTGAATTAGTTTTTATATTTAGGAGGATATACTTTTCTTATGTGTTCCAAAACTTAAAAGGGGCCAATTCTGTCCTCTTGGCATCTTTTTTCCATATTTGTTAATGACCACAGACAAGTGATTAGTAGAAATTAGGTGGAAACCAAATTTGTGTGAGCAGATTTAAGCTCAAGGCACTTCACCCTAATCTTCATGTGCCCCCAAAATCTGCTCCAGAGGGCTCCCCAAATGGCATGCCATTTCGGTCTCTTAAGATTACAGTGTAATTGTCATTATTTTAATTTGCCTTGGTATCATCCTTTCTACTAGGTTGGCTTTCTTAGCTTCTTTTCACCTCATCTGTCCCTTAAAGTATTGTGCCCTACTCATCAGAATGCCACTGAGTTGTCAGGCCAGTTGTGTGATTATAGTAATTTAAGACTACATCTTTTAAGTTCCTCTTATTGATTCGTTACTGGTTACTGACTACTGGTAGCGAATTTTAAAAATAAGAAGGTCTTATCAGTCTTTCACACTTGCACCCCACCTTTCCTCAAGACACTTAGGATGGCTAGAGAATCATGACTATTTGAATGGAACAAGACAAAAATAATCTTGGGCTAGTTTTGTATCACTTACATTCCATCTTACATAACACAACGTAGAAACACAAATTTCTTCCATGTACCTCAACTCTAGTGAGTGACTCCTTGAATATATTACTTTTAAATTTATTGCTTCATGAAGGAAGTGCTTTAACTCTTTCCTGCAAGGGGTTCCAAGAGGCATTTTAACTTCACCACAACCCTGTGATGAAGTAACAGAGCTTCACAGCTGTGCAGGTATTTGAATCTGATTTCCTACATTTGAGCCCAATACTCTAGTCCAAGGGTCGGCAACCTGCGGCCCATGGAGGTCATTTAACCGGCCCACAAGCCGTCCCTGGTCCAAGCCGCCCGGCAAGTCCCCGCACGCTGTGCTAAACTGCTACAGCGTGGGGACTTGCTTCCGCGGCGCAGAAAATTGTGTCTGCACAGGCGCCGGAAATCGTGTCAGCACAGGAAATCGTGGGTGCTCAGGCACAGGAAATCGCGGACGTGCACGCTCACGTGCAATCCACCCCACGGAGGGATCTCTGCTGAAGTGAACCGGCCCAGGCGAGGTAAACCTTGCCGACCCCTGCTCTAGTCTCTACACCTCACTGGAAGTGATGAGTAACTCCCAATCAAAGCTCTTGCCTCAGAATTAAATCTATACAGATGAATCCCATTAAAAATTCATCTAACCTTCTTCTCATCTAAGACCTCCATTAAGAAAGTTTCCCCAGTACTTTCTCCTTTCTCAACTGTGTTCCAATGTTTATAAAATTCTTCCTAGCTTATCATTTTGGAGTCTCAGTTTGAATTCATTGCTTCTTGTCCACAAGAGCAACAACCCATCCCCCTCCACCTCAAGGGACTGTTTTATGAATTTAAATAACTGCAGTGAAGTTTGCAACGCTATGCAGGAAGGAATCTTCTGCAGAAAGAATTCTGTGCACAAAATGGACTCAAAAGTGCAATGATGGCAAAGTTATTGTTTTGCTTCTGCTTCATACCTAATAACAACATGCTCTAGTGAAGAATTCCTTGAAGTGAGTGGCCATTACCTTCCATATCAGCTGCCTCTCCCTCATCATCATCTTCATCATCACAAGACCCTGAGCGCTCTGGTAACTTTGTATTGTCCTTTGAAGGCAAGAAAAAGCAATGTACCGTTTGAGTGTTCCTGACTAGAGCATTCATGCATCAAACTTAAGCGATCACTCAGCAATTCCATGAATGGGGATACTGAATCACTCTACCAACTTGCAAACTGGCCACTCGCTGTGGTACCAAAACACAAGGACCAAAAACGTACCAATAAATGGGTCGATAAAGCTTGTTTCTTGATCATCATGAAGGTATATGAAAATATTGTATGGCAGTAAAGCCCTGCTCTAAATGAAATCCAATGCAACGAGTTATAGCTAGTTTTTCAATTAAAATTCAAATTGTACAGCCCTCTCAAAGCATGTCATATCCTTTTAAAAGTGGTGACCTCACATTCCTATGCTGCATCAGAGACTGCACACCCTGGCTGGGATAAAACTGAAGACAGCAACCACAAAGCATGCAAACTTTACCACACTTGAATACATTTTGTCTTTTGGGAAAATTAGAAATGTTTTGCCTAAGAATGAAGCACTTTTGCCAAGCATAAGACAACTCAGTCCAGCCATTTCTAGATCAGATAGGACAAGGGTAAACCTAACCATTCCCTCACCTGTGCAGTCTACGTCAAGGATGGGAAACCTGTGGACTCTATTCCCACCAGCCCCAGCCAGCACAGCCCCTGGTCAGGGATAAGGGCAGTTGCAGGCCAGCAACTTGTGTCCATATGCCTCCTCCATGACATATCCAGAGAGTGACAATGTGAGAACAGGCCTTTTCTGTGGTGGCTCCCCGCTTGTGAAATGCCTTCCCCATGGAGGCTTGCCTGGCATCTTCATTACATATCTTTTGGTGCCAGGTGAAAACATTCCTCTCCTCTTCTCCCAGGCCAATCTCTGGCCTTTTAAACTGAAGGAGGGAAGGTTTGTCGCTTTTGTCTGTTACTATGCTATGTATGTTTGTTTGTGCCCTTATATTGTAAACCACCCTGTGATTCTCGGACGAAGGGTGGCATAGAAATTTAATAAATAAATAAAAACACTTGGACAGCCACAGGAGTCCCATCCCTGCTCTAGGTAACCAGCAGTTTGGGGGCTGCAATCTAACCACAAATTAGCTGCTCTCCTATCTAAACCAGCCGCCAAAACAAAAGGATAAAAATGTGCTTTAAATCTTTGCACTGCTCTGGCCAGCTACCTTAACATTAGCCAACCTAAATTAACATGGCTTTGTTACCTGTGGGCTTCAGAAACTTTCCTGAATTTGTTTTCAGGAATAGGCTTGTGTTTAATCTACAGAAGAGTGCCTCCCTCAATCCACAAGTATGCAGTGGATTTACTGCTGTGGTTCATATTAGGCATCTAACCTACTGTTCCCATTCATTGGAGACATAACAGGGGAAATATTTTTTCTTCAGGGAGAGTAGTTACGCCAACAAGCATACCAAGTTGTTAGGTTTACTCAGTGCTATTTTTCTAGAAAAAGAGGTGCTGGAACTCACCGTGAACACCTCCCTTGTTCTCTTAGAATGGCAATGGTGCCCATTGAGAGGTGCCAGAACTGGGTTCCGGCAAGTTCCGGCTAAAAAGAAGCCCTGGGTTCACTTTGTATTATCCATCATAATATTAGCCACAGATTCACAAGTTAATACCTTGCTCTCCAGTGTGATCTCCTTAATGGATTCTGTCACTCCTGTAACGCCTGTAGAGAGCACAGATATAGTCAGAACTAGGGAGAAACCGGCTAATATTTTGATTCTACAAACAGCTGCTCCCCACCCCAAACCCTGGGTGATGGCAACTGTGACTCATAATTTTCAATGGCTGCTTTTTCAAATGGTTAAGGATCGAGATTCAGTGAGGAAAACTAAAATCTGAAGATGGTCTCCAGGTCTGGACATTTATGTGTTCTAGAGCATTATTCAGAGTACACAAGAGGCCGCAAGCTGGGCATTTACAAGTTTAATATACAAGAGAAATATACAATACCTGCATTGTGATATGTGTCCACCCATCCTCCATCCCCATCATCTTCTTCTATAATGGCTTCCAGTTCATCCGAATACTCCATTTGTTTACATCGCTTATAGCATGGCACTACAAAAAACAGCAAACACTGTTCATTCACAAAATCAGCTGGAGATAAATTCTCCCAGGGTTTTCAGAACTGGAGGTTGGTGTATATACTTCACAAATCTCAGCACACGTTTTTGGAGCATGGGTTCGGTCTTAAGTGAAGCTTACTGCTCGGGGGAATCCAAATGTGTCCAGGCACAAAACGGATACTAACTTAGCTAGGAGCTAAAATACACTGAAAGTATTTAGCAAGTGGTGCAGATGTCACTTGAAACTTATATGCACTAAGGGCAAGTGCCTTCCTGAATTTTATTGAAGCATTTGATTCAGCATCACATAGAAGAACTGCTGGTTAAAGGCAGAAGACCTAAGGATCAGCATATGTACTGTAAGGTGGGTAAAGCCCTATTATACTATTTCCTAAGTATGACATAATCATAAAGAACTGGTACAGTATTTGAATGTTCTCTCAGTTTTGCATAAAGTACATGTTTATCAGCTTCATTCAGTTTTGTTGTTTTGGATCAAGACAGAAGCAGATATTGAAATAATTGTTCAGGCCTCTAGCCTAACCTGTTGCTGTGGGATAAGAACACCTGCCTGCCCTATGTCCCTCACCAATCGAGTCACCCAAGCCAGCCTACCCCATAGTGGTGCCCTCCTGATGGTCAGGGATGATGGAGCTGTAGTCCAACACATCTGAACTACATTATGCATTGCATAAAGATGCTTACAGAACAGCACCAAATTACTCATACAAGTAATCCATACCACAAGCACAGTTTGCTTACCCATGTCATGCACATAAAGAAGCTAAGGATCTCAAAAGTTCACGTAGCAACTCTCAAGATATAAAACTGAGCACGCCTATCAAAGTTGGTTCAACAGCAAGTATGAAAGTAAAGATACATCTGCAGGGCTGTGGCTGGGGCATATTCAGTCACAATCACAGCACTAGTGCCAAACTTACCATTTTTAGTGACCAAGAACTGTTTGTCTGTTGGGAGATATGCCTTGACCTTTAATTCTTCTCCTGTAGCCCTTAAAAATATGAAGTAAGGCTGTGAAAAGCTGCGGACAATCAGAGACCAATTCTGGCTCTTATGCAACAGAATCATGTTTCTGCTAAAGCAGAAACAAAAACACTCTAACCAGTTTCAAAGATTATTTGCCCTGTGGCACAGAAAGGGGTGGGGGGAGGGAGGACAAAGAAAAGAGAAAACTACCCAAGTAATTTTTCCCCTTTGGAAGACAGACCTAGTTGCCTAGTGCATGGAATCCCAGTCTGCATTTCCACTTCTGTTAAATGATAAGAGCATTCTCGGAATTGCATTTCTTCTGCTTCCCCTTTTACAACATGCAATGCATCATGCATTGTATCTGTTGCAGGAAGGAGACAAGGGGCTTCTGTGAGCTCAAACCAAAGGAACTGCTCAAAGCCTGTTACAAGTTGTAGACAGATAGGCATTTTTCAATCCTACCATTCTTCTAATCCTAAAAAACACCTTTAAAGTGCGGCTAATGTTTCACTAACTATACATAAAAAACCCTCTTTTGGTATATTAAATATTTGTCTTTGTATCCTGATAACTCTTAAAAGCTAAATTGAAAATGAAGTCAGTACAAGCTCATAAAAAATACAACACATATCTTGAGCAATTTCAAGTGTCCATGTTTTATGTTCAGAAGTCAAAGGAATTCAGAGCAGATACACTCAAGTAATGGTATACAACTGAGAAGTAAGCCACATATGCTCAAGTCCATTCTGCAACACCCTCTCAAAAAAAGTAGGTGGGGTAGAGGGAAGAATTATACAAATTAGGCATCTTTGTATAGTTTCTCTCTCACACGCAGTGGGAAATACGTGCACATTCACAATCACCCGACAGTGAATGTGCTACCCATCCCTATGTATTCTTTTGAGGTGGTTTCTGTAGAATCTTACTTACCATTGCCAAGTAGGACAGTGGTGAACTAAATGGTCTCCTGCTGCCACAAACTGCCAAACACAAAACAGAAGAAGGCTGAAAAATATCTGATATATACAGAGTTTCACCAGCCTCAGTAGCCTTAACATTGTGACTTATAGCTGTACAGAGTAAGTGTGAGATCAAATCCTACTGATACCAGCTCAGTAATTTGTCTTTCCAAATTCAGAGACAATTGCTCCTTGAACAATTTCTGCAGATGCATATACAAGAAAATATTTTGTCTGAATGGGACCGTCACGCAATTAACTTGCAAACTGGAATGGGATTCCTGGATAGATTGTTAATGGGATGATCCACAAGCCAAGTGCAACAGCTGGAATTTACACACTAAATATTTTAAAGGCATATAGCCACATGCTCCAAAATATAGTGATGAAAGCCAAAAAGAACCATGCACTAAATAATCACCATCACAAATAGTCACATCTAAGCAAGGTTCTTTCTTCTCTCTCTAGAGACAGAATGACAGAAAAACCATCTTTAATATATTAAATATTTATTGCAGTGTCAACTTCTTGGGACAGTGAGCAACAGCCACTTATATCTGCACTAAATAAACAACTACTAGGAAAATCTAGTGGACTGTCAGAACAGAGGAGAAGCAGAAATGATTAGCTAACCACAATAGTTAACTGATCCATCTCCAAACAAGTCTTCCGGTTGTATAAGTAGTGCAGGACTTTCCCTTCCCTTCCTCCCCTACATGCTCCCCAAATCTGTTTTGGGGAATCATTCAACACTTTGGAGCAGATTTTGAGGGTGTGTAGATGGCAGTGGAGGAGTGGGAAGTTCCACTGCACAAGCAGAAGTCTGCTGTGCTAACAGAACAGCAACACTCAATATAACCCTATATCTTTACATCTTGCTGAAATAACAAGATGGGGAGGGGAGAATTTTGTTACTGTTAGGATGTGTTTTCCGTTATGCACACTGTGTTAAGTTCAAAGCAGCAAAGGTCCAGTCTAAAAATCAGGCAAGCAGAGGGAGATAAATTATTATATTAATGCAAGTTTGCTGGTTAGCCCAGCATGGAACGTAAATATTCAGTGGCTTCATATAATAAGACAGATTAAAAAGAACCCATAAGCACTGCCATCAATGATTAAATTATTATCAGTGAATCCCTCTGCAGTAAAAATCTGCCACTCCATCAACATTTAGGAATTAAGGTCAAAAAATCTAGCCTTAATTGCTAGCATTCAATTTTTAGAAGTTAATTTTTTTGCTGAACAAGTTGCTATTTTGGGTGGCAGAAAAAGGTTTGCAAGATCTTCCATAACCATCAGGTACTGGTGTTCCTTTTGATAAGAATTGAAATACAGTAGAAACAAATATTATGTCAAAACTGGACTAATCAGTTTCCTTTTTAAAAAGGGGAAAGAAAACAGGGAAGGCCTTAAGTTCAGTGCAAACTTCTGTATTCCTTTTTGTAACATCACTGGAAATGTTCTAGATCACAGTCATGAGCAAATACTTTCTTCTGCATTTGCAACTGACCATGCTACAGTAAAAAACATGAGTTCTGCCTCATCTATTTTGCGGTATGTGAAGGCAGGGGCCCAAAACAGACATGTGAATCTTGAGCATGCCTATTTTCTTCCTATAAAAATTCTTAACCCTACCTCTTGTGTCTTCTCCTTCTTTCACATGCTCCACGAGTCTTACACACTTACTTTGCAAGCACCTTTCAAATAAGTAGTGTCCCAAGGTAAAATATTAAGACCTAGATCGAGCAATCTGAAGTCTGTTTGATAATTCACTTCTGGGCCCAATTTAAGATGCTGATATTGAGCTTTAAAGCCGTAAACTGTTTGAGACCAGATTACAGTGAGGCCTTGGTTCTCAAATCTAATCTATTCTGGGAGTCCGTTCAACTCCCGAAACGGTTCGCAAACCAAGACAAGGCTTCCAATTGGCTGCAGGAGCTTCCTGCTCTCAATCAGAAGCCACGTCGGATGTTCGACTTCTGAAAAACGTTCGCAAACCGGAATACTCACTTCCAGGTTTGCGGCGTCCGGGAGCTGATTTGTCCAGAAGCCAAGCCGTTCAACTACCAAGGTACCACTGTACTTGGAAGTACTGTTTGCCATAAGATCAGATACAAGTACATATTTGCAGGACCCCCATTAAAAATATATTAGATTGGTGGGTACAATAGACAGAGCCTTTTCAGGTCCCACATCTTTGAACTCCCTCCTAAGAAGTTACATTTTGCTCCTTACCCATTTGCTTTTAGACGACTCTGATAGACCTTTTAATCTCAATCTGTCTTTAAATAAAATGGTGTACGGACTGGATTTTCAATGGCAAAGCTGTTTTGTGATAGTAATAGTTTGGGATATCTTTATACTGCTGGTTTTAGTTTAATTTTTGAAGCTACTGGAATTAAAGTGTTTTTAGGATCTTGATTGTAAGCTGCTTGTGAAAATGTTTGGTTTCAAAAGCAGCATATAAATCTTTAAATAAAATAACAGCATGACCCAAATTGGAAGGTACATGCAGGTATTTAGACACAGTCCACAGCTACACTAGTGAGGGGGACACAATGTCCCTCATTTACAAGGAAGGCTGCATAGACAAGAGCACCAATATACTGAGAAAACTCTAGAACATAGTAGAAGAACGCCAAGGAAAATATTGATTGAAATGCTAAACAAGTACTTGAAAATATTATTGTGTTTGCTGTTGCAGACCTCCCAGGAAGAGGAAGCAGTTACAATTTTTGTAATATTTCCACATTTCCTCTTAAAATCATTTTTGAACAGCTGATGCGCTAATTTAAGAAGTGTACAAATCTCAGATTTTTGCCTGTAGCATCCCTCAAAGCAGCTTACAAATACCGTCCATTTTAGAATAGCTAGAAAAGGGATCTGTTTTGCAGCCCAATCCGATGCATTTTTACGGAGGAAAATCCAGTTGTGTGCACATACAATTTCAGTTGTAGTGGGTGTAGTGGTATATTCACAATTGTGAATGACTTTTCCAAGAAAGTATGGACTAAACACTGGCATTTTGTCACAATTGTAGTTTGCATTAAGAGGAAATAGAAAACTCTGCAACAAGAACTTCTTGTTTTACTACTTTCAGAAAGTTACTTTGAAAAACAAGCCGACAAGTGTATACATACCTCTTCAGGAGTGATAACTCCAGTTTCTTTAAACTTTGATTCCTACAGTCAAAATAGAGAAGAAAAATAAAAAGATGACTTTTTAGATTTGAAAGTAAAGGTCTCAGGATAAAGACAAGCTATACTGCCAGTCAAGTCAATATTACTAAGCTTCTAATCTACCTCATAAAATGATGATAGTGTTATATATCCTTGTGTATACTACCCTGAGATCCTTAAAGGCAAGACATAATGGGCAGTATTCAACTAAACACCAACTTTTAGCTATACAATGTAACTTCCCCATCCTCCCCTCTCCTCTTCCCATGTGCCCTCCATGCACCCCCTAAATCTGTCCTAGAGTTCCCCCAGCCTCTGGAGCAGATTTAGGGGGCTCATGGGGAGTGAGAAGGGAGCGGTACATTGCACAGCTAAAAGTCACTGCCCTAGGGTAAGTGTTTAATTGATTACTGTCCCAAATTAACAAAACATACACTGACAAGTTTTGCAGTCTGCTTGGGAAACATGCCCAGAATTGGGGTGGGGTGGGGAAAATCAAAGATTGCTGTAGAATGAGAAATTCACTAAAAACTTTGCTCTGCTATATAACTACAAACTTTGACCTGGGTCATTTCTTATACCTTTTGCTTTCCATTCACATTTTAAATCCCTTGATCATCTGCAGCGAGCATAAAATTTCGCCCATATTTAAGAATACAATCAGGAAACACACAGATACAAAAGTTTGGGATTTTTCTATCTTCATTTTTAGGACATCCTAAAGTGGAAATTCAGATGAAGCCATAGAACCTTTAGATGAGCAAAAAGGGATGGATTCTGTAATACGTAGCTCAAGGGTGCCAGAGTTATTTCCATTTCAGTTCACGAAGACAAATTTTGAGTTAGGATCCTTAAACTTCTGCTCCTAAAAGTTGTCTAGCATATTATATACATATATTTTAAGTCTTAAAACACACATACTGTACATGTTTGCAACTTTTGTAGATTTGTAAACAAGCTACTGTTGTATATTTTGAAACAGATCTAGGTATACTGATTTAAGTACTTACAGAATATATTTACATATTGTTTGAGCTCCAACAGTATCATCTCTCACTTAGTGGCAGTAAGCATCTACATTTAAAAATAATTCTTGTCATGCTTTTATGGGAGGGGTACAGCCTTGGAGGATAGGAGCACAGCAAACATTAAATGGAGGTTTATACCCACTCACCCCAGCTGTGAACATCACAAAACTGCCCCCCAACATAGCTACAAATGTTACTAAAAAAAAGTTCCCATTGGTGCCAAGAGTCTTTACTATTCCTTTTTGCCATTGACGAAGGGTGTTCATTTTGGGAGCAGAGTCACAGCAAAGAAGGGAAGGGATAAATTCCATTCTCCATCTGCTGTGCTTCCAGTAACAGTAGTGTGAGCATCTATGATTAAGTAAAGAATACAGTGGTACCTCGGGATGCGAACGGGATCCGTTCCGGAGCCCCGTTCGCATCCTGAAGCAAATGCAACCTGCGTCCGCGGGTCGCTGCTTCCGCGCACGCACGTGACATCATTTTGACCGTCTGCGCATGCGCGTGCGGCGAAACCCGGAAGTAACACGCTCCATTACTTCTGGGTCACCGCAGAGCGCAACCCAAAAATACTTAACTTCAAGCACATTTGTCCCTAGGTATGACTGTAAACAGAAGCATAGCTGCTTGTAATGCATTCAATGTAACATGCAGTTTGACCTTTACATACTTTCAGCTTATAATTTGCTTGGTTCTACATTATCACAAACTCCCATCTGTCATCTGTTTAAACAAGAACTGTTAAGCAATGACAATCATTCGGAGAGCTGCGGGGACTGAGTCCACATCTGCTTTTAAAAATGCCAACTATGAGCAGAGCCATTCATAAAAGTTACAACTTCTAGGCTCCAGATACACACACCACCTGGATTTTTTCCATTCTTTCTCTGGCTCCTGAATAAATTATGCTTATTCTACTGTTCTCTGCAAGGACAGTGTCTCTTCTAAACGAGACAGAAGTATCCTTCCTTCTCCATGCATCAATGCAACACAGCAGCACCACTTATCCAAAGAAGCTGTCATATAGTGTTCTGTAAGAGCAGGGGAACATCCATTCTTTATGGCTCTGGAGTGCATTTATTCCTCAGAAACCTAAAGCAGTAAGGAAAGACCTTTGTACTTAGCAAACATATTTCAGTTTGCGCTGCACCAGTTCTTTTGCAGGATACCTGTTCACAGACCAGCGAAACACATCAAAACACATAGCCCATTACCCATTGCAAAACATCCCAGCACAGCAAATGTGCATTGTAAGCACACTGTTACCACATGACATACAGAACAAGGCCGCACCACCTTCAGAGAGCAGGACAGGCCACCTTTGACAGCTCCTGGGGGGAAAACGTACAACCTGCACGGTTTTATGGGTCACACGGGGCCATTCCTCCTAAGAGGGGGATATAACAGAGGAGGGTTCCACTGTAGCCATTTTCCAGGGAGAGCAAAAAAAAAACCAGTGGTGAGGAGAAACAGAAAAGGGTGCCTTGGCACTGCCGATTTGCTGTCGGCGTTTTGGCACAAAGCTTTCACGGGCTCCTTCTGGTCCACAACAAGGTAAAATTAAAAATATAAATAAAACGCGCGAGTCTTCAGGCTTGCACAAGGCTCTTGGTTGCCTATTTGAGGGCTGCTTCTGGGTTTCTCACCGACAGAAATGCTATTTTGGCGAGTGGGGGGGGCGGAGAAAAAGCGGGGTCCCCCCATGGGAAGGAGCCTTGACAACGGGGACCCCCCCCCGCCCTTCCCTCCGGCTGCTGCCCCGCGCACTCCAATCCGTGACTGAGGGAGGGGCCTCACCTTCAGCACCGGAGTCAGGTACTCGGCCACCTCCAGCGCCTTCCCCTTCACCGTGTTAATGACGCTCTGCATCCTGCCGGTGCTGCGGGCGGGGCCAGGTGGGCGCCTCTCGCCGCCGCCGGCCACCGAACCGCAAAGCCAGCCCAACTGCTCGCCCCGCTTCCTGCCTCCCTTCCGGGCGATCGCCGCCACCAAGGACTCCGCCCCCTCCCCCCCGTGCCTCCAATGAGGGTCGGAGGAGGGAGTCACGTGAGGGGGGGACCCTGGACACGGGATTCGCTCAACACACTCCCTCCTCCGTCCTGTTCTGAGGCAGACGCAGAGTCCCGCGCCCTGAAAGGTATCTCTTGCGCCTGCGCAAAGAGGGGGCGGGGAAGAAAAAGGCTCCCGGCTGCGGACGGAGATAGTCGCCAGTAGAGATAGGAAAAAGAAGAGTCGCACGATTTTATTTCTTCCCCTTGTCAGGTCACACACGTCGGTAGCACCTCAATCCTTATTGGCGCTCCCGGTCCCAATACATACAACAGCTTTGGTGTGTTTTAAAACCCACAGTGGGGCGATACCTTTATTAGGAGGAATAGATAATATCGCTCCCCCCCCCACAAAAAAACGGTATTGCCCAATTCCGTCCCCCTCAATACGGTTACTTTTTGTATGTGCTACTCTACACTTTTCCTATCTCTATGAATATTACCGTAGCTCTATGGCACCGCCTGCCTCTCCGACGTCGCTCGTGTCATGTGATCGAGCAGGAAGTGGCGGCGGCCGAGCGCTCTGTGCGCGTGCGTGAGGGGCGAGCGGCCAGAGGCTGGGGCCGGCGAGGAAAGGGATGTATGAAGAGAAAAGCAACAGCTGTCAGACAACGACACCTCTGGGAGGCTGAAGGTGCGAGAGGTGGGCTAGGAAGGCCCAGGGTCCTGAGTTCAAATTTCACCGCAGCTGCAGGATAATAGTAATAATAATAGTAATTATTATTATTATTATTATTATTATTATTATTTTGTTATTATTATTATTTTGTTATTATTTATACCCGGCCGATCTGGCTGGGTTGCCCCAGCCACTCTGGGAGGCTTCCAACACATATAAAAACATAATAATCATTCGGGGAAGGGAAGCTGTGATTTCCTGTAGCCTCAAGGTGCCTGTTGAGGCTGCCGGCTTGTCTTCTGTGTCTTTAGCAGCAGCTACATATACAGAAATGTAACAGGTAAAGATTTTCCTCAATTGAAGATAAAGCTATGCCAGAAACTATGTGTTGGGCTGTTTATAAAGGGCCTACCCAACAAACACTTTGCAATAAGTTGATAATAATACCAATCCATGTTAGAAGGTTGTACGGATAACGGAGATAGGTATCTAAAGTTCTTTCAACACTTGACCTGTGCTATATAAAGGATAATTACTTTTTATTCTATTACACATACCTGCACAAGATTGGCCAATTTGTTCATTTCAGTCAGTTCATGAAACAATTGGCCAATGTTGCAGTTTTGATTTCAGCTAGTTTTCAGGAGGAAACACACAACTGTGTGCAAGAGGGAGAAATGGAGAACAATAGTGTGAATTTGGAGGACGTGGAGTTATATCTGTTAAAATAATGTGTCGAGTTTCCCTTTCTTCCTATGCAAAATGCAATTGTTTGGAGTATAACTTAGTCCCCTAGACATTACTTGGCAGGTATTATCAAATAATGTTCTTTAGGATCCCTATCCATTCAACCCCTGGCTGTCAGCAGTAGGGCTTCATGCAGCGGCATAGCTGATGCCACTTCCAGAGCCCTGCCACTCTTGCTAGCCAGGGCAGAAGGTGGGAGGAGCAAAGAAAAATACCCTTTTGCTACACCAGCTCCTATGTTTTTATTGTCCAATTTTTTTAATTTGCAAATGATTTACAAATGCTTAGGTGGGCTGTTGTGTGTGTCTGTGTTGTTGATTTTGTTCATCACTTATGAAAATTTTGTTCATCACTTTTGAAATTGGAATAGCAATGCAAGAAGATTAGATTAGGGCTTCCAGAATATTGTTCAAGCATGTGCGGAAAAAACACAATTTCATGCAGGTTACGTAAAGCAAAGCACTAATAGCCTATTGGGTGCTGTCATGTTTACTAGTAATAAAACATATGCTGCTGTTTTTCTGAAAGGATCTACTTGATAAGTTTTTGCTTTGCTGTTCAAAGGGCACTGACAACAAGGCAGTGGAATGGAGTCCAGGTGCTGTAGTCAGCCTGCTCGGTGGGCCAAGCCAGCCATGTATACATTCCTTCTAGGAGGTACCTTTGTTACCTTGGGATCAAGTCGTATCCTTCTAATGAAATACTCTGCCAATGAAGGTATGCTAGAATATTTAATTCTATATGGATCACAACATGATTGATCAGCATGCTATCTGTCTTCATGCTCTCTACTAGCATGAGGCTACAATATTTTCAGGGAATGTAAATAGTCCTGATTTTTTAATCAGAATTACATGGCAATCTGTTTTCTTTCTTCAAAGCCATGAAGACCAGTTGTAATAAGCCCTCTGTGTAGTCAGATAACTTTTCTGTGACATCAAGCAGAACTACCAGCGTTTCTTTTATGTCACTTGATATATTTACCTGCTCCTTGTGAGGAAAAAGGTAAAAGAGCATGAGATGCATGATAATAGTGATTTGGGGGAGGCAGGGCAAAGTGTAGAATACAGAAGCCTTACCCCTTGAACCTCAAAGCCCTTTTTTAAATGTACCAAGCTTCCTAACAGCAACAGCATGAATATTTTCATGCATTCTTCGCAGCTGTATGGCCTGAAAATTTGGTTGTTGCATAAAAATGAAGGCAGCAGTTGCTGGCGTTCCAAATCCTACATCTGTGTTGAAGATACATGCACACACAGGCCACCTGTTGCTGGTTTTTTCTTCTTCGGTGTAGATATTTTTAACGTACTGTATACCCTCTGTTTTCTCAGATAACCAGTATGATTATCTTCCTGCAACTGTGAATGTGTGCTCGGAATTAGTTAAGCTGGTGCTCTGTCTGGTAATGGCACTCTGGGTCACCAGGAAAGGTAAGCTGTCAAGGTCGGGTTCTTACATGATATTTAGCTACAAGAATGTCCTCCCTAGTTGCTTGCTATGTATCAGTGGAATTTAGGCAGCTATAAGATGAATCTATCTTGTATTGTCTGTACTCACAAAATATGGGATCTGTGAGGATGCAGTGTTGCTCTGCTGAAAAGTACTGTTTTGGGAAGTGCTCCAGCTCAGTGGTGTGGGATGCATGCATGCAGATGGTTCTGTGTTCAGTCCCTGGCATCTCCAGGTAGGACTGGGAATGCCTGCTGTATAAAACCATGGAGTGGCATAGCTAGTCAGTGTGAACAATAATGAGCTTGATGAACCAATGGTTTGACTTTGTATAAGGCAGCCCTCTTGCCATTAGTAGTTAGTCACATGCTGCCTTTGAACTTAGGAGTTCTATAAAGCCACTGATAAACCTATTCTTCATGAATTTTACTAATTCCCCTTGAAAGCTGTGTAGCATTCAAAGCTATTTCTTGCCTTGTGGGCCGAATTCATGTTTCATCACATGATAAAAGTGCATACATCGTGACTTTTCATGTGGAGTCATTTTGGACTGGAGGTTTGTTTGAAATAGTTCTTTGAAAAACTTGAAGATTGCCACAACAGAGAGAACACTTGCAAAGTAGCCTTTTCCCTGAGGCACGCTATTTCACACAAATGCCTCAAAATGCTGAATATATGTGGTAAAGTTGCCATTTAAATGCCTTTAACACATTGGGAAATCAATCTTAGCAAGAAGATCAAGAACCCAGTGACTGGAGATTGGATTTCAAAGAACATGACTGCAAGCATTTAGTCAAAACATCTTTTCAGGAAAGCATGGTATAGTTTCATATTTGAGCCTGCCCAGGAGATTCCCAAACTGTGAATTTATTTATTCAAGGATTGTGCCTCATTAAACCTAAGAATAAGGGCAAAAGCTGGAGTGGGGGGCTTGTTCCCCTCCAGACATTGTCAGACTCCAGCTCCCATTAGCCTGAGCCAACATGGCCAATGGTAAGGGATGATGGGACTTGTAGTCCAGCAAAGTTTGGTGGGCTGCAGGTTATCCACCCTTGTGTAGATATGAAGCAAATTAGGAGTGTTAAACTGATTTCCCCCCTTTCTTCCCTATTTACTCCTTTTTAGGAGGTTATTCTCATAGTGGATTTGGCTGCAGCTCATGGAGGCAATTGAATAGCTACGTTAAGTGGTCAATTCCTGCCTTCCTCTATTTTCTGGATAACCTGATTGTCTTCTATGTCTTGTCCTATCTCCAGCCAGTAAGTAACACTTTAGAAATTCAATGTGCACTTTCTGCTCAAGGTTTTTGTAAACAGAGAATGTGTCCCATACCATACTTAACTATTAACTTGTACCAAGTTATGGTCAAGTCAACGAGACTGCAGGGAACCTCTTTTTTCACTTTTTAACCTGTTGAGATGAACTAACAATATCTCAGTAGCTGAACTGGATGCTTAGGGTAGGCTCTGCCAGAGCTACAGTACAGGAGGGGATGGATTAATCTTAAGGGAATTGACACCAGTCTTATCTGGAGTGTTGTGCCCAGTTATGACCCAGCACTACAGAGCAGGTTCAGAGGGTATGTATAGCCTAGGTTTGTTTTTGTTTTTAAATGGGGACAGTAGCATGTCTTTAAAACCTACAAGTTCAAGGATGGGCTATCTTCCCCATTTAATTGAGCCATGGTGAAAAAATTCCATGTGATATTAGTCATAGGGAAAAGAGCTGTGTTCTAGAAAGGTAAGAAATAAGAGTGGTTCAAACATAACAGTGGTTCATTGGGTTGGAAATAAGCATCATGCTAACACATTTCCCCAAAAAACTTGGATCTCCAGCTGTTGTTGGACTACAACTTTCATCATCCCTAGCTAGCAGGAACAGTGGTCAAGGATGATGGGAGTTGTAGTCCAACAATAGCTGGAGACCTAAGTTTGAGAAACACTGTGCCAACCCCTTCTAAAGAGCCACACTTGTACTGTAGAAAGCACTATATAAATATTCAAAATGAAACAACATGAAACCATAGTTTTCAGTCTCAGATGTAAGAGGAAATTATGGTTTCAAATAACCATGATGCAAGAAGATAGTGAAAGGAGGTGGGGAAGCACATAGGCACAAACATCACACTTCTTCTTATGTTATGCCTTTTTTGTCAATTGTCTAGTCTTTTAACATTATAAACCGCCCTGGGGTCATAAGGCAAAGAGCAGGATAAAAAGTTTTTCAGAACAAGTTCTCAGCTATTCTTAAGTCAGGTGAGAAGGTTTTTAGACGTTCTTTTTGCCGTTGCAAGTTATGTTTGGACTAAGAAGCCTCGGCTATGATATCAAGATTAAAAAAGCACCACTGACCTTCCTGATAAAAGGGCATTACAGACTGATTATCCCATTGCTAGGTTGCATTTGGCATGTAACTTTGCTCCTCAACTTCTTTTTCTCTAGGCCATGGCTGTGCTTTTCTCAAATTTTGTCATTATAACAACTGCTCTCCTGTTCAGAATTGTGCTGAAGTAAGTAGCAATGGAAGCATGTTTTCATTAGTCAATATTTTTCTTTCTTTCTAGTGTTGGTATTAGAATTCACCAAGATCTCTTTAAATCAGTTATAAACAAGAATATAAAGGTGTTTGAAATTTAAAGCAAGCCAAAATAAATTCAGATATGTATTAAGTCTTTATGTGTTAATGAGCATGCTATTGACGCTGACTGAGCTTGGTTCTTTTTCTTTGTTGGTTGTTCATAACAAAACACACGTGCTTTGGTCCCAATGAATGAGACAGAATTTCATTTGAGTAAACTTGCTTAGGACTGGACTTTCAATAAGCCTATGCAGCAGGTACAAATTCCGTCACCAACATTACAGATTAATTTGAAGCCAAGCACCGATAAGCCTCCTGTCCTATGTATTTAGTTTCCTTCAGGATTTCTGTAAGAGCTAGTCCTCAGTGTTTCAGATGGCCCTTGTGCATTTAGAGTCCCCAAAATGATGGCTTTAGTAGTCTTGTCATGATATTCTAGCTGAGCCATATTCTACATAGGGATGGATTCTCTGATATCCTTATGTCCGCCTTCAACAGTTTCAACAAATACAAAATAATTCAATCTTTATACAGTGGTACCTGTATAATAGGTTACATACGCTTCAGGTTACATACGCTTCAGGTTACAGACTCCAGAAACAGTACCTCGGGTTAATAACTTTGCTTCAGGATGAGAACAGAAATCGTGCTCCGGCGGCACGGCGTCAGCAGGAGGCCCCATTAGCTAAAGTGGTGCTTCAGGTTAAGAACAGTTTCAGGTTAAGAACGGACCTCTGGAACGAATTAAGTACTTAACCCGAGGTACCACTGTATTAGGTGAGAGAGATGGATGTTCTAAACTGCTGATTGAAATCCTGGTCCTTGAGTACAGCATACCTGCAGTTTTCTGCCTCCTGGTTTATGTGTTGTAGCACTGAAAATGTTACTTTTGGGGAGCTGAGAAGAGATCGTGTCTGTGCAGCTACCTCGGCAAAGAAGACGGGCAGCATATTTCTACCCACGACTTGTGCTGTTTGGGATTGACTTGCTGGATGGCTTTGCACCTGTCCGTGTACACTGAGAGTCTTTTTTTTTTTTTTTTTGTCTACACACAGGCGGCAACTCTCCTGGGTGCAGTGGGCGTCCCTGCTGATTTTGTTCCTGTCTATTGTCGCCCTGACGGCCGGGACAGGAAGCCACAAGCATAGCTTGGCCATGCATGGGTTCCATCACGACATCTATTTCAGCCACTCTAACAGCTGCCTGCAGTATGCCAGCCTGGAGGAAGAGTGCACAGGAAGAGAGAACTGCACGAGAACGTGGCTTTTCCCCAGCTTAAGCTGGAACATCACTGCTGCCACTGGAGCCCTGAGAACCATTCCCCTTGGGCTAGGACACCTGCTCATACTGGTGCAGTGCTTCATCTCTGCCCTGGCCAACATCTACAATGAAAAGATATTGAAAGAAGGAGGCCAGTTCAGTGAAAACATCTTTGTACAGAACACCAAGCTGTACCTCTTCGGAGCCATGTTCAACGCCCTGATTCTGAGCTTGCGCCCCGAAAACAGGCGCCGGATAGAACACTGTGGGTTCTTCTATGGGCACAATGCGTTCTCCGTCGCCCTTATTTTCGTCACTGCTTTCCTGGGGCTCTCTGTGGCTTTCATCTTGAAGTTCCGAGACAACATGTTTCACGTCCTGTCCGCACAGGTCACCACCGTGATCATCACCACGGTGTCTGTCTTCGTTTTTGACTTCAAGCCTTCCCTGGAGTTCTTCCTGCAAGCTCCTGTGGTGCTCTTGTCCATATTCATCTACCATTCCAGCAGCCCTCGATGCGTGGAATACACCGCTCAGTGGGAGAGGGGCAAAGTCGGTGGAGGGCCCTGGGAGCGCTCCAATGGGGTAAGGCTTGGGAAGGGGTTTGTTTTGAGTCCATTGCGTGGGCCAGCTCACACCAGCCCACCACCACTGCAGTTGCTTTGACGTAAGAGTTTGGATTTGATATCCCGCTTTATCACTACCCGAAGGAGTCTCAAAGCGGCTAACATTCTCCTTTCCCTTCCTCCCCCACAACAAACACTCTGTGAGGTGAGTGGGGCTGAGAGACTTCAAAGAAGTGTGACTGGCCCAAGGTCACCCAGCAGCTGCATGTGGAGGAGCGGAGATGCGAACCCGGTTCACCAGATTACAAGTCTTGCTCTTAACCACTACACCACACTGGCTCTCAGAGGTTTAGGCTTTAGTGGTTTAGCTGCAGGTCTACCCCTTTGCAAATGAGTGGCTCTGCTTCACTTGCTTGCGGTGCTGCAAACCCATGCTTTTGTGAGGCACCTGATGTCATTGTAGACATTTCCCAGCCACCCAAGAATGTTGGCTTGGTGTCATTGTAATAGACATCTGTAGAGCTGAGAAATGACAAAATGGGCTGGCAGCAAGCCGGCAACCTGACCCAAAGTTAACTGCGCTTACGACTATTGATTTCAGTGGGCTTAATGCTGTGTTGAATTATAGCCGCTTCTTTGTGCAAGTGGGCACCAGAGGGCGCTGTTGACAGTTAAAGCTGCTCTTGGGTAACATTTGTGCACACTTGAATGAATGCTTTATAGTGATAACTTGGAAGACCTATAGGAAGAGGGAGCTTTCACATCTGCATCTATGATCTTGGATTTCTGCTGGGTTAAGTTCGCAGATGCAGCTCCCCAAAACATGTGCAGGTGATTAAATGTTTCCATTAACAAATCATTTCATGACTGTCAAGTCAGAGCTTGCCCTGCTCCTGCTAGATGCATCTTTGCAGAATAATATGGAATACAGTTAAATTTTATTGTCCTGTTGCTGAAATCAAATTCTGGATATATCAGTGCATGTTAAACTCATCAGCAGTAGCCTATAAAAATATTATTCAATTGATACAAAAAGAGAGGAGTAAACAGTCTTACCTGTTAATACATACCAGAGCAAAAGTTTCAGCAGAGATCTAAGATAGGCGTAGTAGGACAAATGGAAAATATGTAGGATCTGTGCTCCAGGGTGCACTCAGATGTATTTCCCGCTGTATTTATTGAGGTAAGCATGCACAGAATTGTTGCCTTAGCATCCGAAAGAGAATTAAAACCCAGCTGCTCAGTTTTATCACTTTCACTTGATTGTTTCAAAGTAACCATTTGTTACAACTGACCTTGCATGATCTTCACTCCGATTATTTGCTCAGGATGGCAGTAAAGTTTTGCTATGCAACCTTCACAGGCAGCTGCTTGAGCTGCCACCTGCTGCCAGTTTCCACTCAGCCTTCCTGCTTGCAGTTCAGCTCCTAATTCTTAATAAATGGCTTGTAACAACAAATATTTATAGACCTTTTAGGCTTATAAAGTGTTCTTAATTCATAGGCATCCATATAAACTCAGAGCCAGCACCACATATTTGGATGACTAGGCACCTGGACTTCTTTGTGTCCTATTCTGGTATTTATTTGTTTCAGCATTGGATCTGATTCATCCTAGGGGGATTAACTTTAACTACGATGAATGGGTAGTTCAGAAAATGATTTTATAGTGAATTGGGAAAGAACATGCTTCGAATGAGACACACTGAAGCATAGCTTTGGCACTAGCAAAGGGCCTTTACGCCATATAATGCGAACAGGTGAAGGTGGGGGACACTGATCAGCCCAAGAGCTACAGTCTGTCCTGGGCAACCTTCTGAAGGACCCATACCTGGGGTGGGCATGGCCAGAGGCACCAAGTGGGTGGAGCAACAGGTGTGGCTCTTGCCTTTTTACAGTAGGCTATGCAGGTGGCACTGTGGGTTAAACCACAGAGCCTAGGACTTGCCGATCAGAACGTCGACGGTTCGAATCCCTGCGACGAGGTGAGCTCCCGTTGCTCGGTCCCTGCTCCTGCCAACCTAGCAGTTCGAAAGCACCTCAAAGTGCAAGTAGATAAATAGGTACTGCTCTGGCGGGAAGGTAAACAGCGTTTCCGTGTGCTGCTCTGATTCACCAGAAGCCAATAAAGCGAAATGAGCGCCTCAACCCCTGAGTCGGCCATGACTGGATCTAATGGTCAGGGGTCCCTTTACCTTTACCTTTACCTTTACAATCAATCCATGCAAAAGGCAGGGGTTTCTAGACCCACATATTTCCTTCCAGGCAAACAAGGCATTATCGCAGCTCAAGGGCACATTCCAGCCAGGCAAAAGCACTCAAGGAGAGTGCAGAGCCAGGCCAGCAAGAAGCGTGGCATGGGGAGGAATGTGACCTGGAGAGAGTCCCAAGGAGGCCTTGAAGGACAGCATTTGGCCCTCAGGCCCCAGGTTCTCCAGCCTCAACATAGATACATATGAATTATCCTATAAAACCAGTCTGCTAACTCTGGAGTTCTCTCTCTTTCCCCCAGTCACATGCCCCTGATTCCTGGCCGTAAAAATCCCCAGCTGAAATGAAAACATCTTGCAGCAGCTCCAAAATATACCCAGGTCAAGTGAAGCCCATGATTGTGGGTCCTGTTACAAGAATATTGCTGTCACTTCACAAAGCTGAAATATTTAGTGCTTGCTTCTTGTTTATTATCAGTTGAAAATGTTAACCAAGCATAGACTAATGTTGCCTTTTCGCTCTCTTTCCCCTTTCTGTAGGATGGAGAAGAACTCGAGAGACTTACGAAGCAAGACAGTGACCATGATTCAGAAGAAGAGGCCTTATAGCCTGGCTTTGGATTTTTGAAGTACAGACATTCTTATTTAAGAAAATGAAGTTTTACCCTGGGAGGTGGGGGGAGGTTCAGACCGTGACCAACAGGTGGAAGTTTCTTTTTTCTTGTCACTAAGGTGGGATTTTAATTTGTGTTTTCATAAAGCTGTGCAAGGTAATATATTAACTACTGTGAAGGGGTCTTGACGAGGAAAGGGACCTATTCATAAAGGATGATAATGCTATCCATAGCTCTTAATGAGGACTCCAGGATCAAACACAGGTGCCTCTGAATACCTGTTGTTGGGGATTAGCAGTCTTCATGTCCTTCTCATGGGCTTCTCATAGTCATCAGGTTGGCCATGGTGCGTAGTGGGATGCTGTGCTTTTGGTCTGATCCAGCACAGCTGCTCTTATGTACTTGACTTCTGTAGTTCATGAGAGTGAAGAATTCCTGCAGAAAGAGAGCGGTCAGCAATGGTTGCTAGTTCAGACTGCTTTGGATGAAGAGACGTAGAACTGGAAGCATCACTTGGAACTTTCTCACTTCGTTCTTTCACATGACTGTAAGAAAGCATTAACGCTACTGAAGTTAACCGAGGTACCTTGGTTCAGAGCAAATGTAAATGAAGAATCAGTAGATGAAGCCATGGTGGCTGTTCATCTTACAGTATTCTGGAGATAAGAACTGTCAAACTATTCACAATTGTATGCCACAAACATCTAAGGATTTACTCATATTTCAGGGGTACTCGAAACAGTGTCAAATGTGTCTTTACCACCATGTGTGTATGCTGTTGCCATGCATGGTTCCTGACACACATTTCTGTGATTTGCACAGTTGAAGAAGTGCATTTGTCAGACGCACAACTATGCTTTTAGATGTATATTTAAACTGTTTTACAGGAGCAGCTTTAAAGTATTGGGCCGTCCTCAGTGCTAGTCCTGCCCAGAGTAGACCCACTGAAATTACTGGATATAAACTAGTCATAGTCATTAATTCCAGTAGTTCTTCTCTTGGATAGGAGTAGCATTGGATGCCACTGGTACCGTGTGAAGTGGAGCTCAGTGGTGGATGCAGTTGCAATATAGTAATCCAAAGCTTACATATTGAAGAACACTATATACCCTCCTGGTGTTTATGGTGCTATGTCTTACACATGAAAATTAGGTATCCTTATACTTGAGCCTGAAAGTTGTTGTTGGGATATCTAATGCTGCTTCTAAAGCAAAGGTGGGAATGTTGTTGGGACTCCCAGCTCCCATCTGTTCTACCCAAAATTGCCAGTGGTAGAGTAATGGTAGAGTTGAAGTCCAGCAACATTTGGAGGTTCCCCACCCACGCCGTGTGGGCTCACAATTATTTTCTCCCCTCCTTGTCACAAATCAAAATTGTCATCCCACTGATGGATCCTTAGAACCCAATGCGCTTGTTCACATTTTCAAATGTGATAAGTACTGAATTAGGAGCACAGGATATGCACAAGTTCCTTTCATCTGTGTGCAGCCCTTTTACACGAGCTGTGAAACAAACCAGGAAGCTGCACTTAATCATCGCTTCCCATGACGATTCCATCTCCCTGACTATCGTTAACAGCTTCCAAATCAGCCAGGATTCAAAAGCCAACTTTAAACTATGGTTTCATATCCTGTCTTCTTTAGAAGTCACGAACCATATTTTCCTAGTTTGAATGTATCCGGAAGATGATACATTAACTGAAACTTCCTGGTTTGTTTCACAGCTCGTGTAAAAGGGCTGCGCACAGATGAAAGGAACTTGTGGCTATACTGGCCTATTCTTGCCACCTGAAATGGCAAGCTGCAGTGTCTCTCCATATTTGATTTTGGCGTAAGTGCCCACTCTGCCTTTTGTCCCTTAGTTGTCTCTTGTCCTCTTTAATGCCTGTCTCTGTGTAAAATACAACTTTTCTATGTACTACAACTGTGTAAAAGTGCAGCACAGGGACAAAAATCTGAGGGATAAAATAAAAAGTAACAAAGAACAATGTTATGAATATAGGCTTAGAACTTTTAACGATGCCTGCAACCCTTTTGTTAAGTATGATTCAAGGAAATGCATGTTTTGTAATTTAACTAGGGTTCATTCAGGGATGAGACTATGTATAAAGGAAATAGTATGAACAGAAATGGGGCGAGGAGGTCGGGTGTTTCTGATTTCTTTTCTCTCGTATTTTTTTTTGGGGGGGGCTACAATATAATTTGAAAATCTTGGTAATACTTGAACTGTCACAGCTTCAGTTTTACACTTCCAGCCCAAGTCCCTATTTGCCAAAAAACAAAGAAACCCAGCAACAAAGCAGTGGGATGGGAAGAAATACAGGCCCCTATCTTGCAGAAGTAGATAAATACTCCAGGAAGTGGTGATCTGATCATATAAGCTGCTGCTTCTTATTGCACAGATAACAACTCATTTTTGTGTCTGTTGATGGAAAGGTGCAGCTTCTGTGGGTTTCTCAAGACTGTTTTATGACACTCCTAGAACTCAAAAGTATATTGGAACAAGTCTAAATGGAGCATTCCTTTGAACCTGGCTTTTTTATTTGAACAGAGTTTGAAATAAGGAGCTAATTGCTCCTAAGAGCAGCTTTGGAGCAGGTGTGGTTTCTGTGAACAGTGGTTTTGATTGTGCTTTAGCTCCTCATTTGCATTTGTGATAGCCTTGCTGGTAAGACATCTGTTCCGTTGTTTGCTAGTGTAACAGAACAGGAGCTTCCTGGTGCACACTCTTTTGTTGTTGCTATTCAAGTGCATTCATTAAGGAACTCTGCCTGATTCCCTTATAGTGCCTGGTGTTAACCAAAATGTGGGACCTCTTTGTGGTGTTTTCATTGTTTTACAGTCCACACGGCCAAATAAACTACAACGTAAATGGTTTTGGATTTTTGTGTGTTTGTGGGACGTGGGTGGTGCTGTGGTCTAAACCACAGAACCTAGGACTTGCCGATCAGAAGGTCAGTGGTTCAATTCCCCGCAACGGAGCGGGAAGGCAAACGGCATTTCCATGCGCTTCTTTGGTTCGCCAGAAGTGGCTTAGTCGTGCTGGTATGCTGGCTCCCTCGGCCAGTAAAGCGAGATGAGCGCCGCAACCCCAGAGTCATCAGTGACCGGACCTAACAGTCAGGGGTCCCTGACTGGGGAAAGAAGACGTTTATGGATGATAAAGTAGAAATCCAAAGCTTATTTTTTACAAAGTGGCAATAACACGAATGGGTATATATGCTGCCAGTAACTGCATATGAATACAGACTGTTCTGTTAATGGAGTTGCTCAAATTGCTCCACATGCATGCAACTCACAAGTTGGGTATCCACTTTATCCCAGGTATTATTAATACCTTGGATACGCTGGAGTCTCCTGGGGCAAAAGAGGAGTAAAGCCTGTGGTGACTTGCCCAAGCAAATAATGCCCTTAGTTGTCCCTTTATTTCAATCCAGGACACAGCCCAAAGAAAGCTAAAATACTGAAAAACAGCTTAACCTGTAGACCAACCCACATTTTATAACAGTCCCCTGTTAGCCAAGGATCATACAATACAGGGAGAACAAACATTTCTCTAAGAATACTAATATAGGACCAGAGGTTTCATGGTAACCTTTCCTGTGCCCAAATCTCCCCTGCAAATCCCTGCATGGCTATTGTGTTATATGTGGGGTGGGATAGAGTACTTTTGTTGCCATGATTGGAAAGAAACCAAGCTGCAGCAAAAAACTACCTAGGATAATTTTGGGGAGGTGCTGGAAGGCTTAAATTTCTCCTGCCTTTCAGTCAGTCCCCTTCAGATGTCCCCCTGCTCCTCCATTCATATTAAATGCAGACATGTTGAGAAAGCACATTTTTGTCAGTGTAACATGTAGTTCTGCCCTAGGAGAGAGGAAACTTTGCTTTGTTTGGCTTGTGTGAAATTTGATTTTGTTAAAAATATTTCCAAATAAAGATTCCAGATGCTTATTTTCATTAATAGTACAGTGGTATCTTGGTTCTCAAACTCAGTCCGTTCAACTTCCAAAACGTTCCCAAACAAGATGCAGCTTATGATTGGCTGATTGGCCCCGGAAACAATGCCGACAGCCAAAACAGATGTCCGGCTTCCGGAAAATGTTCACAAACTGGAACAATTCTGGGTTTGCGGCATTCAGGTGCTGATTTGTATGTCAACTAAGCCGTTTGGGAACCAAGGTACCGCTGTAGATAGCTTGCTTTGCAAAGGAAACTCCTAGTACCAAAAAATAAAAAATAACACCCACCAAAAGAGTTAGAGCTTGAACTTCTGTTGTGCAGTTTACTTTTAGTGCTTTCCACTGCATGTAATGTGCATTTTAATTGCTTGGGTCTCCTCACTTTGACCACAATTACAACTGTCCTTGCTAGTATGCTTCCAGAAAGCATTTGTGAGGCCATTAGCTTCAGATTACATTTCAGTTAAAGAAGCAAAAGGCAGAGAGATTTTTACTTAAACATTCCCAGAGAATTTCCTCCCATAAAAGGTCTGCACTTATAAATTTGCCTAACACAGCCTGAAGATCGACATTAAACAGGAGTAGTTAGACTTTCAAACCACATATTTTGGGCTGTATTCAACTAACTCATTGTGCTAGCAGAAGCCAGTACAATTTTCACTTTCCCCTCAATCTCCCTCCCAAATCTGTTGCAAAGGGTTGGGAGAATCCCCAGAAATAGCATTGGGCGGGTGGGAGGAGGATCGGGGACATTGTTTCAAGCAGACATGCTTGCATTTAAAGAACAATAATCTTACTGCTATACTGAATACAGGTCTCTGTCTCCACTTGTGCCTGTGCTTGAATATCAGGGGAAACCCTCACTTTTCTGCTGTGTTTTGCATTCCTCTGAAGTAATTTATAATTGCTATTGGCCTGGTTTGCACATAACGGTAAGCCATCATTTGTTTAACGAAAGTGTGGATTGTTTGAACACCTGAGCCCAGCACAACGGGCGAATATAAAGCCATTGGTATGTTGTTGCTTTATGAACCATGGCTTGTTTTAAATTTTTAAAAAGTAGCCAGGAATTTGATGTTATGTTCAAACCCAACACCTTTGTTTAGCCATGGCAACCCCACCACAAGATGCTTGTCAAGCTACAGAGGCATGAGTCAAGAGCAGATGGAAAAGTAACCAAGCTTTGGAGAAACAAATCCTGCATTGCAGGGGGTTGGTTGGATTGGGGTGCCTTCCAACTCTACAATTCTATGAATTCAGGCTTGTTTGCTTATCTGTGAGATGACTCAACAATTCCATGGCATTCCTCAGTACCATGAAAAAATATACAATGTAGCCACAGCACTGCAGAACTCACTTAAAAGTTACCTGCACATGTTGTCCCATAACTTTCTTTCTAGGAAGGCTGGAGACCGTGGTAGTAGTAAAGCAGCTCAGAGTCTGGGACACCTGCCCAGGTGTGCCACTAGAAGCCTTCATAGGTACTATGGCACCTTCGGGCATGTTATGTACTGAGTTGAATAGGATCCAAAAGGCAGCAGTCTGATTAGTCCTAGAACAATAGGATTCAGAATGCAGCAGTCTGATTGGTCCTAGAACAATAGGGTTCAGAATGCAGCAGTATGATTGGTCTACAGGAGCCACCCAATCCAGCTCCAGGTGGTAGTGAATCCGCAACCTGATTGGCCTACAGGTGAATCCCGGAATTAGCCAATCACATGGGGCCCATTGTGTAAATAATGTATATAAAGCAGACATTCTGGGGGAACTTCCATTCCTCCTCACCACTATGAGCTGAATAAAGAGCATGAAATCCACTCTCGACTCCAAGTATATTTCAGGGCATCAGATTGGCAACACTTGGTCTGCTGAGAGGGCTCACGATTGAAATATGTGGTACGTTGAAACAATAGCCCCTGGCATAAATTCCTTCAAGGTGTCAATTTATAGGAATGCTGTTCCCAGGGGGGTGAAAGCAGCAGAACTTGCCCTAGAGCTGAGATGAGTCTTTGAGCCCTTTTGTTAATCTGCTAATCTACTGCTGATTTCTGGTTTTTTTGTTTGTTTGTTTAGGTTTCTAGGATGCATGTCTCAGTTTCCTTAAAGAACTCTCTGAGAATGGCTCAGCTTTCCTTGCCAAGGCAGGAGGATAACTTAGAATAGGGAGAAGATGTCTCCCTCCTTGTAAAGTGCTGTTATTCCACCTCTTCTGTTCCACAGGCAGGACCTTCCCTGAGCTGAATGGCTTCCTGCCTTCAAAGGGAGAAAAACTCTTAACAAGATTAAAGAGGCACAGCTAAAGTAGCAACATGGTTGGCACAAAATCATCTCTCACTGTATTATTTCAAACCTTTAACAATCTCAAGTTTTCCATAACAGGTGAAACCATTATACTACAGAGCTGGCATGTTATAAAATAAATCATTCTACCCCAAACATTTTTTTAATTAAAAAAACAACCCTTTAACATTAGTTTTTCTAAAAGGATTTCTTTTGAGCGGCAAATTTTGTAATATGATCCACCATTCCTCCACTTCAGCAAAAATTCACAACATTTTCTAATAAATATTTCCTCCCTCGGCATGGGGAAACAGGAAGCTATAGGAGTGTTAGTGTCTTATTTTACAGTTTATATTCTGCCTACAGTACAATGCCCATCACTGGAGTCAGGGTGTGTGGGGTTTGTGGGGGATGGGGGTGTTTCTATACATACATAGCACCAAGATATACCTTCAGATTAGAAGGGCTCCAGAATATAAAGGAGTCTTTATTCCATAAGGCACCAATGATACTGGCTTGACCTATTTCACATCATGCGTGTTATAGAGAAGGCCAAAGTCCAATACTTTAGTAGTCCCTTGACTGAACGAGGGAAGAAAAACATGGTCAGGTGACCATCAAATGCTTCCCACATCTGGCTGCTTGTGGTCTGAATGGCTACTAAGATGAAAGCAGGGTGCAGATAAAGGTTAAGTTCCTAATTTCAATAGGGGTATCCATGGTGGTAACTTTCATGATGGCGGTAATCATCTTGGTAGCCTTCCTGGTACCCTTGGTGATAACCATGGTATCCATACCCGGCGTATTCGTCTTCTGGGCACCGCATGCCAAGAGACTGCTGGATGGCCATCTCCTGCCGCCGAAGTTGCATAGAGTCAATCAAATCGTACACAATCACCATGGACCACATTGGGGAAGGGTACCAGGATTTGACGTTCCCGTCTTTTCCAACCAGAAGCATAGAGAAATATTCGGGGCTGATCTGGAAATAATTGCGGATGTCTTTCACCAAATGAGCAGGGAGCTCTTCCCTGTCCACGCTGGAGCTCCCTAGGAGGAGACGGAGATTAGGAATAGCGTCAGCATCTTATGACACACAGACAAGTCATTCTTAAAAGCAAAATATATATTCAAGCGTACTATATATGCAGCTGCAGTAGAACAGGCTGGAGGCATGGTGGTGGTTGAGAGGACTCTGGGCAGCCAAGTGGACATCATTTCCTGCCCACAGCAATAAAAAGCAAGATGCCTTTTTTTGGAAAATAGTCAGGTTTGCACATTAACCTCACTGTGGGCTGAAAGTGTATCCACTAGGATCTCGTTTCCTCAGTGCTCAAATTCTTTGGCTTTCCAGTGGCCTTGGGAAGCAAACGGGGCTCCATTTCTATTCTTGGATATGTGTGGGATGCAGGTTAATAAGGGGAGTGTGTGTTTTTGGTTTAAAAGGGAGTGCCATTGAGCTCCTCTAGTTCAGTTGAACTACTCGTGTTTATGTAACTGAGTTTTTCCAACTGGGAGAGAATTGTGCCAGCTTGTGGTATCTCATTGCTTCCCCCCACCCCTTTCACTGCATGTAGTGCCCTGAATTATTTTCTCCTTATATTGAATTATAGCATGAAAGACTTGAGGAAGTACGATAATTTTGTATGTTGCCCGTTTTTTCAGTTGTTACATATTGTTAATCTAGCTGGTAACTTTAAACATACTGTGTGTGGGTGGGTGTGGGTGTGTGTGCGCTTCTCCAGAGGTTTTGAGGTATTATGTTTGAAGAGGAAATATCAACCTACGCAGAAGTCATGGGGGCCGTGCCTTACCATCCCTATGCATGCTGACCACACTGTGACCCAATCTCATTGAGTCTTCTACTCATGTTAAACTGAATGCAGCCAGAAGCCCTCTTCAGTTCTTCCTGGCTCAACATAGGAAGGTCAGGGACCAAGCAAGTGGGATAGGGACTTTGGCAGCAAGGTCAGTATGCACAGTGTGCCCTATTTCCTGTTAGGGCATAACGCCTGAAGAAGACTACAGCTGAGGAAGGCTGTTTGTTTTTTGTCCTCCTGGCTTCAGGAAACTTCCAAGGCAACTTAATAATAATGTTGGATAAATACAGAACATAATAAATTAAGTTTAAACAATCACTGTAGGGGCATGCTTTTCATACATCTGTTTGCCCACTAAAACAAACTATGGGAAGTTCCACAGTGGGAAGTTTCTTAAAACAATTTCTCAAGTGTTGTTACTGGGATACTGCATGTTCCATGATTTGCGCAAGATAGGACTGTGCTGTAGCTTCATGTGTGACTCTCATTCACGTTCTATGGCCTTTCTTGCAGCCACAACTCAAGACCCATTTGAGAACAACTTCTGAAAATAAACTTACAATAATATGCATTCTACTTTTTAAAATAATAATAATTGTGATACATCATACAGGTGTATGGCTCAGAATGATAGGCACACACAGAGCTGTCTTACAAACTCAAAATAATTTCTCACCATTGATTGGATACAATTCCAGCATTCCACCAATATCTTCTCCCACACCTAACAGCTTGAGGACAGTTATGTGACGCAGACCTGTTAAAACAAGAAGGGTGTCAAAGACTGATGCAAGCTTTTTCTACTAAGTGAAAGGCAAACATTAATGTACTGCAAAATGTCAATACATTCTCAGATGTACACCCACCCACAATTCTATAAGCTCAAAATACAGGAGGCTGACATGCAGTTTCTTTAGGAACATTGCATAGATTTGCCCAAATCTATGGATGGAAGATGCTCTTTGCTAATGGTTTTAGAAGGCTACAGAGGAACCATGATCAGGCTAAAATTGCGGGGAGGTTATAGATTTCCTCCTACCTTCCCCACTCCCAATAATTTGAGCACAGATTCTAAACTTAGAAACTGTTATTTTACAGCGATCAAAGAAGGTACTAAAGAATCACTTGATTCAAGCAGTCCACAAGGATTTGAGGAGGCTCATTCCCTGCTATGTCTTGACAAAACAGATGTTGGAGGCTAGCCTGATGTCTGCTTTAGACTACAACCACCATCAGCCCCAAAACATCTGGAGGACACCAGGTTGGCACAGGCTCTTACAGGCAATGAAATGCTGAATGCCACTCAATTAGGTCTGCGATTGTATGCCCAGTTCTCATGCACTATGCATGTGGAGGCTGCCAACTTCTTCTACTTGATCACATAGACAATCTCTCCATGCCAGCACTAGACATTTTTGCTGGCATGCAAAGCTCTTCAAATGATCAGACTGGTACATGTTCCAAACCTTGCACAGAGTGCACACAAGCAATTTTTGGCAGCCGTCACATCCAGGTTGCCATGGGTAAAATTGCTTTTAGATGCACCCCCTCATACTATACATCCCATGAAAAGAACAGGATTGCTGTAGCAAATGGTACTATCCAAATGTATAGGGTTATGAGTAGTTAATAAGCTAAATCTGGCCCATGTGCTTGAAGGTCCTCACCCTGGTGCAAAGGACTTCAAAAACAAACAAAACCAAGAGTAGTTAATAGCTTGAAAGCAAGCATATGGAATACACTCACCAAAATTGCAGGCTTGCCCTGTAAGGGCTGCAAGCTGCTGTGAATATGCCCAGTCTTCATCATTGGCAGCAGATATCACTAGCAACCTTCTCCTCCATCGGAATCTGGAATGAGAATAGGTGGAGAAAATCTATTCACAAAGATTATTTCAAACTGAATTTAGTCCTATTGGTTCTAGTGGGTATCAGATTTAAGTTGTGTGGATCCAACAGACTGCAAACATGAGGAAGCAATTGTGCTCAAATGTCTTTGAAATGCCATTTTAGGTTTCAGGTTATTCTGTTCTGCTGTCAAAATTTCAAGTTTTTTTCCTAGGCAGGCAGAACTAATGTAAATGAAACACTTTATTCCATTTGAGCTTCCCCACACCTCTCCTTTGAAGATCACCTTCCATTGCTTTATTCAGGAAAGTGAATGAGTGTGGGTTATTTTGTACATTAAAAAACAGAAGAGCCAAAGCTAACTATATAGAGAGAAATGTACAGAGTAACATGTGCCGTTTCAAAGCAGGAAATGGTCTCTTAAACAGCTACAGATGTCTTACATATGGAACCTCTGCGCTCCTGTTTATACCTACCGGTATCTTCCTGACCTTTCCCTTTCCCTTCTTTAACAGTATGTGTGCTCCCTCTCCTTCCTCCCCCAATTCATTAAACCTGACAATCCCTTAGTCATTTTATTAGTTGTTACCACATAGTCCTATGCATGGTTAGGTAAAGATAAAGGGACCCCTGACCATTAGGTCCAGTCGTGGCCGACTCTGGGGTTGTGGCGTTCATCTCGCTTTATTGGCCGAGGGAGCCGGCGTACAGCTTCCGGGTCATGTGGCCAGCATGACTAAGCCGCTTCTGGCGAACCAGAGCAGCGCACGGAAACGCCGTTTACCTTCCCGCCAGAGTGGTACCTATTTATCTACTTGCACTTTGACATGCTTTCGAACTGCTAGGTTGGCAGGAGCTGGGACCGAGCAACGGGAGCTCACCCCGTCGCGGGGATTCAAACCGCCGACCTTCTGATCGGCAAGTCCTGGGCTCTGTGGTTTAATCCCACCGAAATCAATGGTACGTGCTCTCAAGCATGTGTGTTTAGAACTGGAGTCTGAGACTGGGTTCTCTAACTTGAGACAAATTAGGAGCCTGCCTCTCTGAAGCTGGAGGGTTTTCTCTCCCCGCCCCCCCCCGGCACCACCGGTTGTTCACTTTGCTGGGACTTGACATGCAAATTAAGAACAATCAACATCATTATTTTGAATGCTTTTCCCAGAGAAGCAATGGCTGAGAAATTATGCTGCTGCCTGCTGTTTCATTCAGGGGGAGAGGTAATTATAGAAAACAAATTAGTACTGCCAATGCTCATAGAAAATGAGAGGTCTCTCTCCATTACAATCAGTGAATGCCCATTTTGTAGGGGTGGAGGTGAGGATAATAAACATGATGTTTGGAGATATTTCCATTTATAAATGTTCTTATAAGTGGTTATTTCTAAATGTACTTCCCTCACTCTGTGCTCAGTTTTAATTATTAGGTATCTAACTTTAATTACTAGATATTTAATTGCAAACAAAATTGTGTGGTTTCCCCATTGGTAGAAACGTAGGGTTGTATCCAATGCTAGTCTTACTATGAATAAACCTACTGAAGTGAATGAACATGACTTAGGTCTATTAATTTCAGTGGATATTCGTTGGAAACAATAAACAGGTCTGAACTCAACCACCTCTCTGTTTTGGAATTAACTACTACGAAGATGATTGCGAGTTTTTGACCAGAGTAATCAGTTAATGGAAAATACATGTTCAACAAGTGCTTAATATTAAACCAATTTGCATTATTAAAGAGCTCTCATAGCCACAGGTGGGCTTTAGGAAATACCTGGACAAAAAGTTTTCCAGGGACTGTTTCTTGTCATCTTTGCAGGTAATGCCGTCACGTTTCTGCTTTTCCATATCTTTGAGACGTGATTGGAAGGTGTCAATCAAATCAAAAACAGACTTCATTGCTATGGGCACTTCATAGTATTGCTGTGAAAGGAAACATTGAGAAACGGTTTGATTGCAAACAAATCTCTTAGTCTCTGCTTTCCCACTGAAAGTTAATGGCCAATGTCATTATACTGTCAGCTTCATTCTTCCTGACAGATTAATACTGACGGGTCTCAGACATGGTTGAAAGCATGTGAGCGAAGCAGGTCTGGTTCTGGTCGGGGAATTCTGTGTCTGCCATTTTGAGTTCCATGATGAAATAAAAGTCGAGTATATGCAAATAAAGTCATGTTCATGCTACTGAAGATTTTTATAGTGAGTGCCTTCTGTCACTTTGCAGGATCATTCTGTGGTAGGAGCTGAATGCCATGAAGGAATGGATGAATCTGTAAGTTTTGGTTTCTCGTTCATCCAATCTTTAATTCAATTCACCACATTTCTGTAGCAACTTGCATTTTAGAAAATCTTCATGAAATTCCTCAGTATTTTAGTGTTAGTTTCTCCATATATATATATATATATATATATATATATATATATATATATATATTTGTATCCAGTTTTGACTGCATTTTTGTAAGCATTTCCTGATAATATAATGCACTATTGTATATTATTTACCCTCATTTATGCATTTTTGTGCAGACTTTCTCCAAATATGCACTTTTGTAAACATGTTTTGGTTCAGGAACTGCATTACAATATTCGGAGAAGTGCAGATTTTGAAGGATTATTATGTTGGGCTTTTATATTGGTTCAATAAGTGTGAATTAGGTAGTTTCTTATTAAAATGCAACCAAAATCAAATTATTCCTCCATTCCTAATGCCACGACCTGTAAGCATACAAGTGAGCATTTCCCCACCAAAATCCCTGATTCCTACCATCTGGATTTGGGTTCCATGATTCCTACCATCTGCAACTTCTTTTGCCTCTTCAGGTACTAGCACAGTTTTTTGTTCCACTCTGTCCTGAGTCATCCCCACTCATGAATCTCTCCTGCCCCAGGCTAATATACTTCTCCCTACCTTGGCCCTCATATCAGTGTCAGTTAGCACCATGAAGAAGTCATTGTATGTCATTCCATATTCTCTCCTCAGCTCATTGATGAGACGCTGGTCCACGAGGTCTTCATCCTCTATCGCTTTCATGGGCTTCTCATTGTCTTTAAAGGAAAACAACATGGAGATTAGTGCCTAATCTCAAACAAGCCTAAATCACTTTTGAACAGCAAGGGAGGGAAAGTTCTTCCATTCACCTTCTGTTCAGACTTACCCACCAAATCATACTGATTTAGTCTTTTCGACAGGGAAGTGAGTAAAGTTTTTAAAAAACATTACTTCTTCCTAAACAAGGATTTTGAGCACCATTCATATATGAAGCTGCTAATGCAAAACAGCCCAAATAATAGAAGGGAGACCAGTGAGAACCTTGACACCATCAACCCAGAGACATAATGTTAGATACTTAGGTTGCAGCCCTGTACCCATTTTCCTGGTGTTAGGTGTCACTGAACTCATTGGATCTTATTTCTGAATTGATTTGTATAGAATTGTGCTGTTTGTCAGTACAAAACTTACATCAATCAAGGGTGTATAAAGTGTTTACTTCCTTAAGGTTTTGGTTTCTTTAGGGTGCGTAAGTCCATGGAAGGCTAGACTACACAAATCACTTTTATAAGGCTTCTGTACAATATGCAAGTTAATGCCACAAGATGAAACCAAACAGAGTAGGTCAAAAAGCCAACCAGAAATGCCATGGGGGGGGGGGGAGAGAGAATTGGTGAGAGATTTCATGGGATGGGGGTGCTAAATTCCAGGATCTATTTTAAGCTTCTGCTGTTCCCTATTCAAAGTTGGTATTTCAACACTTTAAACTAATTGAGGCCAAGTATGCTTGTTTGTTTATGTTTACACAGCAGTGCAGCTCTTGCCCGTGAATAAGATATCAAAAAACTTTTTTATCTGTATAAAGCATCCTCATCATTCATTCTTTCTCAGACCCTCACAACCTGAAAAAAGAACTCCAGTGGTGTAATTCTCCCCTGCAAAGAGGAACACCCAAAGAGCAGCCCAAATCCAATACTTGGAAACATTAGGAAATCAGTGTGTTTTGAAACATTATGATTACGAAGAAAGGCTGCATCTGTAACAGCCTACATTTATGCAATTTCAAAAGCATTCAACGGTAGCCCAAATCTGCGTTTACAGCTAAATATCAATTTCTGCACTATTTCATGCACTCCTATGTAAACAGGAACACTTAAGAGCACGTGAATCTTTAGGTTACCATCTAAACTATTCAGATAAATGAGGTTATACTGCAATTAAACTATCAAACTTTCCAAGGACTCATGACAAATGAACTTTGCCTCGATGTGAATTTTATTAGTTTATCGTTATTGTTGTATTGGTTTCATACAAAACCAATCAAACATGTCTTATAAAACTTTATAAAATTGTCATTGTTTCACAGCAAGAATGTAAGGTTCACTGAATGACAAGTGTGAACACAAGGACAAAGGTCAATTACTTCTTTTTTTAACACTAGCCAGTCAGGTTTGTGTGTGTTAGATAATATGAGCCTATAACCAAAGACCTGCAAAATAAGCTGGACACTGAGCATATGAGCAGAATCAAAAACCCTGTTTAAGTGTTCATCTTTATTCTGTCCATGGGTCACACATGCACCCCCCTCCTCAACTGAGAGTGGGAAGGTCTGAAGGGGATTGTAAGCACATTCTTCTGAATGGGCTTACGGTCCCCCCTGTGGCTAGGAACCTACATCACAGAGGGCTCTTGGTCACAGGAAAGCCAAATGCCATGTTTAGTTGAATGCATCTTCAGAACTTTCCACTCATGACAAGGTCAGAGGTGGAGGGGGCCATGTGGACAGCCCAGTAGCCGCTCTAGGAATAATTAAACACCTGAAAGGGGCTATTATACAAAGATCTGGAGATAGGAGATGTTCCTAGTCTTGAACCAAATGACTTCCTGGCTTATGGCATGGCAAGGTCACAATTCTCTGCTTTCTGCCGTTTCACTGACTTGACAGACCAGCACAGTGATGCTCCAATTATTTGAACTTTTTGCCATGGAAAACCAAACAGGGGAAACAGTGGCGTAGCGTGGGTTGTCAGCACCCGGGGCAAGGCAAGTAATTTGCGCCCCCTAACCGTGGATTTGCGTCCCCTAACCCTAACCCCCAGATGTTGCACCCGGTGCGGCCGGCCCCCCTGCACCCCCCACGCTACGCCACTGGGGGGAAATACCAACTATGCAAATACAAAGGGTGGGAGAGGGAAGAACCATATTACCACAAAGGGACTCTCAGGGTTTTTGATTTCTTTTTTTTAAAAAACAGCACTAGTTCCATGCCTCTATTGCCTAGAAAGAAAGGAAAGAAAAGAATTTTCAACCTAGCTGGAAGTGGTCGATCTTCATGCGGCTATTGTTCACGGTGCCAGAGATGGTGATCACTGAGATTTTTCTAGTTGCCATTTTGCAAAAGCTCTCCAGATACTCATCTCTCTGTTGCACATACATGGTGCTGTCAAGCTTGGGAGTTGTGATCAGCTAAGAAGATGACAGAGAACAGAAGGTTTAGGTTGTTGGTTTTTGAACCGTGTTAGTATCAGAAGTCATACATAGATAATACTCCCAGGGTATTCACAACAACTCGTAGACAATGGGCTGTATATAATGCTAGCCCTACTCAGAGTAGACCAAATAATGAGCCTAAGTTGCTCCTTAATTTCAATGGGCCTCCTCTGAGTAGGACTAGCACTGGATGTAGCCCTGAGGCCTGGCCTACATAATATATTTGCCAGAGGGATCTGCTTCTGTCCTCCCATCTAGAATGTTTAATGCAACTCTCAGCTTCCCATATGAGTCAGAGCTAATTACATACACTTTTATCCAAAGCTGCACTTATGCATGTGTGTGGCCATACCCTCCCCAGCAAAAAAGTCCCCCCAAAACACTCTAGAGCAGAGGTTTTCAACCTTTTTGGGCCCACGGCTCCCTTGACCAACTACATTCTTTCTGCGGCACCCCTATGCGCTTAGGAACCCAGTTATGTCACCCCTTGCCTGCAGAGCTGGCACCCCCTCACCCCTTTTCAAACACCCTCCTTGGGGAGTGTTCCCTCAGCCTCCTCTCCCCTCTCCTTGAGAGTCCTCTGGGCAGCCACAGGTGCTTCCATTGGTCTCCGAGCTGCCCCCCCAGCCCCAAAGAGAGGGGCCTCCTTACACTGCCCCACAGGGGGACTGGGAAGCACCCTCTGGCCAGCCCCAAAGGCACTATTCGCCTGAGGAGCTTGTAGCCAGGACTGCCACAATGAACAGTGGGAGGCAGAGATGAGAGAGGGCATCAGAGGAGGGAGAGAAGGAAAGGGGTACAGAGGCTAGTGTTGCCTGTGGCACCCCTGACCATCATCAAGGCACCCGAGGGTTGAAAACCACTGCTCTAGAGTGTCCCCTGATCCCTCAAGGCCAGTTTTCAGGGGGGAGTGCCCTCCACCCTCTGCACAGTAGAATATTTGTCTCCAAGCCAGAGGGAGTTTTTCTGCCGCTGCTGTATGTCAGTGATGGCTTCCAAAAGGGATGACAAAATTATCTATGCTGATCACCTAGCAAGTGCAATGCCTACCCCAGCCCCCAGATTTCCTATGTAAAACAATTAAACAATGCCTTAAAGATGTTGCAAATAAGGATAGGGTGTGTTATACGTGGCTGTTTAAGTACACAGTGGAAGCCGCGGGGAGTGGGGGAGGTCTTTCAGAAAACTATTAACTGAGGTAAACCCTAACAACATATGTCACAATCACCTATCTGCTACCAAACCACATTCAGGGTTGGTGTATTGATTTACAAAGCCCTGAACAACTTGGGTTCAGGATACCTCAGAGATCACCTGAACACATCTATCCCAGCTCAGTCACTGAGATCATCTGCAGGAGCATCTTTGCTCCTTTCCTGTGTTGGTGAGGCTCGTTTGACAACAAGAAACTGAGCCTTGTGTCATTAGCCCAGTCCTGTGGAACTCCCTGCCCATAGAGATTCAGCAGGCACCTTCTGTGCCAACTTTTAAAGGCCTGCTGAAAACTTCCTGTACCACTGGGTATGCAGGCAATTCAGAGTACACCCCCACACAATGATCGAATGTTGATTGTTTTTAATTTGTTTTGCTTTTAAATTACTTTTAACTTTTTCTGGTTATATTGTTTGGTTTTATGTTGTAAACCGCTGTGATACAGCTTTATGTTGCAGTGGTATGTAAACATATTTTTTTTATAAAGAAAGAAAATTAGCTTTTTGCATTATGTGGCAACTTACTGCAGGCCAGAAATTCCAGGGGGAAATAGCCACTGCTTAACCTTTGAGAAACACCACAGTCTCCTCACTGGGAACACCCTCGCTTGTGTGCTTGTGCTAAGCCAGTTCGATATGGTAATGCACTATCAACCTTTTGCAACTGGAACTTTAGATAAAAGTGGTGACTGGTTTTAATTTCTCACGGGGCAGCAAACCAACGGTGTTTGCCTTTTATTTACATAGGACTGGATCAGATTGTAGTGCACTGCCAGAAACTTGGCTGTTGATTGGGAACGCACTCAGGCATGAGGAATCGCAGGCCAGGATCTGAGTAATGCCTGAGGGGTCTATTTAATTATCATTCCTAAAGGCTCTCTAAGCAATTGCACCATGGTCAGGCAAAGGTCAGTATCCAGAAGGCAGCCAATAGCACAGAACATGGAAATGGACTTGAATGGACAGGAACAGAAGAAACAAAATGAACAGGGTTTGGGCAGCTAAAGACTGATGAAGTCAAGGATTACCTTGATTACAGCCAACAAAGGCCAGAGGCCATTTTGTGACAACACCGCCTTAAAATTCCTGAACTTTCATAGTTTCCTTGAACTTCTAGAGGTATGAAGTGGAAGCTTCTGCCTCCAGGCTTGAAGTCGCCAAATTCAAGCCTCAGAACTGCCACTGCTTCATACACACTCAGCCCTTAGCAAGAGATCCAATATAATGGGTCAGATCTAGACTTAGTCATATTGAAGTACAGATCCATTAATAAGAATTTATTATTTATACCCCGCCCATATGGCTGGGTTTCAGTGGGGCTTAAATTAGCCATGATTATCTTAAGTCCCATTGATTTCAATACATCTATGGCTAAGTCTGATCCAACCCAACAATTATTTACATTTATATCCTACCTTCCCTCCAGGCAGGAGCAGTCAGGAAGTGTGGGGGCTGTCCCATGGACTTAGCCTCCTGGTGCCATTTTGCCACTGCATACCGAGCCAGTGTGGACACAGAGTAGCAGTGAGGTCCGGGTGGTGCACATGCAATCTGGTAGCAGCACCAGATTGTTTCTGCTAGTGCACCCACACCACCCCAAACTTGCTACTGCCCTACAGTACCCTATACCATCTTGATAAGTGGTGCTGGGAGATCAGGTCTGCAGTGCCACCCTTCCTTGGTTCAAGTTGGGTAGTCTCTCATTACAACACAAACAAAATTGTATTTCTCTCCAGGTTCCTACCTCAAATGTGATAGCAGGAGATTATTTGTTGCTTACACCTACCATGTTTTTTTTGTTTTGTTTTGTTTTTTTAAAAGGCTAAATACTGCAGCTGAAGACCCTGATTTTAGACCAGGGCCACAGCACTGGGAGAGTTAAGCTCCCCCCCCCCCGCACCGTTGCTCCCTGCTCCATAGTAATCCCAATTTCCCCTACTCACATTGAGCAGCTGTTTTGTAAGCAAATACTTGTATATTTCACTCTTTTTAAAAAATGTGGGGAGGCCTGTTCATGCAGGGGGTTAATTTCAGTATATGTTATACATGCAGACTGGCTGCATCCTCTGTGGGGATGAACTCAGGTTTTCAGACTGCACTTCCACACCGCAGAGTAGCAAACAAAAGCATCGTAACTGAGCCAAAACAGATGGGCCTGAAGCAAAACCACAGACACAAACAGTAGGTGGAAGTCAGGAAGTCAAAGCCAGTGATAAGTCTAGATTTCAGAGTTGGCTCTTGCTTCCATTTCTTTAACAGGACCTTGAATGTCTCCATACCATTAAAAAGTTTATCTTGCAGATTTCTACAAATCTGGCTGCTGCTGACGTCACAGGAACAGGCCAAGATATAGCAAACAGATGAAGACATTATGTCCTGGTCAGTTGGCATCTCTTCTCTGCTTTGATCAAGGACTTTCCCTAAATCTAAACGACCATAACCTGCTAAGTATTAGGACTTCACTTTTAAAGAATCAAAGTCAAACTATGAAGATTAGGTTCCATTTTCTAATCTGCTACACTTTGAAAAGAAAGAGTGATTCCTTTGGTTGAAGCAATGCTAGAAAGAAAGTTGTCTGTAAATTCACAATACACTGAAAGCACCTCTAAGGCACAAGGCTCTCTCTACCTGCCCCCTACCCCCTAAAACGTTGCTTGGATATTTTCATATTTAAGTGGTCTAAACAGTTTGCAAAGTAAATCAATAATAATAAAAAATGTATGGTTGGTGCTGCATTTGAAAACAAGGCTTATATTTTAAATCCACTCATGCTTCATTAAGAGGCAAATTCATGTATGGGACGATAATCAGGGCTTTCACTGGTGGAATAGACCTCAGTACCCAACACATGCTAAGAAATCATAGTCGTGGATGTACCTGATTTTGACCACCTGGACAGTGGCTCTGCTTTGCAATGTTTCTCTGTAGGCATCTTAAGAGCAATATGAGAGCATTCGTCTCATCTACTTATAGTGTCAGTGCAATCTGCTTTTTATATGCTCAGCCAGTAAAGCATGAGACTCTGTATCTCAGGGTCGTGGGTTCCAGCCCCACGTTGGGCAAAAGATTCCTGTGTTGCAGGCGGTTGGACTAGATGACCCTCGTGGTCCCTTCAAACTCTACAATTCTATATCTCTGCTTATCCCGTTAACTCTCATCCTGACCTCACCCTGTCCTGCCACTAATTTCTTTCCATGAAAGTTAGCACCTCATTAAAGGCACACAAACACTCCTGTATGTATTCCTTATACCGGAAATGATGCTTCATCAGGGCATAACCTGCCATTGCTCTGCTGTAAACTTTGCTTTAAAACTTTTTTTTTTTGTACATGCTGCTTAATTCCTTTTTGCAAGCAACAGAGAAAGCTGACCTTGCACAACCCAGGTATTATTCTTATTATCATTATCATTATCACAATTAATCAACCAATTAATTAATTAAGATCTGGGAGAAGCATTCACCCTCAAAATGAAAGAACTCAAGCAGTTATTTATACCAAAGAGCTAAGCAGGTTAATACAGTGGTACCTCGGGTTAAGTACTTAATTCGTTCCGGAAGTCTGTTCTTAACCTGAAACTGTTCTTAACCTGAAGCACCACTTTAGCTAATGGGGCCTCCTGCTGCCGCCGCGCCTCCGGAGCCCGATTTCTGTTCTCATCCTGAAGCAAAATTCTTAACCTGAAGCACGATTTCTGGGTTAGCGGAGTCTGTAACCTGAAGCGTATGTAACCTGAAGCGTATGTAACCTGAGGTACCACTGTATGCAGAAATGCAGAAGGAAAACACACTAAGGCTGCAATCCTATGCCCTTGGAGTAAATCCTATTGAACTAAGTGGAATTTACTTCTCAGCTAACATGCCCTAGGTATGTGCTGTAAAGCTGAAAACATGTACACACTTACCTGGACGTAAGCCACATTGCAACCAAGTTGCATTTACTTCTCAGTAAGCATTCAGAGGAATATGACACGCACACAAAAATAAGGAACTTTTCTTTACCAAAGGCTATGGGCCACACATTATATTGCATGGTTTCCTAATCATTATACTTTGTGGCAAACAAAACAAATGTTGTACACTTAAAAGATGTAATGTAGATGCTTTTTGTTTCACAGAGATTACTGTGTATGAAAAATGTGGCCTATGAAGGGTGTCTGAATTGTCACACTATGCCTTCAAGCTGAATTCCTCCTGCCAAGGAAAACATCTGAGCATATTGCTTTGTGTCCTCTGTCAAAGGATTTCAGAGAGGAGCCGTCTAATAATATGTGAAGTTATTAAATTCTGGAGATGCAAAGCCACGTTGTGCTGCTTTTAAGGTTCAGAAGCTCATCACAAGCTGTTCTACTTGAGAGAAAGGCAACTCTGTGCATCTCACCAACAACTTTGTAAGGGATATGTTTGCAAATGCATTATGTTCCTGCCCAGGAAAAGTGCCAAAAACAGTTGGCTTGGTTCTGAAACCCAGAAGTTATCAACATTACTGTGAACAGATGTCGACTGGAAGAGCTATGAGTTCAAATATATATGAAAACAGTGACAACGCAACCATGCTGAACGTAGCACATCCTTATTTGGATTTCTTTTAAGCCCTGGACTAGCAAAATACAGATTCTACCATCTTCACCTCCCCAGTTATAGGTTTCTGGCAGCTTCTGCATATGATTGAGAAAGGTTGCATTATATGCCCTATGAGACTTATAAGGCATACATCACATTATTAGGCTTCATGCCTTTGGAATATGCCCAGGACAGACTAAAGATCATTTGGCAGAGGTGGAGAAACTGTGGCCCTCCAGATGTCACCAAACTCCATCATTAGTCCCATCCATCATGGGCTATGGTCAGATATGAGATAGTCCAACAACATCTGGAGAGCCATGGGTTCGTCTTCCCTGTCATGTGATGGTGATACTGAACAGTGTTTCAGGGCCACAGTCCAGCAGTTTTAATCTGTCAGGGGCCATCTGCTGACTGTGGGAGGAGTTGAAGTCAACAGTGGGTGGGGCCACCCTCTTTCTCTTCCTCTCTCTAGTGTGGGAGGAACAGATCACTCTTGACACAGGTCTGAAATGACTGCTTGCAGAGGGATCCTGAAATCAGGCCAAGGGCTGCATAAAACTGGGCTGACATTGAGTCCTACCTTCCAGCAGGATTTGTCAATTTCTTTTCAACTCACTCTGGTATCACCTGCTTTCCCCAGAAAGCAGTTAGGGGCGAAGAGATGCCACCAGAGCAAGTGAGGCGTTTTAAATAAAGAAAAATGGGCACCCAAGGCTTTCAGGAGACAGAAGTGTGTGATGGTTGCCTGCTTTGGCTGCTACACACAAAGGTAGACAGAGGGCCTCAGTAAGAAACTTCCAGTGCAATTGTACTCAGAGTAAGTCCTATGTAATTCAATGGGGATTACTCCCAGGTAAGTGGGGTTAGGATTGCAGCCTAACTTGTGAACTGACCTCAAGTGATGCATGGCCATGTATAATCCACTTACCAGGAGACGTCTTCTGCCTTCAAATAAATCCAAAAGTGTTGTCACAGATTTCCTGGGGGTTTGCGTGAAAGGCTTGGCATTGGACTTCAGGACTCCCTCGCTGTCCGCTTTGCTTCCTTTCTTGTTTTTCTTGTTGCGCTCTTTCTCTTGCTTGTTTTTCTTTTCAGCTTTGTCCTTCTTGGCCTGTTTCTCATTTTTCTTCTCTGATCTTTCTTTCTTCTTCTTCTCAGGTTTATCTAAGCGGTCATGTTTCCTTGGATCTTTCCCTTTCTTTGGCGGGATATGTCCCGCCGGAACATTTTCCTCTAAGCGAGGAACAGCAGGCTGCCCTGAGTCGTATTTATCCTCGTATTCATTGCTCAGTATTTTCTCTTGGGCTTTCTTTTTAGGTGGTTTGCTTTTAGCAGGCTTGTGCTGGCCTGCTGTGACACTGGAACCTCGACTGTTATAGTCCTTCCGGTCTGTGCGGTTGTCTCTGTATCGTCCGGCACTTGCCCTCGTGGGATGCGCCAAGGTGGTTGTTGGGACCTCTGAATGGGTGTCATAATGAGTGGCTTTGCTGGGTCTCCTTGTGGTGGTCTGTTGCCTCTGTGTGTGGGCTGGATTCCTTTCTCTGCGATTCTCTTTCCATACAGGGGAGGAGAAACTCTCTGTCACCCGAGCGTCAGTCACCTCAGGAGCTGTGGGAAGCAAGGTGTGTGATTTTGTGGTCCAAGTTCTCTGTGTAGTAGGCACAGTGGTGGTGGTGGTGGTTGTAGGCCTGCTTGCTATTGTCATCGTTCTGGTGATTGGCCTGAGAGTTGTGGGAGGAAGAGTCGGCGCCCTAGTTGGAGGGGGAGACAGTGTGGTTGTCGAAAACTTCTTCACAGTTTTAACCCGTGTTGGCTGCACAATGCTTTTCCTTGTTTCTTCTTTCCTAGGTCCTGGTTGGACATGTCCACCACCCGGTGTTGCCCTAGTGACACTAGCACCATTGTTGCCTTCCTCAACAACCCGGCCCTCTGTCCCAGCAGCTTTGCATTTCTGGATGAAGCCTTTTTGCCTTATTTTCTCAATTTTCCTGATGGGACTCTGGTCAATGACTTCATATATGGCCTCCAGCCTAACTGGATAAGGGTATCGTTCCTCTACTTGCAATGTCTTCTTCAGCAGCACCATGCCAAATTTGCCCTTCTCCAGCTTCAGAAAGTTCATGAGTTTGGAAATGAGGCTGGGATCCAGAGGTTGTTCCAGGATTTTCCCTTCCGTGGTTATCTTCCTGACTGTCCCTGCCTCTTCACCCTCCTCGTGGAACAAGACAATCTGCTGGACATGCCTCTCGGCCAGTTCACAATAGACATCATCCTTCAAAAGGCTCATCATGAGCCGGTAATAGCCATCAGAGGCATGAGGAGCAGAGATAATCCAGACTCTGTTCTTCCCAGCAAAGCTAGCCAGAATGTTGGGGGAACTAGACCCAGATGGGAAACGCACTGTGCGCGATCGAAACGCAGTGGATGGCCCTTCATCCTTAACCATTTCCACCCTAGGTCTTTGTGTCAGCCGTACTTTAGTCCCACCAGTCTTCACCTGGGCACGGGAGTCATCTTCTAGCGGGACTGCTTGTGGCCTTTTTGGTTCCAAAGAATCCCTTTTGACAAGAGGACGTTGAGGAAACCTCCCAGAAGGGCTTAAAAGTCTGTGGGACACCTCAGCTCTCCTCGTCTGTGAAGCTGATTTGCTACTGCCCCTGTAGGCCAGAGGTACTTTCCTAACTCCATGCCTCCCTCTGTCAGCTTGCCTCAGTGGCTTTTCCACGCCACACACTAGCCACGCAGCCCACAACACAGTTAAACTTACAACCGGTGCCCACTTCATTGTGGGATTGACTTTAAAAATAAAATAAGATGGGGACAAGTGTTAATGACCATACTGGGTATTCATATAGACTGCAAAAACACTTTCATTCCTGAGAAATTTTCCTAATCTTTCTTAGACGCTTTGAACTTCCTTCAACATTTCTGAGAATCAGCACCCTCCAAATTTGCCCCCTTTTCCCATTTTAGATGGAACTCCACTCTTAACATAGGCACGAATATATAGAGAACAGCACTCTCTAGCTTCTCTCTCTCAAAGAAGGGAGATTGGCCAGCTTGCGTATCAGATTAGGACGATTTGCCGCTATCTTTATGGTGTTCACATTGGAGCAGTGTGGAAATTTCATTTCAAGAAGACATAGTCTTAAACAGAAACGACTGAGAGAATCAGCAATGGACAACTGGGATCTGTTCAAACATCTGCCTCCGCACATGCATCTGTCTACACATTTAATACACATATGCATACACAAATGTCAGCTTGTCCCTCAAAAGTAGCAGAGCAGTGTCAAAACTTACCCTTCCGGGAAACTCTCCTTTCCAGAAGTGATTCTCTCGGAGCCTTCTTTTAGACTGATGGCTTTGCCATGTAGATCTGCTGTAGGCAGCTTGGCAGTTTTTCTGCTACACAAAACGGGCTCCAGGCAAGGTCCAGTTCACGATGGCTCCCTTCCCTCCTGGCTTTCCCCTTTCTTTCTCTTTTCACTTTCTTCACCAAGCTGGGTGCAATGAAAGGGATTTTTCTAAAGGGTCTTTGCTTTTCTCCATCTATCCGCAGTTCTGACTCCCCCCCCCCTTTTCTTTTCAGGAGGCAGCCACAGAGAGGCACATTTCTCTGATGTTAGAATTGCTGCAAATGCTGGAGCTCTGTGCTCTTTCCCCCTCTTTTTAGAGTCCCACAAACTTCCCCATCAATGCCCTCCTCCTCCTTCTCCTCCGTGGAGTGCAGCTCCTTTGTCTCTCTCCAGAGAGCCAAAGCATCAAGGCTAATAGATTTTCCAGGCAAAATTCAAACAGTCGCACAAATGTGATACTGAGGAAAGAGTTTCTCCTCACCTTGCTCTCCTTTCCTAATCTTCCCTCTCCCTATCCTCTATTTTTCCTCCTCCTACCCCCTCCCCACCTCCAAAAACCACTTTTTTGGATCTCCTCCCAGAAATGTCAGGATAACTTCAGGCCAGCTCCAACCCAAACTGAAACAACAGTTTCAGCCACTGGAAATAAGAGAGGCAGAGGGAGCTTCGGTTTAACAGATCAACAGAACATTGCCTCCTTTCCCCACTTCCGCACACTTTTGAAGGAGAGAGGAGGGAGGGTTTTTTTTGGGGGGGGGAGCAGCTGAAATGTTACACATCACCATCATCAATCACTTTTTGGAACAGGGTGGTTGAGACCTTAACTCTTTCAGCACTTTTGGCTCCATTGCTGAATCTCCCTCCTCTGTCCTTTCATGTTTGAAAAGTGGACTCACGGCTTAAAAAAACTAAGTAACATATTGTCCTCACCTCACCTATGTTCAAAAGAATGTCAGTTTTTCAAAGACAAAAACACGTTGCTTTCTTTATGTCTTTTTTTTAAAAGTATATTGCTTTCTTTTCCTGAGAAGTAACACTAGATCACTCGGTTTGTTTTTTTAAACAAATTTCCCTTTCCAGATTGTTTTGTGGAAATGCAGGCCTCATGTTTGGCTTGCAGACCCTACAAGGCAAAGCTGTGTTGTGTACATGGAACTTTTCATACTTCAATATGACACTCTGTAGATTTCAGGCATGGGCTGTGCGCACACTACAGGCTTAAAATGCAACTAGATCATTATTTGATTCAATGGCAAGATTGACACAGGATAGGCATGTACAGTGGTACCTCAGGTTACATATGCTTCAGGTTACATACGCTTCAGGTTAAAGACTCCGCTAACCCAGAAATAGTGCTTTAGGTTAAGAACTTTGCTTCAGGATGAGAACAGAAATCGGGCTCCGGCGGCGCAGCAGCAGCAGGAGGCCCCATTAGCTAAAGTGGTGCTTCAGGTTAAGAACAGTTTCAGGTTAAGTACGGACCTCCGGAACAAATTAAATACTTAACCTGAGGTACCACTGTATTGTGTGGCTGACAGTGTGCGAGCATTACTTCCCAAACTAGCAGCAGGAGCACACTGGGTGCAGTGCAAACGGGAGCATGGACACAGTCAGAGTATGCACTTTATTGCATTTATAACCTGCCTGTCCTTCAAAGAGCTCAAGGTGGGATGCGTGGCTCCACCTCCCATTTTACCCTCACAACAATCCTGTGAGGCAGGTTAGGTCCAAGGTCAACCACTGAATGGTCATGGCTAAGTGATATGAACATGGTTCTTTGTGATCCCAGTCCAATATGTTATGCACATAGAGTGGGGGACACAAAGTCACTGGCTTCACCCTTCTGGATGTGTACAAGCTCACACAAGTATAAACTGCACATATAATGCCCATTCTTGATCTTCAGTCACACATACAGAGTGTATGCACACACAATGTGTACTGGCTGTTTCAGAGGTTATGCACACGTCAGTCTCATCCACACATTACATTTTGGGGGCACACTTTTGTTCTAAGACTCCTAGCTGCACAGGGTGGCAATATCTATTCTGACTGCAGTATGAAAGTAAAGAGATAAGCTCCCTTTCCCTGAGTGCTGCCTTCTCAGTAAGAATCTTCCCCTTGCCTGAAATTAATTAAGGAAAAAGAAGATGTATAACTGGTATGTAAAATGTAAAGGTAAAGGATTCCTGTACGGTTAGGTCCAGTCAAAGGCGACTATAGGGTTGTGGCGCTCATCTTGCTTTCAGGCTGAGGGAACTGGTATTTGTCCACAGACAGCTTTCCGGGTCATGTGGCCAGCATGTCTAAACTGCTTCCGGTGCAACAGAATACCGTGACAGAAACCAGAGCACATGGAAACGCTGTTTGGTATGTATTAAGTGACTCTCTAATTTGGCCCAAAGGCATCATTCAGTGCATAGCCTCACATTTCTCACACTGCATCTCCTGAAGTTTACTATGACCAGTTGATGAAATATAGTAGGACAGTTATGCTTTTGTAGTACCTTTAACCCAAATGTAGTATCTTTAACCCAAATGTAGTATATTTAACCCAAATGTCATCTTCGCTTTTAAATCATGTCACAGCCACATTACACATTTAAAGCTCATGACTGTAAACTGCCCTGAGATCCTTGAATAAAGAGCAGTATAGAAATTTAGTAAATGAATAAAATTAAATAATAAATGGGTGATGGTACCTGGAGAGGATGGACTGCAAGAAGATCAAACCTATCCATTCTTAAGGAAATCAGCCCTGAGTGCTCACTGGAAGGACAGATCCTGAAGCTGAGGCTCCAATACTTTGGCCACCTCATGAGAAGAAAAGACTCCCTGGAAAAGACCCTGATGCTGGGGAAAATGGAGGGCACAAAGAGAAGGGGAGACAGAGGACGAGATGGTAGGACAGTGTTCTTGAAGCTACCAACATGAGTTTGACCAAACTGCGGGAGGCAGTGGAAGACAGGAGTGCCTGGCGTGCTCTGGTCCATGGGGTTATGAAGAGTTGGACATGACTAAACGACTAAACAACAACAACATGCTGTTTTATGGTATTGCTGTGAGTCTGGGGTGGGGTGGGGGTTAGGCTGTATGCCCCAGTCCTTTCTAATTCCTGTAGAATTCCATTCTTGAAGTAGCCAGACCAGCTTCTTGGTGATTAATAGCCCTAAGGATGGGCTGTTAGCATAAGAAAAGAAGTTGTTCTGTGCCAGAGGGCAAATGGGTGGGCCCCCTCCCTCACCTGTCTGATACTGAAGAAGACAATAGCCAGAGCTGGGTGTGTGCAAGCTGGAAGCTAGAAGCAGCCAGAGAGGGAGAGCCATGCTTGGTTTCTGCTTGAATCCAAGGCTGAGACCATGGGAGAAGAAAGACCTTCTGACTAAACGACTAAATGACTAAACAACAACAACAACCCAGAGGGGACAAGTTCATTTGTGGAAATGAAGTAGTTGGAGATCTGTCTCAGTTCAGTTAATAATAATAATACATATTCATATCACTGTGTTCAAGAAATGAGAGTGTCCTTTGGATGTAAAGGAAACAGAATCCTCCCCTTCAGGTTGGGTCGCCATTGCCCAAATTCCACCACATATTTTTATGTTACTAAAGGGAATATTCTCTGACCCAACTGAATCATCAGCATTTAATGTATGAAGAAGAGCAATGGTCTGCTGTATAAGCCGTTTCAGATATAGGTCTTTGACATTATATTTTGTAAAGAAAACCTGACAAGATACTATCTAAAATATGGCAGATTCATCTTGCATAGCACATTGTTGCAAATACCTGGGCATTCTTGGCATATGTTCATGCCAAAACAGAAAGTCCTTTTCCACACAGCACAAAGTTAAACTATGGAATTCTCTCCTGCCAGAAGTAGAGATGGAGGATAAAACTATCAGTGGCTATGAGGCACAATGGTTATATTCTACCTCCACTGCTGGAGGCAGGATACCTCTGAATGCCAGTGACTGGGATTCACATGTGGAGAGAGTTTATGTTGTGCTCAGGTTCTCTTTATGGGCTTTCCATAGGCGTCTGTTTGACCACTGTGAGAACAGGATGCTGAACTCAGTGGGCCTCTGGCTAGATCCAGCAGGGCTCTTCTTCTATCTTCTTCTTCCCCGATTTCAGCACCCTTTTTTGTCCACGTTGCTGTACTTGCTGGCATGAGTGCACACGGACATAATTCTTCCTTGGCGTCTGTTTGACATCTGGAAGCATGACGTCAGCCAAGGAGAACAAAATGTCTCTTGGCCAGGGCTGTTAGGAACGTTCGCCACACGTTGAACATGGTGTCTATGAAGGAGATGTAACTGTATGCATAGTTTATCTGTGCAAGGGGGAAAGGGTATCCCTTGCTGCAGAACACAAAGGCATAATAAAATGTGAATCAATGTGGGGGAGCCATTTTTCATTTTAGGAACATGGCTGAAATTTTCAAATCTAGGAACCTAGGCTTCCAACAGCCCAGTCCCCTTGAGTTCAGAGAGCAATCTAACACGGAAGGAACAAACCATTTTGAACTCAGGAAGGCCTTCCAAGTGCACATGCACAGGACTGTGCTGTACATTAGGTAAATCCAAACACTTAACTGGTTTATGAATTGGGCTGAATGGCATACAACTCCGTGGAATCCTTCTTCATTCTGTAATGCTTCTTTATGGTGACATATTGATTTGGCAGTCACAGATATGAACCTCTTTTATAGGGCTGTTCTGTGACCTCTGTCTCTACAGTCACAAAGAGTGCCTCCCATGCCCATACCAGGGCTTCTCTTCTACACGTGTTATAACCCTCTTCAGATATTTGGTATAAATGCATGAGTGGGCTAGACTTGCCCCTAGATGTGCATATGCACCCATCAGCCATGTCCCTCCAAGTGAAGCATGATCAGTGTCTGTATGAAAGGAGACCACATCCTACCAATGCAAGCATATAGGGCACATTACATATGGCAGGAATCCTAATGGACGGTGTCCGATGAAGGCAGTCATGTGGGCATAGTTCATTAATATGTGCATAGCCCCTTAAGATGGATACCGGTCATGCATGGGCCAGGGAGGCATGGCTGGTGCATGTGTTGGCAACTAGCGGGCAGGAGTAGCATGCTGTAATGAAGAAGTCTTAGCTGGTGCAGAAGAGACTTAAGATACAATCGTATCCATGTTTACTTAGGAGTAAAAGAGTATCCAGAGCGTCCAGTGCCGCTGACTCCTACATAAGGGCCCTAGCTCAATGGTAGAACATTTGCCTTGCATGCAGAAAGTCCCAGGTTCACTTCCTGGCATCTCCAGGTGGGACTGGCAAAGATTCCTATCAGAATCCCTGGAGTCCTACTGACAGAAAGTGTAGATTATACTGAGCTGGGTGGATCAATAGTCTGACTCAGTATAAAGCAGTTTCCTATATGTGTTCTTTTGTACTCTTACATAAAAATGTAAGGCTGTCATCACTCTGCAGTTTGTGTGGCCACTAATAATGCGGCAGGTGGCCCAGGTGAGCTGTTTAATGGAAGTGGGGGAGGCACTTCACAGAGCAGTTTGCTGGAGAAGCAACCGCCCCCTTCCATGAAATGCAGCTGCAGCTAGGCTTAATGGAAGGGAGAGGTGTCCCAATGCATATCTAATGTTTTTAAAAAGCACACTTGGTGGCAGCTCCCTTTTATTCCAACGTCTTTAAAAATCACTGACCCAGAAGACCTTTGGGCTGTTACTAAGAGGCAAAGAAAACGTGCTGTAGTCTATTTTGTATAACAAAATTGATACTTTATGGTCGTGGTGAGGGGGATACTGGAAAGGAATTAGTTCAAAAACAACAAAATCATGGCTCAGCCAATGTGGTGCCCCAAACTTGGATGCTGGAATCCAGGAATTATCCTTTTATACTTATATTTTTTCAGTGAACCAACACAGACCTGAGTATTTTAACTGAGTTGCAGCTCCTCACCCCCCGCCAGAAAACCTCTGCTTTTCCTCAGTTGCTTTTCACCCTGTGGGGCTATGGTTGCCTCCAATCCAGACTGTTGATATTTTGTGGGAGGGATTCAAGTGCAGACCAGGAAATGTAGGTTTGTGCAATTAAAGTGAATTAAAGCGCTCTGTTGCCCTAGCACAACCAATCCACTTAAAAGAAAGGGGGTGGGGGGATATCTTTTTGCGGTTAGGAAGGGAAGAGGGAAACGAACTGAAAAGTGTGGAATGAACAATGATTAACGGCAAGACATGTAAACACCCTGCCAGAAAACCAGTATGAATACACAAGGAATGCTTGTTGTAAGATAATATCCCCACAAACAAATCAGAATGACTGCTCAATAAAGACTGTGTACAATCTAACCCCCACAAAAGCTTTGTCCAAGCAAATCAGGATGAACGCTCAACAAATAGGTCGTATGTCCTGTGAGAAAGAAAATAATTGCTGCTACGATAAAAATAACGAGAGTGAAGTTCTGGGCAAAGACTGCAAGCAGAGGAAGGTTTCAGCAACCCCATGCTGGACCTTAATTCAACCCCCATCTGACCCCTTTTTAGCAATTAAGTATGACCTACATTCTGACACATGGATCATGTCTCTATGACATCTAGCTTGCCCAAGGAATAAAAGAATGCAAGCAAGTTAAGCCTTGTCATAAATGTCAGTTGGCTTATTTCCATCAACACTTGCCTCGTAGTGCAAAGACAAGTGTGAAATGAGATGCAGAGAGCACAGGCAATCACTAAGGGAGAGAAGGCACAAATCGCTCATATATTTGTAATTGGCTGTTCATACCATCATCCAGCTGGCTCCTTACAGGTGCTCAAAGATACGTCACAGTGTACATATTGTCTTCTGGAAACCCAGAAGGACTTTGGGTAGCTGAAGCTTTTGGTTGCTACTAACTCAGCTACAAACCTAGACAGCATCTTAAAAAGCAGAGACATCACCTTGCCAACAAAGGTCTGTATAGTTAAAGCTATGGTTTTCCCAGTAGTGATGTATGGAAGTGAGAGCTGGACCATAAAGAAGGCTGATTGCCAAAGAATTGATGCTTTTGAATTATGGTGCTGGAGGAGACTCTTGAGAGTCCCATGGACTGCAAGAAGATCAAACTTATCCATTCTGAAGGAAATCAGTCCTGAGTGCTCACTGGAAGGACAGATCCTGAAGCTGAGGCTCCAATACTCTGGCCACCTCATGAGAAGAGAAGACTCCCTGGAAAAGACCCTGATGCTGGGAAAGATGGAGGGCACAAGGAGAAGGGGATGACAGAGGACGAGATGGTTGGACAGTGTTCTCGAAGCTACCAGCATGAGTTTGACCAAACTGCGGGAGGCAGTGGAAGACAAGAGTGCCTGGCGTGCTCTGATCCAAGGGGTCACGAAGAGTCGGACATGACTAAACAACAACAACTCAGCTACTGTATTTGCAAATACCTCTGCAGCATTCACTGGGCCATTTGGCACCCCAAATCAGCTAGATGTGACTAGATGTGGAGCCTTCTCCATGTGAAAATACTCTGGGCCGCTTCACAGGTTACTGAATCAACAACATGTTTATAGACGGTATGCATTCATGTGTAACATGCGAGACAGCTACACATTCATTCATTATTGGCTGTGCCAGTAAAGGAAACTGTGTGTGAACTTAGTCCCTGCAGCTTTATAATCAACCAATCAACTGCATTTCTTTCATGTCCTTCTTCCAAAGTGAGCAAACAAACAAACAAACAAACAAACAAACAAACAATAAAGCAATACAATTAAAGTAAAGCCAAAACATATTTTAAAACATCTGAACACATTTTTAAAAACAGTCGCACACCCTCACAGTTAACGAAGTAACGGTTGCCAGGAACAGTCTCTTTCAGCCATCAAATGTCTGAGTTTTTAACTTCTGAATGTTATTAATAATAAGGAAAGTCATACACAACACATGGGGAAGGTATTCCACAAAGGGGGAACCACCACCCTTTCTGAGGTCAGCATCAACTGGGCAGTGTCCAGTGATGGCACCACCAGCAGTTGCTCATAGATGGTTGCTAGATAGATACCTAGTGTGCACATTATAAAACAACAATGAAGACTGACATTGATCACTACTGCATCAGGATATACTGATATGGGCCAGTGTAAGATCCAATATTTGTAGTGCTTAGAACAGGGGTAACTAACCCTTTTCAGGCTGACCCAAGACCACTGACCCATTACCAACTTTCCAGGAGCTTAATGTCAAAGTGGGTGTGGCCTAATTCAAAATGTCTTATCCATTTGCCCCATTAAATCCACTGAGCACCACACCCTTTCCCTAATTTCTTATTAATTTCCACTTCATTCCAAAGACCGTATTAATTTCCACTCCATTTTTCCATGTCAAACTTCTTATTGGTTTCACTCCTTCCTCCTTTACTTGCATATTAACTTCCACCCCATTTCATACTGTTATTGTGTTAGATTATGACCTGGGAAGCAAGACTTCAAATCTCCGTGCAGCAAAGTAGCTCACTTGGTGACCTTGAGCCAGCCACTATCTCCCAGTCAAACCAACTGCATGGGGCTGTTGTGATAAAATGGGGCAGGGGAGAACCAGCTATGCAGCCTTTGTGCCTTGGAAGGAAAAGGATACAAATAATAGAAATACAGTGGTATATTGGTTTACGAACTTAATCCGTTCCTGAAGTCTGTTCTTAAACCAAATCCATTTTTAAACTGAGGCGCGCTTTTCCTAATGAGGTCTCCCACCGCCAGTGCCCTTCCACCTTTCGGATTCCATTCTTAGACCAAGGTAAAGTTTGCAAACTGGAACACTTCTTCCAGTTTTGCGGAGTTCGTAAACCGAATCGTTCGTAAACAGGACTGTTCTTAAACCGAGGTACCACTGTAGAAATACTGTAGGTATACACAGTGCATTGATTAATTAAAGGATGGAAGAAGAGTTGGTGGATTTCCTATGTTCATGCATATGGAGAAGAGAGGATACTGCTACAGAAGATTTTTCTAACACACACATTGCCTCTCAAGCTTAATGGCAAACTTTTCTCTGCCAAAGAAATAAATTACAGCCTCCTGGATAACATAGATAGTCCATATTATGGAGAGAGGAAGGAAATTCCAAGTGACTGATGTTTCCTTTTCTTTCAGCATAACTCAAGGAAATGAGGAGGCATTAGCTTCCTCTTGAAACAGGAAACAGGCAGTCCTGATGAATGATGGTCCATGCAGCATTGCCTATTGCACTACCAGTCGCTGCCCATCATTGTCATTACTGAAGGCCCTGGGAGAAGATTGCACAATGGGGGGGGGGGAATCCACAAATAAGCAGTTTGCAGTTATCTTGTGGATAATCCCTTTACCTTTGCACCCATGTTTATGGAACTTTGACACAGTGCTGAGTTGCAATGATGTGAGCTGGAAGTAAAGCAGTGAGCTGGGGAGAGACTCGGAGCAACATTCAAGAGCAATGTCTGATTTCGGTTTGAATCCATGGTTGCGGCTATGGGAGAAACAAGACCTTTTTGAGGCGTTAATGCCGTGAACTCCCCTTTGTAGGCTTAGGTTGTATATATGTGTAAATAAACCATACTTGCACACAATCAGCATGCATACATGACCACCGACCTTGTGCTGTTTTTGGTGCAGAAACGGGGCAGGGCAGGGCAGAATGCAGGGGCGTAGAAAGGGAGTGGGGGCGGTACACTCAGGGTGCCATCCCTGAGGGGGCTGACAAAAAGGCACAGCGCAGGGGGCTCGCCCCACTACCCCCGTGCATGGCAGCTCATCAGTGCACCTCCAGCACACACATGTCCTCAAAGTGATGTGAAAGCTCCTCTTTCTCCTCGGTCTGTAGCTTCTCCCTCTCTCTCTCTCTCTCTCTCTCCGATTTGTGCCTTGGACGATCCCACCTCTCTACACTTTTCGCTCGCTCCCTCGCTCCCCCTCCTTCCTTCCCCTCAGAGGAGGGTCTTCTGCACTGACAAGAGGTGAGGAGGAGGAAGATCTGATTGCAACAAGAAGGCGAGCTCTGAAGTGCCGTGGCGAGGAGAGCTTGTCGGCCCCGGGAGGATTGGTGCGCCACTGATGGGCGTATTTGTGCAATCCATAGGCAGCGCTGGCACCTCCAGGAGGATCAGAATGCCCCCCTGAGTGGATCGCCCCGCCCCTGGGTGCATGTCATGTTTGCCGCTCCGGGTGCACAAGCGGCTTCCTCCGCCACTGATAGAATAGACTTGTGTGAGTCCTACTGACACATGCGGAGGCCAGAAACAGAACCCTCACATAAGCAGGGATTCCCCTATGAAGCATAAAGATACCACAGTCTCCATTGTGCCTCATTCCCAAAGGAAACAAAAACTCTGGAATCTTGCACCGCTTAGAGACTAGGGTGGCGTGCAGCACTAAGCTCAAGTGTAGTATGAGGGAACAAACCACATAATAAACATGACAGGAACTTTGGGAGATGCTATAAACAACAGCAGCCAGAGCTATTTAAAGAGGTGTATTTGGCTTATTTGGTAAAAAGCTACACAAATAATTAAATGACTTGAGGACTGACTTATGAGGAGAGATGAAAAGAATTAAATATGCTTAGTTTGGCTCCTTGACAAGTAAGTGAGAGACGCGGTCTAAGCCTAAGAAGGTAGAGGAATTTTTAAATAGGTTGAGCCAAAGGTTAGTAGGGAGAAACTGAACAAAGGCAAGCTTACGTTGAGGATTAGGGGGACTAACTTATCATTGAAAGCTCATGGACTGAACTGTAGCTTTCACAAGAGACATTGAACAGACCATATTGGCAGATTTTATGAGAGGTGCAAATGTGTGTCCTATATTGGGATGGAGGAGCTTAGTCTAGCTGACCTCATCGTAGGTGCTTTCTCCACTTCTATCATCTACAGCTTAGCACAGACATCTACTGGCCAGGGTGGAGGGGATGACAAATAGAGCCTCTCTAGCTTCCTCTATCTGGCCCTTGGGACTCTTCCCAAGCAACACACTCATCTGAGCCAGAGTCCTCACCAGCCCTACTTCGCACCCTCCTTGCGTATTTGGCTGAAATGTGTCCTTGAACTCTGATAATGCATCCTGTTTGCCCAGATAGGGGATATAGGAAACTTCTAGATCTCTTTTATTGCTGAATAATCCTGTCCTGTTTATTCAGTTTTTGAGGGGCATCCAGATGATGCAGTTCTGCTTTAGCAACCCTCCCAATCTCCCATGCCTGTGCAGGATAGCTGGTGGGAGGCAACATTTTCCCTGCAAGTCCTCGTTTTCCCCCCTCCTTTATCTTCAAAGCAGGATCTATGCAAATTTGACATATAAGAAGAAAGACAGTCACCCAAGCCTCTGCCATCTGCCTTCCCTCCCTGCTCCTCATGCATATCCTCTTCATCTATCCCATGCTGCAATTCCATCTGAAGGTGATTTGCACCTTAGGGGGCAAACAGCAGCTGAAGCGGGAGAGGATTTTCAGCAGGAATTGGGAGCAACCCCTGACCTGAAATGGGAGCACGTTCTGCATCACAGACCTACAGCTGCTGTTTCTTAAAAAGAGGGGGAGAAAGTGGCTAGGTTAAAGCATGTTCATTGTAACATATAGTTTGGCCTTGAAACTCTTTTAAAATGCCAACTCTCTTCGCCTCATCAAGTATAAATTTTACGAAAGCAAGGCCACCTACATATCCACCCCCTAGTGTTAAGCAAACACAGCTGAGCCTCTCTACGGACGCAACACACATTGAGAAGGGATCCTCAGATGTGGCCTGCAAGTCAGCCAGCCCACATGCTTCTATTATTACTACTAGCCCTGCTCAGCATCAGTGTGGATGGAAATTCATAGTATTCTACACTGCAATATGCTGTTTTGTTTTGCCAACAAAGGCCTATATAGTTAAAGCTAAAGCTATGGTTTTCCCAGTAGTGATGTATGGGAGTAAGAGCTGGACCATAAAGAAGGCTGATCGCCAAAGAATTGATGCTTTTGAATTATGGTGCTGGAGGAGACTCTTGAGAGTCCCATGGACTGCAAGAAGATCAAACCGATCGATTCTTTTTTTTTTTTTATAATATATTTATTAAAGTTTTCAAATAAAACATATATCAAATAAGCACTTATCGTTGTCCATTTAACATCTTTCAATTGTTACATGGGACTCCCCCACACCTCCCGCATACACTTACATCATTATTAAATTATTTTCAAGCAAATTATCATTTAACTCATCTTAATTAATAATCTTAATTTGGTTTGACATATAATTCGACTTTAAATCTATTTTAATGGTAGACAATTGTCTGCACTGGCATCCTATTCAGCACTCAGCCAAATTACAATATTTTTGTAAATAAGTCTTAAATTTCCTCCAGTCTTCTTCCATCCTTTCTTCTCCCTGGTCTCGAATTCTGCCGGTCATCTCGGCTAGTTGCATATAGTCCATCAGTTGCATCTGCCATTCTTCCACAGTGGGTAGCTCCTGAGTTTTCCAATTCTTGGCAATTAATATTCTTGCTGCTGTTGTTGCGTACAAAAAGAATGTTCTGTCCTCTTTTAACACACTCTGGCCGACAATACCCAGGAGAAAGGCCTCTGCTTTCTTAGTAAAGGTGTATTTAAACACCTTTTTTAATTCATTATATATTTTCTCCCAAAAGGCCTTCACTCTAGGGCAGGTCCACCAGAGGTGAAAAAATGTTCCTTCATTTTCCTTACACTTCCAACATTTGCTATCAGACGAATGGTATATTTTAGCCAGTTTGACAGGGGTCATGTACCATCTATACATCATTTTCATCACATTTTCCTTCAACGCATTACATGCAGTGAAGTTCAGCCCAGAGGTCCACAACCTTTCCCAATCTTCAAACATAATATTATACCCAATATCCTGCGCCCATTTTATCATTGTTGATTTTACCATTTCGTCATGTGTGTTCCATTTCAGCAGCAAGTTATACATTCTTGAAAGTACCTTAGTCTTAGGTTCTAACAGTTCAGTTTCTAACTTTTACTTTTCCACTTGGAATCCTAACTTTTTGTCGTTTTTAAACACTTCTTTAATCTGAGCATAGTGTAACCAGTCTCGCACTTTGTCTCTCATCTTTTCTAAACTCTGCAATTTCCAGTTGTCACCATCCTTTTCTATTATCTCCCAATATTTTGGCCAATTGGCCTCCATATTGGCTCTTTTCCGAGCCTTAGCCTCCAGGGGTGACAGCCACCTCGGAGTTTTATTCTCCAGTAAGTCTTTATATTTTGTCCAGACATTAAAAACTGATTTTCTGACAATATGGTTCTTGAAGGCCTTATTTATCTTAGCTTTATCATACCATAAATATGCATGCCATCCAAACGCATTATTAAAACCTTCCAAATCCAAGACATCCGTATCTTCAAGAAGTAACCAATCTTTTAACCAGCTGAAAGCTGCAGCTTCATAATACAACTTTAAGTCTGGCAGGGCAAAGCCCCCTCTTTCTTTCGCATCTGTTAATATTTTAAATTTGATTCTGGGCTTTTTGCCCTGCCAGACAAATTTAGAGATATCTTTCTGCCACTTCCGGAAGCACTCTGTCTTGTCTACAATCTGCAGTGTCTGAAACAAAAATAACATTTTTGGCAATACATTCATCTTGATGGCAGCTATTCGGCCTAGCAATGAAAGTTTTAATCTTGACCAACTATCCAAGTCTCTCTTAATCTCTGACCAACATTTTTCATAATTATCTTTAAATAAACTCAGATTTTTTGCTGTTATGTTTACCCCTAGGTATTTAACTTTTTTAACCACATTTAGTTCTGTCTCTTTCTGAAGCTGTTCCAACTCAATATCTGTCATGTTTTTCCCCAGAACTTTAGTTTTTTGCTTATTTAACTTAAATCCTGCCACTCGACCAAAGTTTTGAATCAGTTGTAGTACTCTTTTCAAACTAGACTCCGGCTCCTGTAATGTCAGAACTAGGTCATCTGCAAAAGCTTTAAGTTTATATTGTTTCGCTCCGACCTGAATCCCCTCCACCAACCGGTCCCCCCTAATCATATTCAGGAGCACTTCCAGAACCGAAATAAACAGTAATGGGGAAATCGGGCAGCCTTGTCGTGTACCTTTTTCAATTTTAAACTCTTCTGTAACCACATTGTTAACTATCAGTTTAGCCTTTTGTTCTGAATATATTGCCTCAATCCCGTTCTCAAACCCCCGTCCCACTCCCATTTCTTTTAAGTTCCCCTTCATAAATTTCCAAGAAATGTTGTCAAAGGCTTTCTCCGCGTCTATAAAAATTAAAGCTGCTTTGGTGTTTATGTTTGTTTGTAAAAGTTCCAATATGTCTATAATGTTCCTTGTGTTAGTAAACATATGTCTGCCCAGGAGAAAGCCTGCCTGGTCTTTATGGATTATCTCACTTAAAACTTTCTTAAATCTTCGTGCCAAAACATCTGCAAATATTTTGTAATCCACATTTAAAAGGGAGATGGGACGGTAATTCTTAAGTTGTGTCTTTTCAGTTTCTGACTTTGGAATCAATGTGATAAATGCTTCTTTCCACGATTCAGGCGCCTTCTTCCCCTCCATTATTTCATTACTGACCTCCAACAAAGGTTGTATCAAATAATCCTTCAATGTCTTATAGTAGTTAGAGGTCAGTCCATCTGGCCCTGGTGATTTGCCCTGTTTCAGACTCAGGATGGCCTGTTCAATCTCTTGTTGTGTTATTTTGCCATTTAAAATTGTTCTGTTTTCTTCTGACAGCTTTGCTAATCCATTTCTCTCCAAAAATTGTGTAATCTCTATTTCATCTTGTGGCCCTTGAGTATATAACTTTTTAAAATACCTCTGGAAGCACTTTCTAATCTCTCCCGGGTTCTGAATGTTCCTTCCTTCAACCTCTAAGTTTGTTACTGTATTTAATCTTTGTCTCCTTTTCAACTGCCAAGCTAGCAGTTTCCCACATTTATTTGCCGATTCAAAAGTTTTTTGTTTCATTGTTTTAATCTTCCATTCTATTTCCTGATTTATCAGCTTGGAATATTGCGCCTGATAAAGTTTAATTTCTCTCAGAATCGGTTGGGACTTCGGGTTAGATCTTAACTTCTTCTCCAACTCTTTGATACTTTCCAGAATTTTATCTTTCTTTTCATTTTGCAGTCTTTTCTTTAAGGAATTCTGTTGGATCAAGAACCCTCTCATCACAGCTTTACTTGCATCCCAGATAGTTCTTTTTTCCACCGTAGTGTTCAAATTAATCTCAAAATAGTCCTTTAAGGTTTTTTGGGCCTTCTTTACAATTCTTTGATCTCTAAACAGGCCATCATTCATCTTCCATCTAAAGGAGCCGATTGGGATCAATGTCATATCCATTCTCAAGGCGTTATGGTCGGAGCATGTTTTGGGGCAGATTTCCACCTTCCTCACCTTAGGTGCCAGACTTCTAGTTATCCATATTTGGTCGATTCGTGTCCAAGTCAGTTGAGCTTCAGAAAAGAATGTTCCTTCTCTTCCCAAGGGGTTTCTAACTCTCCAGATGTCAACCCAGTCCATATTGTCAGTCATTTCAAAAAAGGTCTTAGGTAGTCTTCCCTCTTTAGTAATGTTCTGGTTCTGTGACTTATCCATATTTGTTGATACGACCCCATTCATGTCCCCCATCATGATGACGTTGTTGTAATCCAGATAGTCCAGCATGATCTCGTGCAACTTCTTATAAAAATCCGATTTTCCTTCATTTGGAGCATAAATTCCTAATATCAAAATTTTTTCTCCTTGATACTGTATTTCTATTGCGAGGATTCTTCCACTTTCGTCTTTAAAGAGAAATTTTGGTGAAAGGCTCTCTTTTGCATAGATCACTACACCTCTCTTTTTAACTGTATCCGATGATATAAATTCTTGACCAAGCCTTTTATTTATTAACACCTTTCTATGGAGCCTAATCACATGCGTTTCTTGTAAGCATATAATGTCCAATTGTTCCTTTTTTAAAATATGAAAAATTTTAGACCTTTTTTCGGGACTGTTACAGCCATTTATGTTCCAACTCAAAAGCTGCAGAGACATCCTGGATAGATCTGGTTATTCTTTCTGGGGTGGTACCTTGTTCTCCGGTCCTTGAGGATCCGAGGGGGCGGGCTCCCCTGGAGGTTCTGGCGCTGGCAATCCAAGTCCTTTGTGGAGGTCTTCTCCGTGTGCTCCCAAAAACTTGTCTCTATCTTCCACTGTTTTGATTTTGATCTTTCTCCCTCTGTAGGTAAAGGATAATCCTTGTGGAAACTCCCACCTGAAGATAATTGCGTTGCTTCTCAACAGTCTTGCCAATTCCGTGTAGTTAGATCTAAGGTCCAGCAACTGCTTAGGAATGTCCTTGTAGATTTCAATTCTCTTGCCCAAGATGTCTAGTGACTTTTCGTAGTGCAGGCCCAAAATCTTGTCCCTTTCCTCCTTTGATCTCAATGTTATCAAACAATCTCTGGGCTTCTCTGTCCTTCTGACTCTGCCAAGCCTGAAAGCAGATGCAATTTTAAAGTCTTTTTCCTCTAACTCCCAAAACTTGGCAAATTCCTTAGTTAGAAATTCAATAAGATTATCTTCTTCCACCTCTGGTATTGACCGTATCCTCAAGTTGGTCTCCCTGTTTCGCAGTTCTGTCATCAAAAAGTAAATCTGATGTTCTCCAACTTGTTTGCTGAGTGGTCTTACTTCTTTCTCAAGTTCTTCCAATCTTTGACTAGTATCTTCAGCCAGTTTACGATTTTCACCTACAGCCTCCTTTAATTCTCCAATGGATTGGGCATTCTGTGCAACTTGTCCAGTCAGCTTATTCAAACTTTCTGTGTTCTGTTCAATTTTAGCTGTATGCAAATCAGCCTTCTTGTCCAGAGCCTCCAGTTTCTCCAAAATTTTCTCCAAGACAGAGCTACTTGTCCCTGAAGCCATATCTCCCAGGTGCAGCTCCTCTGTCTCACCCTCCCCTGCCTGTATTAGGGAGGCCGCCTCTATGTCTGGAGGCAAAGTGGAAGGCAAGGCCGGCACAGAAGATCTACGCTGTGAGGCTGCAGATAAAGTTAAAGTTGTTTGTTTAGTCCTTCCTCTTCTCCTTGCGCCACTCATTCCAAAGTTATCTGTAATCCAAGGTCAATCCAAGTTGTTCCCATGAGAAAGCAGAGTCCCAGATGCAATAGTCAAACAGAGGCCGGGAAAGGGAAAGTAAAACAAAGTCACTGCTGTAAGCCCAAAATCCTCTAGAGGGAGCTTAATACGTCTTCAGGGAAAAGATCAAATCCAAGTTAAACTTATAAATTTAAATCCATGTCTATCGCCTCCACAGTGTGTTATTTTTAGCAGAGTAAAACTTAAAGCAAAACAGTGTTTCTTACAGTGCCTTGACTGCAACAGTTTCAAAGTATCCAGTTCCAGCTCAGAATGTTTCAAAACCTGAATTCAATATATCCAAAGTTGCAAACTGGTGCTCATTCAGGCAGCTCCAGCACCAGAGATTCTTATTTATTTTATAATCCACTGGTACCACAGAAGAAGAATATCAGTGCATCCCACATATGACCAGCAAAAGTCAATAGCTCAAAGTCTTTCACTCAGAAAACTGCTTTAACAGGGTGCCAGCATTTAGTTAAAGCATAACTTTTTGTCTCCACTCCTCCTGCTCTTTGCTTAAAGTTCAGTATCGCGGGAGATGGGCTTCCTGCTTATTCTCACTCCGTTTTCAGCCAAATTTCAACTTTTTTTTTAAAAAGTTTTAAAAGTTCCATAAAGTTCTCAAAAAGTTTCAGAAAGTTGACGAAAGTTTCAGAAAGTTTTCAATGTCCAAATTTACTCACGGGTTGTAGTTTCCAAAGTTCAGAAAAGTTGCAGGAAGAAAGGACAGCGCTGACCGGCAACAGCAATGCGGCTTCACTTCGCTGTTTGCGCAACGACCCACAGCGCCGCTACCCCCTCCGCGATCCGGAGCCCCTTACGGGGTCCCTTCAACGTTTTGGGGGCTGCTTCTGGCGCCCGCCGGGTCCCGAGACCACAGGCTTCTGCCACCTGTGGTTTTCCTGGATGGGTCTCCGCTTCGCCGTAGCGGACGACCCGTTTACAGCGGAGCTCCCTTCTCCTTACTCGGAGAAGGCAGCCATTACCGGTCGCGCCGCCTCCGGAAGTCCACCAAACCGATCGATTCTTAAGGAAATCAGCCCTGAGTGCTCACTGGAAGGACAGATCCTGAAGCTGAGGCTCCAATACTTTGGCCACCTCATGAGAAGAGAAGACTCCCTGGAAAAGACCCTGAGAAGGGGAAGACAGAGGACGAGATGGTTGGATAGTGTTCTCGAAGCTACCAGCATGAGTTTGACCAAATTGTGGGAATCAGTGGAAGACAGGAGTGCCTGGTGTGCTCTGGTCCATGGGGTCACGAAGAGTTGGACACGACTAAACGACTAAACAACAACAACAACAACAACAACAACATGCTGTTTTATGGTATTGCTGTGAGTCTGGAGTGGGGGAGTTAGGCTGTATGCCCCAGTCCTTTCTAATTCCTAGATCCATCAAGGGTTAAAATCTAATGTAGAATTCCATTGTTGAAGTAGCCAGACCAGCTTCTTGGTAATTAATAGCCCTAAGTATGGGCCGTTAGCATAAGAAAAGAAGTTGTTCTGTGCCAGAGGGCAAATGGGTGGGCCCCCTCCTTCACCTGTCTGGTAGTGAAGAAGACAATAGCCAGAGCTGGGTGTGTGCAAGCTGGAAGCTAGAAGCAGCCAGAGAGGGAGAGCCATGCTTGGTTTCTGCTTGGATCCAAGGCTGAGACCATGGGAGAAGAAGGACCTTCTGGGGTGTTAATGCTGTGAGTCCCTCTATTGCAGGCTCAGGTTGTATATATGTGTAAATAAACCATATCACATGAAGATCCCACAGTTTTTGCCGTCCTTCATTCCAGCCCTGGGTAAACGCCTGGAACCTCTGGAATCTTGCACCACTTGCAGAATGGGGTGGCATGCAACAACAGAAAGTGTTTGCTGCTAATAATAATAAATAAACCAAGGCGGAATCAACACACACATATAAAGAAAATGCTATTTTAAAAAAGTATTTTGAAAAATATATTGAATTTGCCATAGCTCACCATCGCCATCTAGTGTCACATTTTGTATATTGCACTTTATAACACACTTAAAACGTTTTATTTGCAGCTGTATAGCTGAGTCCCTAGATAAATAGAATAAAAGAAGACTATTTTACCCCAGTCATTGCTCCTGTTGCAATGTTTCCTCACACAGCGAGTATCCTTCCCAGACTCAAGGGATACTACACCAATGAGTCACCCTCCCAGCTTCTACTCAGAAAACTGCAGACCCTCCAAGTACCCCTGTTTTCCCTGATTTAGAGAAGCCATCCCAGGTTCTGATTTGATCCCAGAATGTTCCACTTTTCCTTCGGATGTTCCTCTTTTCATTAGAGAAATCTTGGAGGTGATGTAGTTATCCGACCCCTGAGTCGCCTGAAGGCAATCCTGTATAGAGAAGTTTTTTAAATGTTTAATATTTTATTTTGTTTTTATATATGTTGGAAGCTGCCCAGAGTGGCTGGGGCAACCCAGTAAGATGTGTGGGGTTTAAATAGTAAAATTATCATTATGGAATGGGACGTCTCTATTTTCATCTGAGAAATGTTGGAGGGTATGAAATTGCACAGTATTTGTATTGGTGTTCATGTTATAGGAACCAGAACCTTGCTGGGTTGAGAGATAAAGTTTATACCCAGTTAGCATAAACTGGAGATAGGATCAAACCATTATCAGTAACATTATAAAGTAGTGTTGTTAAGTAGGGTTTCGGTCCTAACCCTGTTTATGTGGAAATTACAGTATTAGGTTAGGATTGTGCTGTAACTTCCAAGTCAAGGCATGTTATACGTTAGTGTTGTGTTGTTAACTCTCAAACATCATGACTTTATGAGTGCCTAGACTCCACTCTGCAGCCCACTTACTTGTAAGTAGTGTACAGACCTTGGTTAACCAGAACAACTTAAAATGTACTCCTTTCACAATGCACCTTATTGTTTGGAAGTGGTGCTGTGAATTATGAACTTTGTGGGCAATACACATACAGCGCTGAATTCATTCTCCTCCTGGGAGAGAGAGAGACTTGTGTAAATCAGGCCTGTCAACCCAATGAACTTGGTATCTGGGCTGCGGATACTTTAGAAGTCATTGGCTAGCATGTAAAGCAAGCATAAAACATACCTTAAATTGCTATCACTTTAGTTGACACTTTTTAAAATGGATGCTCTTGGCAGATAGCTTTTCTCCTGAAAACAATCTCAACTTTCTGTGAAATAATAAACATTTTTATGTGGTTTTAAACACAAGCCTATACATGTTTACACAGGAGTGAGCCCATTTGCATTCAAAGGGGTTTATTCCCAGCTAAATCTAATAAATTTAATAGATTTGTAATCACGATGTTATCTGGCAGTTACGCACAATTGTGCTTTCAATACCATTTGCGATGGGCACTGAGTCGGTCAACAGAGAATTTTGCAAAACTGTGGGAGTTTTGCAAAAAGACCCTCTCCGTTGTGGCTACAACCTGCGCATATTTATTTTAATATGACACCAACTATACACATAAAATGCATTTGCTTCTATAGCCACTCAGAAATCAAGGTGACCATTAGCAAGCTTGTGACTTAGAACAAGATCAAAATGCCTCTCTTGCAAAACAGAAAAGGGAGAGAAAACTTTTTTTTTTTAAATGTAATGTTCTTAGTCTCTCAACCCCCCCCCGGCCCATCCCCCACAAATGTGCAGCTCTGGAACACACAAACAGGCCAGTGCCTTTGTTTTGTTTTTAAAAGGGGGGGGTTGTTGAATTATTTATCCATTAATGTTTCATTTTTGACACTGTCTACTTGTACTTTTCTGAGTTTTTTAAAGGGATAATGAAAACCTTCTGTTTGAAAGAAATGCAGTAATTTCTGGGCAGAAGCAGGAAAGCGCCTAATATCCTGTGGCAAGATTGTAACATAATTCTACTCCTTTCTGAAAGTATTTACATTTCTCTTCTTCTCCTCTCCTAGGCCTATTACACTGGCAAGAAATGGCTTTACCAGCACAAAATCACTTCTCTTCCTTGACCCACCTCCAAAAGGAGTTGAAGCAGGGGATAAATCCACCGTTTTATTGTTTATGCAAGAAATGGGAACAGAGTTGGGGTTTTTAATTCTTGTTGCTTTGTTTAAAAGGCATGAAGCATTAAACTGATCTCTTAATCTGAAACAGGCCAAACTTTCCACATTTAAACGATGAGCTGATTCTTCAACCATGGAATACAGTATAGAAGTACTGGTAACTTGCAGTTTCCCTCTTTCAGCATTATGCTCAAGAACATCCTTCCTCAAGTGCTAGGGATGGGGGGATGGGATTCAGTTCAGTTTGAATTCAAATTTAAATCTACCTACCGGTAGTTCACTTTCCCAAACAATTTGTAAACTGAAACCACCATTCTTTGGAATACACATGCTTCTGAATCTTGCAGCCAGGTAATATGTGCAAAAATATGTTTTGCAAAAAATATGAATATTTGGCAAAATTGCAAGCTAACATGAGCATATTAAAGGACGCGGGTGGCACTGTGGGTTAAACCACAGCCCAGGAGTTGGCGATCAGAAGGTTGGCGGTTCGAATCCCCATGACGGGGTGAGCTCCTGTTGCTTGGTCCCTGCTCCTGCCAACCCAGCAGTTCGAAAGCATGTCAAAGTGCAAGTAGATAAATAGGTACCGCTCTGGCAGGAAGGTAAATGGCGTTTCCGTGTGCTGCTTTGGTTCGCCAGAAGTGGCTTAGTCATGCTGGCCACATGACCCGGAAGCTGTACGCCGGCTCCCTCGGCCAATAAACTGCCTTTCAGAAGCTTTGGACTACAATGATATAGTAGTTGCATTCAGCACATAGGGTATACTATAAGGGAAACAGTTTGGGGCAGATGCCTTCATAAAGAACGTTTTTTGGACCTCTTCTGGGACATTAATATTTCAAAAGCTTCTCATTTTAACAACAAAGATAGCTAAGGGATTTAAAGCTCTGAAAGAAAATGTTAAGAATTATACAGCATTAAAGCTTACAGATCTTGGATGACTTGCACAAAAAAAGCAAAGGAAACTGTGTTGGTCCATAAGAAACCTTTCCAAAATACAGTCTGACACTACCTTTATTAGGACTATAGCGAGCAAGCTTCCCTTTTCTCCATACATTTATCCTGAACTATCCAACAATATTATATGCTTGGACATTTCACACACGATGATAAAAAGCACCTCTATTGTGCTAGATTCTGTGCTCTATTGTGCAGATTCTCACAATCGTAGGTGTGTGTTTGCACGGAAGAAAAATAGGAAAAGCCAATTTTAGCTTTGGATATGACAACACTCTTATTGTATTTTCAGACAAGACATTGCATGCAAGTAGCAGGGAATGAATGGACTCTTCTCGAACTCCATCTCCTGTGTTTCAGTTTTTGTGGTTTTACATGGCTGCATATTTATTTCTTGGACAGTTCCTGTATATAATTTCATTCCCAGACAATCTCCTGTGGTGTAGCATGCATTGGACACAGGCGTGGTGAATTGTTTAGCGGGATACCAGCCATGGTTAGGATTGCACTGTAAGTTACCAGCACATATGTGGAGCCTGAATTCTGTAAACATGAATCAACAAACAACACACACATAAAACTGCCTCAGAATTAAGGGGTATAATTTTGAATAGGATGTTGGGCATGCTTATGGCTCTCAAAGCGATGTCCAGTGCTGGAGCTACTTGAGCATGCATTGTGTTCCACAAATCCCTTTTTATGCCCACCCTGAGGCATGAACCGTCTGTTGTTTAGCTGTGCTTCAAATAATTAAGTGATCACAAACAAGCTGGGGTGAACTTTGGGATCATGCACTCCCCTTCCTTTGCGCTGCACGGTGGTGCAAGTTTTATTTCAGAACAAACTGAAGTTTAGCATTATATGATTCTATTCTGCCATGGCTGCTTTACTTGAAATTCCTGGATTGGAGAGGGTTGGGCTAGATGACCCTCAATGTCCCTTCCCACTCTACAGATCTATGAACTCAGGAAGCTGTGGTTTGGTCTTGGTGCATTTCAACCAACTTTGATAAGAAGAAGCAACAGTTAGCCAAGTTCATATGTAACACAGAGCACAGCACTTGAGGTAGTGTTAAGGTGGAGTCTACTGAATACAGTGGGACGTGGGTGGCGCTGTGGGTAAAACCTCAGCGCCTAGGGCTTGCCGATTGCATGGTCGGCGGTTCGAATCCCCGCGGCGGGGTGAGCTCCCGTCTTTCGGTCCCAGCTCCTGCCCAACTAGTAGTTCGAAAGCACCCCTAAGTGCAAGTAGCTTTAAAGGGGGAAGGTAAACGGCGTTTCCGTGTGCTGCGCTGGTGCCGGCTCACCAGAGCAGCTTCATCACGCTGGCCACGTGACCCGGAAGTGTCTCCGGACAGCGCTGGCCCCCGGCCTCTTACGTGAGATGGGCGCACAACCCTAGAGTCGGACACGACTGGCCCGTACGGGCAGGGGTACCTTTACCTTACCTTTACTGAATACAGTGGTACCTCTGGTTCCAAACGGGATCCATTCTGGAGCCCCGTTCGCAACCTGAAAGGAACACAACCCACGTCCGCGCATGCGCGTGTCACGATTCGTCGCTTCTGTGCATGCGTGTGATGTCATTTTGCGCGTCTGCGCATGCGCGAGCGGCGAAACCCGGAAGTAACCCTTTCCGGTACTTCCAGGTTGCCATGGGATGCAACCTGAAAACACGCAACTTGAAGCAAAAGTAACATGAGGCATGACTGTATGCCTTATCTGCAAAAAGTCAGTTGGTGGGGCTCAATGTCATTTTAGAAGCACTCTGATCATGTTTTCGACTTGAAGAATCAGCATTGTACTAAGCATTGATGTGGTCCTCATGTGCACTTCAGAAACAGGACTTACCCCTCACAGCAGGGAGCAGCATAGATTGTTCTCTGCACATCAGCCTATATACCGCTCTCAGCAGTCCTCAAGGACACACATGACTACTCCATGCAGCCCTATAACTTCATTCCACTTTGTTTTTTTCCACAGAATGATAGAATTGTAGAGTTGGGACCCCAAGGGTCATGTAGTCCCACCCCCTACAATGCAGGAATCTCAAACATCCGTGACAGATGGCTATCCATCCTCTGCTTAAAAACCTCGAATGAAGGAATGTCCACAACTTCCCAAGGGAGTCCGGTCCACCGTCTTTTCCCTCTTGTACTATGCTGAACACACAAGATCCCAAAATGTTCTCAAGTAGTCAGAAGTGTCAACTTCAAAATGCCTTCATATACAGTTTAAGCTAGGCATTTCATTCTATTAACTTAAGCACAAAGAAGCACACACCATATTTAGTTAATGGAACCAAACATTATTCTCAGTCCTCAGGCCAGAAGTTTTTGTATCTGTTCATTCCCTACAAGGAGCAGAGGAAGCTGCCTTCTACTGAGTCTGACCATTGATTCACCTAACTCAGTACTGTTTACATTACACAGATTGGCAGGGGCTTTCCAGGATTTCAGGCAGGGGTCTCTCCCAGCCCTCCCTGGAGATGCCCAGGACTGAACTGGGGAGCTTCAAACAATTGTCTTGTTATGATTCCCATTCATCCCAGACGTGCCATCATCCCACATTCTAAATTTAAAATACATGCTGTCTGATGGGGTCAAGTGTTTATAGCAAGGACCACATAGGTCAGTCCCCAAAAGAGTCAGCTTCATTAAAAGAAAGCAGGGTGTGTGGAGGAACGGTGGCTGTGCAAAGCTGACTCCAGAACAGTTCGCATATTTCAACAGAGCTGGAAGAAAGGCACCCATACCAAAGCAGTGAATGAAGGAGGAGGCTGTGAAGGGTGCAGAAGGAACAAAGCTAACAAAACACATTTCTAGGGGAGACACCAACAAAGGATTCTTGCAGTGTTGCCAAATATGCAACCCTTAGCAGCCTTCATCTTTTCCCTCCACGTAGTACAGTGGTACCTCTGGTTAAGAACTTAATTCATTCTGGAGGTCCGCTCTTAACCTGAAACTGTTCTTAACCTGAGGTACCACTATAGCTAATGGGGTCTCCTGTTGCCACCGCGCCGCTGCCGCCACACGATTTTTGTTCTCATCCTGAAGCAAAGTTCTTAACCCGAGGTACTACTTCCGGGTTAGCGGAGTTTGTAACCTTAAGCATTTGTAACCTGAAGCGTTTGTAACCCAAGGTACCACTGTATCTCACTGAACATCTGATGTAACATTTTCCTGTCTCTTCATTCACTGTTACATGAACTCAATTACAAGAGGTTTAGATAACAATATCGAAACTGTCTAGTCTAGCGAAGTCAGAGCAAGGTGTGTTTTTTTTCTCCTCAAGGCCGTAACAGTGGGATTTTAGCCACTTCCTGCTAAACATGAGTTGTGTTTATTGTCACCACATCCGGCGGTGCACTCCTTACAGACGGGGAAACTGAAGTTTGAGATATTGGTGAGAAAAGAGCTCAGTTGTCATCCCACACTTTTCAGTCATGTTAAAATTGGTTGTCATCGCTTCTTGTCATGCCACAAGCCACTCCTCTTCCCCCCTCCCATATCCTGACCATTGCAAAATGAAAAGGGGGAACAAATTACTTCACAATTCAGTCACCTTTTAAAATTCACTCTACAAGTTTCTCCCATCATGCATACAGTGCATCCCTTGTCATCATGAGGAATGGCGTATCTTAATTTGGATCTTTCAGCATATATGGATCTTTAGCATGTTAGAATCTTTCATCCTGATGGATATATATTATGCATCCTAAGAAGTATAGAGCTTTCCACCTAGTAAAAAGTGGATCTGTTGGGCTGATTGGGATATCTAGCATTCTTTTTCCTGATAGGTAAAATGTATCCTCTAAGAGCTTTGGATCTGTCATGCTAATGGAACAAGTGCCACATCATTTGTCAATAACTAGGGGCTGCCCCCACCCCCATTAGACCTCACCAAACCCCCCCACCCTCCAAAACCGTGACGACAACCCCCCTCACTTGTCTCTTTACAAGTGCTTGCATATGACATTTAGATGAGTCTTCTCAGGAGTAGCACCCCAATAATGGAATTTTCTCCTTGGAGGCTTAATCTGGAACCTATTTTGATGAATTTCCAACATCAGGTAAAGACCTTTAGATATTTCACAGGCCTTTTAGACTTAAACTTAGCCATCCTGATTCTTTTTTTATCTGGCTTTTTAAGATCTTGCTATATTTTAGTCATTTGGTATTTTAGGCATTTTAATTGTGGGTTTGTGGGTTGTTTTTTCGGGGTATTTTTCCTTTATGTAAACCACCCAGGGTTTCCATTGAAGAGCAATATATGTACAAATGTCTATAATTAATAGTAAAAAAATAAGCTGCTCAGTTGAGAAATTTGTGATAACACATCTAAATATGCTTCATAAAAGAACAAAAATGGCTCAAACCCATTTGTGTCAACTCTTTCAGCACACTCATTTTTATCAGTCATGTGCATTGTTGCATATTAAAATGTATCGGGCTGTGAAATTCTGATATCACCTCACTTCAAATAGCCTATTAGTGAAGTTTATATGCTGAGCTGGCTTTTCTGTTGTTTTTTCTGGCTGTTCCTCTAGCATCAGTCATTTCCCCCCTACAAGAACCCTTACTCCATACATAGCTATAGTTTACTTAATTACTTTATAACAGAGTCCTTTTTGCTACAAACATAATGAGAACAACAGTTTGGCCCTCATTCTTCTCTAAATTTAATATGTCAGCTCTATAAACGGCTGCACAAACAAGCAAGAAAAATAACTCTTTGTGCTGGCTCAATGTACAAATATGCTGTACGAATAATTGATTGTATTTCCCAAAGTGTGTTTCAACTTTTTAAAAATTCTCAACACAGCAATACTTTTTGATCTTTGCTATTTTGGAGATGAGGGAGATACAGAATCATAAATCTTCAATGCCATGAAATCCAGGATTCTAGGAAATAACCTGGACTTTTAAAAAGCTTTCAACATGGCACCTCTCCAAAGACTCCAGAGTAACCTTAGCAGTGATGGATCAGGAGTTGGTTAAGTAGCAAAAAGCAGAGAGTAGGAATAAATGGGTTGTGCTTTTAAAGAGTTAGGGATGAGCAGTGAGGTGGCCAGACTTATTTATGATACTGAATTGTTCAGTGTTGTTAAAAGAAAAAGAGACTGTGATAGGTTCCAAAAGGATCTCTCCAAACTGAGTGAATGGGTGGTAAAATGTCAAATGCAATTCAATGTAAACAAGTGTAAAGTGATGCACATTAAGGCAAAATATCTTTCACATATACAGTCATGGGAACTGGAGTGGCAGTGAGAAACGAGACCAGGGCTTTTTTCCAACCGGAACTCCGTTCCAGCACCTCTCAGGTGGGTGCCATTGCCATTCTAAGAGAATGAGGGATGTGTTCATTATGAGTAGCAGCACCTCTTTTTCTAGGAAAAATAGGACTGAATGAGACTGTTATGTACTAAGCTTGGATCCTAGAACAATAGGCAAGTAGGATCCTAGAATGCAACAACTGATTGGCTTGCAGGAAAAGACCAATCAGGCTCCAGGAGGAAGTTAATCAACCTATTAGGCTGGTAGGATTGTAGAATGCAACAACTGATTGGCCTGCAGGAAAAGACCAATCAGGCTCCAGGAGGGAAGCAGAATCAGCCAATCAGACAGGACTCATTGTGTAAATAATGTATATAAAAGCCTGAGGTTTGGGGGGCAATTCAATCACTGTTTTACAAGCTGCAATAAAGAGCATGAAATCACTACAGGACTCCAAGTATATTTCAGAGACCTTAGGGTTGTGGTGGATAACTTCATGAAGATGTTAACCTGGTATGTGGCAGCTGTGAAAAACCTATTTATTAAACAGACTTATATGCTGGTGTTTTGAAATTTATTTTCTTCTTTCCATTCCTTTTCCAACTACTGTACTCTGTTTTTTTGCAAACTAGATTGGAATGCACAGGCTATTTTCAGATTTTCATGGTCTATTTTCAAACACCTGGAGGAGGAAGTGTCAGATGGACACAGGCTAGAGGGTGTGTTGAACTTCTCCCGTCTAAGATGGCTTAAAAGAAAAAAAAAGACTTGCTTCATTTTCATCTTGTTGCTATTGGCAAGAGCTGAACGCTAAAGAAGAATTTGTTCCTGGTTGACTTCAAAACCAAATGAGGTCTTGTTTGTTTTTTCAAGGTTTTTTATATGGGAATGTTGGATTGCTGCTGCTATTTTGTGCATGTGTTGAGGACTTGAAATCAGAGACATACAGTTTGTTAGCCACAGCAGTTTGCTATAGGTACACATACATCCCTCAACATATGAACTGATGCTTATGGCAAGCACTGTCACTTGTATCTGCAGCTCACTTAGGTGAAAGAGTTCTTTCACTGTGTTTCAGAGATGATGCTGTAATAGGCTTCATGGTTATTTTCCACAAATTTTTTGGACTGGAAGCTCTATGGACAGAAAGAAAAGAATTGTCTGAGTCCAAACTGTACCTTGATCTTGCAAATCCATTTCCATTTTTCAACTTGCCTTTGTCTTTGTAATAACCAGCACTTAAACAAAAGATCACAAGGTCACCACAGACTTTGGAATGATATTACTCTGAACCGTGCTCAAATTTTTGTTGCTACACCTTGCAGGAGCCTCACATTTTATGACTGGATATCCTGTGGTATTCATTACTGAAACGGGGGTCTACTACCTAGTGTTTTACTTTTTAGATACTAGATTTCAACTGCCTGCGATCTTGCTTTTTCATGTTTTCCTTTCATGTGTATCTTACACCCCCTAAATGTGGACGTAGGAGATGTGTAGTACAATACTACAATGTTTAGTCCAAAGTAAGGCTTACTATGCATGTTTAATGGGTCTTAGTATGTACGTATGGGAGAGCAGAATGTATTTTTTATTTAAATATTTTAACCATGCTTTAACACTCAAGGCGGTTTACAACAACAATTAAAACAGGAAGAATAAACAATAATGTATAAATAGATAAAAACAATAGAAAGTAGTGGTTAAAAACCAACTGCAATATTCAGTAGAATGAGTAACAAAACCTATAACCTATTTTCAGATAAAAAGTCCTAGGCAATTTTTTTATTTTAAAAATGTCTACCCTGTCTATTTCTCCAAAGAGCCTAAAGGCACCTATCAAACAGTAATAGAAACATTCACATTTCGGGGATGTAAGATTGTGGTTTGGACACAGTGCGAAGCTATCCCCTTCTTGAATTTACTCTTAGAAAAGGAGGAGTAAAGTGAGAGAGAGCAGATTGTGTGTGTTAAGTTGTGGGCGAACATATCAGACGACACAGCAATTCTTCAAACAGCCAGAACAGAACTGAACTGAAGAGCTCAGTCAGCCTGCTTATATAGAGCTCCCGAACAGCGTAACTGTTGCAACTTTCAAAAACTATCCAATCATTGAACGTCACTTTCGATCCTTCATTTGCATACAAACTATCCAATCACTGAACGTCACTTTTGATCCTTCATTTGCATAACTATCTACAGTATCCCCCTGCTGGCCCAGGGTGAGAACTTCAGTACATAACACCGTGCATGGTCATATACTTTGGGCACAGTAAGATTTATTAATTCCAGGGGTCTTGGCTTATTGTGACATGCAAATATAGCCATCTGCATCAAGCTATTAAATGGGAGTTGTAGTTTAGCAACATCTGGAGTAATGCAGGTTAGCCATCCCTGCCCTTAAGATGCAAATGAGAAAGAGCAAAATAGAGTCCCAAAGTTTAACAGTGACTTTTAAGACCACTTTTTAAATCTCAATTGCTACTTAGCTGAAAGAAAGAGATATTGGCACTGCTGCCATACAACATTATGAGATCCTGTCAGAATTAAGATTGTAGTCCCTTAAAGTGTATCCGTATTAAATTAATGCGACCTTCTTTATTACCATGGTACTTCACAACATCAGCATCAAAGTTATGTTTCAAACCTGAAACAAGATACACTTCTTCCGTTGTTTATTTTTTCAGGGACTGCTTGCTTTTGGAGTTGACTGAAGGGCAAAGCTTTCCCCTCCTTCACTCCCTCTGGAAACATCTAAGAGAGAAGTGAAGATTCATGGTAGGCAACAGCTGAGAGTGCCAAACCACTGTACAAAGGCTGCCAAGCCAACAAGCAGAATTCAGTTCACAGCGATCAATGGGTTCCATTAACCAACAATGGGCCAGTGGAAATGGAGACTGTAAATATGGACTGTAAACATATTTACAAAATCCTCTAGCCTTTACCCTGGAAAAACTCTTCTTGTCAGCACTGAGACAGAACAGCTTCCTGTTCCATAGCTATCTCAGGCCTCTCCCAGATTTTTTTATTTTATTTTCAATTGAAATGCTATTGCTTTTCCTAGAGAATTTGACTATGAATAGCAGAGAGTAGGAATGAGCGGAGGTGGAAGCCATGGGCTAAAATACTGCCTCTTAAACAGTCCTTGAGAGAAAGGTTGCGCCCCAGGGATACGGATTCTTATAGACCACTATACACATAGAATCATATGGCTGCCTGGCTGTGCCAACTGTGCCCAGGCAATACAGAGGAGTATCAAACACTTGACATTGTCTTGACCTGATGCACTAGGATGTCCCTGTTTAAGAGGGGAGAATCGAGATTGCTGGTGAAAGGAAAACAGATTGTGGGGGAAATTAAACAATGGATGAAATATGGGCAGTGCAAGAATAGAAGACAAGGGTGTTGTGTTCTGCCTCTTTAAGACAGTGTGGTGAACTTTTTCCCCTGTAGATGACCACATTTCCTCAAGGGTAATTAATTCATGTGTTTAAAAAGTTGGACTTTCTTGTTTTAAAATGCATTTAATCTCATGATTAGGCAAGCCACCTTGGGAAAGCTGTGTCCTAAAAGGGGGCCCATAAACAGTGCTTTTTTTCTTAAAAAATGTTTAGGGGTACTCTCATTTTCCTATTTATATTGAAATACTGCCCCTCAATGAGGCCAAACTTAGATTCACAAAATGTTTAGGGGTATGTGTACCCTTGTGTCCCCCCCCCCCCAGAAAAAAGCACTGCCTATAAATAAGCATATAATTGTAATATTAATAATTCTATTCATCTGACATCGCAGCAGTGAGCAGGCCAGAGCCAAATGTGGACATGGTACCCCCTTTTCTTTTACAGTCACCCCCTTTCCACCTGCATGAAATTAGGCTGAGGACCTCATGAAATTAGTCCTCATGTTACACTGCTTTCAAAGCTGTAAGAAAGCCCAGCACCAGAAGTCAGAGGTGGATTTAGGGGAGCACGGCCGTTTCAGTCGCACTGGACACAGAGTTTGGGGCGGTGCCACAACTATGATGAAGAAGGCAAGAGGCAAGGGGGTGCTGAAATTGGGTGTTGCCACTGAAATTTGAGACCCCAAGGTCCACCACTGCAGTAGCAGACCATGTTAGTGAACGGGAAGAAACAGGTTTGCTTTTCTGGCAGAATCCTGTATGTTCGATTAGGCCTATACGCTCTCCTAACCCTCTGGGCCAGAACAATCCTGGGCCCTAGATGGAATAGTAACTAGAGTCTATTCTGAGTTAAATAGCACTTATTTTTTCCACTTGAAGTTTTCCTACCCAGTTTTTCCAGTGAGTTGTAATAATAAATAGTTTGGGTTTTTTAAAAGACGTCTGGTACAATAAGGGTCCTGAGACAATTCTTAGTAGGCAGATAGTCAGGCTTTGAACTGGGGCTCGTCCCTGGAAACTATGTGTGTTCAATGCTAGGATTTAGCCCTGGAATGCAATAAACAATAACTGCTTTCAGCTTGCACAAAGTGGTTTTCCTGGTTAAGAAACTACAATCTGGCTTTGGGTCATTTTATAAGTCTTCTCACCACAGGCAGGCAGTGATTGGTTGGAAGCCTGCTCTTCAAAACAAACATGGGTGCTCCTATGTAGGTTGTGTAAAGGAATCAAGGGAACACAGTGACAATCTGTAGGATAAGGAATCTGTTTAATAAAATAAACCCAAGATCACAAAGGCAAAACATGCAAAGAAGTGAGCAATCTGCAGTCTGTGTTGTGTCAAGATTGTGCATTGTCTAAGTTAAAGATGTACTTACAATCTATTGGTGAGAAATTTTCATTTCTAAAACTTAAAACCAATCAGCAGCTTGTGGTCTGAAGCACAGAATACTGTATGTGTTCCCCACTTCCCAAAGCAGAGAGAGGTTTCAGGGGCAGCACTTACCTCTGCCTTTTAAGGCGTGATCACTAGAGACTTAATATATTTAACTAATATTTAAATTTATTTACCAATATACAAGTTGTGTGTAGTGTAGTACAGCACTCCTGCAAAACAGCAGATCTATTGCTCTGCATCAGATCTTGAGAGATGCCATTTGTCTCTTCTTTATTTCTATCTCAATCTGTCTCCAAATTGTAGTTCCTATGTTCTTTTTCTCACACTGATCTAGTTTACACAATCCTAACTGGGGGGCAGGGGGGACAGACAAGTGCCTCAGCTACGTCAACTCAGAGAGATCTATATATCACTTCCATATAAGAAAGCATTAAGCATCCATTCAGACTCCTCTACATTCCTTTGTCAAGTCTTAGACTTTGGTCAGGTACTGTTTTAAGGCAAAATTTTATCAGCGATCATACTCCAGTGATCAGACAGTAACCCTATAATGATATATTCTGCTTTATTTCAAGGGGGAAAATCCCCTGGATATTACTATGAATGGAGATTTATCAGTGGCAATCAAATAATAGAAAAGTAATAAATTCTAGGTATCAGGATTTATCTTTCAGTTGTACACTTGTCAGACACAGACATTATGCTTTAAACAGTCCTCTGAAGAATATTGTTACAGGCCACCCCTATTTCTGAGCAGTGTGAGACTCCAGAGGTTCCAGGTGCTTTCCCAGAGTTTGTGTTCCCTTCAGAAATTGAGCACAGCAGAGACTGTGGTGTATTTACGATATATGGTTTTATTTACACATAACTACAACCTGCACCTAGATGGAGGGATTGCAGGGCATTCACACCCTATGGGGGTTTGTCTTCCCCTTCATTCAAAACTGAAACCCTAGACCTTGCCTTTGCCTCTGCCTACTAGCACCACAAAGGTCCGTATAGTTAAAGCTATGGTTTTCCCAGTAGTGATGTATGGAAGTGAGAGCTGGACCATAAAGAAGGCTGATCGCCGAAGAACTGATGCTTTTGAATTATGGTGCTGGAGGAGACTCTTGAGAGTCCCATGGACTGCAAGAAGATCAAACCGATCCATTCTTAAGGAAATCAGCCCTGAGTGCTCACTGGAAGGACAGATCCTGAAGCTGACACTCCAATACTTTGGCCACCTCATGAGAAGAGAAGACTCCCTGAAATCTGCCCCCACCCAGAAACCCATAACAACATGAATATAAGATGGAGATTTCAGAGAAAGGACATTCTTGACTATAATGAATCAATGGAAGTGGTTCAGAACTGCAATTTTGGAGTAATAAAGAACACGTGCTGCTAAATGCACGTGGAATAAAAGTTCACCAGTATGGTAGGAATAAAGTTTACTCACCTCAAATAAGCATTTACAGAAAATTAATGTTATGTTTTTTATAACGGTGGTTATTTCTACCCACAAATCATGGGACAACTCTAGTTGTGGACATGAGAAGATGACTTCAGAAGGACTACTACTGGGAAGGAATAAAGGCTCTTGGTTGGTACAGAATTACCCACATTTTCCCCTTTGTGTGCTTTGGAAAATGTTTTCTAAATAACCAGAATTTTAATATAGAAGCTTATATTTATTTGTTGACTGGGAAGAAACTACATCAAAGATGTTTTGACAGAGTTCTTTCCCTTTGCAAATAAGTTATTAAATTATGCACTTTAAAAGTGTCTGGTTGAGACAAGTTTCAGATAATATGTATCTTGCTCTGATAGATTTCTCAATACCGAAGAGTAAAAAATGTTGGCATCATAATAAAATGCTTATAATTGCAACAGAGAAATCACAGGATACTGTAATCTTGAAATCCAGGTGAAATCTACACACACATAAAAACCTTTCTGAAAATGCTTTTTAAATAAGCATTTAAAAAAATCCATTGAATTTTCCTTCCAGTAGTACCTTAGAGACCAACTGAAGAAGTGTGTATCTGAAGAAGCGTGCATGCACACGAAAGCTCATACCAATAACAAACTTAGTTGGTCTCTAAGGTGCTACTGGAAGGAATTTTATTATTATTATTATTATTTTGTTTCAACTATGGCAAACCAACACGGCTACCTACCTGTAACATTGAATTTTCCATAAGGCTCACCATCGTCATCTAGTGTAACATTGTATATTGCACTTAAAGCACACTTAAAACGTTTTATTTGCAGCTGTATAGCTGAGCCCCCAGTGTCATAAAGTAAGGGGGATGGAATAACTCTACTTTTTTTATTAACCAGAGGAAAAAAACTTCAAGGGCAAATTTGACTGAGACTTCATAATTTTTAGGTTCTGTTATTAACAATTTTTAAAAACATGGGAGATCCTGTTCATGGCTCTCTCTAGCTTGGCCGTAAAAGAAGAAGAATTGATGCTTTTGAATTATGTTGCTGGAGGAGACTCTTGAGAGTCTCATGGACTGCAGGAAGATCAAACCTCTCCATTCTTAAGGATATCAGCCCTGAGTGCTCACTGGAAGGACAGATCCTGAAGCTGAGGCTCCAGTACTTTGGCCACCTCATGAGAAGAGAAGACTCCCTGGAAAAGACCCTGATGCTGGGAAAGATGGAGGGCACAAGGAGAAGGGGACCACAGAGGATGAGACGGTTGGACAGTGTTCTTGAAGCGACCAGCATGAGTTTGACCAAACTGCGGGAGGCAGTGGAAGACAGGAGTGCCTGGCGTGCTCTGGTCCATGGGGTCACGAAGAGTCGGACACGACTAAATGACTAAACAACAACAACCAATGACAATCTGTTATAGCAACCACGATTATGTTTTGGTATTTTAAGCTTTTGTAAAGAGACCACATCCACCTGAATATACACATATACACACACAGCGTACCGAAAAGAAGAAAATGCATACCCTCCAACATTTCTCTGATGAAAATAGGGATTTCCCATTCCATAATGATAATTTACTAGTTATACCCCACACATCATACTGGGTTGCCCCAGCCACTCTGGGCAGCTTCCAGCATATATAAAAACATAATAAAACATTTTTTTAAACTTCCCTATACAGTACAGAAGGCTCAGGAGTTGGATAACTCCATACCCTCCAACATTTCTCCGATGGAAATGAGGACATCCTAAGGAAAAGTGGGACATTCTGGGATCAAATCAGAAACCGGGACAGCTTCTCTAAATCAGGGATGTCCCTGGAAAAGAGGGACACTTGGAGGGTCTGGAAAATGGTGGGTTGTGTCCAGCATTAATTATAGTCAGAGTAGAGCCACTGAAATTAATGGACCTCAGTTAATGAGACAGCCGACTTCAGCAGTACGTGGTAGTAGGAGCTTCTGCCCACCTACAGTTCGGGCAGGTACATTAAAGAGCCCTGCAAGTGGAGCCCACTGCTGGTGGAGGAACACCACCACATCCAACTCCCTCTACTATGGAGGACCAATGATTTAGATTGTTCTGCCCATTGTTAAAACTTCCAATTCTGATTCATATTCTATTTTATTCATTTCCTTGCGTGGCTATTCTGGTGCACAGTGCAGTTCTTGCATATTTACTCAGTCAGAAGTAACTCAGAGGAACACATTAAAGTTGAACAGCCTTAATGTGCCTGAATGTACAACATTTTGTAAATCTATCCTTCACTCAGACCCTACGTAGACATTATATACCAATGTGTATACCAGAAACACACAGGCCATTTTCTTTAGAGAAATGACACTGTGGAAGGAGATAGTATGGATTATCTTAGTATGGATTGGCTCATAGCTGGATACAAACTAGTCCTATTTGTTTGCTGCTAGTCATTTACTCCAGCTGTACAATAAATCCAATGTGTGGAATTAAGAGTCATGGTAGTCTGGAATTTAACAGGAAACAAAAAATGTGGTTAGCTAAAGAATCCAGATATTGGTTGGGCCACCTATATCCCAGATTTATAGCTTGGCTTTGTCAACTCAAATAGTTTGGATTATTTCAACCAAATTACTATGGGAGATGCTTGAAAAAAATGATAGGTTTGCGTGAGGATGGAGGAATGGAAGAAACTTGGCTAAGAAATAAGGAACAGATATAATGTATGAGAAGGCACACTTTCCACATTGCTGTGCAGAGCTCTGATTCATGTGTCCTTTTTTGTTGTTAAATTATTCCACTCTTACCAGAAGGGTTTCATTTAAATAGTTTTGGGGGGTGGGGGAAGAATCAATAGATCTACATTACAGAAGGCTGTCTCGAACACAAAAACATTTTGGCAATTTCTTAATCCCAAATGTATAACAATTCCAGACTACACTGCATTCCAGTGGCATGAAATATCTTGTGGGGAGAATAAACTTAATTTGAAGTCATACCAGAAAGCACCTGAACAGTCCACATCCTCGGATTTCAGATTTTCATAATTGAATAAAGCCCCTGGAGCTAAATTCTAAACTTTGTAAAAATAAAAAATAAAAAAATATATCTCCTGAAATGATATATTACTGCAATGGAAACACTGACAGAGTGAAATGCCAGTGTTCCTTTCAGCAGTCGAGACTCCTGAAAATATAACACCCAGGAAATGTGAAAAGGGACTTTATGGATTTAATTTTCTAAACTATCCGTAATGGTTGGATAAATATATGCATGTTCTTGGTATGTTCAGGTTGGGCAACTGGAGACAGTAGCCCAGACAGTTGGGCCACTGGAGAAGATCATGCCCTTTCACACAGTCCGTTTGTGTCACTTGAGCTGAAGGGGGTGGTGGAGACTGAACTGAAGGTGCAGTGGTCACTGTTGAAATCACCTCCTTCTGCTTCCTGCAACTTTTTGGGTGCTAGTTCTATTTCCACTTGCAAAGTGTGTGAGCAACTAAGAAAGGGAACAGAGAGTCACGGCTAATAAAGAAGAGAAGGAAGGAGCAAACTGTAAAGAACAAGCACTCCCTGAAACCCTGTTAATGGACCACTGACAGGAAAAAATGGCATTCCCGCCAAAACATCCTCTCTTCGGTCCCTGGAAAAGGAACCGCCAAAAGAAGCAACTCCTGCAGGGGTAATTGCAGCCTAGCTTCCCTCACAGATGGTTTTAACAAAAAGAAAGTCGCCATGTTGCTCTAAAGCAATGAACACAAGAAAGCAGGAGGAGAGAAAACACAAAGAAATGTGGTCCCACTTGATATCATAGCAGCAAAGGGAGGGTTGCCATATTTCAAAAAGTATAATTCCAGACACCCGCAAACATTTTTGGGGAAACCCAACCCAAAAATAGTGATTTTAAGCTGCTTTTTCCATCGCATTGCCATACATCCGGGTTTCCTCTTACATTTTGCAGACAACATACGAATAATATTACATATGTGGGCATTGTAGTCAATTACCGGTACATTATATCTTAGATTTCAAAAATAATGTTATCATATTTTTTAAAAGGTCTGGGATAGGTTAAATATTATGCCACCCAATCCTTCACTTCAGTCTTTGTATAACTAGCTAGTGGGTCAGTGTTCAGCCTCCATATCCTCTGGGATAAAAACCAGGCTTTTGGGTGTTTGGATTCCAGGTATTTCAATCTAGCTCTATGTTTACTTTTTTTAAACTGAAGAACTTGAGATGCTTCCAAGCTTCGAACACTTACAGGTAGATGGTCATTTTCTCCCTTGCTCTAAAAGGTGAATGCTGTCTTGGCCCTGGGTGACAAATAATGCTGTCTTATTCTCATCCCCCCACCGAGAAGCTGGTCTAATGATATGAGCACATCAAGCTGGAACAATTTCCACCCCACTCTAAAAGATAACTTTGCTCAGCTGTGCCAGAATTAGCTGGCAGTGAATAGGTGCTGCCTTGTTGATGTATTCTTCAGAAGGACGACTCCTTCCCACACAGCAGCATCCAAATAAGAAAAGTACCCTCATCCTGTTTTCAACTCTGTGGCCCCTGCGGCAATTGGCTGCTAGGGAGGAAGAGAAAATACGAAATATATATCTAGTGCACTTCAAAATTGATTTTCATTAACTTGGGCCTACGTTTCATCTGCCTGGGTCCTTTTGTAATGTACAGCTTTGGCAGCGACTGCTGCCATGGTTACAAGCTGACTTCACAGACTAGGAATTACACTACTGTATAGTCTCTTGTGTCTTACAGGCATTTCAGGGCAATTGTTTTGGAAGACTGAGCTACTACAGGGGGAGGAGGGAGAATCCTTTCCAGTTGACTTTGGCAAAAGTTGTAGGAACTTATTGCAAGAAGCTAATGTATTTATGGAGGCAGGATTGCAGCTTCCTTGAGGTACAGCTGAAAGCACTACAGCATTCATTAGGCCTAAATTCAGAAATTCAGTGAAGGGAACCAAGGGGGTGAAAAGCCAGAACATAAAATACAGGTTGTGTGAAATATTTAAATTCACTGAACTGATACACACATACAAACAAACACACACACACACACACACACACACACACACACACACACACTTGCACAATTATGGCCTAGTTCTTGTCAGTGATCCTATTGCCCTCATCCACACTGGCCAGGAATGCTTCCAGATACATGTGATATCTCATTAATAACTAATTCAGATTTAGTTTTTTTGTTTGCACAACTGCCATATGAGTGTCTACATGCTCCTTTCCTTCTCCCTCAGACACACTGTCCAGTGCTATTCCATCACTTGACATCCATCATCAGGTGGAGTATAGGGATGGAGAGATTTGATTTGGTTTACATTTAAAGGCGACTCTACCTAATTCAAGGCAATATGTGAACTGACAGAAAGGCATCCTTTGAAATTCTCACTTCTCTGAATTTTGTAATGCATTTCTCCAGCCAAGTAATGTGTACAAAAATACCTATACCTATGCATGCATATACAGTATTAGTGATGAAACCATAAAATGCATTATATTTAAGAAAACTGCTTTGCAAAATGTGTACAGTGGTACCTCGGGTTACATACGCTTCAGGTTACATACGCTTCAGGTTACAGACTCTGCTAACCCAGAAATAGTACCTCGGGTTAAGAACTTTGCTTCAGGATGAGAACAGAAATCAGGCGGCGGCGTGGCAGCAGCGGGAGGCCCCATTAGCTAAAGTGGTGCTTCAGGTTAAGAACAGTTTCAGGTTAAGAACGGACCTCTGAATTAAGAACGGACCTCTGAACGAATTAAGTTCTTAACCCGAGGTACCACTGTATTAGGAGAAATTTATACTAAAATGTTGATGAATTTTCATGAGGACTTAAAAAAAATTAATAACAAGATTGCAAATGTATTTGAACATGAGAACAGCCTGCTGGATGCAGAGAAGTGAAATTAAAGTTGGAAGAATGCAAAATTTAAGAGATTTACAGATTTATCCATGCCTAATAGAAGCAATCCTCCTCTCCCAAAAAAACCTTCTGCCCTGGCCATCATGTATGGCAGGGTTGCGGATGCAGCCCTGTCCTTGCTACTCCAAAAAGCCCCACTGGTTGGTAGCCAGGGTTTGGCTTTGCTCCCAAGACAAGACAACTAGTGCTGTGTTTGAGGTTATTTCTGGCTGGGGAGGCAAACCAAAAGATAGCTACTTTGTTTTCTAATTCCACAAGATTGGAGAACTCAACAGCCTGTCAAATTAATTGACTGTCATTAATCTAAGACTTCTTCCATGTTGTTTATTTCACGGTGCACCTCCCTTACTCTGGTCCTGACAGCAAACTTTTATAAGCTCAACACAAACCTGTGTACTAGTGCCTTCTGACTTTACTAGTCAGAGACAAGAACTGTAGTCACTAGGACTCTGTCCAGTTCAATTACATCATGCCACAGAAATTTGACAAAGGTTAGATTCTGTCAGAGCTCAGTGAGTTCAGTTTTTTTATCCTCTTCCCTAAGGAATAGTATATCTTAATTGCAGCAGACGCTAGTCATGCATTCTAGCACCTCTGAGGTGACTTTGTGTACCATGGCAAGAAACAGCTCAGGATATGATTTCAAAGGAAGATCAAGTGAGTTACAACACAGAAGCAATTGATGTTTCTCAGAAGATATAAGACTTGAACAGTCTCCCTCGCCATAAAACCCACACATACCTCTGACCCAATTATTATACACAACCACATGGAAAGGAGTTTACTAGACTACCAAGTAAAAAACGTTTCCAAAAGACAACCCACTCACCCGCCCTGTCCCTCAGATGAACGTAGGCAGTCTAGACCAAAGTGTTCCCCAAGCAGAGATAAGGTGCCCACAGAAAGTGTCTGCAGAGTGGAACAGCTCTATGTGACACATAATGAGCCAATCTACACCCTACGAAGAAGCACTTCCTCACCTTTTCATCTTCTAGACCGTAGAGTCTTAAACAGCACTTACTACCCAATTATCTCCACCAGCTGATGGTTTGTTCCTCATTCCCAGCTACTACCAGAGCATATCGTCCAACTGTATATTATGAATGTATAACAATCTAAGCAGGTATGTAGGCTAGGACAGTGCAGTGACTGAATAAAGTCTATTAATGATTAAAGAACCCTGTTGGTTTACAGTTAAGTTTATTTCATGTTGGCTTTTTTGAGTTTAGTATACTAAGCATAGTACATAAATAAATAGTCTGGTAAGACTGTGTTAGATAGAGAGCCCAGAGTGGCTGGCAAAACCCAGCCAGATGGGTGGTGTATATAAAATTACCACTACTACTATTACTATTATTACAATTATTATTGGAAGAGAAATCTCATACTCTCTCATAGCAAAGTTAAGCACAATGATGATTACTCCAAGCATATTAAAACTTCATTAGAGTTAATCATCTGCCCTCATCCACCTTTAAACAAACGTTCACCATGAAAATACTTAGGCTAGAATAAATCACAGATACTTAGCTTTCCAAATAAGTGAAGTCTTTACTCACAGTGTTTCCAGCAAGCAAGTCTCCATCTGTTGGCAGTGAAATGGAGATGAAAAAAGTTCCAAATGACTTAAAAAGAAACTAGCTTTGTTTCCTAACATAAATGATTATGCAGTCTTTGGGTTAACAAAGATGCAGGCTGTAAAATCTCCCTTTTGGAGTGATTCATTTCACTTGCAGGGAGTCATTGGACCTTCTTCACTTTTTCCAGGAAGCACAAAGAGGGGAAAAAGAGGGAGCAGAGCCTGCTGAGAGCCTGCTAAGCCACACCCACTGCTAACCTGAGTTAATCCTTTCATGTATGCCAGTGTGAGTAAGGAACTGTATCTTACAACAGATCTAAATTTGTATGCATGCATATCAATAGCTTTTGCAAATTTTTGCAAATCCATATCCTTTCTCATCTTTTTTGTGGGGGCACTTCTTAGGTGGTTACTCCACTGTCCTTCCAGAAAAAGTGGGTGTGCAATCTTTTAGGGACCCGTGGTCCATTACATGGTAGCAGAGGCTAGGCTGAATATCCTTCTCCATGCCTCTGGAGGCAGCATTTTGAAAAGTCTAATAAACAATTTCATTTCGGGAGACAGTTTTCTATCTGAAATACAAATGGATTTGCAAAGGAAATATATTGCCTGCATACTATTTTGGTTATCAGATATTCTAGCTATATTAGGGTATTTGGAAATCCTCATTTTGTATGTCCCCACATCTGACAGGAAAATATTCAGAGCACCTAGAGATTCTTAAGCCTCATCAGGCAACAATTAGTCAATTGGTATATGCAGGATAGGGGAGGATAGTTCAGAAACATGTGCTTCCAATTCCATATTACAAAATGTGTTCTTCCAGAACAGGCAGATTAATGACACAATAAGCTGAAATTACACAACATATAATGCAATAAATGGCTATTGTTCCAGTACAGTGCTATTTTGGGATGGGGGAGTGCATTTGTTGTGATTGTACATTATAGGAGTGGAAATAGGTACTTCCTCAATCAAAAAACCTGCTGTTTCCATCACAAAACATCTGTAGAACTATTTAGTTCTGTTTCTGTTCTTCTTTTCCCCACTTTTTAAATTTGTGCATTATTCCGATTTAATTAACAGCCATTCTGCCTCTGTGCTGTATTACGTGGCAAGAGCACTCCACCCTTATGCTGTAACTTCCATGATAGCTAATTTGAGTTCCATTTGTACACTTGGATGGTTTCTCTCAAACTGGTTTGCCAGATGGCTTGAACAGCTGGATCTTAAGCAAATCCAGTGTCTAATTATTCACAAAGTTACAAGAAATGTTGTCATTCTCCCTGAATCAGAATTTTATTAGCAAGCTCTTTATGCCCATAAAGATTAAAAGAATTTCAGATCCCAATTCCTTATGCAAGTACTGTATATAAGGATGTGTAAAATCCAGGCATGCACCCACATTTACTGGATATGTTGGGAATTGCCAACTACAAGCTGATAAAATCTCTCAGAATTGCTGATATTATAGTGAATATTATAGATGAAACATGCACTTGGTGAATTACCTGTGATCAACATATCTATTAAGTGCAATCATTACAAAATTAAAACTTCAAAATTGCTTTCTGACCTGCTGAAATCCCTCTTACCACCTGCTATCACTGTTGGAGGCTGGTCTTCTTTAGGAGGCTGCAGAAGTTCTTCTTGGGAGGATGAGCTCATTCTAAACCAGGGATGACCAAGCTGTGGTCCTCCAGGTATCGTTGGGCTAAAGTTCCCATCATTCTTCCCCATTGGTCACATTGGCTGGGGCTGATGGAGGTTGCAATCCAACAGTATCTGATGGGTCACAGGTCAACCACTCCTGTACTAAACCCTTGTCAAAGCAGTGCTTGTTTCTATCATGATATAGATGGTGAGTGGATAGAATTATTGTATATTGCCTAGAGTCTATAGTACCAACTAATGAAATTATTAGGTCCCTTGCCCTCTTAATGTGAAATTACCTCATGCCCCTGGACTCTTCCTGTCAGTTAATTCTGCACCACCTGGAATATAGCTTTATAGCATCTCTTTGTCGCCAGCTGCAATTGGGATTTTTAACATGCACATCAGGATGGCATAACAAAGATCAGTGACCCATCTAAATCCTTGAATCCCTGAATTACCTGGGTCCTGGAATGTTTCCAGAAGGATAAGGAGCAAAACTCGAGTGCTGGAGGAGGTAGAAATGGCATGTAAGGAATGAACCTCTCTGCTATTTCGTATCGTTTATTTGGCACCATCTAATCTCCCTGATATTTGGTATCATTTTAGCACATTCCAAGCAGGCCAGTAGGCCTTTTAGATCATTCATCTCAATGAGACCCTCTTCTCCTACCAACCCTCCAGGAGAATATAAACAAAATTATATTTGTGCAGAGAACGCTTATGAAAAAATAACTCAACTGTGACTCACCCAGCTTTCATAACTGAAGCTACCAACCCTTTCCATTCTGTAGTGTTCTGCTGCTTAAGAATCACATGCAAGAATTTCAGCCATAATTTTTTTTTTCTTTTAAAACACCCACCCCCTTTTGAAACAACAGCAAACCAATTTTGGCCACTGGTGATTTCAACCTCAAAAGGCTATGCAGTTTTTTCCGTGGCTTGTAATTATAAAAATGCTATGAGCTGACAACAGAGAAACCCACCTGAGTTCCTTTATTTTAAACACTAGTTGTGAGTTAGGACTCTTTTAGAGTCTGACATCTAGTTCAATGTAATATTCCAAGAAGAGTATCAGATATAAATTAATTTTATGCTTGTTCATATGCTTTTCTCTTATAGCCGCACTGAAACCATTCTTACATGTGCATGTTTGGCCCACAAGAATGGAGATGGGCTGGCAAGATAAAAATTGAAATGTCATGAGACTATGGATGGTTTGGCTGTCATGCCTGTATGTTTTGACCACAAGAATGAAGTTGACTTGGCAAGGATGGATTAAAATATGAAAATACAGATGGTTTTGTGTAAAAAAAAATATGAAACGAAATGAGAACCAAGTTGTTTTGGCATGAAAATGCTGCAGAAATGCTGATGTGGCAAAAGTACATGCTATTTATTCATGTAAGTGCGACTTACAAACAAGTTTGTCAAAAGCACCACAGATTTCAAAATGGCTGCCAGAATTTTAAGGTTAGATTTCAGAAGAGGTAGGACTACTAATATTCTATCCAAATTTATTCTGTTCCGCTGCCCCGCCCCGCCCCACCCCCATCCCCACTGGCAGCAATTTCAGTAAGTCTCATTTATTTAACTGGGAATTTACTCATTCCCTTGTAACTGGGAATCTCTACTGGGAGAGGACTCATGACCTGCTTGTAGGCATCCCACAGGCATCTGATTGACCACTGTGAGGACATGATGCTGGAATAGATGGCACTTTCATCTGATCCAGTAGGGCTCTCTTTACCATCTTATAAGCTCTCATTTACAAAGGGCAAAGAAGGACAAAATATCTCAATGAGCTTGAGGTTAAACTAAATTGTTTTTGAGGTCCCCCTTCCCAATCCTGGCTGTAATACTGGCTTCCACACAGAGATAGACCACTAAAATTGTCAGACTAGTTTCTTTGTATGTAAATAGCTTAGCCAGGTCAGTTAAGTATCTGCTTTGTAATGTAAGCTGGGGAAATGGAGAAGACCCTTCTGGAAGGAAAGAAGAGAAGGGCAGATGTTTTTCCCTCCCCTTGCTGGCAGTGGTGTCAGCAAGGTGCCTGTGTCTGAAAGAGAGAAAAAGGGCAGTCAGTACTGGAGATCTCTGGCCTAGCTGTGAATAGATCAAGTTATCATCATAATCATAATCAAGAATCCACGCTGGGTTTTTTAAGAGTTCATGTAGCTCCAGAACATGACTAGCCAACATGGTGTCCTCCAGACATTTTTGGGCTATGCCTCCCATCATCCCTGACTATTTGATGTGCTGGCTGGGGCTAACAGAGTTCAACAACATCTTTAGCTATTCCTGCCCTAGGACATGAGCCTTTTAGCAAATTATAAGGGACACAATAATTTTTCCAGTGTTTGTTGAGTGGACAAATTGGGTGCTTCATATGGCACAACAACCCAGCAAAATACTTTGGCTTTGTTTCAATTTGTGCACCATGGTTTAGGGTAATGTGCAAACTGGGCCAAAATGCTTAATTTTCAAGCTCCACTGAGTTTTACTCTGGGGGGGGGGGGAAGCTGGCCTGATAAAATGTAAAGTATTTCTATTTTTTGTCTGTATAAAATAGAGGTCCTCAGTTTCCAGACCTGTTAGGGCAAAACTCAACTCATGAAAGAAAAAAAAGAAAAAAACCAAATTCCCTTTCAAGAAATTTTCATCTTGCTCATATCAATGAAAAAATGTTTATGGGAACTCACAGTTTCTTAGTATGTAGCCCTTGTAATAACATAATAAATACTTCATTCTACATCAAACTTATGGTTACCAACACTTAATATAGAAGTGCCATTAATCCCCAGCTACCAGGGTAGGAGTGCCTGTCTGGCAACTGCCTGATCTCATTACTGGAAGGCCTTCTGAAATTCAGCATGCCGTGTGCTAGTCATAAAACAGGAGTCCTCTGGTTTCCCTTTCAAGCCCAAGAAAATTATTAGCACCAGTTCTTTCCTGGTTAGTCCTATGAAAACCTCTTACATCTGTTTTCCTGCCACCCTTCTTCATATTCAAACCAGTTTATTAGGTTACAGAAACATGGGCTGGGCCTCACTGCGGAGCCTCCATTTCCTTAAGCAGCTGCTGGAAGAAACATGAATGTGATTTGTTGCCAGCTTGCTCAATATTACTATCTGGGCAGGGATATAATATTTCTAGGCATGAGAATGTGTGTCAGGCGAACACACATAAATAAATTTCTGTGGAGATATTTGTACTTACATTTGAATCTCCACATATATGGTCAACATATGCCTAGGAAAAAGGATTACTAGCACACAGATCAGTGAGGACTGGAGCAAAATGTTGCGATGTATCTTTAGTCTCTATTTCTTACTGTCCTGGTGTCATAAGCCAGGGCTTTGAATCCTCATTTTCAGGGGAAGAGCCCATATATTCATAGGACATCTTGGACTGGGAGGAGAATGTGCGCTCTAAACCACAATCATTGAAGCCCCTTCCTCCTAGGAAATGCAAGCACCATAGGAGTCTATAGTGCCAGCATCACTGACTTCAGACACCAATGACTGAAGCTTAGTAGAACTATAGCCTCCCTTGTACTGTGGGAGTCCACAGCTCTTAAAACAGGCTGGGCTTCTTTATCAGACTTCACTTAATAAGCATGTAGATAGCTGCTCAAAAGAAGCTGCTAGATTTGCTAGTTTTCGGCACTCGCTCAAGCCTGCCTTGTTGCTTAAGAGCCTAGGCGCCACTTGGATCTGTCCAGGGTGCTACACACTTACTTAATTCCCTTTTGCACTTTGACCTCTGCATTGCTGGAAACTGACCTTTGCTCAGCATGACTTTGCTTCATAGATTAGACATCATGTGCAGGTTGCCATAAGTCTGTGGGAGCCATTTTTCAAAATGGCAACTGGCCATTTTCATGCAGCACCTATCACATGAACCATGGCACCGACATCCTTAAATTTGTGTCAGACTATAATAGATAATATAATGTAATGCAATAGCTAACATACTTAGAAGAAAATAAAGACCTGGGGTGCGTGCACCACAAAATAATCATTGGGTATTCCAATATATATGGCTATTTGTAAATTTTGTTTATTATTGTTGTAGGTAGTGATTCATTACAACTGAGAGTATAATACAAGTATTGCTTTTACATGTGATTATGTCTCATGTTTCTGGTTGTAGTATACTGAAACTATCAGCAACAAATATTTCAAACTTTTTAAAACTGATTTTTCCTCATATGGGAAGAAGCAGTAAATCAGAGTCATTTAATAAATTATAGAGAAACAAAATATTCTATAATTACAGTTGCTTACAAGGAGGATGAGCTGGCAAAAATTGTGAAAGGTCTTTAATAATAAATATGCATGCATGGCAAATATTAGTTTTAAATTTCACAGTAAGTGTTGATCTCAAGCCCTTAGCACTCCCCTTAATAAAACACAGTGTATTTCAGCATAGCTTATTAACTTTATGCCCTGACAAACCAAAAACCCAGTGGGTGATGATGCTCAGTGTTGCACGGGTGGAAATCTGCTGATATGACAGACTTTCCCTTCCTCTCCTCTCCACCCCTGCAGACTCCCATGTGCCCCACAGAGAGCAAACACTCCTGGCGGTGGGGGGAGTTGCCTGGTGCCTGGATTGCTGAGTTCAGGCAATTTGGCTATAGGTCAGTGTCAGAGCAAGTATTTGGCATGCACAGGAGTCCAGGTGCAATCCCAGGCATTCTTGCTTTAAAAGGATCTCAGGTGGCATAGCTCAAATGGACTTTCTTATTAGGGCTTTTGTAACTTCCTATGTTTAGTTTAGTTTTCTATTGTTCACTAAGTAAAAACTGCATTACTTCTCAATCTGGTTCTCTAGTGCTTTCTTACCCCAAAATTAACTTTTCCATGGTTCTTAATTATTTCAAGGGCTGACAGGCAGATGTAACAAAGATGTCATCATTGGTAATTGGCAGAACTTAAGAGGGTTGAGAGTCGCATGGACTGCAAGAAGATCAAACCTCTCCATTCTTAAGGAAATCAACCCTGAGTGCTCACTGGAAGGACAGATCATGAAGCTGAGGCTCCAATACTTTGGCCACCTCGTGAGAAGAGAAGACTCCCTGGATGTTGGGAGAAGGGGACGACAGAGGACGAGATGGTTGGACAGTGTTCTCGAAGCTACCAGCATGAGTTTGACCAAACTGTGGGAGGCAGTGGAAGACAGGAGTGCCTGACATGCTCTGGTCCATGGGGTCACGAAGCGTCAGACACGACTAAACAACTAAACAACAACAAAACAAGAGGGTTAGAATCATAGAATCATAGAGTTGGAAGGGACCATCATCTAGTCCAACAAGAGAGTTGTAGTCCTCCTGAAAAGCACTGGTGGACATGAGAGGCCTGCCTTAATATGGGTGGTGACGCTTGCTTTGGTGAGGGCAAGAGTGTGAGGAACTACGTTAAGGGAAACTCTGTCTAGCCCAAGGTGCATTTGCAAAGGTTTTAGGAAGCTTGCTTTCTGATATCTCAGGCAGTTGAAAAAGAATGTTTTGTCTACAGGTTGCAAAAGAAAGTTGCGTCATGTGGGTTCTTCTATCTCAAAATATGTAAAGGAGCCCAGAAAGTAAGAGGCAAACACGCAGTAGCCTTGTTCACATGTTGCACTGAACACACGTATAAGCTGTCACTACCCATGTGTGAACAGCTCAGCTATTGTGTACACTGGCACATGGACTGTACACTCATTGAAGGGATGTGGGTGGCGCTGTGGTCTAAACCACTGAGCCTCTTGGGCTTGCCAGTTGGAAGGTCAGTGGTTCGAATCTGCTCAACAGGATGAGCTCCCATTGCTCTGTCCCAGCTTCTGCCAATCTAGCAGTTCGCAAGCCTATCAGTGCAAGTAGATAAATAGGTACCGCTGCGGTGGGAAAATAGTTGTTTAGTCATGCTGGCCACATGACCCAAAAAATTGTCTTGGAGAAACATTGGCTCCCGCAGCCTGCAAGCGAGGTGAACGCCGCACCTCATAGTTGCCTTTGATTGGACTTAATCATCCAGGGGTTCTTTACCGTTACCTTTTATCTTACACTTGTTGAACATTACATGTGAATTACTGTATGAGTATACAGTATTTTGTACACAGATTATACGCTCATTGAATGCAATGTTTGAACATCCCTGTTTCAGTCAGGTATCTTACACCACCTGACAGGAAATGTAAGTCTAGGCCTCTTGTGCTTGAAACAGCTTAGGTAGAAGGGAGCCGATATTGCTCCTCCAGTGATACAGTTGTTCAAGATGCTGCTGCTACCAAAATGCTACTTTCTTAATTAAAAGCACAGGAGCCTTGTTCCTTTGTTTCATCTGGCAATCGTAGGGTGGTCAATGCCATCTAGTGGTCCTATCCAGCAAGTCAGAGCTCTTCATACTAGGACCAAAGATTCAGCTTTCAGCAAGACTGTGCAGTGTGAGAACTTCCCATCTATGAAGTCCTGATATTTTTTAAAATAAAAAAAAAAACAGTGTTGCTCATAAGAGATATTTTAAGCCGCTCCCAACAGCAAACCTCAGTCTGCAAACCAAACTATATTTGTTTGGTTTAAACATTTTTTGTTTAAGATGCAGTTTTTAACTTAACTGTGTGAGGAAAGAAAACCTTGTACATGAGGCAAAGACCAGAGAGTTCTGATTATAACCAGCATATTTACAGCTACCTGACTGCAAACTAACCAATATTGTCCCTGGCAGGACATCTTGTTTTCGCCAGAGTGTTCCTGAGAAATGAAAAGAAGTTAATTTATACATTTTATATAATATGCCTGCTTTTTTTTTTTTTTACCTAGCAATCTCTAGTCTAGCAAGCATTCATTTCCACAAGGAGTTCCTCAAAGCTACATGACCAGAAATACTTATTATGAATTTGCTAGCTAAATGTTCACCAAATATGGTGGGTGGTCCAGGTCCTTAACTTCCCTTACCCAACACCCCAGTCTTCCTTCCTTCTACTCCCCCTCCTTAGGAAGAATATTCTGGTGCCTGAAGTTCAGTGTTACCTAGAGATGGAAACTCTCTATGCAGCCTTTCATTTAAGCAGTTAGATTATTGCCCATTAAATTCCACATCTGGGGTAGGATCCTAGGAACAGATGGGTTGTGCCAGAGGGGACTGCAAATCCTGTGCAGTGCTTAAGGTTGGAACATTTTAAAGCAGTCGCCACATAGAAGAAGGTTGCTTTCAGATTATTTGTTTTAAGAACATTTAGATTTATTTGTCTGAAGAAAGATTGAGTGTTATCTCATAATTCCCAGTGCATTTTCCTGACACTTTTAAAAAAGGGGTGGGGGAGACTCAACATTTTATTCTTTTAGCCACTGACCACAACCACAACTGCACTGGACAGAACATGTACCCGCGTGATACAATCCATACAATAAACCCCAAAGGAACAAAGTCACAGGATAGTATCTTCAGCAGAAAACTGTTCATAAACAATAAAAGCTTGTTTTGTAAAGCTGGCAAATGCATAAAAAAAAGAGTATGTAAACTGTTCCGCCTGGCCTTTGGCTTGGAGCCAATTTGATTCCCTCCCTCCCTCCCTTTCTTTTTTCTTTTCCTTCTCCTCCTGCAATGAGGCTACATTTTAATATTTTAATGTTTCAATATTTTAATGTTGCATTTTAATTTTGTTTTTAAGTTGTAATCATTCAACTTGTTTTTATTATTGCTTGTAAGCCACTCTGAGCCCGGCCTTGGCTGGGGAGGGCGGGGTATAAATAAAAATAATAATTTTTTTTATTATTATTATTATTATTATTATTATTATTATTATTATTATTTATATATATTTTGATTAATTTTAGGTCAACTTGGGTTTAGCTTCTGACATTATTATTATTATTATTATTATTATTATTATTATCATCATTCCTGATACTTTCCTTATTGGAAAAAAGTATTAATTGCATGGGGTTGGCTTAGATGACCCTGAGGGTCCCTTCCAACTCTAGAATTCTATCATTCTGGGGAAGTGGATTTGCTTCACAAAAGCATCAAATAAGGTTTAATTGTTCTGCTTGAATTTGCCATTATGTGATTGAATCCCACCTGGAAATGATGGAAGTCTGGATAGAATTGGTGCACCAGCCCTAATACTGTTTTAAACAATGAATGAGAATCCATAGCATTTTACTCTCATAATACTGTTTTATCCCATGTATATTGGATGCTCCTGGGTACAGCAACTGATGAAGTCCCTTTCATGCTCTTTTCACCAAACATGCAGTTGCTAGGGGTTAAAGCCAGAGGGCCTAATAGAGGCAGGAGCATCTTCCTGTTACCTTCCCCACATGTTCAATGAAGTGCTGCAGTAATTTTGGATTTTATCTATCTGTCTAGCTAGCTATCCTACTACAGACTAACATGACTGTTCTAGAATGTGTGTTTCTAGTCAATGCTTGACTGGGATGTTTTCTTTCATGCAGGGGCATATGAAGTGGGGGGGTGGCGGGGGTGGGTTGACCCGGGTGCCACTCTGGGAGGGGTTGACAAGATGGCCCCTGCCTCCCCCCAGCTGTAGAGCGGCCGAGTCGCATGACATCCATACGGGTTGCCACTCTCACGCGATGTCCATACGGGTGGCTGTACTAGCTGCCACGCATGTGCACTCCGTACAGGATGTTGCACAAGCGCAGTCCGTACGGACGTCCCATGTGCGTCACCGGGCACTTCATCCTCCCCCGGGTGCCGGAGAGGGTACATCCGCCACTGCTTTCATGTTAGGCAAGACTCAATTGTGTCTGCTAAAAAGTGGCTTTAAGTTTGCCTGAAAATAAGTGGAATGAGATCCCACTCCATCCCACCTCGCTTCAAACGCAGATCCTGCAGCTTCTTTTGCTACTGCTAGCCCCTGTAATGTTTTCAGAACTGCCTGCCAGAATCACCACCAATGGTCTTTTAAGTAAATAGAGCAAACTTTCCCCTCCTCCCCGCAATAACACCAAATAAGCATGGAATTTCACAATGCCGTTCGTCCAGGCTCATTTCTGACCGAAATGGCCCTTTAAAGATAAATAAACCTTCTTCTGAAACTGCAAATTCCTTTCCTGAGAAATGCGATTAGGCATCAGACGCATATTACCTCAGTGTGTGCTCAGACACTATTAAAACAAATTACTCTATTTCAGTATAACTAAGGCTTATTCATTCACAAATAATGATGGGAAGGTGGGGAAAGTCCCCAAGGAGGGAGGAAAATAACTGGCCTGTTGTAAGTTGAGACATGAACTTATTTAACAGTGATTTATTTTTCTAATATCACAAAACAGGCCCCAGGAGAAGGTACAATAAATGGATCAATGCTGATCTCACTTTCAGGATATTTCCTAAGAAGAAGCAGTTGTGTTTATAAGCTGCTGATGGTAGAACAATATGTCCTTGTCCATAGTTCAGCAAATGCTTTCCTCATATGCCTTGCAAAATTCATGTAACTGAGGTGTAGCCAGTTTAGAATTGTGTTTGAGCAATGTGAGACAAACATTTTAGATAACTGAACTGCGTGAGGCATGGATAAGGTGAGGACACAGGTGGCTGATAAGAGGTGCCTATAAATTGTTTTTCAGCCTGTCTCATTATTTGTAGCAATGCCTCTGAAACTCTAAACCTTAAACCAAAGGTAATGTTTGTAAACTTTCCCCTCTTTAATTCCATTTTCTGGGGGGGGGAGGGGGGATCACAAGCATGCATTTATCTTTTTTCAAAAGTTATTTGAGAAAGTTAAAAAAAACAAAAACACCAAATGCTTTCAAAGTGAACTGGAGGAAGCTCTCTCATCATGATTGCATCAAGGAGCAATTCTGTCAAATACCTAGGACGTTTTCCATTCCAGAGGTCAATCCCAGCTTCTGCAAAACGGCCAGACACATGAATACGAACAGATGAGCCAGAACACATGAAGAGTCTCTTGTTTTATTACCAGTCCTTGCACCACCAGCACTGACTGATGAAAGTAGATGGTTTACCTCGGATAACCTTATTTCTCCAGAACTACAATCCTTTGCTTTCATGTTATAAAAAACAAAAAGCCAGCACAGGACAAATAACCTCAGGGAGAAAATCTGTGTGTGCCAACCACCTGCAAACACTTTTAAAAGTACTAAATCCAGTCTATTGTCCTGCAGAAGGATTTGGACAACAAACTTGCTATGATTTCAGTCTTCTTGCAGCTTAGTTTAAATTAGCGTGTTTGGGGTGGAAATCTGTAGCAGGGCTGAGGAGGACCCTGGAATCAATAAAACATTCACTGTTCTTGTGGTCATTTCATTTCATCCTTTGCCAGAAAACAGCAAATACAGACTAACAATTACGAAGCAAGTGCATGAGAGACTCTAGGTGACCTGATGTTTGCAACCTTAATGGAGAGAATGATTCAGCTGAAAAGCAGAATGGGGGTGACCTCCTATCCTTCTCTCAGGTGATGCCTGATTTTATCCTTGCAGTTCCTGATGTGCCAAATCAACGCTTGGGTGGGAGTCCTTAAAATAAAGCCTATAAAATTATAAACAGCACATTTAACAGCCCCATGTGTTGCCTCCCCTCTGAGTCAGCTGAGTACTGTGGCGTTGGTCTAGCCATGCAAAATGGCAGCTCTCAGGGAAAAGACAACTGTAATTCCTTTGGTCCACTGAAAACTCTCTATCCTTCTTTCTGAGGATGTAACATGTAGCTCACAGACCAAACGCAGGCAGGGCATTCGCCCACCTAAATTCCCTCCTGTTACTCCACTCTGAAATAATCACTCTTCATTTCCTGCTCTGAAATACTTGAGTTGCTTACCAATTTAAACAACGGCTGTGTTCAGCCGCAAAGAGGGCTGCTTTTCAGTGGGGAATGAAGTCATGCAACAATTCCAGAGCAACAGGAGGGATCTTCCAGAATGAAGCACACCACCATATAAACGTGAGGCAGGAATATGGAATTCTCATATTGCTGTAAATTCAATTTATTCAAAAAAGCACATCCTCTGAGGTCTGCGGAGTATTATTTTTCCGTGTTGTTTTTGTTAAGAGGACTGCATAGGAACTGGGTTGGCCTTTGCTAAAACTGCCATCAGGCAAACCAATCTGATCGTTATGAATACGAAGTGGGTGGGGGGAGGCCACAGATGCACATTTTTGCAATGTGGGGAAAGCCAGACGACTTGTTTTAGGGCCCCTTCACACATACATTTTAACCAGGGCTTTTCTTATGTTCTTTTTGTTCTTATGTATAAACTTACATGTACCATATAGGCCCGAAAATAAGCCGCACTTTCCCCCCAAATTCCCACTGTGAAAAGTAAAAGTGCGGCTTATACAGTGGTACCTCAGGTTAAGTACTTAATTCGTTCCGGAGGTCTGTACTTAACCTGAAAGTGTTCTTAACCCGAAGCACCACTTTAGCTAATCGGGCCTCCCGCTGCCGCTGCGCTGCCGGAGCACGATTTCTGTTCTTATCCTGAAGCAAAGTTCTTAACCTGAAGCACTATTTCTGGGTTAGCGGAGTCTGTAACCTGAAGCGTATGTAACCTGAAGCGTATGTAACCCGAGGTACCACTGTATTTGCAACCTTACAGTATGCAGCCAAGAGTGTGGGGCAAACAGTGCAATGAGCGCAGCAAAGCGGTGCCTGTCCCGCGTGTAGTCCCCTGTCTTCTCCCCCAAGGCCAGGAAGGGGGGGAGAGAGAGAGGAGAAGGGGAAAGGCCGCCAGCAGTGCAGCGCAGCTCCCCCCTGCCCACAATGGAGCCAGGAGCAGCGAGGAATGGAACGGCTTATATTCAGGTATTTTTTTTTATTTTTTTCTCTCCCCCCCTCCAATTTTAAAGGTGTGGCTTATATTTGGGTGCGGCTTATCTTCGGGCCAATACTGTATACTAAGTCAAAGAACAAACACTAGATTTTCTTCAGCTCAGATGTTGATTCTTGTCCAAAATATTGCCCATAACCCTATTTTTAATGTTTCAAGTATTCCATCAATACTTCCTCTGAATAAGGGGTTAGCAATTGGCAACACCTGTGTTGGCCATTTGATGGCAGAGTCTGGCCTCCAAAATGCTATTACCAACAGCAAAACTTGTGCATTTTTACACCACTGACTGCTCAGTTGTTTATATAGGATTTTATACCGGTGATTTATGATCCTTATTATATGCTGCCCTAGTAGGGAAGTCTAAAATGTATACAGTGGTACCTCAGGTTAAAGACGCTTCAGGTTACAGACTCCGCTAACCCAGAAATAGTACCTTGGGTTAAGAACTGTGCTTCAGGATGAGAACAGAAATCGTGCTCCGGCGGCAACAGGAGGCCCCATTCGCTAAAGTGGTGCTTCAGGTTAAGAACAGTTTCAGGTTAAGAACAGACCTCTGGAATGAATTAAGTTCTTAACCTGAGGTACCACTGTATATCTAAAATCTTTTGAATAAATACATTTTCACATTTGCTTGCTTACTCAGTACTTGTTGACTCTCAGATACATGTATGAACTGACTCCTTGGGAAAGTATAGTGTCTGAGGCGATGTGAGGTATTATGAAAGTTTGGTCTGTGGTAAATTTGTGGTGGCTTAGGAAGTGCATACGCTGCATTATTGTATGCCTTCAGTGCTGGATGCAGGCATCTTTTGAAATGTGCTGTTGAAGTAGCGTTTGCCACCTTGGTGTATGCTCACCCACAACATCATTGGTCAGGTGTGGATTCACCTTCCATTGCTAGCACCACCTACATCTGTTTTCAAAGCATCAGACTGTTGAATCAACCTGCAATGAACTTTTATTTTCAGAATGTGCTTTTCAGGGGCAACAGAAATATGCAGTGGGTGTAGATTGTGTGTGGACTACGTAGAAATAACAAGTATTCTGACTCCATTGATTCTAGAATAAAATGCTCTGTGTGTGTGTGTACACACAGCCTTGTGTGTGATTACGCACCCTTTGCTGTTCTGAATGTTTTGTTCCTATGGAAGGACTTTATGCATCCACAGAAGGGGATTTTGTCTCCATTTCTTTTTAACTAAGTAATATTTCCCTGCGTATCTGGGGAATCCCATGAGCGTACAGAAACCCTCACATTGTCTGGAGGTGGCCCCATTTCATTGCTCTGCTGGTTGGCTATTAGATGGAACAAACAGACAAGGAAGCTAGAGCTGACATCTTCTCAAGTTCTCTTCACAGGTCTGCACCCATTGGTCTTGTCTCTGCCACAGACATCCTGTGTGACTTTAGGAAAACCACTCAGCATTTCTCTACTTCATTTCCCCTAATATGCAAAAAAACCAGACCTTGTTTCATGGCTCCACTGCGATCACACTTCACTGGGGTATACATGGTCCAACAGGAGGCAATGGTGGTCTAGGCCTCAGGGGAAAATTCATGTATATTTTTTATTTGTTCTAAATTTACAGTTGCAGAAATATCAAATTAGATTGCACACATTCAGTAAAATGGATGGGATCAATATTATTATTATTATTATTAGTTGCATTTACATATCACTTTTTTTCTCCAAAGAGCTCAAGGTGGCATGCATGGTTTTCCCCTCCTCAATTAATCCCCACAACAACCTTGCGAGGTAAGTTAGGCTGTGACTGGCACAAGCTTTATATGATATGAATGCTACAACAAAGCACTTTATATGCATTATAACACTGTGGAGTCCCGTCTTTTGCCAGCAGGATTTCCCTGTATGAAGTTTACAACGTGTTGAACTGAATTGCTTTTTTGATTTGTCTAGCCAAGGTCACCCAGTGAACTTCATGGCAGTGTGGGGATTTGAACACTGGCTTCCCAGGTCCTAACCCAACACCCTAACCACTACACCACATTGGCTTATCAATGAAGGTTCGGTTCCTTGAGAATTATATAAAAAAGTTTCCAGACCTGTTAAGGGAAAGCAAGTGGAAGAGGCCTAAGAAACATTGTCCATTTTGGGGTAGGGGCTAGTCTAGACGCCATCTGAGCAGCCCTGCGATTTTAGGCTCTAATGCTGAGATTTGGTCAGAAGAGCGCTAATGGAACAATCAGGATTGGTGCAGATTACCCTGATGGCCCTGGCAGAGCAGTAAATGACCATGGTTTGTTAAGGAGATGTCTGTCAATAGATGGGTGGTTATGGAAGGAAAGCCATTGGAAATCAGGGCTGAGCCTCCCCACATCCCAAAGCTGGGAATTAATGTGAGAGAAGAACAGCCATTCCCTTCTCACAGGTGGAGCTGGGAACACCCAGTGGCCTGTTTTGTTGTCTGTGGAAATCACAAAGACATCACAACTCTCTGGCTACCTTTATTCCAAGGAAAGCATACCCAAAGTATGCACAGAGACCCCTGTTGCCATGTGCACAACAATGTTTTTCTCCCACAACATGACTGACCATGAGGTTGAAATGCTACCTAGTGACTCTTGACAAGGTAATATAAGGTCATTATGGATTCCTTTTTTGTTGCTGCTGCTGTTAAAGCTACAGTCATATCAGGACCAAGATACATAGCATCCTTGGGCAGCAACCAAGGCTCACTCCTAATGTCTGCCCTGGTCCTCTGTGCTGGAGGCTATATCTAGTTATCCTTTAAATTTCCTATAATTCCCCCAAGCCTAGTGTTGCTCTGGGTGGCTAGACACAGTGTCCCAGTGCAACTTAGACCTGCTACCACAGCTGGATAAGTCTCCTAAGGCCCACTGACAGAGGAGGGGGTTCATCAGAGGACCCCCTCAAGCCTGAACCCAGTCCTGATTCACATCCTTATTGCTCTAATTCAATTGGGTTCCTTTTCCTTCTTTTGATTACATTTGGATCCAGTTCTTACTTTAGAGCTCTCAGATAATCAAGGAACATTGTTGCGTGCTCAGCTGATGAGTCTAAACAGCAGAAAGCTGATCAATTCAATTGATAGTAGGTTATCAATGCCTGCTAGTCATGTTGGCTGTGTATTATCTCCTGTGTTGGAGGGGACATTTTTTTCAATACCAGTTGCTGAAGGGAAAGCACTATTGCACTTGTGTCCTCCTTATAGGCTTCCTATAGAAATCTTTTTGGCTACTGTGAGAAACAGGATGCCATATAGATAGGCTTTTGCACAGGGCTCTTCTTCGGTTCCTATGCACAACCTAAGAAACCCCTTTCTGCTCTTGATCTGTGAAGAGCTATTTCTTCACTAATGGCAAAGTATAGACAACATACGGCCATTAACTTTTGAGAAGTTTCATAAGGCACTTTGTCACAAAGGGCTACAGGCACTTTTCTCTTATAGAATCAGAGAATTGTAGAGTTAGAAGGGACCGCAATGGTCACCCAACCCCTGCAATGCAGGAATCTTTTCCCCAGTGTGAGGCTCGAACCCAAATCCCCAAGATTAAGAGTCTGAGCTATCCATAGTTCTATTACTATTAGTTATTATATTTTCATTCCACTCTTCCAAGGAGTCTGGGGCAACATGCCCATTCACAACAATTCTATTTGGTAGGTTAGCTCGCTCTCGAAGTCTGACTCAGTTGACAACACCATACCTGCTCTCTCCCTATTAACCTCACTGACATGTAGAACATAATCTAGAGAACTTTAGGAAGAAGCTGTCCTTCTGCAGGATGCGGTCTTCCAGGAGCATGTCCTACTTCCAGGTCTGTCAGTCAGAGAAAGATCAGTTATTTTCTTCCGTGGCACAGTTCCTTGGAATGCTGGTTATATGGTCCTTAGAATCATAGAATTGTAGTCATCTAGTGCAACCTCCTGCATTGCAGGAATCTCAACACATGGTCCCCTTTTTAGAACAGTGCTCTTAAAGAGTGATTTCGCCCTGAGAGCCCTTCCCAGTTCAACCTGTACTTGTTGTTGTTTAGTCGTGTCCGACTCTTTGTGACCCCATGGACCAGAGCACGCCAGGCACTCCTGTCTTCCACTGCCTCCCGCAGTTTGGTCAAACTCATGCTGGTAGCTTCGAGAACACTATCCAACCATCTCGTCCTCTGTCGTCCCCTTCTCCTTGTGCCCTCCATCTTTCCCAACATCAGGGTCTTTCCCAGGGAGTCTTCTCTTCTCGTGAGGTGGAGTCTCAGCTTCAGGATCTGTCCTTCCAGTGAGCACTCAGGGCTGATTTCCTTAAGAATGGATGCGTTTGATCTTCTTAACCTGTACTTAATGCCCCATATTGAAGTGAATGGTCTGCTTGGATTAGGCAGAAAGACAGTGACAATTAATTAGAATCACCTCTTGTCATAGTTTTCGAAACAGCTTTCTGAATGCTTAGACTGGAAAAATACAGTCAATGTGAGAAAAAGAAGATTCGTTATGATGCAGAGCAGAATATTTAAGGCCAGCAGAGTTCTTGGAAGAATTCCACAGAGCCTGGAGAAAAGGTGCATAATTGCTCAGCCTCTTTTACATACAGATAATTGACTCTGGTTTTTTGACAAGTATGGGGCATTGGCAGAGAGAGACAACAGGCTGTTGGGTTTGTGGGAAGGATACAGAAAGCCAAGATGTACCCATGTCCATGGGAGGGTCACTGTAAGGTGTTAATGACCCCCCTGCCCATGTATTTTTCTCTTACACAGTTCAAGTCAGACACCGTTTCATGTTGAAGAAAAGAGCTCTGGTGGGAAGTGTCATTCACTCTGTGGGAAGTCACCTGCTTTCTCATAGATCACATTTTCCACTTGTACGAAAATGGCATATGGCTCCAACTCACTCTCCTACAAAACAGAAGTTCATCCCTTTGAGAAGAAAACATGGCTCGTCACCTAAGTAAAACTCTGAAGCATTTTAAAACACGAAGGAAGCTGCCACAACCCCATTTGTTTATTTCATCTCATGATATGCAGGAAAATGTTCTGACTTACCCCCCCACACACACTTGTACCACCCCAATAGAAATAATGAGAAAAGATTCCCTTTATACTGCAGAGTTTTTATTTTGTGAAATACACTGTGGGTGGCAATATCAAAGTTAATAAAGTATGGAATTATGATTAGCAGTAGACTCAGCTGTTTGGATATTTTCTGCACTGAAAAGTTCTTGACTACTAGTAATAAATTCATGCTTGTGTTTCTGGGGCAACCCAGTCAGATGGGCAGTATACTATTTATTCTTTCTTTCTTTCTTTCTTTCTTTCTTTCTTTCTTTCTTTCTTTCTTTCTTATGCCACATGATTTTCAAGAGTTATAGAAAAGTCATCGAAAAATTTTTTACCATTAAGAAAACAAAATGTAATTTTGTAAAAAAAAAAAAATCTTAAACTGCCAGGCTATGTAATCTATTGACCAAATGGGGGATACATGGGATCTCCCCTCCCAGAAGAGAAGTCTTCAGAAAAGAGAAGATTGGAAGGAAGGAAGGCGAGAATACACACAGATTGTTGTAGCCTCAAAATAGGTGGACACACGGTGAGGACTGCCCACAACAAGTGTGAGGTGGCTTCCAAGAAACATTTAATTTGTACAGTACTGAGTACTATGACTATGCACTTCTGGTGGCTTTTGAGCATGATTGGCAACACAGCTAGCAGCCTGTATATGTCTATACCATATGGTAAAAGTATGGTGCCCTTTTTAACACCAAAAATTGGTTTCAGAGCAAATCTCTTATTATTTCCTTGGTCTTACCTGGATGCTTGGTCTTGGCATTGTTTCAGGACTTTTGGGTGCTGCAACTTCTCTTTTTCTGGCATATGCAGGGAGGGGAGAGTATAATCAGATTCCTTCTTCCAAATACCATGCAAAATGGGTTTGGCTCAACATGTCATCTATAAGACCCTAGGATAATTTCAGATCTAGTGTACCCATTGAAATATCTTACAACTGATCCTAATACACATACACATTCCACTGCGAATATAGAGTATCACCACTACTTTGTTAGAAATAAAGGTAAAGGTAAAGGTACGCCTGCCCGTACGGGCCAGTCGTGACCGACTCTGGGGTTGCGTGCTCATCTCGCTTAAGAGGCCAGGAGCCAGTGCTGTCCGAAGACACTCCCGGGTCACGTGGCCAGCGTGACGAAACTGCTCTGGCGAGCCAGCACCAGCGCAGTGCATGGAAACGCCGTTTACCTTCCCGCTATAAAGCGGTACCTATTTATCTACTTGCACTTAGGGGTGCTTTCGAACTGCTAGGTGGGCAGGAGCTGGGACCGAACGACGGGAGCTCACCCCGCCGCAGGGATTCGAACCGCCGACCATATGATCGGCAAGTCCTAGGCACTGAGGTTTTACCCACAGCGCCACCTGCGTCCGACTTGTTAGAAATAGGGACTGACTAATCTGTCAATTAACATTTGTCTCAGTTTCCCATGTTTTTCAATTTTCAGTTCATTATAGCATTTTCCACATCAGCTTGCATTATTTTTTTTAAAAAAACAGTCTGCATGAGAATTTGCACACATTTTTAAGGTAATTTTGCAAACAATTTCTCCCAGCCAAATGAATTTTCCTTATTATTTTCACAAATATATGCAATTTTGTATGTGTGCTTTGGTTGGAGAACACATTGAAAAAATCAGAGAAGTGTGAATTTTTAAGGATGGCTGCATTTTGGTTGACAAATTGGTTTGGGAAGTGCAAATTAAGTTGGTTCATGTTGAAATTCAAAGAACTAAATAGATTTCTCCCCAACCTAGTCACAACTACTTTTCTTGGTTTTCTTGTCTCTGTAAGGTCTTCCTACATTCTATCCTATCCTACCCCAGAGGCAGAAAGTTGTATAAATAATGCCTTGCTGTTTTTCTGTAGTAAGTTGAATTTATGGTCATTGTGGCAGCTGACCAATTGTACAGAGCTGTAGAACTGGCTTATGTTAGGACTTTGGCATACATACCTTCTATAGAGGAGGCAGATGAAAACTGAAAGCAGGAGAATTCCCAAGACACCAGCAAGGCTGGAAAATAGAATGGTGATTGTTACATCTTCCTTTTTTTTACTTTGTCCACCTGGAAATATGCAAAGTACAAGAAATGCCAGTTAGGAGACATGGGTGTAATGGATGGAATTAATAGATCAGTCAACAAAAGATACAGTTGCAGATTAGAATTTGTATGTACCCTCTGAAGCTCAGGCCCAAACAACAAGGTATTTAACTCGTTTTGAAATTATGCTAAAGCAAAACTCAGTATTTGATAAGGGCTTAAAGGTAAAGGACCCCTGACCATTAGGTCCAGTTGTGACTGACTCTGGGGTTGCGGCGCTCATCTCGCTTTATTGGCCGAGGGAGCCGGCGCACAGCTTCTGGGTCATGTGGCCAGCATGACTAAGCTGCTTCTGGCGAACCAGAGCAGCGCACAGAAACGCCGTTTACCTTCCTGCCACAGCAGTACCTATTTATCTACTTGCACTTTGAGGTGCTTTCGAACTGCTAGGTGGGCAGGAGCTGGGACTGAAGAACGGGAGCTCACCCTGTCATGGGGATTCGAACCGTCGACCTTCTGATCAGCAAGTCCTAGGCTCTGTGGTTTAACCCACAGCGCCACCCACGTCCCCTGATAAGGGCTTACTCTCCAGTATATATAGGATTCTTTTGGAAACCTCACTGGGTTCCACAGGTAGCTTAAGACAACCATGGGAAAGTGACCTAGGCAAGACAATTGATTTAGAAACATGGCAAGCCTGTGGAACAAACCCCCATTTGAAACCCCATCAGTGCACATTTGGGAGAATGAATATAAGCATATCCACAAGAGATACCTACCCTTGCGATGCCCTGAGTTAAGCTTGCCATATGTCCGGAATTTCCCGGACAATGTTTCGGCCTCTGGAAGCAGTGTTTGGGCGGAAATCGCTGGAATCCGTGGCACCCCATGTCAGAAGTTTAGATTTTGACAACAACTTGGGGGGCGGGGGGGGGGGGGAGTGGGAGCTCAACAGCTTTGGGCAAAAAAAAAAAAGCTCAACATCTTTGCCCAAAAAATCTCTTTATCAAGAGCTGCTTTGATTCTTGTTTGCAGCAGCCAGACTCATGGTGGCCAAAGGGATCCTCAGGTGACTTGCAAGACTATTGGCACCTCCAGATCATTGCTTTAATGGAAAAACTTAACAAAATATACCCAAACCCTACACCATCTAAAAATGAAGGACAACTTTTCTAAAGTTTGGCATCCATTAACTGAATGCATTAAAGTTAAGAAACATGATTGCCAGCCACCCTCTTCTTATGAATTCCTATGAAAATCATTCTTGGATAGATGCTTATGAAGGATAATTGTCCGGAATGATAATACTGTTTTTGGAATACTGCTGCAGGGGTGTGGAATCAGATAATGTTGAATTCTGACTCCCATCAGCTCCAGGCAAACATGTGAAAGGCCTGTTTCCCACCACTGTTGTGAACTGTGCAGCTTTTTCATTTAGGCACTATCAGTTTCCTGCAGAATATTTACCTTCATGGCAGTGCTTTGGGATTGATTTCCAATGGATATGGAGAACATTAGAAAATCTCTGCAAGCAATAGAACTTGGCAACAGTTCAACATGAGCATATTAAATAAGTATTATTATTATTATTATTATTCATCACCCATCTGACCAGGTTGTCCCAGCCACTCTAGGCAGCTCTCAACAAAATATTAAATGTCCATTGCTGACCTAAACTGTTCCATGCAAAATTTTCCATGGGAATAATTCCAAAAGGCTGCCTCTGAAGGAAAACATTACACCAGACCTGGCCCTTAGACAGAAAAGGAACTACAATCATTTGGAGAAATTTTCCTACTTTTTTAGTAATACTACAGGCCAAAATGTGAGCCCTAAACCCAAGATCCCTGGAACACACCACCAGAAGAAGGATAATAGTGGATATTAGTAAATTGATTTTTATTTCATTTTATTTTTATCCCATTTTTCTAGACAAAAATGCATCCAGAGTGGCATACAGTAAGAACATTGATAAAAAAATACTGAAAAGGAACATTATTAATTGCCTTTTTAGCTAAAAAAAAATGCACCCAAAATGTTATAAATAAAAATAATGAATTAAAAATATTTTTTTTAAATTCCCTGGGAAATGGATCTTCAAGTAATAATCTCTAATGAAAAATTGGGAACTTTTAAAACTCTTTTGGCCCAATTAAGGGAATCTTCTTGAAAATTCTTACATAAGTGGTATCTTTCCTCCTTGGCTGAAAAGCTGATGTGTCAGATTCATGCAACCAAAGGGAATTCCATCCTCCATCTGTTCTATAATGTGTGACACCCATTTTGGGATTATAAGCATCAAGCAGATTTTGTTTATAACCCCCTAAGATCTCATGTTAATATGTGGAAAGATTTTTTAGAGTGAAATGTAAGAAGTTGATTTGATAGTTTTAATAAAAGTGGTTGATGTATCTTATGTGCGATGTGAAAAATTAAAATTGATAAAAATACAGAAAGACAAAGGAAAAAAGGAAGGTGGGGGAGGTACTTTGTATCCCATACCTTACCTGTACCTTTGTTTAGTAATTTGCTACTGGTATGTGTCCTGTGTTTTGTTTTGGTTCCCATTGCAAAAATACTCAATTAGAAATGTGTGAGTGTGTGTGTATGAAAAAACAATAAAACAGGGTAAATTACAAGTTGAATCTAGATCAGTGGCACATAAATGGGAGATGTAACCTGGAAAATGCAGCAGAACATCAAACCACCCAGTCATCAAGATTTCATATAAGCTGCAAATGTGGGAGAAAAGAGAAGTCCTAGTTGACAAAAGAACATGTGTGAAAAGGGGGCGATCCTGAGATCTCTCAGGAAAACGTATCAGAGAGTGGAAACCACAAATTAGCACAGAGAGAAAAAGATTCTTGGGGTTACCTAATGAGAGCCTGAAGGACTCCTTCCATGCAGGATGGGAGACAAAGCAAGTTACTTTGCTCCCCTCAGAGTTGTTGACCTTGTATACGCTGGTGACAGTCTGTGTGCCATTAAGCAAATTTTCACTCTTGGTGTTATACTCTCCTCCTGGGGACCATGAGATCTGTGCAGCTGGTTTCCCTGCAACTGCCTTGCAAATGGCAGTTCCATTGATGTCGTCATGAATCAGGGACGCCTCAGGAGGTACTGGAGGAAACAAACAAATGAGGCGAAGGGTCAGTTAAATTTATCAATGTGGTGGGATGTGGCCTACTCTAGATTAGAAGCGGCAAATGGAGGGTGTTTGGGTGGCTGTGGGGAGCATTAACTCAGTGTAAAGCTGTCAGGAACTGCATTTGAGTAGTGCGGGTGCCTTGATCCCACAGTGAGCAGGGCCAGACCCATCCACACATACAACCACACACACTTAACACAGGCAGCTGATAGCCGTAACTCATGCCCCTCCTGTCCTGTGGCCCCAGAAGATGGGCGTTTTCCGCTGCAGCACATTGGAGGGTATGCACATCTGGTTCCCCACCCCTGGCATAAAAAGATGGACATAAAAGGTAGCAGAGCTGCCTATTCCAGACCCTCCAAGTGTCCCTCTTTTCCAGGGACAGTCCTGGATTTACAGAAGCCATCCTGGTTTCTGATTTGATCCTGGAATGTCCCACTTTTCATTAGGCTGTCCCTATTTTCACTGGAGAAATGTTGGAGGGTATGGAGTTATCTGCCTCCTGAGCCTTCTAAAGGCAGCCCTCTATAGGGAACTTGTTTTTTAAAAAATAAAAATGTTTAATGTAGTGTTGTTGTTGTTTAGTCATTTAGTCGTGTCTGACTCTTTGTGACCCCATGGAGAGCACACCAGGCACTCCTGTCTTCCACTGCCTCCCGCAGTTTGGTCAAACGCATGCTGGTAGCTTTGAGAACACCGTCCAGCCATCTCGTCCTCTGTCGTCCCCTTCTCCTTGTGCCCTCAATCTTTCCCAACATCAGGGTCTTTTCCAGGGAGTCTTCTCTTCTCATGAGGTGGCTAAAGTATTGGAGCCTCAGCTTCAGGATCTGTCCTTCCAGTGAGCACTCAGGGCTGATTTCCTTCAGAATGGATAGGTTTGATCTTCTTGCAGTCCATGTTTTTACATATGTTGGAAGCTGCCCAGAGTGGCTAGGCAACCCAGTTAGGTGGGTGGGGTATAAATAATAAAATTAATAGGACATCGCTGCTTTCATCAGAGAAATGTTGGAGAGTATGATATTCTATTGGTATCTTATGTTGCACCAAAATACACATTTGAGGAAGAAATAAGTCGCTTACGAAACCTGATGAGTAAACATATTCCTATACATGCTGTCAGGAATTGCTGACCACTATGCCATGTAATGAGCAGAGTCACTACAGCAGGAAGAACTCGTGGTCTGACTCAGCGTGGCTGGCCACTGACTCATCCAGGGCAGAGAGGACAATTAGGTCTCATCTGCACTAGGCACTGAAAGCTGTAGTGTACCACTTTGAACAGCTTCCACTGAAGAATCCTGGAAACTATAACTTATTAGGAGTCCCCTCTTCCCCTCATCCCCAGTCTGACTTAAAAATCAACCTCTCTTCCCAGCACACAAGTGCACATCGTGGCAGACTTTAAGTTGCAGGCATCCAGGGAGCAGCCTCTCATCCAGGGAGTGCAAATTTGTGTAGCCAAAACCATTACAAAAAAACAAAAAAACCTAAAACAGAATAAAATGCATTACACAGTTAAAATAATTATTAAAACCAGGCATTCTGTCAGATAAGAGTTTGCTCCTCTGAAGAATTTGACATCATTCCTACAAACTTTTCCCTGTAAAATTTTGCCACTCCAAAGGCAAAACAAGCCACTTTTTCAGAAGTATAGAGGGATCTGTCCTCTAATAAAATGTTAGTCTGATACCCAATCGATCTCTAAACTGAGAAATTTAAATACAGTATCTGAACAAGGCTTAAGTCCTCACAGACTGGGCAAACCAGTAGGACAAATCTCTAGGTACATTTCCTCCAAACTCTCTCTTGATAAGGAATCCTACGACAGTGTCCTTCAACAATGGCAGAGTACACAGACTGGAACTACAGAGTTGTAAAGGTTTTCCTCCATTTGACATTTGTGATGCTGGTTACATAGTGAGTGTGAGGAGTCTGAATGGGTAGTTTGGACAGACAGGCAGAAGTGCGATAAGCACAAAACATGTTTTATAATATGAGATTTCATGTGGCAGGATGCCATCTCAAGGTCTATGGAGCTCAGAACTAGTGTAGACTACAGTTCTCATCATGCTGTTTTTAGAGACCGCTTGGAGAGTTGGAGGGAGCCTGAGTTTTATGAAGCTGAGCAGTCAGGTGTGTGAAGAGGTGACTCACTTGAGACATATGGCTTTTAAAGCACCATAATGCATGTTTTCTCTGGATTTTCCTGCAGAGTTCCACATGGTGTCAACATTATTCTGCCGGTATTCTGGAATAATGCAGACACCATGCCAATTTTTCTTCTGCTGCAGAATATAAGGTATTTGAAGAAAGATCCTGTGTGATCTCCCTATGTGTTCAATGGTGTGGAATGTGTAGAGTGACCTTCCACTGTATGATGTGACAGGGCTGAGATTGGCCTGAGTGATGCCTGTTTCACACCCCTTCTGCCTCACTTCAATCTGATAGGAGAGAGCTAGCGGATATTTGAAGAGAGCAAGAAAGGCAGATAGTACTGAAGGAAGCTCTGGGGTTAGTTGTAGTGGCCAGGGATATCATGGAGAAAGTAAGGGTCATACTTTCATAGAGAAAACAAAGACTTCTGAAATACCAAGGGTGAAATGTTAATGAAAGCACACACACACACACACACAGGAATTTTGCTGGTTGGATACCAAAACAGGGAAGGGAGATTTTGTGACATTTTAGGAGCAGTAGTTCCCTCAGAACACATCCTGCCAATGGTGTGGATAACAAAATGCAGTCTCACTCACCACAAATTCACATTTTCTGCACAGTATATTGCTATATTCAACCTTCCTTTCCCAAGTTCTATTCCCTCCCTCCCATTTCACTTTTGTACACCCTTGTCAGCCTTTTCAAACTTGTGTACTTCAGCATTTTGAAACTGGTATTTATATTCATGTTTGGTCATGCTGAGAAGAAAGCAGAGAAGAGGCACTGAAAAAGCAGATTGAAACAGAAGAAGCTTTAAGTCCTATGTCTGAAAAGACTATGTCATTTCTATGTTCTTTGTTCACAACTAAAAAATATTAATAAACGTGTAGTAGTTGTAACAGCAGCTGTAGAAGGAAGAGCAGAAGTAGAAATAGTTTGTTTTTAATTCAATTTTATAGGTTATTTTTTATTGCATACATTTTTTTTATCACTGTTGTGCTTAAATATTACTGCAAAATGCTTTCAGTGGTTGCCAGTAGCTTAAAAGTAGTTTTAAATGTTTGGATTCAATAAAATAGATGTAGCAGTCTCATATTATGATTTATAGGTAAGGAAAAGAACATGGAGTTTCTTACCTAATATGGTTAGATTATGTTCATGGCTGAATGTTCCATCAGCAGTTGCTGTAGAACATTTATATATTCCTTCACTGGATATTTGTGCTGACTTTATCTGAAGGGTGGAGTCCTTGTCTGGTCTAGATAACCAACACATGCTATCCTCACTGCAGTTTCCCCCTGTTTGATTTCTATCACTGATGTATGATAAATAGCAAACTGTTCCATTCTTTAAGTTGGCATTCCAAGATACCATTATCATAGGTCTCTGATGGGGACAGGTCAGTATAACTTCAGTGCCAACCACTGCATCCGTTTTTGATTTGCCTGGAAGGATATATAAAAAAAAGTACCATCAGTAGGTTTTCCTAGCTGAATCTGAGGACTACATTTGAGACCAAGCTGTTTTTTTAATCCTCAAATACTCCTTAATAAAATCCAAAAGGAATCACAAAAACACGGTTTTCCAATGTGTTAGAAAGAAACTACCATGAAAGGTTGTTAAACACACTGATGCGGTGTGACCCTTGTAATAAGATATACTATAAGGTAACTTAACAGCAGAGATATGTAACATGAGAGTTAGACCCTCTGATATGTCTGGTCATTGTTACACTGTAATCTTGTTGCTGTAATCTGCAGAAAGTGGTAAACTTATTAAATGCAAGGAGAATTATTTTGAAACTGGAATAAAATGCTGGGAATTATGAACCGAACAAATTCACTCTGAATTTTTAATTTCATTTATTTCAAACATCTGTTTCCAGCTTTTCTGCAATCCAATTTATTTTATTTTATTACCGTATTTATTACATTTTCATACTGCCCTTCAGTCGAATATTACAGCGCAGTTTGCAATATAAAAGCATAAGAGGCACTCACCAAATGTTTAAAAAAGATAAACAAAAACAAATATTGGTAAAATTCTTTTCTAAATCCACCCTATAGGTGTAGCGCAGTGTAGTGTGTTCACATACTAGATACAGCTCTCTCTCCTTTTAAATCAAGCTTAGTCATTAATCTCTCCAGGGCTTAACAACTAAACTTATGTAAAATAGCATTGTTATCTGCTCTACTATAATTAATAAATACAGGTGTGCAATGTTACCTTCTGCCAGCTGAGGTTTAATATTGTTCACCATCATTGCTGTGACTGAACTGTTGGCATGATGCTGTTCAGACTTATTTTGAATGGACCCTCTTGCTGGGAATGGTCCTAAAAACAGTCATAAGACAAAACCATAAAAGGACCATGACATATAATTGTTGTGGTTGTTGTTATTGTTGGTGTTATAAATAAATACAGTCCATGTAATTACTCTAGAAACCGAGGGAAAGATTAGACCGGTGAATAAGACACCAACACATGTTAAACAAGGCACATAGCCCAGATTTATTAGTATAATGACCATATAAATTTATCCACAAGAGAAGACTCAACCTCTGGAGGCTGCCAAAATCATTCAAGATCTTCTTTTGGAAATGGATACATGCACTGTAATTTTCACATTGGAATGCACAATTAGGTGTGCATGTTTAGTGGCATGGGGCCAGTGTGTGCAGTCTCTGGGTGGTTATCCAGGGTTTGTTGAACTACATCTCCCATTATTCCCTGCCATTGGCCATGCTGGGACTGGTGCTAATTGGCACTGGGTTTCAAGAACATCTGGAGGACCACAGGTTCCCCAGTCTTGGTGTAGTGGTTCCGAGTGCTAGAACAGGACTTGGGTGACTCGGGTTTAACTCTCCACGCAGCTGAGAAGCTTACCTTGGGCCAATCACCTTTAATGTACATCACAAGCTTGTTGTAAGACTAAAATGGGTGTGGGAGAATAATGAGTGCCTTCTAGAGAAACCATTAACGTGAATGTTGAACCAGAGTTTTTAGAAAGCAATTTGAGGGATGAACCAATTCATACTATAAGCAAACGTAACTGCTGTCTGGTGGACCTTTGTTTACTGAAAATACCACCTCGGCAGAAGGCATTAGGAACAGAGAATCAGGAAAATTTCTCCATAACACAGAATGGGAAGTTGTGTGGGGCCTGGACACAGTGGTGAGATGGTTAAGGGAAAACAAGCTGAGCTTGAATCCAAGAAATTTGGAGGCACTGTGGGTGAATGGTTCCCACATCAGAGAAAAATGGTCAATTGCCTGACCTGGGCAGGGCTACATTCCTCCTGAAGGAGGAGATAGGCAGCCTGGAAGTACTTCTAGATGTAGCTTTGTCACTAGAGGTCCAGGTAGCCTTGGTGGCTAGAAGTGCCTCTGTTTCTGGTACAACAGCTTTGGCCGTTCCTGGACTGGGAGAGCTTGGCCACAATATTTCAGACATTGGTTACTTCAAGACTGGATTACTGCAATGCACTCTATGTGGGGCATCCCTTGCACTTGACCCAAACAGTGCAGTTAGTGCAGTTAATGCTGCAGCACAGTGGCTGACAAGAACAAGACCCTGACTGCATATAACACCGCTGCTCAGAGATCTGCGCTAGTTGCTCATTTGCTACTGGGTCAAGTTCAAGGTGTTACTATTGGTATATAATGGCCTGGAAGCAGTTACTTGCAGGATTGCCTCACCCCACCTTTGTGATACACCTTTGGCACCTGCTTGAAATATCTTTGTTTAGGCAAGTCCATCCATTAATAATAATAATAATAATAATAATAATAATAATAATAATAATTTTATTCATATTCCACCCATCTGGCTGGATTTCCCCAGCCACTCTGAGCAGCTTCCAGCACATATAAAAAAACAAAATAAAACATAGATGTTGACATGTTTAAATTTTTTACTGTTACTTTTCATTACCTTTCAAATAGTTTTAATAGCTTATTTTAAAACTGTTTTTATTGATAATCTTAATATTTATTGCAAACTACTCAGAGGTTTTACTACAGCCAAGTGGTATGTAGATTCTGTAAAATAAAATAGTTGTGGGACGAGTGCTTAATGGGACCAAACGCGTATCTGTACCACCCTGTAGGGATGACACTCTTTGGAAGGTGATTTGGAGCAAGGAACTGTGGGTAGAGTAAGGGTTAAGAACCTACTGGATCACCATTTCCAGTTGCCCTCTCCCAAACTCGCTTGTCATGTAACAACAAAACGAGCTTCTGCTTTATCATTACACGTGTTTGTATATAATATAGTTTGACCTACTAATTCCAGTCAATATATTAAAAGGATAAAGCACAGTTTTGTTACTTGAGGAATGGAAAGACCTCTGCCCAAAGGACCATTTTAGTCCACCTCTGAAAACTAAAGGTTGATACACACAAATTATATTTACTGGGGATTTTTATGACTGTTTTGACACGTGCCAAAATTACAGCTTATTCCCTTTTTGCAATAGACTTTTCAGCAGTTTTCCAAAATGTGCTGACAGGCCACCATCTCAACACCATGGAGACAATGCGTTTTTCAGTAAACCTTCACTGAACTTTCGTCTACGGTCTTCTCCGACTATTGTGGTCAGTAGGAATCTATTTATTCTCCATTGCAGATGGCCAAAGAGGGTGGAAGAAAGAGGTTTCCTCAAGTAAAACTTTAAATTGTTCTGCCTTCATGCAATCCATATTTTTTCTTTAAGTTATTATTTATAAATGACACTTTTTAGTTTATTTTCATTTGTAATATTTTACTTCCTGATTTTTAGAGGATATTTTGTTCAGTTGCTTGCTGTGAATTTTCCTTGCACTTTTCTAGCTGATTTTTATGCATAATGTTTATGTTGATACTAGAGGAGGCTGTTCAGTTGTTAATTATGTTTTTTAGAATGTTGTATTTGCTGTTTATTTGAGATGTTTTAACCTATGTTTTAATGTGTTTAAATATAAGCAGCATATAAATGGTAATATAATAATAATAAAATTAACAGGAGGGATAGAAACTGTTCTAATTATTAGATTGTCCCTGCACAAAACTGGTGTTTTGGATACAGGTCTGATCACTACTTTAGTGAAGTCAATCTACCTGCACCCAACCAACCCTTGACAATTCCAGCCAGCAAAGTTGTTCTGTCTTCTGCTTTCCTTCACCAGAGGAGAAGTATTCAGATTTCACATAGTGGTCTTCCAAACACCAGACCAGCCTTCCTACAGCCCTGGAGATGAATGGGCTGGAACTGATGCCAGCAAAAGTCGTAAGCTTTTCAACAGGTGTGATAGAGAGAATCCCAAGAGAGTTCAAAAAGAGAGAGACGTTATAGATTTGTTTATAAAGTGAGCATATTTGCATAATTAAATTCAGACATATACTCTGCTAAAGCAGAGCAGGGGAAACTGCCGCCTTCTAAATGCTGTTGGGCTCCAACTCCCAGCCAGCCTCAGCCAGGATAGCCAATGGTCTGAGATGATGGGAACTGAAGGAGCGTCTCCACCTCCATCGTTCTGCCCAGACACTGAGGTCCAGTGCCAAGGGCCTTCTGGCGGTACCCTCACTGCGAGAAGCCAAGTTACAAGGAACCAGGCAGAGGGCCTTCTCGGTAGTGGCACCCGCCCTGTGGAACGCCCTCCTACCAGATGTCAAAAGGAAAAATAACTACCAAACTTTTAGAAGACATCTGAAGGCAGCCCTGTTTAGGGAAGCTTTTAATGTTTAATAGGTTATTGTATTTTAGTGTTTTGTTGGAAGCCGCCCAGAGTGGCTGGGGAAACCCAGCCAGATGGGCGGGGTATAAATTATTATTATTATTATTATTATTATTATTATTATTATTATTATTATTATTTTATTATTATCCTGCAATATCTGGAGGTCCACAAGTCTCCCATCCCTATGCTAAATAATACTGTGATAGGAATTTATACTCAGGCCAACTCCCAGCTTATTCGAAGTAGGTTTTTCTTCCTCTTTAAAAATATTTGCTTTGATAAATGTATGCCGCTATTTGCCCCTTAGGTCTAAATATAATAAGTAGATGATAACGATCCGGTCCATGCTGCCTGTTTCCATGCTGCCACTTTGCTACATATCCTTCAATGTGGGTGAAACTGAAAGGTGAAGACTTTATAAGAAAAGGCAACACCTTCAGTGAAAAGTAAGACTTACCAATTGTTGCCATCACCACTGTGACAGTGAGCAGGGCACAGGCACTCCAGTTCTTCAGAACAAAATTAATTCCACATTTGGCTTCCATGGCGCACGCAATTATATCACCACGACATCCATTCTGGTGTCTGTTTAACCACCAATACAGTGAGCATCTTTTCATGCAAACACTTCATCTCAGCGAGCATCTCTGCTCCACTTTCTACAGCCCTAGGTTCTACAGCAACTCTGCGTGCTCCAGACTGATTAGCTCCTTTGGGCTGGAGTGGTTCTTCCTTCTGCCTTGCCACTTGTACAGGGTTTCCTGTGCTTACTTGTCAAAAAAACCAAACACAGAGGAAGCAGATGAAGTCACTTTCCTCAGTGGTTATCGGAACAGGACTGCTGTCTTTGGGAAGACGAGCCCTCACGGTAAAACTCAAGAAAATAAAAACAGGGTTGTTCCATCAAGCTTCCGTGTCAGAGGAAATTTCATTTGAGGTGAATGATACTTAAAAAATAATGCCAAACCATTTCACGGAAGAAAATTCAACTCATGGGCTGAAGAGCTGTCTGCATTATGATTTAGCAGCTTCCACTATTTACACTGTCTACATTCTCATGCATCAAAAAATTATATTGTAGTTTGCACCACAAAAAGGTGATATTTCTTCTGCTGTCAGGTTCTCCGGTACTTGCTACTGGTAGGGTTGATGAGCACTAATGGGGCATTCATACAAGTACATATATGGGAACAAATTAAGGAGCTAATTTGAGGGGTGGGTTCCTCCGTTCACATTTTAGTGGGTGTTCAAGGTTCAAAACTTGCCCACACAGAGAAAAACAGCATTTTCACTTCAGGTGAAATGACTCAAGATTCTGTAGAAACCACAGGTTTATTTTAAAGTTAATACACAGCATTTGCTTCAGCATGACAGAAAAAGATTCATATGATAAACTGTAGATTTCACATGATGAGATTTCCCTTGATCCTTTGAGTCTTAATGAGTCTCATCCCCAGGCTATCACCTCAAAAAGAAATCTTTCTTTTCTTAACTAGCTTTTACACTAGTTGATTCCAGGATTTGGAAGTGTCTTATACACTGTTTATGAAGTTTGCCTAGCTTGATTAGTTTTTTCACACATGCTTATTCCACTAAATTAAAATTGTCTAACACACATCTTAATACACATGGGTCATGCATAGGTCCTAACATGGGGTCTGACACACAGTTTCAACACAGAAGCTTCAATTAAATTCTAACACTAGCTTAATCCATGAGTTAGGGTGCCTTGCACCCACCAACTCATATGTTGGGTAATAATTCAGTGTTTGAATTAATTAGCATTCAATATCCTCTTCTGACCAGTAATCATACTTTGTTTTAGAGCTAATATACTTTTCCTATAACTGGGCACTATCCCGGTCTCTGCAGCCACAGCAGGCGCCGTAACTCTCCAACAGTTTGCCTTCACTCCCAAAGGCACACTCTTCCATTGTCTCCCAAGACATATGTAAATAACTCTGGGGTGCCCTGGAGTCAGCTGTGGTCTATTTTAGTTGTGGGTATGTGGCATGTTGATTAATACAAAATTTAAAATCGAAAGTCAATTTTCTAGATATCTGTCTTGTTTTATGTCAGTTGTGGAGAAACTCTGGCCCATGGGTCTTGTTATAGACCCATCAGACATCTAAATTTGGCCTGCAAAATCATTTTGCGCAAATCACAATCACCTGTCAGTCACCTGGTATCATACAACATCAGGCGAACCTCTCCCCAAGCAGGCACCTTCCTCTATTCCTAAGTGAATTGTGCAGAAGTGGGAACTGAGATTTGGTCAGTTAGCATATGGATCATAGTTAAATTGCCAGTTTCAGTTTGAGACTACAAGGTCATGAGGCATTTGTGGGTGGAAATAGGTGACTAATAATTTTGCAGTAGTTGCACACACAAAAAGCTTACCGCATGGTGGCTGTATTAACCTCAATTGCAAGCACAGCATTTAACACACACCACTCAGATCTAGAAAGGAGAGTCAGGATAATACTGGACTTACTGGCTGGTTCCTCTTATGTGTACAGATGCTATTTGTAGATTTAAAATGTTTACCATGTGGTTCTTTCTAATCTTGTTTCTACGGCAGCTGTTTTCTGAGTGCCATTCATGCATAAGAGCTAGCTAGCAGATGAGGTTTGAAATGTATTTTTCTCTTTTAAAAACAAATGTTATATTTAGATTCTCAATTTTACAACAATCATTAAAATTGCATAAACTATCCAATAACATCACTTGACTTCCCTCCCCCCCTTTTGTGGTTTCTTATGTGGTAATTTTCTTACTGCATCTCCAAATTATTATTTAAAATCTAAAGATTCCTTAACAAATTTACTTAACTGCTTGTTATACATTAATCCTGCTAATTAATTTTTCAGTTAGTCCACATATCTTCCCCAATCTTTGTTAAATTGTTAAAAGTTCTTTCTTTTTGGTTTCTTATTCTTCCAGTAAGTTTTGCCATTTCTGCATAGTCCATTAATTTTATCTGCCATTCTTCCTTGGTTGGGACTGTATCTTCTTTCCATTTCTGAGCAAGCGTCATTTGAGCAGCTGTTATTACATACATAAACAGCCCCCCCCCCGGTCCCTGGGTACCTCTGCACCTAGTATTCCTAAAAGAAAAGCTTCTGGTGAGGTTTGAAACTTAGGGCTTATGCACACCTTTTGTGGCACAGGTACACATATTTTAAATCTATTATTATTGATTAAAATTGTATACCACCCTTTATCCATAGATCTCAGTGTGGTTCACGTCATAAGAATACAATGTAAAAGCACAAAATACATTATAAAAACAAGAACAAAAAACCCACAAACCCATAACCCCCTCCCTCCAGCCCTTCCCACAAAGACATTTGAAGAGGAACATTTTCCCCTGGGTGTCTAAAGGTATATAAGGAAGGCACTAGCCAAATCCTTCTGGGGAGAACATTCCACACATGGGGAGCCATTGCAGAAAAGGACCGTTCTTGTGTTGCCACCCTCTGGACCACTCATGGAGGAGGTACACAAAGAAGGGCCTCAGATGATGATTGCAAGGTCTGGGTCGGTTCATACGGAGGGAGGCGGTCCTTGAAGTATTGCAGTCCTGAGCCGTTTGAGGCTTTATAAGTCAAAACTAGTACTGTGAACTGGGTCTGGACACTAATTGGCAGCCAGTGCAGTTGGGCCAGGATTGGTGTAATATGCTCAAACCACCTTGCCCTGATGAGCAACCTGGCTGCCAAATTCTGCACCAGCTAACGTTTCCGAACCATCTTCAGAGGCAGCTCTACGTATAATGTGTTGTAGTAACCTAACCTAGAGGTTGCCAGAGCATAGACAACAGAAGTTAGGCTACCTCCATCCAGATAGGGGCATAGCTGGGCCATAGCTGAAGCTGATGGAAGGCACTCTGTCCCACTGAGGCCACCTGAGCCTCAGGCGACTGCAAAGGATCCATAAGTACACCCCATAAGTACCCCTGCATACTTGCTCCTTCAGAGGGAGTATAACCCCATCAATAATAATAATTTATTATTTGTACCCCGCTCATCTGGCTGGGTTTCCCCAGCCACTCTGGGCGGCTTCCAACAAGGATTAAAAATACATCAAGAGCAGGCATGTCCAAGCACACCCCCACACCTTTCCCTGCAAAAACTCGCTCTTTAAAGCCAACTCGGAACAAATGGCAAATCGGGTTTCCCACAGATTGCCGTTTGCTCTGATTCAGCTTTAAAGAGCAAGTTTTGGTGGGAAAAGCTCTGGAGCACAAAAACGGGCACTCAGACATGGAGCAGTAAGGCACAAACCATGCCTGGGAAGTGAGGAGGAAAGGTACAATAAATGTGGATAAGCACATGTCTTACCATCCCTAATCACAAGGAAGGAAATCTTAGCTTTTAATTTTTAAAACTCCATAACCTTCCAGAAGATTGAATGGATGAAGCTGCAACTGGCCAGCAGGGAGGAATTTTAGAAGCAGAAAGAAAGAATTTACAGCCTAAATTCTGTGCAGCTAGATCCCAGTCTTAACTGGAGCAGAAGCTTATGACACAACAGTTACCATGGCTTCCTGTGCAAGGTAAAATTTTGCAGAGGCGTTTGAAAAGTTAATGTGTATTGCTTATTCTGAGAAACACCCACTCTGCTGATAGCCTCAATGAGAATTTCTTTTTGTGTGACTCTTACGGAAGGAACTTTTACAAGAGAGTGTTCGAAAAAGTCTAAATTCCCAAATGATTTCTAGGCGGGTTTTCTCCCCCTATTAAAAACCTCAGTTTCCATATTTGCAGTGTCATGCTTATGACTTCAGCTGCATAGTTAGAAGCTGTGTGGGCCGGCGATGAGAAACATTATAAATGCCAACAGTGACCTGGTGACAAAATTCCTCTTTCCACAAATATATGCCAACAAGAAAGAGTTTCTGTTCTGAAATAGCTGCTGCACATCTGCTAGATGGCGGCTCCTAAATGAAATGTTCATTTCAGCAAACTTTAGTTAGATCCCACCACTTCTTAACGCACTTCCAGTATGTATTTATTTGGAATTCTTTATACTGTATCCTGATCTACCCCCTGCAGAACAGAGCAGAACACCTAAAAATAGCAAAACAATGTAAACAAGCAGTATTTTAAGGTTTTTTTCCCTATTGTGTTTTTACTGTAATTTTACTGGTGTTAGCCGCCCTGAGCCCGGCTCTGGCCGGGGAGGACGGAGTATAAATAAAATTTATTATTACTATTATTATAAAAGGAAATGCTACATTCAGCAGAAACATACTGCAGATTCAAAGGAGCTGCAGCAGTTACTTATTACAGCCCAGAGTATAATTCACATTGAATATTACAGGCCAGGTAAACAACAACAAGAAGAAGAGTTTGGATTTGATATCCCACTTTATCACTACCCTAAGGAGTCTCAAAGCGACTAACGTTCTTCTTTCCCTTCCTCCCCCACAACAAACACTCTGTGAGGTGAGTGGGGCTGAGAGACTTCAGAGAAGTGTGACTGGCCCAAGGTCACCCAGCAGCTGCATGTGGAGGAGCGGAGACACGAACCCGGTTCACCAGATTACGAGTCCACCACTCTTAACCACTACACCACATACAACAACAACCCTGCAGCGCTGTCCAGAGGTATCAGACCCCCACAACCATCACTGCAGGCTTGGAGTATGGCTGTAGGTCACTGTTATATGACCTACTACAGCTTGGAGGGCTGCACTGATAAATATTAGCTTATAGCATTCTTGCAACATAGTCCAATGTTAACAACGCAGGGTAGAGGTGAAGCCAACACTCATTTGGATTCCTAGTAGAAAATAAAATGCTCCATATTCCTCAGGTCGCAGCGAAGATCAATCCACCTCATTCTTTCTCAGAGCTCCTTGCATGCCATATCAAGAACTCAGTTGCATGCAGAAGTCTTACATACAGTCAGGTTGCACTTTTAAATGCTGGAAACACAATATGTATCTAAAATATATATCTAAAAAACAAGTTGAAAAGGGTTTTTTTAATGCATATGATTAGAAGATGTTTGATACTAACATTTGGTTGTTTTTAAACCCGAGCCACAGGCTCATGTATTGAACACCAGAGCAATGTTCTGTGGTATGGCCCTACTTGTTTCCTCTATTTCCCAACTTCAGGGGTGAGTGCCGATACTTACATAGCCAAACAGCACCAGCCATGCACAAGGTATCTGCATGCAAGTCCAAGATTTGCAGAAGTCCATAAAGTTCAAAAAAGCTTCGTGGACAAGAAAAGGGGAAATAAACAATGTGTGGGCGAATGCTGGCAGTCCCATAAAACAAGGGGAGGAGGGATATAGCACAAGCACAGCTGTCGCTCTCAGGTGGGGTGGCTTTCTCTAGGCAACCTGAGAACTCCTGAGAAAGTAGTGTTTTCATATAATCAGAGCTGGAAGGGACCCAAGGGTCATCTAGCCCAACCCCCTACAATGAGGGAATCCCAGCTAAAGCTGGGGATTTGGAAGCTGGAAATGAGGCAGCCAATATGATCCTTGCTTTCAATATCTCCCCACCCCTCCTCCACATGCAAGAAACATTTTGTTGCAGGACCGAATATCGTCCTCAACTTCATCCCCTTCCCAGTTTTGAATGACTGACTATAGCAACATGCTTCTTCTTGTACCTTTATTGCCACCCGGCGGTGAAAGCAAGAACTGCTCATTGTATCCTTATTGCTTGGAGATAAATGTGACATATCTCGAATAACGCACAGTGGGCGCTTCTTGTGGTTCGCTAGTTACTGATGGGTTCTGACTCTGAAGGGTTTTATAAAATTATATTGATGCTGGGGCTTCATTTCAAAAACATGGTCCTCAGGTTTCTCCAACACATCTCTTAGCAGCAATGCGGTTTACAATTTCCCCACGTTTCAGATTCTAACACCATCCTGATCAAGGCCGGCCCACCCATGAGGCAACGTGAGGCGCCTGCCTCAGGTGGCAGGATTCACTGAGGCAGCAAGATCCCTATGTCATCATCATCATCATTTTTAATTTGTATACTGTCTTTCTATCTTACAATATTCAAGGAGGTTTACAAGCTGAAGAAACAAAAAATGTACATCTTATAACAATCTAAGGCAATACAAAAATGTGATAATAAAACATAACTTTAAAATAGGCAGCCTACATCAAAAAAGTAACACTCAACAATCATTAGAATAGTATAAAATAATAATATCAACATATAAATGTCAAGCTTTCTTCCCCCCTTGTTTCTGATGTAGATCTTCCCTTAGCCCTTCTTCCATAGCAGGGTGGGAAGAACAGTTTTGGGGTCCACCTCAGGTGCCAAAATATCCTGGGCCAGCCCTGGGCCTGACCCTACTCTTCTCACCATTTTCTTCTACTCCAGCCCCATAGGTACCAACTCCCTGGGGCCCTTGGTGCCCAAGCACCCACCAAATTCCCCATAAAGGGGCTGGGCACCCGCAAATTTCAGTGACAGGACCATGCACACTGCATGGCACCCACGGCCCCGGGGGCAAAGCTGGCACTCCTGTCCAGCACCATGGGGCAGCAGGCTCCGAAACCCTCAGAAACTAAAATTAACGCAGGTGCCCCCCATCCATAGCTGTCAACTTTTCCCTTTTCTTGCGAGGAATCCTATTCAGAATAAGGGACTTTCCCTTAAAAAGGGGAAAACGTTGACAGCTATGCCCCCATCCCCAAGGAGAACGTCTAGTCTGAGTGGCCCTTTTGCAGACCTAGCAGTCAGAGCAGCCCAAAGCATGTTTACTCAGAAGTAAGCCTCAGGTGTTCAACAAAGCCTATTCCAAGTAAGATTCCTGTGTGGGCAGGAATGTACAATTCCTGTATGTACAGACAGCGGCTCTGACGCCACGTGCTCCTCTTTCTCAACAGCGGGAACGAAAGCGATTCTCTCCATCTTGGAGGAAATCCAGGTCCCCCCCCGCCCCCCCCCCAGGACGGACTGTGATTTGGCAGCATTGCCTCGTCTTGCCTCCCTCCCTTTCTCAATACACGCAGGTACCAAGTAGGAGCAAATGCAGGCATTCTGACTCTGTGGAAAGGGTGAGCTATTTAAAAAAGAGTTTTGAAGCCGAAGCGACCGCATTGCCTTGCGATCGCCGATCTGGTCCGCAGTGATCCCTCCTAAAAGCGAAGGGAGCAGCCCTGAGGCTGAGCGTTTGACTTGGTTGCCGCGCTTGCAAAGCAGCCGCGCATTGACTCCTCGCCCCGTTGCAAGCAGCAGACGAACGGGAGACCTACAAGCAACTCAGAGGAGCTTACCCTACAAGTGACTTAACTACCTGCGGTTCTTTAGACCAGGAAGGAGGCGGAGCGATCGTCCTGGCTTCCGGGTTAAAGACTCCGGCGGATGCGCTGCGCTCCCTGGCGTAGATTGCAAGCCCTAACTAAGCATGTCTGTTTGGAAGTGAGTCCTGCTGAATGCAGTGGGGCTTACATACCCAGGTAAGTGGGGGAAGCAGCAGTTGTGGCTTTAGGTATTCAGAGTGCGGAGAAAAAAAGCGTGAGTCTTGGGGCTCAGCTTCCCTTGGCTGCTGTCGGGTTGGCGGGTGAGCACTTATTTTGGAAGATGCGCCACTGGAGCGAATGGGTGCCAACTTCGGAGTCAGCAGGTAGATGATCGGTTTCAACCGAGGGCTCCTTTCTCCATTGGCTTGAAATGGCCCCTTTTTATTTATTAAATGAGCAGAATTTTGTACTCAGTATTGCCTAATTGCGGAAACGGAATAGTTAGAAACGTAGAGGTCGAAAGGATCCCAAGAGTAATCTAGTCCATTGCAGGAATCACAACTAAAGTATCTATGGCAGATGGCTATCCAACCTCTGCTTAAACTATCAGACTTTTAGAAGACATTTGAAGGCAGCCCTGTTTAGGGAAGCTTTTAATGTTTAACAGATTATTGTATTTTAATATTTTGTTGGAAGCTGCCTAGAGTGGCTGGGGAAACCCAGCCAGATGGGTGGGGTATAAATAATAATAATTATTATTATTATTATTATTATTATTATTATTATTATTATTATTATTATTAAAAACCTCCCAAGGAAGGAGAGCCCATCTTCCAAGGGAGTCCATTCCACCTCTTAAGTGGTTTGCATAAAATATACATTACAGTTAGCAATAAAAGTCTGAAGTTAAAAGCAAGCTGACCTATTTCCCTCCCCCACCCAAAGTATAAATAAAACCAGCAGTTGAAAATATATATTATAAAAATACATATTGAAATGCATGTCAACTTTACACGTATGTTTTAATGGACATCCATGAAAATGTTGCCTCTCACCAATTTGTGGATTTTTGATGGGGGGTGGGGCATATGGAATCTAATTTTCCAGTGCTGGCCCTGTTTCTATATCAGTTTTCTTCTTAGAAAAGAAGTACCTGGGAATAAGTGCAGCTGAACTTGGAGGGAGTTACTTCTGAACACATACGCAAAGGATTGCATTTTAGTTTTTTAGTTTTGAGCAGAAATGTGGAGGATTGCACTATGTGTACAGTGGTACCTTGGGTTACATACGGTACGCTTCAGGTTACATACGCTTCAGGTTACAGACTCCGCTAACCCAGAAATAGTGCTTCAGGTTAAGAACTTTGCTTCAGGATAAGAACAGAAATCGTGCTCTGGTGGCACGGCGGCAGCAGGAGGCCCCATTAGCTAAAGTGGTGCTTCAGGTTAAGAACAGTTTCAGGTAAAGAACGGACCTCCGGAACGAATTAAGTACTTAACCTGAGGTACCACTGTATATTGTTCTGTCTGGCACCTGTGCTGAAAGTCTTGAAGGAAAGCAGTGGTTTAATGCACTGAGGGATGAATTTGCGTTTGTATGTTGTTGGTGGTGTTTTTGGCAATTGCTACAATAACTTAAATCCTCCTCTTATTTGTCTTTAAAACAGCAGTCAGAACTCAAGAACCCACAACAGAAGTTTTTGTTTTTAAAAATATGAAGGACCTGAGTTGATTGTGTGGCTGTTGAAAATCCAGGCACAATGGTGCTCCAGAAAGCAAAACCAAGAAGACTTCTAACAATTAGCTACCTGCTGAGGAGACACCTTGCAACCAGAAGCAGCCCCATAAAGTATGCTTCGTTTTCAGAAGTCTTGCAATTAAACGAAAAACAGTTCACTGGAGTCGCGTTCCCTCTCCAAGAAATGGCAAGATACCTGACCTCTAGCGTGGACACATCATCCTTCCAGATTTTCAATCCTAACCACAATGAAATCAACAAAGCAGAGGTGTTTTTCATTTCAACGCGGTGGCACCCCATTGATTATTTCACTTCAGCTGTCCGCATGGATCACGCTCCCCAATTGTCACAGCCTGAGGTGAGGTCAATGAAATGCAATTTTTATCCTTAGGAGCAACTTCAGTTGCCATGTGAGTGCTTATGGGAAAAGAAGAACCAATTGCATTGTTTGAAGTGTCATGGGGTGGGGGGGAGAGGAAGGGGAGTTGCTAAAGCTATGGGTTGTATAAATGTACTTTGCTTTGATTGCAGAATATGGCCTTGAATTCAGTTGTCAAAGCAAAGTTTCTGGTCCTCATGATGGAGAATTTTGTTTGCCCAAAGCAGCAAGTTTGCAGTGGCAATGATGTTAAAATAATAATAATAATAATAATAATAATAATAATAATAATAATAATAATATGCCACCCATCTGACTGGGTTGCCCCATCCATGCTTGTCAGCTTCCAACAAAATATAACTGATAACCGTCTAGCCATGCTAGGTCACTATGTGTGGGAAATTGTTGTTGTTGTTGTTGTTGTTTAGTCGTTTAGTCGTTTCCGACTCTTCGTGACCCCATGGACCAGAACACGCCAGGCACTCCTGTCTTCCACTGCCTCCCACAGTTTGGTCAGGCTCATGTTCATAGCTTCGAGAACACTGTCCAACCATCTCGTCCTCTGTTGTCCCCTTCTCCTTGTGCCCTCCATCTTTCCCAACATCAGGGTCTTTTCCAGGGAGTCTTCTCATGAGGTGGCCAAAGTATTGGAGCCTCAGCTTCAGGATCTGTCCTTCCAGTGAGCACTCAGGGCTGATTTCCTTCAGAATGGATAGGTTTGATCTTCTTGCAGTCCATGGGACTCTCAAGAGTCTCCTCCAGCACCATAATTCAAAAGCAGTGTGGGAAATTGGTATCTTTTAAATGAGGTGTTGACTTTTCTGTAAAAGGTAAAAAGGTAAGGACCCCTGGACAGTTAAGTCCAGTTGAATTTGACTATGGCGTATGACTATGATTTTTCTGTAACAAAACCTGAAGAGAAAGCTCTACTCAGGGGCACAAGCTGTGGTCAGGTGTAGACTGTACCAGTGTTTCTTGAGATACATGCTTCTGGATTTAGCCTTAAAGCTAGGGGGGAATCTGAGCAGTCTTCCAATTAGGGAGTTTCACTCAATACAGCACCCTGTTCTTCCTTGTAATCCCCAGGTCCATCCTTTAGTCCCCATCCTTTTGCATTACATACATTGATCTTACTCTCACTGCTTCCCCAAGGCGCCTGTGCTAAGAAATGAAAAAGTACCATTTTAAAAAAGGGGGAGGGGGAACGCATCAGAATAAAAGGTGCATCCAAATATATGTAAATCATGTCTGTTTAAGTAATCCTAAGCATACTTGGGAAAGAGAATACCATCAAAATCAATAAATATTCAGTATTGTCCCGCTAGTTTCAGAATTAGGGAACAAGCTGCAGTCCTAAGTGTATTTATTAAAAAATACATTCAGGCATTTCCTTTAAAGTAAGCATGTTCAAACTTGGTCTGCAAAGTTGACAAGCCAAATAAAGGCAACTTTCCCAATTTCATAATTCCAGTAGCAGAATTTCAGGTTGCTCTCCCACATTATTCCCCTGTAGATGCAAACTTCTGGAAAAGCCAAGGAACCTTTCAAAGTGGCATGCATTCCTCATACCAATTCTCCTAAATGGGACTGCTAAAATCTTGTCCAATAAGAACTGAGGACTCTGAGGACTCCCTTTTCTTTTAGATGTCCTCACATTTTGTAGATCTTGAGAGTTATTTGATCCAAAAGAGAATTGAGTTGTAGCAAGGAATCCATATTCTCTGGAGAAATGTATTATCTGCTGTAACTGGGCCTATCTGTTGAACTGTGCACTGTGGTCAGGGTAACAACAGAGAGAATAGATGTACGACTCCTTGCTTTAATACACGTCATTGGATGAGAAAGATAAATGTGAAATAACTGTAACTTCTTCCCACAGGTTTGCTTTTTAGGAAGAAGCAATGTTGGAAAATCCTCCTTAATAAAGGCTCTGTTTTCATTGTCCCCTGATGTTGAAGTCAGAGTTTCCAAAAATCCAGTAAGTAGCATTCGGAGATTTTATTACATTGACTTTGGAATTTAATTGAGCCCAACTAAAAGCAGGCTGTTCCTGGGTTGCATCTCAGAGCAGACCCATTGAAATAAATGGACTAGTCAGATACAGCCCTCTGTTCTGTGACAATTATTGTGACATTGTTTGTAACTGGTAGAAAGGATCCAGCTTGGAAGGAGAGAACCAAGAAGTTACGTACTCAGACAGAGCTTTCATGTCTCCCCTAGCACAGTGAGTTTGAAATTAGTATTTCTATACCAGAAATGTGGTTGCTGTCCCAGATGCTCTTGGATCTCTTCTCCCTTGTTGGATGATCAGGTGTTGAGAAATTGTGCGATATACTCTGTATGAACAGCAATCTTCCACAGCCATCCGATGATACTTACATATGCTTTCATGTCAGAGACTGGCCAAATGAGGAGCAGTGGCATTTCATCATCTTAACTGAGAAACCACCCCAGTTTTGCAGTTTTGGAATAAGATGAAACAAACAACCCTAACCCTCCCATTTTTTTTCTCCAGGGCCACACTAAGAAACTGAATTTCTTCAAAGTGGGGGATTTATTTACTTTGGTGGATATGCCAGGCTATGGTTACAGATCACCAAAAGATTTTGCAGAGATGGTGGAGCCTTATTTAAATCACCGTGCAAAGTAAGATAACAGCTTGAAATTTCACTTCAGTCGTTTCTACAGGATTATGTGGGGAAATAATTTAGGTTAAAAAATATTATTTTAAAGACAATCCATGTTATAACAATATGGGGAAGTGTCTTAGACTAACTAAGGCATGTGAAATAGCTTTTAGATGCAGCGTCTATTTAAACTTCAGCCAGTCACAGTACTTGTAAATATTATTTTAACATAGTCTTACAGCATTCTTTACAGCAGTGGTGAAGAACCTCTGGCCTTCAAGTCTAATCAGGCCCACTGAGCCTTCCCATTTGGCCCATGAGGCTGTTTTATATGCATCAGGTGTAGGGCAGGTAAATCCCCAACTTGGCCAAATACACCGCTGATTGGAGGCACTTGCAAAACTTTCCACAAAGTCCTGTGCAAAAAGAGGTCACCCAAAATTGTCGTGATGCCTACTGATTGCCTGCTTTGTAGCATAGGACGTATTGGAGTCCATACAAATGACCAAACTGCCCCAGAATAAGCTTGTTCACCCAACGGTAGTGTGGTCATCTGTATCATCCCAGCAGGTAGAAAAGGATGACCACATTGTTGCTTGTATAATTGTTGCCTGGGCTAGATTTAGGATTTGCAGATAAAGAATATATATTGCTGCAAAGCACAGTTGTGAGCTGTGGTTTTATGTTTTCTAGTCTGAAACGGACATTCTTATTAGTGGACGGCCTGGTCGGAATTCAGGAAATGGACAAAGTTGCTATAGAAATGTTGGAAGAATTTGGGATTCCTTATGTTGTGAGTTGTGATTTTTGTTTAAAAATGAAGGCAGTCAGCAGTCAATATATTGAACTAGGAGGACTAAAAAGGCATGTAGCAGAAACTAGGAAGTATTCATTGCCGTGTAAGCAGACTTCTGCAAGTGCAATGGGGCTTCTTTTCTTTTTTCCTCTTTCCTGTAGCCCCATGTGACACTCCTCCAATCTGCTCATCAGGGTCCCCAATTCAGGTTTTTGGCATGTTTGGAGGCTGCAGGAGGAAGGAAAGGAAGAGGAAGCCAGTAGTACAGGTGCATGAACAACACTGGATGTCATTCACCATTCCGCCAAAGTTATACATTTGTCCAGTTAATATTAGTGTCCTTTTTTTTGTTATTATCAGTTGAATAGTGGTTTGAAAAATGACTTGCAAGTAGAAACTATTAGACTTGACTAGGAGATTTTAAAAGCCTGTGTTGAAAAAAGAATAACACAGGCAAGATTTTTATGAATTATGATCATAGGTGATTAAAACTGAAGCAGCTTTATCATGTACTGAAGGTATGCTATTAACACCCCAAGTTTCACTATGTGTGCATTGATACTTGTTAGAATCCTAGATTCCTAGCTGTTATTTAAATACTGTATACTGTTTTAGCTTTCATGTTTGTGAAGATGAATTTGAAAATATAAAGGTTTCCGACCTTGCCCTCAGTCCTAACCAGGTTGCTTAGCCCTAACATAGATCCTCTGGATCCAACACAAAATAGTAATCCAAAACGTTATACTGGAAGATTAACAAGATATGGAGATCTCTGTTCACCTTTAGAAATGAAATATATTTGTCTTGTAGATTTAGAAATTGAAAGAAGACATAAATATTGAAATAAATAAATATACAGTACTAAGTTATTAGTCTGATCCATTGACTCTTAAAATGTTCTCACTAAGCCTCATCCCTTTCTTTTTCTTAAGGAAGATATGAAAACCTGTTTTTTTTCCCTCGCACAGAAGTCTCCAATAAGTATAAAGCTGGAGTGAGGAAAAGTTGGAAGAGAACAAAATACACAATTTGGGTTTTTTTAAATTGTTTTGTAGAGTAAAAAGACTCATCAACAATGTTAGCATACTTACCTAATCTGAGAGCTAAATTTGAAAGACTTTACCAAGAATTCAAGACTTCTTTAAGAGTTGCTCTACAATGTTTAAAATATTGGGTGTGTGTTGTTGTTTTTGCAGATTGTATTAACTAAAATTGACAAAGCATCAAAAGGAGTGATGACAAGAAATGTGATACAGATTCAAGACTTTGTTAACAAAAAGACGCAAGTGTGCTTTCCTCAACTCTTTCCTGTCAGGTAAAACTTGAAAAGGGGTTCTTACCCAGTCAGAAATAGAACTGTACATGTAATGCAAATGATCCACTCTTATCAAATAACATTTTCTCATTGTTTCTACAGTTCTTTGTACTGCTTTGGGATCCATGTGCTGAGATGCTTTATAGCACACGTTACTGGAAATCTTCCCCTATCCACTTGATGATACTTCATTCCCAAATCTTAATGACTCATCTTCGTTGTTCTTCCAATAAAAGAGACAAGATTTATTGCTCTGCACACTTCTCTTTTTTCCAAGCCTTGTGAATAATTTGTGTATAATAAATGCTATTTAAGTTGTTTATACAGCTTCAGCTAATTATTTCACAGTGTACATATTTTCTCACCCTTGACTGATTGGACCAGAGCAAAGGTCTATGCTTAGAAGCAAGATGTGTTTCTCTTTAGTCCAGATAGAGAAACTTAATGAGAGCATATAATGGAACCCTAACAGGCATGGTGATCCATGCCTGTTAGGGTTCCATTATATGCTCTCATTATATGCTCACAACTGAGTTCTAGTTCCACTCTGCAGTTGATCGCCAACACTGTTCAAGCATTTATGTGGCTTTATCTCGCCACATGTTAAATGGCCCAGCTGCCACTGCATTTTAATTAAGTAACAGATTTATTACAATCTTAAATTGACCGGACTAGTGTCCCCTTCATGAAGTGTTACCCTCAGTTAGCAAGTATTTTGATACATGATTATGCAGGAGGGAGGGAAATGAGCCCAGTGGCATAAATATTTGCATAAAAAATTAAGGTAAGCAGAGTGGCTGCTCCCTAGTTACTTGTGACAAATGCTTACATAAATCACTCTACTTTTGCTATGCTGATTTAGCCCCAGTAGTGGGGCAAGGCAGCATTCCCTCTGCTTGAGCTTAACAAGAAAATGAGGTCTGAGCACGTATCTCTCTCACACTATAGCAAACTGATGTCAATAAATGCTTAATGCTTGTGGTTTCATTGCTAGCTGGCAAGCAGCATCCTGGAATGGAAACAGTAAGGAGCTGCTGTTGCATTGGAGAGCTGCTTCAGGACCATCTGTTATAAGAATTTTAAGTTATATACAGTTATGAACATAAATATATATGTTCATAACTGTATATATAAACCACATGTCTGAAACCCCACAGATTAGGTCCCGAACAAATTGACCTCAAATATTTGTCTGCAAGGTCAAAGTGGGGAACCTCCCCATTGTCTCTTTCCTCACAAATCCTGTCCTCACAAATCCTGTCTTAAGGGCACATTCAAGATATGAACAGGGTGTGAGCCTGTGACCTAGATTCAGGAATTAAGTAGTTATAATAACAAAAGAGTAGCCAAAAACGAGATAATGCAATCAGGTAACTTGGCAGACAGGAGATAAACAACGCACTCAGATTTCTGTTGTAGACCGCCTTTTCTGTGATGTATGTATGATGTTTCCGGCGGTGGTCTTGGACTCCAGGGTAGGCAATTTAAAATGTTTATACAAGGGCTTGCACGCATGGCTCTGGGTCCTCCTCCTCTCTCCTGCGTGTGGGGGAGCACCCTGTTGCAACAGTTAATAAAGATCAGGCTTACTAGCTGCTTTGCTTCTCAATATTCTCTGGTTGGTCTCTGCTATTTTCTCCTACTGATAGAGAACCTACAAAAGGACTCTATATGAGTTCTTTGGTACCCCATAAGGGAAAAGGAGCAGGTCTTTTTTTTTTTTTACTTCTATCACCATCACTGCCTTTTTTATTCCTTCCTGCTCAAATCTGTATATTCGAGAGCAAACAGAAGTTACAAAGACACCACAAATAACAGTCTTGTGGCACATTAAGGAATAGCCGATTTATTGTAGCATATGGGGTTTGAATACTGAATGTACTGATGAAGTGGACTCTAAACTTGTGCTGCTGCAAACCTGTTCATCTTTAAGGTGCCACAAAGCTCCTTGTTTGAACCGTCCGTTGCTACTCACAAAGGGCGGGAATTGGTTGTTTAATATGTTTCAGCTTTCTCCAACACCCTGCCCATCTTGCCCCAGAAACAAACTCCTCATGCGCTTTGAATGGGGTTATTATGGCATATCCATTTCCAAAGAGGGCGAGGGACTTCAGTCGCTCCTACTGCGCACGCGTGCTGCTAGCTTTGTAAACCCACCCCCCACTCCCATTTCGCGTTCCTCAGAGCTACGGAAAGAAGGGACTAGAAAAGGGCAAGGTCTACAGCTTCATTAGCTCCGAGAGAGCATGCTCAAGAGTGCCCGTCGACGCGACCAATAAGAACGCGAGTTGCTATCCCGGCGGAAGCCTGGAAGGGAAGGAGGCTGCTGCAGTCATGGCGGACGAAGAAGAGGACCCTCCTGTGAGTAGGAAAGGTCGGGGTGGGAGTCTGGAGAAGGCGCTTGCTGGCTTCGGGGAAAGAGGGGGCGGGGAGGGCAGGGGGGTGCGGCTGCAATCTGATACCCGCTTAGCCTTTACTTTCCCCTTCCTTGCCACTTTCTCTTGGGTTTGTAGGATATTGTTCAGAGGTTCGCTGTTCTGTCATTCAGTTCTAGCCTAGTTTATAATTTATAATTTAGGGAAGCTTTTAATGTTTAATAGACTATTGTATTTTAATATTCTGTTGGAAGCCGCCCAGAGTGGCTGGGGAAACCCAGCCAGATGGACGGGGTATAAATAAAAAAATATTATTATTATTATTATTATTATTATTATTATTATTATTATTATTCTCTTGTATTCTTGTTTGGGATTCTCCGCCCCCCCCACTTTAGTTTGAAGAAGATACTGAGGAGGCTGGAGGAGGCCCAGATGGTGCACAGGGGAAAAGGAAGAGGCTGTTCTCCAAGGAATGTAAGTTGGGGATCAACTGATCATGCTGGGAGGGGCTGATGGGATTTAGACTCCCAACAACTGAAGGGCCACAGGTTCCCCACCCCTGGTGTAGACAATACTGAGCTAAAAGATCTTACTTGGTGTAAGGCAGCGTCCTGTGTTTCATGCTATTATAAGGTTTAACCTCTTCACGTTTTCCTACTTTCTAAAGGACCCCTTTCCCACCTCCATAAACCGCTTTTTGAATATTGATATCACAGTTAAACTCCAGAAAAGACTGGAGGATAAATAGAAGTAGAAACCCCCTCATGTCATGCCCAGCTTGAGACTAAGGGCCGATTCACACATTTTTGCATGCCATTTGATGTTACTTGATTCATAGATGAATGTGTGAACTATTTCCATTAAAATGTACTGTGTGAAATTATGTGAGGTAGAATAAAAAGTATTTAATCTGAAATTATAATTTCATGCATACATGCTCCAACACTTGATCTTGATGTTTTCTAGAGATTAACATGTACATGTGAACTCTCCCTCAGATTTTGATTTAGAATGCCACATCTGTATTTGTCGACCTTGTTGCTGCATTCTTCTGTGGCTGTTAGGAAGCACACATTAGCCCAGGCATGTTCAAAGTCCCTTCCAGGGGCCTTATTCGGTCTGCCGGTCGGTTTAATCCGGTCCCTCTTTGAAAAAAGTTTGGACACTCCTGCATTAGCCTATCATTCCCCTGCCTTCAGGGTAAGGGAAGAAAGGCCTTGTGCTGAATGCCCTCAGTTTGGGTTCTAAATACTTCAGTGCTACAGTAAGATGCCATTTCCTTGAAGACTCCCTTCAAGGGAACGTCATTTTTCTGCAGTAATGCAGTATTCACACAACTACTAATTTGGACAGTATCTAGTTGCACTGAAGTATACTTGGCAAAACAGTCTAAGCTTTCTTCAATATAACCAGAACAAAATAGAGATCTGTTGACTAGTATTGTTCATTTGGGATCAATAATTGGACATGCAGCTTTTCATTGGAGTTACACATACAGTGGTACCTCTGGATACGAACTGGATCCGTTCCGGAGCCCCATTCGCACCCAGAAGCAAAAGTAACTAGTGACGGCACATCTGCGCGCGCGTTGCTTTTCACCGCTTCTGCGCATGCACGTGATGTCATTTTGCGCTCCGTTACTTCCGGGTTGCCGCGGAGTACAACTCAAACGTGCTCAACATGAAGCATATTCAACTTGAGGTATAACTGTACTTTCTGCAGTTCTTAGCATCAAGGTTCCATTGAAAAAACACCTTATTGGGCATTGTCCTTAAAAGTATGCATACTGCCATCAACAGGGTGACAGTGTTTTGATTTAAGAGCCCTGTATCATCCAGCCTATACTTCCAAGTGGGGAATATTTGCAACTTAAAAATTAGTTGAGGAGCTTAGATGTAGGCTTCTGCTTGCTTGAACAATTTGGAAGAATATGACTGCCGGGTCACATTTATTGAGAAACATAGTGAATAGGTCTTAAGTTTTCTAGAGTGCTTCCATTCCATATCTCACTGTGGGCGTTTGTTCATTCTACAGTAAGATGTATGATGTATGGATTTGGAGATGACCAGAATCCTTACACAGAGTCAGTGGATATTCTTGAAGACTTGGTTATAGAATTCATCACAGAAATGGTAGGTCTTGCTTGTTTACAAATTGGGTGAAGCAGATGTTGTGAGATATGAGCTTTGTTTTTGGTGCTGCTGTTTGTTACTTGAAAACCAAAGAGCAGAGCATTGAAGGGAAGATGTATATAAGGCAACTATTGATCAACCCACTTTAAATGAATAAATGAAGAGTGCTACAAGCATAATGGAGGCTCTGTTTTAGTGCTGTTTGACTACAATTCATGTCATGATACAGGTTGCTGCAAGGGAAGAAATCCAAATATTCAAGAGAACACATGGTCAAATCCATGGTACAGGTACTGAACCTCTCTTAGAATGTATGTGACTGATCAATTCTTTCCTACCAATAGACCCACAAAGCAATGTCAATTGGACGGCAAGGTCGAGTACAGGTTGAAGATATTGTCTTCCTGATCCGTAAAGACCCACGGAAGTTTGCTCGTGTGAAAGACTTGTTAACAATGAATGAAGAACTGAAACGGGCCAGAAAGGCATTTGATGAAGCAAACTATGGATCTTAAGGCATCATGTGATGCAGATGGGTGGTATGTGCAGAATGGTATGTTTCATTTTTCTGACTTGTGTTGTCCTCTCAAGGATTCACCAAACAAAGTGAAGTACTTGCATTCCCCATGACAGTGTGGACCATTACAGTAGTACTTTACTAACGGGAACAAATCTCTGCAGTTTGAGGGTGGGTGGGTGATGTACCTTCTCTTCCCAAATATACCTTAAGTGGCAATTCTAGTGGCTTTTAAGTTCTGTGAAAATTGGAAAACACACCACTCTAGGTTAATACCAACATTGTGAAAAAAATAGCAATCTTGCTAGTTGTACACATCACAGGAACTTGCTCCAAAATGAGGTGCCTCATTCCATAAACACAGGAATGAAAGCTATGGGCAATTATGTCAAGAGATCAGAGCTACTTGCAGTTTGGCAGTTGAGGCATATATTATAGGCAGTTTTATTTGTTTCTCTGAGTAAGTGGAGGAAACACTGTATTTGTACTCTTTTTTTCAGCTGAGGGAGAAAGGCCCATAACAGGTGCTAACATGTTTGGATATTGCCGCTACTAGAAGACAAACCAACACGTTGTTTTGTAAATGTTAATTCACAGGGGGGAACTTTGTAACTGGAACAATTGTTTTGTTTTTTGAGGGTTGTTGTTTTGCTTAGTTACTGTATAGATACACTTTGTATAACTGATTCAATTTATGAATTGCTTCCCATTAATGTTATTTCACAGTAAATACTAGTGATTTGGAATTCTTAATGAATATGAATAAACACTTTCACCCATGCATCTCTTGTAATGGGGAAACCAAGATGATTCCTGTACTTTTCTGAAAGGGTTATGTATCAATACAATTGATACTAAGTGAGTGGGGATCAAGGCCCAATAGGCTTGCCTCAGCTTTTGACTACGTTAACATGAATTAACCCCTTTGGACACATGTGGGGTAGTCATAAGTGTTGGTTTCCATTTCCCTCACTGAGCAGCAAAACTGCTTGTCACAAGATATTGTTTACATTCCACAGTTGGATTCCCACGGGAATGGGAGACTGGATGTGATGTACACTGGTTTCCTGTTTTTCACTGTTCTGTCGTTTCTTTGTTGGAGAGTGAGTTGCTTCTCTGCTCTCTCAGAGGCAACATGTACGTTTGTGTGTTCTCGGTATAGATGAGAAATAAAACAATTAGCATGTAGCACGATACCTGCTTATCCTTTCGTTGCGGACAAAGGGATTACACTCTGCTTGTATCAGCTCAAGATGGGCCAGAGCTGATCAAAATCTCACAATAAGCAGGTACACCAACATCACTTTTGCTTTTTTAAAAAAATTAACTCTATGCACTGCAGTAGCTAAGCACAACTACCTGAGCAGAAGCTGAGTTGACAGCAATTTCTAATTACCAAATAGTTTTGAGGATTGGTTTGCTTCTACCTGCTTTGAGTTTACATAGCATGTAGCTGATGTTTTGAGTTAGGCAGTACAGTATAGGTTCAGTTCTGTCTCAGCATATTCTAAGGAGTGCTAAGACTGAGAAATAGCTGAAGCAAGCAAATGTTGCAGTGCAATGTTGCTCAGGTTGCATGTGCTGTGCATTTCTTATTGTGCTGGTGTTCTGCTTGCCACCCATCAGCCAGCATTCTGGCTACAAAGTGGACATAGTCCTACTATTGTACTATTTTGGATGGGTTTGTAGGACCCTACAGTTTTCCCCCCAAAGGTGTTGATTTTCACTAGACATTCACCCTGGGGAATGAGTGCAGTCCATGTACAAAATGTATTAAAGCATCTAAATGCATGCTGCTGCTTATATACAAAAGCTGAGTTTTGCTGTTAGTCTGCCACTTAACAGCAATTAAAGTGTCAACCTTATGTAATGATAATGCTTGCAAAAAAATTCAAATCAGGAAGCGTTTTTGATGCATTCTGTTTAAGTAGGTAACACCCATCCTCTCTTAACACAAACTCAGTGAACAGTTTAAATTAGTTTAATGGAACAGAATGCTATAGGCCTATTACTTTAAAAATGTCATCAATATCATCTTCATTCTCTGTGGCTTCTTTCTGTTTATGGGAAGGCTTTCTTCCAAGCCCCACAAGGTCAGAAGGATGGCCATGTGATTGTTTTTCAACACTGTAGGTAGTACCACTGTTGTCAGCATCCCAAACTGGAGACAAGGAGCTAGAGCACTGAGGAAGATATCTACTGCCCTTCAAATGGATAGAAGTGCCTCTTTGTATGGGAACAATACAAGATGGTGCACTCCTTGAAACACATCTTGATTTCCTTGAGCGTTTCATCTGTCTTTGTGGATGGGAATGTGCTTTAAGTCTTTGGCTGGGTCTCACTCTGCAGCTTGAAAGCACGAGATATTTACAGAGAGTAGCTTTAATGCAGCCAAGTTTCCGTTGTAAGCTGGAATGCAAAGATAAATATTAGCAACTTTAACAGTGAAATTCTTGCTGTGTCTACTCAAAAGTAATCACCCTAAAGTTTAATGCCAAGTAAGCTGACAATTAAGAGGGATTTTCTTCATTACAGCACAAGTAGATTATTTTGCATAACCAAGTATCTTTTGCACAAGCTAGTCTGCTCATCTGGAACAGCTTTGTCTATTATCAAAATCTAATATAAACTGCAGCCTGGACTGACACCATGCCCTCCAAAATATGTTTCTACCTGCCCCTTTAGTTTTATTTTAAATATCAGACTGAGGAAGAGTAACTACCACATTATGAATGTTATTAAGTAATAAATTTACTGTCCATAGGTTGGACAGGTAAGGCACTTACAAGTGTATAATTCTTTAAAAAGTGTAGGTTTGTGCGCCTGTGGGTAGGGGCTATCCAATAGGTCCAATACAAAAGGAGAAAGGAATGGGAAGTAAAGAGGAAAGTAAGCATGATGTTCCTCCTGTGAGTCAAAGTTTCCCCCCACCTTGGTCTCACAGCTAGTGGTGGTGACCAGGAATATACCTTCCTTCACTGCCACAATCCCAAGGTAAAGTTATATTCTTATAAAAACCCATCAGTCTTACCTTATTTAATATACAGATCTATGAACAGAATAATAGTTCTAGGTAGGCATAGACTGCAAGTAGTTTAGGGGAAACCGACATAGCACACTTTGCATTATGCTTCTAACAGTGCCAAATCACAGGATGCTGTGGCAGTGATCTATCCTGCAGTTACCTGCACCTTATATAATTTCCCACATTTATGGCAGCCTTCTCATGATCAGGGAAGGAAGATAGTAAGCACAGAATAGTCTTCTGCAGTTGCTACCTCAGAGAAATCCAGCACTGCCATTTATACAAACCTGCAACCCTGTGTTTCCACATGCTGTAACCGCCTACTTTTCAGAAGTTTCATTCCCAAGAAAAAAGCCTCTGGCCCAAGTTTATTGCTTTTGCACCACAGAACCGTTGTTCTGAGTGTGTCAGACAGTTCTCTGAAGGTGCGTGCTTCTTGAAATTTGGAGACAAAAGATTTAAGATGCTGGGACCTCAGTGATTTAGAAGAAACCAATGTAGTTCTCTTTTTTGACCCAGGAAACTTCACTGTGACTTTTGTATTCTGAAATGAAATAAAATGGAAGGGCATTAGTAAAGGAGAAAAAGGTATCTTTAACGAAGAGACTCATATTTCTAAGATTACATACTGTATCCTTGACTAGAAGGAACCTGTCTAGAAAGAATATAGAAGCAAATGAATGTTAAATATTCTTTTAAGTCAGTGGTTATCTTTGCCCTACATGCTGAACAGGATTATCCCCCCCCAAAAAAAAAAACTTTTTTGCAAGCTCACACGGCCTTTATAATTGTGTTTCTTGAACGGTGGCTCCTTGCAATACATAACAAAAATTGTTTCTTCACGCACCTGCTGTTCAAAGCCGTTATCTTAAACTTCACAGAACATATTATGTATGACACTGCTACAGTGTTTTCTATTTTGATGAGCAACAATTCAGCTAGGCTCCAGGCAGAGATCTTTCAAATTTAAAATATCATTAATAGTGAGGCTGTGAGAAACCTTGGAACTTCTGGTCAACTACAAGGATATGGTCAGCTACTAATAATTTCCCAGAGAAATTATTCAGATTCTAGCCGCTGAAGTTCTAAGGCTTTCAGTGGAATTGGCTTTCATTAAGCTTGCATAGCACCACTGTGTTAGTTTCTACCATCTGCAAAAGAGGTGGACAAATGAAGTTATACACATTCATGGCAAATACCAAAACAAACAATTACCTTGCATATACTTTTGCACTGTACAGTATATATTTACAGCACTGTACAGTCCAGATCTGCAAGTTCACCATGTAAAAGCTACATTTATAGACAAGGACTTATATTGAAAGGCGCACCTCTTGAAGCAAATTAATGCCATGGCAGAAAGTCACAGAGTAATATTTTCTGCCCAGAAGAGAAAAAAAGGAGCACACAGAAACATAGTATATTCAAGACAGACAAACACAGTATGAAAAAAAACAAACCTCCCGTGGTGCAGGGTTAGGGAACTTGCATAAGCTCTTGACATCAAACGCAAACTCCTTCCCAAGATCTGGAAGAAAGGGCACAGCTGCCATGTCATAACAGAAAAAAGAGCTTGGCTATGATCCTAAGCAGAGTTATTTGTAACAAAATTATTCTTCAATCAGTGGATCTTAATTTATATTCTAAGCATTTTACTGAGGTTAAGCTAGGGAATATCAAGAGTTCTTCCACAATGCAGTCGTCAGCTATTTCCAGAGCATCTTGGGGCATGAGGCAATTTCATCTCTCCCCATTCCATATAAGCAGCACAACGGACTGGTTGCCAGTTCATTTCCAGCCCAATTCAAGGTGCTCATGTTACTCTTTAAAGCCCTAAATGACTTAGGCACTGAATACCTGAAAGACTGCCTCCTTCCCTACACACCCGCTTGGCTGCTAAGATCAGCAGAAGGTGCCCTCTTGGTTGTTCCACCACCCTGAGAAGTTCGTTCAGGGAAGAGGGCGGTCCAGGAAAGGGAATTTGCTGTGGTAGCCCTTAATTTGTGGAACTTTCTTCCCAGAGGTGTGTCTGGTGCTTTCATTATACAGCTTTCGGATGATGCTGAAGATGCACTTCTTTACCCTGCTACCTTTGACACTTGAGATGCATATTTTTAAGGACTCCCCTTATTTCTGGTGTTTTATTTTTAAACAGTTTTTAATATTGTGTAATATTGTGTTTTAATCTTAATTAAGATGAAGGGTGGGCAATAAGTTGTAACAACAAATTGAGAAGACACCTTCCATGCAACTTGATGCAAGTTTTAGAGCACAATAAGTTGCATATCATGCTATAATACAGACATGAGGGTGGCCAATCCCCAATGAGACCAACTTGGCTTCCCAACCTTCATCTCTTCCTCATTGCCACCTTGTTGCCCAGCAGAACCTGGCCAAGATGCCCACATAATAGTCATTCCATCCTTATAGTGTAGCAACACACTCTTAGGAAATCCCTGTCTATTGTCACCAGACACCTTCACTTTACTTCTTTTGGCACCTGACTAAAAATGATTTTCTTTAGGCAATCCTATCCATACATGTAGAAGCTGCCATGTGTTTTAATATTGTTTTAGCATATTGTTGATTTTAAACATTAAAAAAGAAAAAAAATAAATATTTGTTTTTAATTGTTTACCAATATTGTTTTCTCTCTTTTTTGTCAACCGCATGGAAGTTTTATTAAAAGCAAGCAGTGTATTAAATGTTGTGAAATAAATATAAATAAATAAGGAGACCATTGTCTCTTACCTTGGTTAGTTCTTTTTACCAGAATTGGCTTCCCAATATCAATGAAAGAAGAAACCTTCTTTCTGACTTTTGTAGGCGCAGCTGTACTTGAAGCGTGAGACTGAGATACAGCCTTGCTTCCTGGGAAAAGTCTAGTCATCCATCCAGGTCCAGCCTTTTTCAATACAAATGTTTTACTGGGCATTTTCTTTTCAATCTCTGAATAAGTGGTCCCCAGAAATTCGTATATTTCGGAAGGAAAGGCAAATCCTTTAATGTAAGGCCTCGGATGAGTCTTTGAAACTTCCTGAAGCAATTCAAACAGCCTCATATATAGAGAAGCGAGGCTTTTCAACACACCTCTATAAATGATCCTATGGCAAAGAAGAAGAGATGAAAACACTTATATCTGTTACACAGCACCTGCTTTCCGCATCTGGAATTTGTGTAAATTGCCTTCAAGGAAATGGACAGCAGCCTGAGGACTAAATGACCCTAGTTAGCTGCACCTCTGCCACCATGGAAAGACCATTAACCTGCCCCTGCTTCAATTTAAATAACACTTACATTGCCTGTTAGTTCTTTATCAAACTGTACTCCCTCGTCTACCATTAGTTTTACCTCCTTCCTTAGTTTCTCTTTCAATGTGTAAACCTAAGGGCAGTGCTTCTGCTTTGTTTCAGTGTATGTGTAGCACTTGCAACCAGCCCTGTGCCCTGCAAAGAGGAATTTACCTTAACCTAACCAAAGGCAGAGGTGGACAGAGGAACCAGGGAAATGATTGCGGTCACAGCTACTTCACTGCTTGTTTTATCAATGGTTTACAAGTAAAATGCTGCTTCTCCAATTTCAACCCCACAACCCTAGTATTATCGGATTATCTTTGCTCTGGAAAATGTTACTTGTTTAGAAGAAAGCTGGTCAGGTCAGTTAACGGGAACACACTGTCTTGCCAAATGCAAGGTGGTTCTTTTAAATGAGATTCAGAAGCAATACAAAACACAAGTGAGTGAGGAGGAGGAGATTTGGTTTCTAAACAGCAAGCAATATATACATACCAGGCATGCACCTCTATCTGGCACTTGGAAGCCTTCAAGAAGTGGCGAAGTGACTCCCCCAGGTAGCCTTAGATTGCACAGCCTTGTGGTCGATCAGTCCGTGCACAAGCTTCTAAATCATTCTGCCCTAACCATCTGATTTTATAGCCACCTCCTCCCAATGCCTCACTTTCCAATAACAATTTCTAACATTAAAGAATGTTCCCAGCACTAACCTCCCTGACTGATTAAGGCAGCTGTGTGGGGGGCTTCACCTACTCCCAACTGATTAGGACACCAGAGAAGGTTCTCACGCCTTCAAAAGCTTAACAGCTGCCAGGGAGGGGGAAGGAACAGAGGCAGGAAGGGTAACCATGTTAGACTCACTACCTCCTCGATATACAATTGGATTTCCCATACACACACCTTCGCAATCATTACTGAACTGTTGTTAGTGCTACAGAAATTGTACATCTGTTCTAGGTCCTTCCATATGCAATAGGGAAGTAATGGGAAGGATGTGCACTGCTGGTGTTAGCCGGGACCATGCTCTGCTAAAGACACTGAAGTGAACAAGCAGAAGGGAAAGAATTAAAATGTTTTACAGGTATACATACCATAACCGGCTCAGCAACCCCAAAACCACAGTATTCAACAGTATGTACTCTTGCAAACACAGGTGCTTAAGGGACAAACTGATGAGCAAATTGATTAAGGTTGGATAACAACTAAGGTTGGACAGCTAACGAAAGAGGCTAGAAACCCAAATTACACACACACTTTCAATCATACACACATATTCCTGCATGTTTCTTTCAATCAAATATACTTAGGACTGAACTTATTGAACACTTTATGCATGAACACACAGTGGAACTCAGTGAGCAGTGAGCCTTAAGATATTTTTTTTAAACTGAGGATTATATGCTGCTTTGGAGGCATATACTGAATAAAAAAATCAATAAAATCAATCATAGAATTTTAGAATTGTAAGGGAGCATGAGGGCCATCTAGTCCAGGCATAGGCAAACTTGGCCCTCCAGATGTTTTGGGACTACAACTCCCATCAGCCCTAGCTAACAAGACCGGGGTCAGGGATGATGGGAATTGTAGTCTCAAAACATCTGGAGGGTCGAGTTTGCCTATGCCTGATCTAGTCCAACCCTCTGCAATGCAGAAATCTTTTGCCCAACGTGGGTCTCAAACCCACAACCCTGAGATTTAGAGTCTCGTGCTCTACCAACATGCTGAAGATGAATCACAAAGGACTGCTTCACCACAAAATACACAACAAAATGACTTCTTAATAGAAGCAAATGAAATGTCGTCAAATCTGTTTTCCCTATCAAATATGTGGTATATCCTGTGACATTCTGCGAATTGCAAGAACCTTCAAATTAGATTCCAAACTGTTTCAGAAGGATACAGAAAAGCTGTGCAACAACATTCAAGCAGACGCAGCAACAGCTTGCACCCACCCAAAATCTTTACTAATATCACTTCTATCACAGGTTGACTGGGAACCAAGGCCTCTTCCGGATTTTCTGGTTTCTGTTTTCTATTGAAAATAAAGAGACAAGAAGAAGATTGTGTGGTTAAGTGTTGGCACCCCACAATATTTAATGCTGGTTATGTCCTAGGTCTCACAGCAGGACTTACTTTGGAACTAGGACTTACTGCTTTTGGTTAGGACTGTGCTGTTGGTTACATAGGAAAAAAATTAAAAGGACAAGGCAAGGCATGGTACCTTCTCATGGGCTGACTTCAATTAATATAAGTTTTTGAATTACACAGATCTGTTCATTCTATATTGAAAAGTTCAAACTAGTTTCAAAGTTTCTACTGTTTTCCACCAGCATAGATTGATCCAACAAGACACTCTGTTGCCCAATAAGTGTTTGAATTTCAGCTGGTTTGAATCCCACAGTTTCCAGCAGGTTTAAAATATGCTGATGTACTTTCCTGAATAGCCAAGTAAATCTAAGTTACAGAATCTAAACTAGAGAAGTGAGATGTTCTGGCTTATGCCACTTACATGGGGCCCAAAAGAATAAGGTATTGAATTGGCTTCTCCAGATTCATTCTTTTTAAACGCTTCAAGCACTGTTCTACCTGAAAGGGAAAGAAGAAATTTTGATTTGATTCATGGTAGAAAGCATGTAGAATTATACAAAGAACAATCTGTCTTTCCCTTTCTATGGAAAAGGCTTTTTAGGAGGTACAGTAAGAGAATTGGGAACATGGAACTGCATGTACAGTCTCCTTGCGAGTAATGGCACATTGATAGAACTTTATTGTTCCAGGAGGCATTTACAGGCCCATTTTCAATGAGTGCAGCAGCTGTTGCCCCTTTTTATAATAATTATTGGGACACACACACACAAATATAAAACAGCCATCAGACCACCACATACAAAATGGAAGCAGTGGATTTCTATGGACGACTACATTCCAAAGATTCCTTAAGCATCCCAAATCTAAATATATTTCCAGACGACTCCCAACCTTACCTGCTTGAGGGACCGAAATGACCTGTGACGACTCATCTGATAGTGAAAATTATACATGATTGAAAGCAGCAGGCTCTGTTCTGCAACCATGGCTTTGTTTTTCAGAAGGATGTCCACAGCATGACACCCCTTCAGAACAGCGAAAAGGCTTCTCACTGGAATAGGCAAACAAACAGGTATATATGAAACTGTGTACTTCAAAGTCCTAAACTGTTCAGAACTTCCAAGAGCTTGCTAACTCAGCTCTAGCAAGTGTATATGTACTGTGGTACCTCGGGTTACATACGCTTCAGGTTACATACTCCGCTAACCCAGAAATAGTACCTTGGGTTAAGAACTTTGCTTCAGGATGAAAACAGAAATCGTGCTCCAGCAGTGCAGCAGCAGCGGGAGGCCCCATTAGCTAAAGTGGTGCTTCAGGTTAAGAACAGTTTCAGGTTGAGAACGGACCTCCAGAATGAATTAAGTACTTAACCCGAGGTACCACTGTATATGGAAGTCAGTAATATTTTTCCCTTCGCCGATTTGAGCATGGAAATTAACACACCAGTTTCAAGCACTATTTTTACTTGAATCAATTTACAGAACTTAAAGTCCAGTTAGCAACTCTGTTGTACACCTGCAAGATGCTATAAATAATAATTTAATGGTATAATTAATAAAATGATTATTATTATTCTGCACAGACCACCATAATCCCTCATCCCAGTCTCTGAAAGTGACAGCAACACCCGAGGCCCACAAAACCAATGGGCCTCCTATCATGAGCCTTGTGAAGACAGCATAGCAGGAAGGAGTTTTTTCAACTGCTTGCACTTTTCTACTGAGGAAGTGGAATAGGACTGCAAATTTACTTTCCAATCCTGATCTATTAGGATCAACTTAGGTTGATAGCTCAGTCCGTAAAGCATGAGACTCTTAGGGTTCTGAGTTCGAGCCCCATGCTGGTCAAAATATTCCTGCATTGCATGGAGTTGGACTAGATGACCCTTGTGGTCCCTTCCAACTCTACAATTCAATTATTAATTTCCACGAGCCTATTCAGCGGGTGGCGCTGTGGGTAAAACCTCAGCGCCTAGGACTTGCCGATCGCATGGTCGGTGGTTCGAATCCCCGCGGCGGGGTGCGCTCCCGTCGTTCAGTCCCAGCGCCTGCCAACCTAGCAGTTCGAAAGCACCTCCGGGTGCAAGTAGATAAATAGGGACCGCTTACCAGCGGGAAGGTAAACGGCATTCCGTGTGCTGCGCTGGCTCGCCAGATGCAGCTTGTCACGCTGGCCACGTGACCCGGAAGTGTCTGCGGACAGCGCTGGCTCCCGGCCTATAGAGTGAGATGAGCGCACAGCCCTAGAGTCTGGCAAGACTGGCCGTACGGGCAGGGGTACCTTTACCTTTATTCAACTCAACGGGAAAGCACTGACTTCAGTTAAACACAGGACTGTGTCACAAAACCGTGGCAACTTTGTTCTTTTAAAATCCGGAGAGACAAGTGATATCCCGTATGCTATAGGACTTTCAAAAGGGGGAAGTGAAATTTGGAAAAGTAAGAGATCTCATGGATACAATACTGGGGGGGAATTGGAACTGGGGTTGGTGTATCAAACTCTTGGGATATGGAGAAGAATGCCAACAAATGGTCAACATTAGGAGGGTTGGAATGATTTTGAATCTAACTATCGGTTGCATGTGCTGTCAGCAACTTTGGCGGAACATGTCTTTGAACATTTAAATGAAACATTGTGAGCAAAACCGAACTTTGGAAAAAGTATTAAACGCTGTGTCATGTTTAACAACTGCACCTTAATCTTTACTCCATGTATGCAGTTGGAGCATGCAAAGACCCTGTCACTACCAAAAACAAAACAAAACCCAAGAATGTATGGATGTGAACTAATTTGATCTTCCTCCCACAGGAATGATTAAAACAAAAGACCCCCCAAGAAGCAAAATTCAGCCAAAGCTATGCTTTTTAAAAAGAGGTGAGCGAGGCACGTGTTTAACTTCCACCTATTGAAACCAAAAAGGGGCACATTTGCCTGCGAGCTAAGCTCCACTGAGAACCACATTCTCTGAGCACAAGTACGTTTCCCCCCCCCTCACCTGACGAGTGCTGCGGCGCCACGGCGACCGTCGCGCTGCACGCGGGCCACGGCACCTCCAAGCGATTCCACACCGCCTCGCTCGCTCCGGGCGCCGCCATCTTGTCCGAGAGGTGGGGCTGGACTAAACCAAATCCCAGGCAGGCGGGGAGGAAAAGCTATTTGCAAGGACGTAGCTGAAGGGCGTGCCAACCGTGAGGCTTTGCCCGGCGGGTGGTTTGCGAAGGCAGGAGCCGTTTGGTGACCAGGAAGAGGACGAAGGGCGCTTGTAAGGCTGCAGGCGTCGACACGCGTCGACTGATTCACACGTTCCAAATTTGAGAAGAGCTTTGGTGCGATCAGACCGAAGAGCCCCCTCATCCAGCGTCCGTGGCCAGCCTATGAGAGACCCGAAAGCAGGCCATCAGGTTTTAGGGATTTGGTTAAAGAGCAAGATGCTGAACCAGATGCGCCTTTAATCGAGCAGACCTTTTATTTTGTTCTTAAAAGTGCCTTAAGCAGCACCGCCTTAGCCAGAGGCTGTGTAAACCCCAAGAATTCTGGGTATTGTAGTTTGGTAAGGATTCTGGGAAATGTAGCTCCGTGAGGAAAAAAAGATAGTTCCCATGATTCATTGCGGGGGAGAGAAATGTGGTTTAAATGTAGGGCATGTCTCTCTCTGTTGTCGTTAGGCTTGAGTGAAAGATGGAGGCAGTTTTAAATACTTGGGTTTTTTTTACATCCAGGTCCCGCCTTTTCTCCACTGCTGGCTAGGCTTTGCCTCATGAGTGTCACATTGCCAAGGCAGATGGGAGACCCCAGAAGGTTGTTTTCCACATACTTTTTGTTATATCTCTGATCTCCCATCACATTTGTCAAGCAAAACAATGTTGACCCAGCTGTAAAACAGAAGTCAAGTTTTTGTAACTCATAACAGTATAAAAGCACAGATCCGTTTATTAGCAAACAATTCACCATGTTTGTGATCTAAGAACAGGCTGCATCAAAGTAACTAAAGGCTGAGTTAGGTTGAGGCAGTTTGTTTCTCCCAAAAATATATTTGCCGTACGCTGAGCAGATACATCGGCTTCTGTTGTCCAAATCAAATTTGTACAAACTGATCCTGAAAAAACTTGCAGGCCACAATAGTTTAAAATATATGTGCAGTACCAACTAATACTGATTAGTGCAGGCAAGTTGTACGTGTGTGTCCACACATTGACTTCAATTATACCATTACATCAAGATGAAAACTGATTACTTTTCATTTGTTTATAGGCTGGGAGCTCATAAAATCATTGACACACTATAAATTTCTTGGTGTCCTGTAGGAGAAGCAAAGATCTTGGCCTGCTTCACTAAAATCTAATTTTAATATGATTTAGCCAATGTATTTCTATCAATATTGACAATAATACAGATAGATTCCTGTCCAGATCAATATATTAAGGAATTGGTGCAATAACCAATAAATGACTTTGGCTTTAAATTAAAGTTTGGGTAAATATATGAGATCAGCCAGTTACTTTATCTTTAAGGGAAGCTCCATTTTCTCCAAAAGAGCCACACCTGAAGGTGTTGTATTGTGAGGGCATAAAAGAGCTCTGAGGATAGCATTTCTTCTTTAGCTATAAAGCATAAATTGCTGGGGTGGTTTTTTTAATGGTAGTTGAGAGAAAACCACTAAATACAATGGTACATACAAAAGATTTCACTAAGGTCTTGTTAGCTGAAGTTAGGAGATACTATGAGCAGCCTTTAAGTGAGGAACAAGCATGAGCTATCTTTCCAGTGTTGTTATAAAATGAAACAGATGGATTGGATTCTGCATTAAGAATGGTAATCTTAGATGTTGATAATGTCTACATCCATTCTGATGGTACTGTTTCCTTCACTTTACAGCGTAACTTTGGTAAGAATTGAGATGAAAATTGTTTCAGTTACACTGTCAGGTTTACAAATGAGTTTGTATTTTCATAATGCCCATGAGACTATCATTGTACAGTATAGCTTTAACATATTTATCTGGAAGTAAATCCTATCAACCTTAATTGGATTTCTGAATATTTAGTTGAGGAGTGTTATTCTTAAAAGGAAAACAAAAGAAAGTTTAAGGGGAAAGGTGGAATGTAAAACTGAATAATTGGAAATTGTTGCAAATTTACTCTGATTCTGTGGCTAAGGACTATAGGTAACTTTTTGTAATGAGTTAAAATTGTGATAATATGGCCTATTTTAGCTTGGTTTATTCTTTTACCTTTGCAAAACTAAAATGAGAAATGCAAACTTGCAGAAACAAAAATCCATTTGAATCCCTGCTAAAACAAAAGTTAGAGCAAAGTTAATTGCAAATTGGTTTGCAATTAGATCTGAATGGCCTATTCAATAGGCTATGTATTTTATGTTTTATACTGTAAACCACCCTGTGATCTTCAGATGAAGGGCAGTATATAAATTTAATAACTAATAATGGTGATAGCTCCTCCAAGTACAATCCCGTAAGCTTCATTTGTATATGAACATATATCTAAGCCAGTAATTTATAATGCAACTATGGGCCAATTCATGCAAGGCTCTTTAACTCTTGTTTAATCTGTGGATATACGTAGGCTAGCTATTGCTTGAATAAAAGTCCTGAGTAAGGACAGCAGGAGGGGAGAGGGTTAAAAGAACGAAGGTGGAGATCTTCACTTTGGTTTCTTCATCTTGCCGTGATATCTCTTCCAATGGCAGATCATTTAGTTTTTGGAAGTTAATCAGTATCAAACAATTGCATCAGCAGGGAATTGGACTAGATTGTTTTTGAAGTCCCTTATAATTATATGGCTGTACAGCAGGCGTGCCTAACCATTGGCCCTGTAGTCTGATGCAGTCAGACCCCAATTTCGGTGATAACAAAAAAGTAGGGAAAAATTAGACACAGCACTGAGATGGGCAGAGAGGTTTAAATATCTCTGCCCAGCCCAGCACCCTAATGATATACAAATCGCCCCTTCCCCAATTATCAGATTCCTTATCTGATGAGCTGGGAGGGAAATTCTTCTTCTACATTTTGTGTGCCTGCGTAAGAGCACTCTCTTGTTTTGTGTGTGAGAGAGTGCTTGTCCACCCTCTCCTGCAGCCCCCCAAAGCAGCCCCTGTTCTAAGCTTATACAACTCCAGTCCTATATTGTATACCTTGATGGGCCTACTGGACTTGCACTATTTTGATGGGCCTACTGGACTTGCACTATCTTGGGTGTCAAAGATGGAATCTTATTCAGATTTCTTCTGTATTTTTTTCAAGAAACTTGGGGCTCTATCCATTAATCATACCTTGAACATGCATTAATGTTTAAAAGCATAGGAGCTAAAACTTTATTTGCTCTTTCTTCCAGATAGTCACACAAAATAGCAACCCAATGATAGATTGGAAGCTAAGGTAAGACTGGCGCTGAATGCAGTGCTCTCTGTATAAACCTCTGTTCTGACGTAGTACGTCTACCCATGCATTAGGTACTTTACTAATGCCACTCATTAATGAAGAGATATACTATAAGCACTGTTTGTGGAGGAATATGCTACATTAAGATAAATAACTTGAAACAGTCACAAGTCAAGTCCCATACAGATGTCTTGGAGGGGAACATCAAAGTTAGGTAGTTGCCTGGATTTGATAAAATTCACTTTGGCCTGCATTTTCCAACTTAAACCAACTCAACCCACAAGCAGTTATTTGGAAGAGATTAATTTTAATGCTGAACTTGGTTTGTTTTTTCCACTTTTGGGTTAATAATACATAAAACCATTAATTGCTCCTTACAGTAATTTGAAAGCACTTTACTACTAGCAAATGCCAACTGAATGCATTTTTGAGAGGACTTTAAAAAATCACAAATTCATGTGGAAATGTGAAGAACTGAATTTAAGACTGGAACAAAGGGAAAGAAACTGAAAGAAACCAAAATTGATAGATCTACAGTCACATGTCAGCTTGCAAAATATTGAAGCATATACTCAATTCTGACCAAACTAAGCCTTTTGGGGTATATTAACTTCCAGAGTAAATATATTACTTCTGGTAAATGAGCCACCATAGCTGCTAGAGGGCCAGGAAAATTAGTGTCCCAGGCTTTTTAGATTCATCTACCCCTGTACGATCTGAAACCAAAAGGACATGTTGGCTGCCAGATGTGAAATATATTGGCATTATTTTTAGCTCTCTTAAAGTGATAAAGGATATGATATTGATGCTTTCTCAATGAAGGGAAGGTTACTCCTGAACCAGAGGAACTATATTATTAAGAGCTCTGCTGAACCAAACTGCTGGCCAGCATTCTGTTCCCTGCAGTGACCTAGCCAGGTACCTCCTGAGAAACCCACAACCAAGATTTGGACCCTAGCTAACTTCCTAGCCTTGGTTTTCAGCAATTCATAGGCAAACTTCTTAACGTAGCTCTGTATCACCCTCATACCTGCCATTACCAGATCTTCTCTGGATTTGACCAATTATTTCTTAAATACCTCATGTACCCCTTAATTCTCTGGATTCCACATGGAGTGGGGGGGAATCCATTAGTTGAGTAGAATATCTTGTCGCAGCCCAATGTTGCATATGTGGGGGGACAGAAATCTGTTGCTTTGTGGTAGAGCACATCCTCCCCACTTCAGTTTCTAGCATTTCCAGATAGGACTGGGAGAGACTCCTGCTGGGAGAGCTGCTACCAGTCAGTGTGAGTAATAGTTTAATGAATGAATGGTCTGACTTTGTGTAGGCGGTTACCAATGTTCTTATCCAGGGTTGGGCTGACCAGCTGCTAGAATAAAGGGATTCTTACCCAACAGTCTAAGTAAGCCTTGCTAACACTATTGCTTAGGTGTGGGGAGGAGGAGTCCAGAACAATCCATTTCTCTGGTAGGAAAGGAGCCACTTCCTCAAGATTTCATAGCTTGTTTTCTAAACTGCCTTTGCCTTCCGATACTTAGCGTGGCTGAGGCTGTGCCCTTTCATGCAAAGCTGCATTTATGAGCTTGCTATCTGGGTACAGACACAATGAATTGTCCACAAGATGGCAGCAAACACTGTACTATTATGTCAGCCATTTGAGTCCTTGTGTTCTACTATACTAGACCATCCAAGTGTCCCTATTTTCCAGGGACGTCCTGGATTTACAAAAGCTGTCCTGGTTTCTGATTTGATCCTGGAATGTCCCCCTTTTCCTTAGGATATCCCTATTTTCATTGGAGAAATTTTGGAGGATATGGAGTTATCTGATTGCCAAGCCATCTGAAGGCAATCCTGTATAGGGAAGTTTTTAAATGCTTAAAGTTTTGTTATGTTTTTATATATGTTAGAAGCTGCTCAGAGTGGCTGGAGCAACCCAGTAAGATGTGTGGGGTATAAACAGTAAAATTATCATTATGGAATTGGACGTCCCTATTTCCATCAGAGAAATGTTGGCGGGTATGCTACACCAGTCTAACAGGCTTTGCTCTTCCAGTGCCCTTTCCTGGGCAGCCACAGTGGAGAAGTGTATGGAACTCCTATAGCAACTAAAATGGGGACACAGTAACATGGACTGAATGAAAGGCTCTAACCAAATTATTTTACTTCATGATGTTTTTACTCATAGAATATATGTGTGACCCCATAAATATAGTATGTATTTTCCTTTTGTGTGCTTAGCCTTATACAGCTTATTAATTGCTAAGGCTCTATCCTCCCAGAAAGTATGACATAATTTAAGGCCACAGCATGTTCCTTTTCCACCATTCAACCAATGCCTGATGGTAGAAAGAATGGCCAGCGTCCAACTAAATACTTATTCTAGCTCAAGGAGTGTTAGCTGTACAGTGAAACTTCTCTGTCCTCTCTTTTCTCCTCCTCCATCTGTTCCAGGGGTTCCCCCAATCTTCCAGAACAGAATTATGGAGTGCATAAGGAGCATGTGGGGAGTTAAAACTTCCTTGTGCTGGAGAAACTGTTTAGTTGACTACTGTCCAGTGATTTTAAGGCCATTCTTCCTATTCCAACAGTGGAAGGACTTCTAGGCCTGGAGCTGGTACCATTAGACCTCAGCCTCTGTCAGTTAAGAACGGATAAGGCTCAATAGGGCAGCATGGAGGGTGTTAATAAGCAAATGGAATAAGCAATGTCTTAGACTGTCATTACCCTTTCTTATTGATAAATTTGACAATTTTGTTCTTGTCAGCTTGAAGCTCATCCTTTCCCTACCTTTCTTTTGGGGGGTGGGTATACGAAATGCATTTTCCCAGTGACAAAAACCACGTAGTTCTAATGTTTGGGGAAATATTATTACTACAACAGAAACCCAAAGGAAGTAAGATGTTGGGATCAGTCATAGGCACCATCTATGTGGGATCGTGGGGGCCCAGGCACCCACAAATTTTCAATGAAGGAGCCAGGCGTGTTAGCATCACGCATGCATGCCAAGGTGATGTTGGCAAGCCCTGGGCACCCACTGTTGCGGGAGCAAGGCAGCATGCCTGGTATGAGCTGCAACACATGGAAAACATCTGGACATTTGTTGCTCCATAAACTGATCATCTATAAAGACTTAAATGGGGTAGTTGTCCCCTATCTGTGCTCATAGGATAACTTCACAAAAGTGATGGGAGGACTGCAGTATGAAATAATATCCTCCAAATTAGCTTTGTTAAACTGGGGGCTGTTGTGTTATGAATTAAAGCATGCAGAAGAAAGCATGAAATGGAGCATGTCAATCTTGTATGAAGTTGGGTTGTCAAGTAAATATGGAACACTCAAATATCCTTGTTAGTCACTTAGGTTTTGAGTGGGTGGGGACAATTTCCTGGTTTGGAGGCTTTTATTAACATGGCAATATGATTATAATTTTTATTGATTTTTGTTTACAAACATGAAACATCAAAAAGCCATTCATTGCATAATCAAGCACACCAGTATCTAATGAAAATCAACATCACTGTAAGCAAAATCATCAAGGAACTGCTACTAATAGCCAGGGAGAACCTGGACAAACAGGTGGTGTGTCTTCAATTGTAATCGGAAACACCACCATAGTTGGTGCCTGCCTGATCGCAATAGATATTCACATCTCTTCATTGTTAGGCTCTGTATATTCTGTAACTGTAAGAAAATTGTTGTTGATCAGACTGTTGAGGATAGGCAATGTGTACTAACAGATGACAGAAAAAAAAGAAATTACTCTTCGTGTCTACATAAGATCCTTTTGTTACAGAAATCGTTTCCTCCCCTTAGTGCAAAGCTGTAATTTCTATTTTCCCATTCCTCTAGAAGCACAGTGTTTTTGTTGATGGCTAATATCTCTTCTATCAGCTTCTAGGGGCACATTCTGGCCTGATCTTCGTACTGCCCATAATTACTTAGCTCATAACAAGCTCCCCCAGAATGGCACTAGGCTCTTTTGTTCTTTAGAGTTTTTATGAGACAATATCTGTCAAACTAATCTATGGAGATAAATCAAACACACAGGCATGGCTGTTAAAAGCTGTGAGTGGCTTCCTCTCGTAACCACTTATTGTGCCAGTTACAAAGAAAGCATGGAAATATGGGAGTGGGGAGTAGGCAGAAAAGTGTTTTCTAAAGGAAGTATAGGTTTCTTAGGTCCCACCACCCATAGAAAAATCTAAAGCTACCATATCAACACAAAATATTGTGTTGGAATGCAGATGCTTCTAACAGGAAGAATGTTAAATGCATTTAGTTATCAATCTGCTCCATATATATAGCTATTTGCAAAACAAGATTTCACTCTTAAACTATGGGGGGAAGGGTGCCACAATGCAGTTGGAGTCACTGCAAGACTGGAAATATTGCATACTGCAAACCTAATCTTAAATGTGGGTGCTTGAACAGTCTTGGTGATTTCCAGTGGGAGAATTAAGCATGTGCACTGAGATTAATAGCATTGGAAGCATATGTTCCACCAGGCCCTGTTTACTCCTCCATGTCTTTGGAAAAATGAGGCACAGTGGAGGCTGCAGTATCTCTATGAAATATGGTTTATTTATACAGATTTACATCTGAGTCTACTGTGAAGAGAATTCCTAGCATTTCACACCACAAGAGAGTCCTTTGTTGCCCTCCTAAGAGCAGCCAGCTCGGATCCACAAGCAGATGAATCAGCTATGCTGCCTGTGCCTCGTGGTGATGGCTTCTTCTTCTTCTGCCCAGCATGGCTTTCTCTTACTTCCTCCATCTTCTTGCTACAAAACCCCTTGCCCAGCAACTCCTCCCCTTCTGTCTCAGACTGCCCACCAAGAATACGTCATTGCCCACTGCAATCCCCATTTGCCCAGACTCAAGGATCTTCCTTTGATGTATTGATCAGCACCTTTGTACTCCTTAATTACTTCCTTCTCGGGTGATGCCCTGGTCTGGAAGAGAAACTTGGTCTGTATATTTACACTGATAAATCCAAGGCCTATCATCTCACTTTATTTTTCAAAACACTGATTAAACCTCAGCACCTAGGAATCTACGAGGAGTCAGGGTACCCAGAAACCTGGGAGAATTGGGGCACCCACAAATCCGTAACAATATAAATGAGCATATGTAATTCTTGTGCACATTTTTGTTATAGACCAATTCCCTGGGGCTTTTGAACTACCTAGCAAAGGCCCTGCCTGACTGCACAAAGCACATTCCTGATGCCCCCCTCTTGCTACAGTTGTAACCTCCTTTTTCATATGTTGGCTAGTTTGGCCTTTTTTTCATGCCACACTTGAAGGTGTTGTAATCTGAAACTGCTACCATGGCTCTGTCACTTCAGTATCAATGGCAAGATCAAAACCAAGAAAACATAGGCTTTCCAGGTCAGGAGATCCCAGACCCAGAGATTTCAGGGCCCAAACCTGAGACCAGGGTTGGCCCTTGGTGTTGTCACAGGGTGAGTTCTGGAGATGGAGGTTAATTGGGAGAGGGGAGGGGAGGAGGGCAGGCCCCCCAGAGTGTCTGTGCTGTAATTTGGAACGAGCACCTGCCAGGCTGAAGCTTGCAAGTGGCACGCACAATTTTCTGGTTGTTGTTGTTGCTGGCATTCTATCCTGCTTGGAGAGTCAAGCTTCTCATCTGCCACCTAGGAAAACCTGGAGGTCTTGCAACCCTAGGAATATAGGCAGCTAGCTGCCTTGCTCTGAGTCAGACTATTGGTCCATCTAATTCAGTGTTGTCTACACTGACTGGCAGTGGCTCTCCGGTGTTTGAGACAGGGATATTTTCCATCCCTACCTAGAAATGTCAGTGTTTGATCTGGGAGCTTCTGCACACAAACCAGATGCTCTACCACTAAGCTATAGCCCTTATTGAAACTGAAAGAGGTAAATGTGGATCTATTGAGTGGGGTCTGTGTGTGTGTGTAGATGTGTTTTCATGAAGATAATATCTTAAAGTATCTCAGTTTATGAAGCAGAGTCCCCAAGCAACCAGAAAATAAATGAAATTTTGCAATAATATTTTTCTTTTAGATTTTTTTTAAAAACTCAAGTTAATCAAGAGTTGAGCCGGATAAAAACACTGGGATTATGCTCTCATTTTTTCCTTGTCTCCTACAATGTCAAAAATCCCATTAAATCCTATTTATACAGATCGTTTTCAGAACTATGTTTACATTAAGTGCGGGGGGAGGGAGGGAGAGAATGGAAAAAAAAGAAATCTCCGTCCAGAAATTGCCTGGCAGCGGATGAAAAAGATTCCACTTTGGAATAAGAGCAGTGCAGCAGCACATATGTATACTCATACAGATACATAACAAAGCTGGGAGATATCACCTAAAAAGCAGCCCTCTTCCAGCCTGTTAAGATCCCAAGATGGAAACACTGTCAGTACAGCCAAGCAGATAGATGTTTATTCAATTTGCAACTGCAACCAGAAGCAGCAAAAGGGAAAAAATGCTTGCTGCAGCTTGTGTCTCATTTGCCTTTAATAACCTTCTGTTCCTTCAAGTAAAGCTCTTTCTGAGTTTTTCCACACATCTCCATGTATGGCAAGGATTCCGTGATGGGGAGACACCAATTAATTAGCGGCAGACAATCCTTCGAGGGCTCTGGCTGCATAAAAGTCCAGATTCAAGTGGTCTCTTTATTCCAAGATTGCAGACAAGGCACTTGGAGTTTGTCAACAGACGGCTGGAGCTCGTTGACAGGAAAATCACACAAGCCAAAGGAAAGAAGCGTGTACGGTTACAGTCTTAATGTGAGTCGAGATGATTAGATGGTGGGGTCGCCTTTGAGCCAAAGAACTTGAGTGTAATGGAGAAATGTTAAGATGGCATGAGGTTATACAAATGGTAGCTGAAGCAATGGAATTCTTCAAAGACTTCTCATCCACATAAGTGAATGATCTTGCTAGTGGTCTTGCTGACAGCACTCATATGGAAGCCGAACAGAAATTATGGGGCCTGACAGATATTTTCTAGATCAGATTTCTCCAGGTAAGTTCTTCTCACGTCAGCTGAGATGGAAAGCTCAGTCCCCTGGATTCTGAAGTGCAACTCTGGCAGGGATTAAATCAATCCAGGCTAGCTCAGAAGGCACTAAGGTAAAGGTACCCCTGCCCGTACGGGCCAGTCTTGACAGACTCTAGGGTTGTGCGCTCATCTCACTCTAGAGGCCGGGAGCCAGCGCTGTCCGGAGACTCTTCCGGGTCACGTGGCCAGCGTGACAAGCTGCATCTGGCGAGCCAGCACAGCACACGGAACGCCGTTTACCTTCCCGCTAGTAAGCGGTCCCTATTTATCTACTTGCACCCAAGGGTGCTTTCGAACTGCTAGGTTGGCAGGCGCTGGGACCGAGCGACAGGAGCGCACCCCGCCGCGGGGATTTGAACCGCCGACCTTTCAATCGGCAAGTCCTAGGCGCTGAGGCTTTAACCCACAGCGCCACCCGCGTCCCGCAGAAGGCACTACTCCCCTGGAATAAGGCCGGTGTTTCTACAAATGTGAGCTCTATCCTGAGGGAGCAAACAGAATTAATGCAAAAGCCTGCTGGATCAGGCCAATGGCCAACTAATCCAGTATCCTGTCCTCACAGGGGCCAATGGGAAGCACAAAAGCAGGACCTACATGTAACAGCACCCGATCCTCCCAACAGGAGATCCTGTAGGCTCTTTAAAAAGCTTTGCTGTCTTCGATCAATTCTACACTAGAGCACCGGTGAGGTATTGCTTTTCTGAAGTAAAACTGAGGTTCCACACAGCACTTAATAAAATACTGTACATGGGTGGGGAAATTGCGCTCATGCAGATGCTGTTCGCAGGGCAGATACAGGGGTGCTGTATATTGGGTCCACACCCAGACTCTACCACTCCTAGAGAAAAAGTGATGAAGCAAAATGCATAGGCACCCTTCAAAGCAATATCCGTTCATAAGTCAGCCTGGCTGTTCCTGTTGTTCAGTGTTTTTAGCCAGTGAGTAAGATCTGTGCTGTTCAGACACCATGCAATAAGGATCCCTGGGGTCCTAAAGAGCTGCTGTCTCCACCTCCCCTTTAGTACACTTTTCCTGCTTCTGTCTCATTTTCTAGGTATCTGTATCATTTGCCCTTCCTGCTTCTCTTGTAGCCAGGCTGCATCTGTCATATGGTTGGTTTCTCTGAGATCAGATACTCCCTAGCGGTTATCTTCTGGAAGTACTACAACTATTATTATTTGTTAGACTTATATTATAAGATCATTATAAGATCTCAGGGTGGTCCATAATAAGTGCAGGTAGATCAGAATATTAAAGAATCCACTCCCCACATGACATTTCTCCTGCTGTCCAGGAGCCAAGGATCAGGCACTTATTAAGGATTCACTGTATAGTAAATTTCACTGTAAATTTATAATTGTATTCATGTCTATACAGAAATGAATATCTAGGTTTTAATTACTCAATACCAGTTCTTGGTTGCTATAACTCTGGGAAAGCTAGTACTTTGCTTCCTAAATCAGTGGTTTTAAAACTGCTTTCTTTGAAAGCTTACTAAGGATTCTTTCCTTAGAAGATCATTAACAGGGCTTCCTTCAAAGATGGTTTGACCACCACTATTCATGTTCCCCATCAATAGACAAGTGCAGGAAAACATTGGGTATGTTTTGAACAACACACACTCTTCACGTGAGGCAACAAGAAACTCAGCTGCCCTGGCCAATGAATTGTGCACACAGGCTTGTGTACCTTAGAACATGCAATGCACAGGGGATCAGTGGCAAGAACTGAAGGGCTCCTCAGCAGATTTGATGCAGAAAATGTTCCCTGAAGGTAGAACATTTGCAAAGGACTTGATCATTCAAGGCACTCCATGACAAAGGGTCATAACTACTCTGGCAACTATCTAGATCAGGCATCCCCAAACTCGGCCCTCTAGCTGTTTTGGGGCTACAACTCCCATCATCCCTAGCTAACAGGACCAGTGGTCAGGGATGATGGGAACTGTAGTCCCAAAACAGCTGGAGGGCCAAGTTTGGGGGTGCCTGATCTAGATCTCTGACTTCTACTTGAAGGATCTCTGCATTAAAAGATATTTCTTGAGACTGCTCTGCAGAAGCTGTGACGGTGACAACTGCTCTTTTATTGTTGGTTGGCATCCATCTGCCTCGGAGGAAAATGGAAGAGTGTGCCTTTGGAGATAAAGTGAAACTGTTGGGAGAGTTACAGCGCCTGCTGTGGCTGTAGAGAACAATATGAGAGGGACATGTTTTGTTGTAGCTGGGCCAGATGAAGGGATCCAGTTGTGCTAATGCAGGTGTGCCATGGAGCTTCTTTCTGCGCTCCTCCTGGTGGTCATTCCTCCTCTCGTCACTGCTGTGGATACACAACCCATGTATTCATGGTGTAGGTTTCGGTGTGGAACTTTCTTCTGTCTGTCTGCTTTTCTTCCACCTCTCAACCAGCTCCAATCCTGTTAACATCTTGAGCATCTACACTCACACTATGTGCTCTGACATTCAGACCAAGGACCAGTTCTCTGAGGAACTAGACCAGGCTGTCAGGATGATCCCAGCCTGCAAACATCATTTCTGCTGAGAGATTTCAATGCCAGAGTTGGGGATGATCATCACACATGTAGCAATTGCATAGGCCACTTTGGGATTGGCGTCATGAACAAGAACAGACAGGCTGCCTGAGCTGTACTCGTATCATTGCTTCTGTATCACAAGCACATTCTTATCTACCAAGGCAAAACAGCAATTGTCCTGGAGACATCCAAGGTCAGGCCACTGACACCAGCTGGAGTTGATTGTCACCAAGCGATTGTCACTGAACTCTGTTCATGTCACACAGAACTACTACAGTGCCGTTGGCGACACAGATCATGCCCTGGTGGCAAGCCAGATCCTTCTCCAGCCCTAGAGGGCCTATAGCACAAAGCAGAAAGTGTGACCATGAATCAGCACTGCCAGAACAGCCATGCCTGAACTTTGTGGACATATCTCTGATTCCATCAACCAAGCTCTACTGAACTGCCCCAGAAACAGCATTGAAGCAAGGTGGAGCTACATCAAAGAGGCTCTTTTATCAGATAGTATCTGTTTTTAGTTACATAGAATATGTTTTGCTGTGGATTAAATGGTTTTATATATTGTGTTTTAATGCTGCAATCCACTCTGGAACCTTAAGGTGAAGAGCGAGTAAACTACAACAGCAGCAACAGCATTCAAAATATATGGAGGTCACCAGGTTGGAAAAGGCTAGGTCAGTGGAAGAAAGAGAAAGGTGTAGTTTGATCAATAGTCAACAGCCTTATGATTTAGGGCAGAGGTGGGCAGGCTTCGGGCTTGTGGGATCTAGTTCAGGGTTTTTACTCAAACCCTGAAATCCAACAACCAGAGCCAGGTGCAAAACAGCAGGTTTCAGGCAGGGAGCAACTTACTATTAGCATTAAGGAATAGGGTGCCTCTGAGCACATGCTTATCCCAGGAATTTGTTTTCAATCTCATAACTGAGTTCACAGCCCTGGTTTTCCATTTCAAGCTCTCTTCATCTTAATCTAATCTAGAGGGGCGGGAGATCACACCCTCTTTCCTGTTCCTATTGTTAAATAGTTGGAAGTCAAAATCCTTGCTGATCTGCTGCAAATCAATAAATCAGTAGGCCCAATCTACCTTGTGGCCACCCCTGATTTCAGGTGTGCAGTTACCTGTGGCTCATGCGCTCTGTTTTGTGAATATTATTTTTGCTGTTGTATTTTGACACAGCACTATTCCTCTATTCCGGTCATTTTATTAATCCTACATTTTGTTTAGGGCCTTTTAATCTCAGCTAAAGTGGACCAGACTGTCCAGTCCTCAAAACATTTGTGAGCATATCACATCGAAACACATTGAAGTGTGGAAGAGGAAGTGAAATTCACTCTCATCAAGCAAACATTTCAAGCAAATCCAGATACCGGGGGTCCTTTCAGACTAAGTGCTTATTCTGGAATTGTCATTGTTTGTGCATTAACTTGTTACACCACATTCACATGATGTCATCTTCAAATAATTATTTTGTTTTGATTCCCCCCATGTTGCTTCTGCTTCTATGGGAGCTCATAAATGGCAGTACAATCTCTGCAGTTGCAGATCAACTTAGTACTGCTCTTGTCTTTTTGAAGAGGGGTCTTTTAGCACAATTATTGCACAATAACAGCTTACTTTTTTAAAAAAGTGTTTTTGTGCGAATCTTAAAAATTGGTTTCGAAAAATTGTCAATCAGTCTGCTAATAATAATAACCCTTGCCCATTTAGCTGCTGCAACACACCCACTTATGCGAAAAAATGATATATATACACTCCTGCTTGCCCATATGTGGTAAGTTAATTTCAGTTCCATGTGTAACTTACAGTGGAAAAGGAAATGCTGGGTGGTGCTAGAATCTGCCAGTCTTGGAATCTGTCTTAAGTTTTAGCCAATGAGAACCTAAATCTATTAGGATTAGAGTCAAGACAGAATGCTCCTAACAGAATGCATCACAGCAAAAAGCAAAATGTAGTTTAATTTTGACCCAGCCTGTTAACTAAGCTGACCTTTGTCTCTTGTGCCACCTGATGTATTTCTCTTATCTCTTCCTCTGCCTCAGAAAACTTCCTCTCTGCCCCTCCTCTTCTCCCAACCACCAAAAGTCCAGTTTCACACACTCTGGCTCCCATCCCTGACACTGCGACCACCCTACATTCGCCATGGCCTATGGAAAGCAGCCAGGTGTAAAAAGAAAGTTGACAGCACACCCCAGAAGTCTTAACTCTGATGTAAAAGAGAAGAATAAATAGGATGGGGGAGGTACCATATTTAGAGTGCACACTTGTTAACTGAAGAGTAACACACACACACACACACACACACACACACACACACACTAAATAGAGGAAGGAGGAAAGAGACGGAAAATAGAAGCGGCAACAGCAGGAGCTGCCGGGAGGGAGGGAGTCCCCCTTCTGCAAGATCCATCAATTCTATGGCTGGGTTTTTGTTGTGTTTTGTTTTGTGGGATCTGAACTGAAGCTCAGCTGACGAGGGCAAATTGGAGGGGGGGGGAGGTGAATAAGGGATTTAACCCAATCCAGTGACTCTGAATGGGAGCTTCAAGCTAAATTGAGGGGCCTGAGGCTGTGCAAGTTTGTGGGGGGGGAGGAATTCTGGGACTTACAAGGGAAAATGGGGCTGGGGGCTGGCAGGGCCCAGAGGATGGGGAGGAAGAGTAAGGACCTGGGGGGAATGGGGGGGGGGAATTGCACAATAATGGGAAAGGGGAGGCCTGGCTCTGGAGCTCTCGTTTCAAACAATGATTCCCATGTGGTTCTCTTTATCTCTGCCATTCAGGAGTCAATAGAAGGGAGCCTTTTTATTTCAACTTTAAGTATGCAATCTTCCCCCTCCCTCCCCCGATTCCCCTACATCCCTTTCCCCCTTCCTACAATAAGAAATCTGGGAGGGATTTTTAACTTCCCCTCTCCCCCCCCCCCCAAAAAAAAAACCCAGCTTGAAAGAACTTGGAGAACAGTTCAGTCAACAAGTGTTTTCTTTGGTCCGAATTTTTTATTCAGTGTGATCAGATGGAATTGAACTTAAGGGTGGCAGAGTTATTTCACCACCATTGCCACCCACATCCCTCCTCCCCTTCTTCTGTCACATATAGAGGCACTTAATTCTTTAGCACTTGCCCTTCCACCTGCTGCAAGACTGTCTCTTCTCTTACACCAACCTTACACTTGGGTAATGTAGGTGGAGTGGAGGTGTCAGGCTTTTATAAGGTGCTTCCAGGCCAGGGTTTAATCCTGCAGATTCAGATATTGCCAACAGGTCATTAGCAACAGGTTTTAACTGAGTTTTCTGCAGAAAGGGTAAATCCGGATTAGATTTAATACAATCAAACGGTATACAAATATCGTGAAATAAATACATAAAATAAAATGGGGACTATGGATTGGTATTTTGATCCCAACAATGTGGTGTGGAGACTGCAAAAAAACAAAACCAAAAAACCCCTTGCACCTGTAAGAAGCACCAATCTCACAATAAATGCTAGACTAGAAGCACCTATAATCTTCACCGTTTGCCAGATGAAGATTGGTGCTTGTCTCTTGCATTATATTAAGGGCCACTGATATTGCCACGGGAAATTGCTTGCAAAATTTGTATGTTGGTCAAAACTGTGTAGAAATGTGTGTTTATTAGGAGAAATTCATGCTAAAATGCTGGTGAATTTTCATGAGGATTTTTATTTTTAAGCAATCTGTGAAGGACTTAAGATTGGAAAAACGAGAAATGGAGAGAACCAAAACTGGCAGATCCATCCATTCCAAATGCTTCTCTCAGTCCTCTCCCGACTAGTAGATCATAGAATCATAGAATTGTAGAGTTGGGAGGGACCCCAAGAGCCATATAGGCCAACCCCCTGCAATGCAGAATGGAATCTGGCTAGTAGTGGTAGCCATCAGTTTTGATAAGACATTGAAGAACCATTTTCCACATATTCATTCCAATTGAGGAAACATTGGTTGGAAGGAGTTCTACCGTCTTTGTGGGTGTCTGCCATTTTTTAAATGTTAGCTGAGCAGTCCTGCACTTGAGTGTCAAAATACTCAGCCATCCTCTATGCTTTAGAAGTCTAAAGAAATAGAAACCTAAGCTTAAGGTTGCCTTCAGATATGGGAAATATTGTGTTAGTCAGTGGCGTAGCGTGGGTTGTCAGCACCCGGGGCAAGGCAAGTAATTTACGCCCCCTAACCCGTGGATTTGCGCCCCCTAACCCGTGGATTTGCGCCCCCTAACCCATTGATTTGCCCTAACCCCAGATGTTGCGCCCGGTGCGGTCCGCCCCCCCTGCACCCCCCACGCTACGCCACTGGTGTTAGTATTCCTGATTGTAATGCTAGCATTTCTGTCCCATTTGTCTGTCACACTGCAGTTCCTGTTGTGTTATAGAACTATGGCTTTTGGACTGATATGCACTAGTGGGTGTGGTATGATACAACAAATGTCATTGGGCAATGGCACTATTCCCTCACCCTATCCACACATGCATGCTTATATTTCCACATGATTCCCCCCATGAAAACAGCAGGAAAGAACTATATGCTGGTATACTGCCCCAAATTTTGTCTAATAATAATAATAATAATATTTATACCCTGCCCATTTCTGGGCGGCTCCCAACAGAATATTAAAAGCACAATAAAACATCAAACATTAAAAACTTCCCTAAGAATGAGCTCTAAACATGCACTATATTCCATTAGTTTTCTGGAAGTGGCCTTTACATTGCATGAAAGCTCAAATATAATGTAGAAACTAACACTTAGGGAAATGAAAAAGACTGCTGTGTGAATGCAGCCTAAAGCTAAGCTTAGAAAAATGTCACAAAGGGATACAGGAAGCAGAGAGGAGGAAAACAATTGTGTTGCTTATCACCAATGATGTCGCAGGCCCTGTATAACAATGCTCATGACACATCCACCACTGCATTCTACAAAGTATTAGAAAAAAAACCCCTCTCCATCAGTATTTGAAAAGGTGGCACTCCATCCTAGGTACATTTAGATTACATGCTCCAGCATTTGTACCTGCAATCATATAATGTGTATAAGTACTGATTCATATAGACTCTCCTCAGTGAAAGTACAACTATGCACACCCACTTCAAATACATGAGTGGCACAATAATTTTGAGTGCTCCAACTACTGGATGAGGAAGGCAGAGTTTAATTTATTCCTCTTCCCCAACAGGTAATTTTCATGGTCAAAGGAGCTATTCACAATCTCTTAGGTGCTGCATGCTTGGATGTAATCTAGCACACATAACTCCACACAAAGACTGGATTTGTGGGCACAGTTTGTTTTTTAATCAAACAATTTGCCCATGCAAGATCCCACCCAGCAAGTATTTCCTAGCCCTCAGCAATTTATGAAAAAAATTATCCCGTAAATGCATCAGTGCCTACCCTCCACTGATTTTTCTAGCCCTTCTGAAAATTCAGGGATATAGTGGTAAGTTCCACTAGTCAGGTGTGTGGATAAAATATAAAGTCGCAATAAAGTACTTTAAAAGTGTCTAATCCAGCCACAATTAAATACTTTAAAGTTCCATTGACCAGTGGGAGAATGTTATCTCTCTGCTGAACTCTTCTATAGAAATCGTGAGATGTGAAGCTTGATTCTATTAATGTTTGCTCATAGGTTTCAAAATGGCTTACTCACTAGTATGTATGCACATAGCTGCAGTCATGTAGGGTGGCCATTTGTGCATCACCCCAAAAGAGGGCACAGATTTGGATGAAATTTAAATATGCTTATTTATATGTACAGATGCAAATTTAGACATTATTACTATAATTTAAATAACAACGTATTTTATCATAGTGTGGCTGTATTCATTGTAGCACTAAGGTGAACATTCCATCAGTGCAAGGAATTTCCCTTGCATGTCAGAATGTTCTCTCTCTCTCTCTCTCTCTCTCTCTCTCTCTTACACACACACACCAAATTTCTTTTGGAGACAGCACTGGGCGTGTACTGTGGGGAGGAGGAAACCCCTTGCACTAGCACTAATCATTGCGTTAGTGCAAAAAGTTAGTTGAATACCACCCACCGTGATCAGGCAACCTGTTTGTCTGTTGCTCAGGTGCTAATTGTTGAAGTGGAATTTCAAAATTCCAGTTCTGCTTTCTTACAGTTCTTTATCTTCAAAGCAGCCTCAGACCAGACAGTCCTTCAACTAGAGGACTACCCTATGTAATGTTGTGCATGGATACCCTAATGCCATGTCACCAGGTGCATCTCAACTGATAAAATGAAAGAGTTCTGTGTCCCTTTTAATGAAGAGTTATGTGTACCTCAAAAACTCACAGGCTCCTACACCACCAGTAAAACCTCTTACCAGTAAAAACGGCCACCTTATTAATGATCTTTTATGTATCAAGCAGTATTTGTCAAGGACACAGGAGAGATCACTGGGATGAAGTAAAACAGTTACAGTTAATCAAGGGAGGCCAAAGGGCAAATTTGCGTTGAGGTGAAGCACAAGCTGGACCTGTAGAAAACATGAGCAACTGGGAGGGATAGCAGAAAGGAAGATGAGTGAAAAATGAGGAACTGCAGAAGTCATATTCACCTAGCGCAATGAAAACTAGTTTTCGAGTGCCCAAACATTATTCTCCCAAAGGACAAAGATACAAGGCATATTATAGAACCTGTCACTGTAATCAGCCTCAAACTTGTGGGATCTCCGTCTTCAGTCCACTCTTAATTTATCGCCTCAAAAGCCGTTACAACAGATGGCTGTGGAGGGACACTGAAAGTCTGTCCCAAAGGCGTCAATATTACGGGGACTGAACAGAGAAGGAGAATTTCTCCCTAGAAGATTAAATTCATCCTCTCTGGGTCCCCTTCGCTCCCTCCTGTTCTTGGCACTAGTCCATACACAGAAACAAAGCCTGATGTATGATAGGGACACACATGTTAGTTACACTCTCGCCTTGAGAAAAAAGCACAATGGGTTGCCTGCACATTTCACACTACGTCACGTGCAAATAGCACTGGCAAATTGAAATTGCTGCTGTGGGAACATTTCACGCTAAATAATATCTTCCATACCCTTCTCCCTCTCTCCTACAATTTGCCGGCTGTCTCTCCAGCCGGCAGTCCCAGGCAATTAGTTACCCACCCCTGTCCGCAAAGCAGGGAGAGCAAGGGCCCTTGACCCCCATTGGTGATATATTTATAATCAGCAATAAAAGTCTCTCAGCTTATCCCTTTTAAAGAAACTTCTGGTATTGAGTGGGGGGGAGGTATGGTGGGATTCAGGGTAGTGGTGGTTGGTACTGTTCTAGACTGGTGAAATGGAGTTAATTAAAAGTGGCCACTCTGCCTTTTCATGCCCTGACATTCCTGTCAGCTCCTTCCCCACCCCCACCAGCAGTTTGGAAATCATGTGACTAGTATATTCCCCCTCTCCTCACTCCCTGCAAGCATGCTGTGAGATAAATGTTCCCATCTTCTCATCCCTTCTTCCAGCAAGAAACTTTGCAGTGCAAAAGCCCTGCCATTTTTCTTTCTTTCTTCCCTCTTCTGCTTGTAGACAAAGTCTATTGCATATTGTTCAGAAATGAGGAAGACAAGATGAACCTCAAAACAGGTCACTTTAGGTCACTATCTGGATTGATGCCCTTGTGCCTTTAACTGGTGCACAGTGAGGGGAAATTCAGCATGTGAAATCTTCCCCATCATTGCAGTTCCATACTGGGGAAAGTTTCAGTGGTGCAACTAAATAATTTTAAACCTTGGATGCAATCGAAGCCCCTCCCCTTTGGATGACCTTGTGTATTACATCAGTTGTGTAGCACACAGATAATATTACCATTCCTTGCTTTAAAACAGCTTCCACATTCCTACTATGCTGGAGCAAAAAAATGCCAATGCTGATTAAATATATATATATATTGCTGAATATGTGTAATTTTGCATTTTCAACCATCATGACTACAAGCAGGGCTTTTTTTCTGCAAAAAACTTGACAGAACTCAGTTATGGCACCTCTCAGGTGGGCACCATTGCCATTCTAAGAGAACAAGGGAGGTGTTCATGGCGAGTTCCAGCACCTCTTTTTCTAGAAAAATAACACGGACTCAAAGTCTAAAAAAGTTTGCTTCATCTGCCCTGCTGCTAAACACGTGGCATTTATGTGGCACCATTTTGTTGTATGTAAGTATAATACAGTGGTACCTCAGGTTACATACGCTTCAGGTTACAGACTCTGCTAACCCAGAAATAGTACCTCGGGTTAAGAACTTTGCTTCAGGATGAGAACAGAAATTGTGCTCTGGCGGCGCGGCAGCAGCAGGAGGCCCCATTAGCTAAAGTGGTGCTTCAGGTTAAGAACAGTTTCAGGTTAAGTACGGACCTCCGGAACGAATTAAGTACTTAACCCGAGGTACCACTGTATATTTTTAGAGTGAAAATAGGAAAATGAGCACCTGTAACTATGTATATATATGACCAGCCACCCACCCCAATTGTAATACATCTGAATAGTTCTGTTAGTGCCATGTCTTTTAGCTGCACAATGTAACTTACCTGCCCCCTCTTTTCCCTGTGTGGCATCAGAATCTGTTCTGTGTGTGTCCCCCCCCCCAACCCTCTGAAGCAGATTTTGTGGGCTTCTGGGGAGGGCACAGGCATATTTAGGGGAGTGTGACTGGTTCATCCACACTAGGCACTGAGATGAGAGGGTGCCAAAGGAGGCACTGCAACAATGATGTGGAATGGAAGGCAAGAGTCAGAGGGCGCCCATTTTTGGCCTTGCACAGCACACCACTGAAATTTGAAAGTCCAAAAGTCTGTCACTGGCACAGGTAGAGGACAGGGCAGGGAAATTCCATTATGCAGCTAAAAATCCTTGTACTAGTGGAGCTGCTTAGTTCTTTTATTAAATTGTACTTAACTGACAGTGCATTCCTGTACAGCTCTGCTCAGAAGTAAGCCCCATTGAGGGCAATGGGATTTGGTCCCAGCAAAAACATAGCAACTCTAGTGTGGATACAACCCACTGACACAATTCCAAGTGATGCTTTAAACATCTTGTCTAGTTTGACCTTTAGATGGCTTTACACAGGGATTAGATAAGCATGGGGAGCCTAGAACTATCCACAGCTATGTTGGCCGCAATTAATAAATTAATTTACAAGACTGTTTACTCTGGTGACTGTAGAATCACAGGAACATTGCCATTCCCTCAGTGGAGTTTTCAAATTACAAAAGGCCCCAGTGCTAAAAAGTGTGCAGAGCTGCAGGTGATCTGTTTTGCTGTGATCTGTGTCCCTCTCTCCTAAAACTTGGCACAGATAGTTTTGACTTCCCTTTGCTTTTAGGATTAAAAAAGCTTGGAAACTGAGGGAAAGAAACATGATATATCTAGGTGGGTCAGGGTGCGGGGTTTGTGACAAGAGCTCTTTATTAGGTTAGCCACGGTGAAGGAAAATATGAGGCTTTAAGGTACTTTTATTTCAGCAGTAAGTCGGCTTTCTTGCAGGCTCCTGTACCAAGAGTTCTCACAATTGAGCACAATATGCGTGCGCGCACACACACATGTGTATGGACGTGTGTAGATGGGGGGCAGGGGCGGCCGTTAAAAAGCCTTGCTGAGAAAGGTATTTCTTGTGGAAGAAAAAAGGCAGGCCCCTTGCTCCCTACTGAGACCATTTCTCCTGCTTTGCCGGAGCTGTCAGGCATGAATCCCAGTAGCATTCCGTAACTAATTGACAGTAATGGGGGCCATTGGGAGTCTAAGAATACATGGCATTACCCAGCATGCATTGGAGCAAAGAGGAGGGAGGGAGGCTCAGAGGGCAGCTGTGGGAGAAATAAAGAATGTCTTTTAAACTCTCTCTCCCCCCCAACCCCCAAGTTTTGTTACAGAGATAGGGGGTGAGACGACTAAGAGGCAAAATGATTTCTGGGAAACGTTACTTCTCTAAAATTACGAAACAATGCATGATGCACACTTCTTGTCTGTCAGCTGCAGTATCTCAGTGTGGGATCCTGGCACCCTAATGAAGAAGCAGATGGGATTTCCATTTAAAGTTAGTGAAATCTGAAGAAAGCATCTCAAACTCATATTCTTCACTCACCCCCCTCCTGTTAAGAACAGTCTATAATGCGGGAGATTCTGCTGACTCTCCTGTTGAGTCTCTTTTTCTGACAGACCTCACTGGTTGAAAATCCCCTGCAGGTGAATGCCTTTTTCTTCAAACATTAAAAAAAAACCACTCAGATTTGGGCTGGTGGGAGGTGGGGTAGTGAAGGATGACAGAGGTTGCTGGCAGGTTTCCCATGCTCTTATGTCAGTGGATTGTTCCAGCACTGCAAATATTTATTTTGTTTTAATTTTTGGCCATTTTATTCCCAGTTAGCATGTTCTGAAGATTCTTCAAACTATGAATGTAGTTTTGAAATGGGTAGCTGAGAAATGTTGTTTTACAAAATACAGTTGAACCTCCGTTTGGTTACGTAACTTCGGGATGTGCATGTGGCAAACCCAGAAGTATTTTACCGGGTTTCATTGCGCGCACATGAGCAGAAGCAGTCCTCAGGTTGCGGAAACCTCATGATCCGACTGGACCTCCATAACAGATCCCACCCGCAACCCACTGTACTGCTGCTGTTAAAAATATAAAAATGGCTACCGTACAATTCACATATACAGATAATTCCTTAGTGTTACTATTTTTTATCTGTCAGTGAGCTCCTATTTAAACAGTGTTTGAATAGTACCTGAATGAGGGGTAGATAGTTCACCTGAACTATAAGGGTGATCTTGCAAATGCTAAATCTACACAGAATAGCCCAGTTCTTCTGGAAGCTCTCCATTGTCTGAGTTCTTCCTTCCCTTGATTGTTTGTTCAATATCAAAATGTCCCAAGTTTTCTCAGCTATTGCTCAGCTATTTCTCAGTTCTCAAAGATGTAGGTAGTACCGTATATTTCCCTGTATAACACGCCCCCATGTATAAGACGACCCCTATTTTTGGGGACCCCAAATTAAGGAAAAGGGGGGAGATTGCCACCAGTCATCTGCCCACTGGCCACCAGCAACCGGCAATCACCCACCCAATTGCCACAGCAGCAGCCAATCATCAGCAGGCCTTGCCGCAGCTACCGATCACCCGCCCAATCGCCACTGACCATCTCCTGCTCGCAGCTGCCACCAATCACCCGTCCCCCCTCTGCACTATCCGTGTATAAGATGACCCCCATTTTTAACATTTTATCATTAAAAAATTGTCTTATACACGGAGAAATACAGTACTTTTCCAAATATTTGCAAACATAATACAGGCAGCTATGAGTAATACTAAAACAATCCCCTCTCTCTTAATCTGATGTTTCATATGTCCTAAAAGCATTGCAATTGGGTCTGTCTGAAGATTACAACCTGTTATCTCTGTAATAATATCATGAATTTGTTTCCAATGCTTCTTAATTCCATAGCCTTCCCATCATATAATTGTATTTCTGCTTTTGTTATAATCTACTATGTCTCACTCCTGTTTATTGTACCATATCCAGTCTGTGGGTGCCATATAATTTCCTAGTTCTTCTTCCAATCACCTGGGAAAGGGGAGTACGAAACCTGGCATTTCTATTGTTGCAAAATAATAAGTAATTGGCAAACTTCATATATTTCCATTCTACTTTAGTGTGTAATCACAGGATGTAGGAATAGATGAACAGCAAATTGCATACTGTATTTTTCGCCCCATAGGGCGCACCGACCCATAGGGCGCACCTAGTTTTTTGGGGGGGAAATAAAGAAATTTTTTTTTATTTCCCCCCCAGGTGGGGGGCTGGGGCGGGGGAAGCCCGAGCTTCCCCCGACCCCAGCCCCCAGAACAGGCTGCTATCCGCAAGCCGTGGGAGAGCTGCGCGACTTCGCGCAGCTCTCCCACGGCTAGCGGAGAGCTGCGCGAAGCCTGAAGCCTGGGGTATGCTGAGCTCAGCGCGCCCCAAGCTTCTGGGTGCAGGCGACTTGGCGCAGCTCTCCCATGGCTAGCGGATAGCTTCTGGGTGCAGGCGACTTCGCACAGCTCTCCCCAAGGCTAGCAGATAGTTTCCTGAAGCCTGGAGAGCGAGAGGGGTTGGTGCACACCGACCCCCCTCACTCTCCAGGCTTCAGCGAAAGCCTGCATTCGCCCCATAGGACGCACACACATTTCCCCTTCATTTCTGGAGGGGAAAAAGTGCGTCCTATAGGGTGAAAAATACGGTACTTTATTTCACTGGTGGGAAACTTGTGGGCCTTCTGATGTTGCTGGACTACAACTCCCAGCAGCCCTGGCCAGCATGGGCAGTAGTCAAGGATGATGGGAGTTGGAGTCCAATGACATCTGGAACACTGCTTTATTTGCACACCTGCATATTATTATTTTCAGCTGCACATCAATATATATTCACCTTGCAATATGATGACTGGTAAGGCATTCCATGTCAGGAATAGGCTGAGCTAGGCTACTGTGTGTGCATGTGTGTCATTCAAGGTGCACTCTTTTGGAATGTTTCTACGAAAGTGTGGTAACATATATATTGCGTTAACCCCCAGCTTGACCATTATGATCACTATATGCTGGTAAAATTTGTGTTCCTTTGTGGCATCCTGCTTCACCAGACCTGTGCTGTCATTACATCTTCCATTCTGGAATAAAAGGTGATTGCATACTATTTTTATTTTGGTTTGCAGGTGTGTATGTGGTGTCCAAACTTTGCATGCCTGCAGGGGTTCCAACTTGATTAAAATATGGGGGGCCCTGCCTAATCGATCACAAGATGCAGAACACACACCCCATTTGAATGGCAATGCCCATTAACTCGGGGGGGGGGGGAGTAGCTCTCTTAAATATTTTATTGGGGGGGGCAGAGGGACCTCAACCCCTAGGAGTTGGCTCCTATGCATGCCTGAGGATAGACAGCATGAGTTACTGCAATTTGCTGCTTCAGTGTGGCAAAAAAGTACAATTCTGTTGCAGTACAGTTAATGATAGCTTCTCCTAAACAACAACAAGAGTGACAGACATGCAGAATAAGTTGCGGCAAGGAAGCCATACCAGTAAAGACAATTTCTTGACACGAAGTATCCAACTACTATGTAAATACAGCATCTGCTTCTCTAACTTGGCAGCAATTTAAAAGTAGTCCTCTGAGCTAGGTCTATGTCATATCCCCACAGCCCCTGGCACAATAAACAATAAATGCTGGATCTGTAGGACTTTTTTGTAAAAGGAATAGAGGATATTTCCTGCTAAATTCACACACATGGCACATTCTAAGCATATAATATTTAGTACTCTTCCTATTCCATGAGCCAGCCAAATTCCACACCTCGTGATAGTTCTATTATACCTGCCCTTTAGTTCTTCTTTCTGTTTTGCACCAAGCAGCACCTTAAAGTGGGAAGAACAACTGCCAAAGCAAAGGATGGCCTGCAGAGCTGGGGATGGGAAGCAAGTTTTAAAATAAAAAATGATAAGTGATGAATGGGAACAGCTAATCCCGGGAAACCTTGAGAATATAGAGCAGTGCCTGTGGGGCCTCCCTTTTTTCTTTTCATTTAATTTCCCCCCCTTTTCTTTAATTTCGCTGCAGCACATATAATCAATTATGGCCTGAATCGAGGATAAGGGGTGGGGAAGCACTTCAATTCATAAATCAATTTTATACGGTCATCAGTCAGGTTGTGAATGCAAATACCTCTGTCGGTTTAGGTTATTCAGAATTAATTGACTCCCACCGGGCTGGACTGCAGATGGAGAGGAGCTTTCTCACAAAGTCTCCTTGGGCTCAGCATGGGGGCGGGTAGGCAGTCCTCCTTGTCTCTCTCTCTCCCCCCCCCCCCGCACTCTCTTGTATTATACTATAGTATAGAAGGTGGAGGGAGGTAAGTTAGTTGTGCGAGTGAGTGGGGTGCGGGGAGAGATACTTGAAGAAAGAAAGGGATATGCAAAGATTAAAGTGCCTATTGCCTCTTCAGCTCATAGACACTTTTATGTGATTAGAAATGCATTGCTTTCAAGGGTTAGCTTTAAAGCCTTGAGCTTCTCAAGTAAGAAAACAAATAGAAATGCCGAGACCCAGTGTTCAGAGTTTGAGCTAGTCTCATGTCATTAAAGAGCCACTTTCATTTGGCACTTTCACATCTGCGTTACTGTTTCAAAGTCAAGCCAAGGTCAGCAGCAGCCATAAGTCATTGACATCTAGCGTTAGTATGGATGCATGATTCAAAAAAGAGAGAAGTGGACAGAAACCCATCTTAATAGATACTAGAAAGATACAAGGTTTTTTTTAAAAAGAAATCTATCTGCTCCTTTGATCTATGAATAGGGAGGCCTCAGGGTAGTTTCATAAGTACTTTTACCATACAAAGTTTTGAAGGATTTATGCAAAAAAGAGGTTTTCAAACCATAGTTATGAGACCGCTAGGCATTAAACATGGCATCACTGCATGTCTAATTCTAAACCATGGTTAACACTAATCAGAAAAAGAGGGAGTATTCACTCTAGGCAGAAGAAGGAAGGGGTAGAAAAAACATTATTTATTGGTCATATTTATATGTTGTGTGTGAATTAGTTTGTATTGATATTTTGTTGACCAGCCTGGAGTTTATTTTATTAATTAATTATATTTACTTAATATTTACTTCATTTATATCCAAGCCAAGTTGAGGCCAACTTAGCTCAATAAGGGCTTCTGACAGTGTATTAGTATCAAAAGATTTAGGCCACCACCACTTAAGGATGGAAATGATTTTTTTTCATATGTCATTCTCTTTGGTACTCAATATGCATCATTACATTGACCTTATTTCTGCTCACAAAATTTAATCCCCTGTAGAGCAGGGCAGGGGAAGCTTTGGCTCACCAGTTGTTACTGGACTACAACTCCCATAATTCCTAACCATAACCTGTGCTGGCTGGGGCTGATGGGAATTGAAGTCCAACAAAACATATGAAGGACCAAAGATTCCCCAGTCCTGCTGTTTAAAGTTCACTGCCATTGAGAGCTATTATTTGGAATTCTGACGTTAAGGCAGGTGTGTGGAATTGGTAACCTTCCAGATGTTGTTGGACCAACCTCTGCACTGCACTTGTTTGCATCCCCCGCTTCCCAATTTCATATGAGAGAGTGGGGGAAGAGAGATCTTCTATTCCCCTAATGGACATGTGCAAGTTGGGAGCAGGGCCTGCTGCCATGATGTATGGCCAGGATCCTGCCATGTGTTCTTGGTGTATGTACAGGCGGAGACCATTTCACACAGGCATGTTCTTGGCCACTGCGCACATCAGCAGAGAGTGTGCCCCATTCCGCCCCCATTCTGCTGTCTTCTGGGTCCAAAAGGACATTTGCATCGGCGATCATGCATCAATTGGACCCACCCAAAATGGCCACCGCGTGTATATGCATCATCACACACTGGCTGGAGATGATAGGAGTTGTTGTCGTCCAAATATCAGAAGGGCACCAGATTGGTAACAGCTAGTGTATAGCTTTAAATGAACCTGCACAAACGTTAGTTCCTCTTCCTTCTTCAAGATCTGGATGGTGTCTCTCAGTGCAGGCCTTAGAACCAAGGCAGCATGCAATGTACCGTAGTTAGCATTTCCTATGTTTAGAAACTTAAAAAGAAGTCTGTTGTTTAAGTTGCCAACTCTCTTCTTCATTTCCCTTCACTGCCTCTCACCTTCCATTCTACATCATAGTTGTGGCACCTCTGCAGTGCTCCCGAGGCTCCGTGCCCAGTGCAACCAAACTGGTCATGCTCTGGGTTACTAACTGAGTTTACAATCCAAACTTGCTTTGTATTGAGCTGGGGGAGGGGAAGAATGAATTGGACTGGACTAGACTGGGCAGAGAAGGGATATCTCCAATTTCTCAGTTTCTCATTCTTCCATTCATCACATTTCCACATCAGTGGAATTCACACCAGCATTTTAGTGTGAATTTCCCATCATATATACATTTTTGCAAAGCGAGTTCCCATTTTGTATGTTATTTTGCATATTGTATGCTATTTCTAATAATTATTCATTTTTGTGCACACTTTCCCCTAATATATGCATTTTTAATGCATATTGTTTGGCTGGAGAACTACATTGCATATTTGGGAGAAGTGCAAAATTTGAATAATGGCAGTACTGGAAGTTGGTAAAGAGAGCCTGTGCTGGGTCTGGGAGTGAACAAGAAGTCAGTGTATTGTAGGCCCCAACAAAAGCTGTGGCAATAACAACACCAGATTCACCACAGAACCTTGGCCGTGGTCTACTTCTTCACAGAAATCAGAAGGATGCATTACAGAAGTCTAGCCTTGAGATTAGGGTAACAAGAAACATTATTTGGATTAAATCTGAAACAAGAGGTGCCTTCGCTCTCACAAGACAGAAACGGTCATAGCTACCTCCATAATCTGGTGTATCTAGGCCCAAGTTAATCAAGTTTCTTTACCTCCCCACTTTGCTTCCTGGCTCACTGAGGAGCCAATGTATCATTTCAGAAAATTCAAATTAGGTTATAACTACAAACTGAATAGAATTTCTTCCTAGCATCCATTTAGCCCTACTGGCTTCTGCAGGCCTCCACAGAGTTTCCCATACCATTTGTTAAATGTGCCAACAGGCAGAGGTACTGCTGGTGGGGTTTCCACTGACAGTAGCTCATAGAAAGTTCCAAAATGGGGAGGAGATGATCTAGCCGGGGATCATATGGATCCCAAGCCAATCCCACTGCCATGAATGGATGGCAAGAATCCTGATCTGGGCCTAAACACTGGCATAGAGATTTACCCCCCACTTTCCACTCAGGCATGAGAGATGGGTCTGCTCCACCATGTTACACTGCTGTCCAGCAAGGGTTTGGCTTGCCCCACCTGGATACATTAACAGAGGTACTGACTTACAGGAACCATTTAGTATTGTTGTTTTGCAGTAGGGCAAACTCCAGTCTAGATTAGTAGGAAGGCATGTCCCTTTAAGTTCAACCTCTGCCATTTCCCCAGCATGGAGATGAACTGATGAGTAAGGGAGTGCCTTCATATCTTCTCATAGAGCCAGTAAGCCTCATAGGAGCAGGGTTAACAAGACTTTGAGAGCCTTTTGGTATATTGCACTGCATGACCAGGTTGCTCTCCAGACATTAGCAGGAGGTGATGTTTATTGCCATGCCGTGAAAAGCTTTACATGCTGACTTCTGGAGATCAGCCTGCTAGTAAAGGCACACAAGTAGGCTGGTTTTGATCTGGTCACCTTTGCAACGCTGCCTCCACGTTCATTGACGTGAAGTTTTGGCAGAATTTCTTGTCAAAGACAAAAACACATGCCTACGCAGGCGCGCACAAGTGCTAAAAGAGCAATTATATGGAGGCAAGTTCATCACAAACACATGCAAATACACATTCTCGCACAATAACATCAACGGAAACCCCAACGTGCACTTTCCCATAGTGCAAATTCAAATATTAAATAGCAGCAGCAGCAGCAGCAGCAAACAAGAACAATGAAATAAAAAGAAGTGCTTGGCTCTAGGGGTGACCAGATATTCCATAAAAGACCTTCATTTCAGCGCTACACAACAGCTCCGTAAAATAAACTCTGCAGTTCTTCAATGGTCTTTTGTTTTGAAACGTTGCTCTGGCAGCCCTCCTGACATGGCTCCAAAGCTGTGGTAGGTTTATGAGTAGGATGGAAAAGGGTTGAGAGGGACGTGTGTTCCAATATCTGTTTTACGCACACTGAGCCAGGTTTTCTCCCCCACCCACACTTTCTTTTTAAAAAGTCTACTGGACTCAGGGCTGCTCATTAAGGATGGGCCTAATTAGGCTGCCCTGTGCGCTTCACAGGACTCCAGACCACTGCAGTTTGGCAATAACAGAAAACCTGTTATTTTACAACTCTGGAGCGGGGACAGCTTTGTGGTGTGCTTCCCGGAAGGAAGCAAATGATAAGAAACCTGGAGAAAATGGGACGGAGAGAACACTTTCCTTTTTAATTTGGCCCTTTCCAAAGTTTCTCTTACACCCCCACCCCACCCCTCAGCCTCAACACACACACACACACACACACACACACAGAGAGAGAGAGAGAGTACTGATGAAAGGACAGTGAAATTGTTTTCTCTGAGATTTTCAAAGGTTTCGTTTCTTTTAAATAAATTAAGAGCAGAAGCTTTCAGCACCAAACATGGATCTTGCAAAGCTCATGTTGTTCTCCCTCACAAAAAGGAAAAGCAATGGTTGTTAACAGATCGAGTTATGTTATGCCATTTTGTCATTTACACCACCTGCTCTTGAAGAAATATTCTGTTGGCAAGAAGGCCCCTTTAACCAGATTGTTAAACAGGCTGTGCGTTGTCTTGTAGGAAGGTGTTCCAAGTTTAATTTGATTAAACCAAAGCAAGACGGTTTTAAATAATACCGGGAAGTAAAGCAAACAGAAACAAAAAGCATCTAGTTGTTGGTGGTGAGGAAATTTTTGGCATTGCAAGTTTGTGCTTGGGGGAGGGGAATAATTCCATTTGCTGTTACTTTTAAAGAGGTAGAAAGGGGCAAACTGACAGACACTTTGAAGAAGGGGAAAGAAGCTGAAAGGCGCGAAGAAAAGCTTATCATATCATATATGCCTGTGTGGAATCTTGCCCACAGCTAGCTAGTTTGCAAGAACAGCACAGTCTAAACATGCACATAATAATAAATTGGTGGTGCCCAGCCTCTTTTGGCAAGTGTGCTGCAAATCAGCTCTAAAATATGACACAGGGCAACTATTGTGCTCCCTGCAGTACATTCGCAGCTCCCATTCCGTTGGGTGTGGTTTTGCCTCTAGTCTGCCTTGTCTACACATGCAGTGAGATGAGGTAGTAAGCGTGAGGAGGTGATAAGTGGACCGTACCCTTTCAGATAGCAGTGTGGAGGGTCATTTTTTTTAATGCACTTGTGAATTAAAATCTCCATGCAGTCAGAAAGCTAGCACAACATGTAATATTCTACACTAGAACCACTCTCCCTGATGTTAGCTCTCCATTTGTAATGAGGTTTGTTCTGTTTTGTTTTTTAACGTGGAGGAAGCACTGCCTGTTCTCTCCCTGTTCTCTTGCCCTCCACCTGAAATTAGGCCTTGGGCCACAGTATGTTTTTACTGTGATTTGCCCAAAACCACCCTGTGAGCTTCGTAGGCAAGAGTTTTGAATGCTGATTTTTCACTTCCAAAATCAGCACAGTACATTTATTCTGGCCAAATGCTGCATAAAATGAGAAGGGAGCTTAGCTGATTCTCAGGGACAGAATGGTCTCTTTGACATTGCTGGATTAAGCAGTAGGCTCAAGCCACAATCCTACACATTTACCTGGCAGTAAGTCATAATGAACTTAAGGGGTCCAGCCTCTGAGTAGATATGTATAGGATTGCACTTCCAGTCTCTGGTCCTGTCCACTGGAAATGACTATGTGCTGGATAGGATAGTCTAAACGACCACTAGGTGCTAACCACTACCTTGTACCAGTGGAAGCAAAGGGTCTTGTTTCCATAGACTCAGTGGTACCTGAGCATGAGACATGGAAACCCAGGGTGGTATCCAACCAAAGAGTTCCAATAGCACAAGGAGTTTTAGCTGTGCAAAAGAACTTCCTCAGTCTCTCCTCTCTCTATGCACCTGGTGCGCTCCCCATAAATCTGCTCTGAAGGGTTGCAGGGAAATCCGGAACAATTTAGGGGGTGCTAGATGATGCATAGGGAGAAGGGAAGTTCCATTGTACAGTTAAAACTCTTTGCACTAGTTGGACATCACCAACTGGCACTTTATCTACACCAGAATATGTGGGTGATCTTATTTTGATACTGAGGTGGGTAACCTGTGGCTCTCCACATGCTATCAGACTCTTCCATCAGCCGTGACCAGCATGCTCAGAGATAATAGGAGTTGTCAGTGGAGGTGGGGCTACTGGGGCTCTGCTCTCCTGCTGAAAATGCCAAGCAGTTTAAAAAATCTTCCTCCTTCAGATCTCAAAACCACACTCTTCCCTCCCCTCCCCCCCTCCATTTTATACTTCCTTGAATTTACAGAGGCATTTCTGTCAATCTCCTATGCTCTGGCTAGTGAGATTTCTGCACCATTCAGCCAATCCTAATCCAAAATGGCAAAGAGGTCCCTCCCCTGTGTCTCTTAAACTGAAAAACCATGTGACTGATTGGACTGCCTGAATTTCAGCCCTACAAAGAGGGCTCCCACTCCAGCTGTTGTTATGAGGGCTATCCAGCACAGCCAGGACAGCAGATATGAAAGGAGTCAGGACCGCTTCAAGAATAAACTCATATGATAGCCTTGGAGTATATCAGAATCATACATTGGTTGTGAACATGCCCAGAGCTTTTCCCTAAAGGCCAGCTTTTTTCACAGGTTTCCTACTTCGAAGAGCTTTTTCTGTTTAGTTTAGTGGTTTTTGTGTGACCTTGAGGGAGAGAGGGAGAGAAGTGTTTTGGATAATAAAACGTTAAATTGAGTTTTGGTTGGAGGAAAACTGTCTGCAACTAGAAGCAAAGTTTCCTCACATTTCAAAAGTTTTGTATGTTTATTTAGGGTTTTTTTGCAACAGATGTGTAAACAATACATGAATTCAAAAGCTTATGTCATGTGGAATGGCTTAATTTCTAAATAAGAGGTATGGAGTCAATCTTGTCTGAGAATTATACTTGGGCCCTCTTACACAGAAGCTCTTCCACTGTCCATAGATGTGAAGAAAATAATTGGGGGGTTTTGTGAGGTGTCAATGGTACTCTGCACATATCTAATAATAGTCCAAGTCCTAATGTGATGAAAGCAGCATGGTTAGAAACTGCAGTCCTACCAAGTCAAAATGTTATCACCCCCAACTGGGAGTTGTAGTCCACTGTTGTTTGGAGGACCTATCACTGTTTTAATGGCTAAAAACTGGATAATCATATTTGATGTAATAATGTGGCCTGTGGGCATTAGGAAGCGATTATCCTCCAGCTCAGAATGGTTTGTGCCTTTTCCTTTGTATTGCAGAATGACCTACTTCAGGCATAGGCAAACTTGGCCTGCCAGATGTTTTGGGACTACAACTCTCATCATCCCTAGCTAACAGGACCAGTGGTCAGGGATGATGGGAGCTGTAGTCCCAAAACATCTGGTGGGCCGAGTTTGCCTATGCCTGACCTACTTGCTTGAGGGCTCTCATCTTGCTTTAGCAGACTACAGTATTTACTTCCCCATCAGCACTTGTAATGAACCTTGATTAATACTGTATCTGTAGAAAACACTGTACCTAGATCCTAACTATCATTATCTCCTTTTATGTGGCCCAAACTCTCTACAGCACTTAGGTAGTGTGGGGAAGCTGTTGCAGAGTAGATTCTTCATTTTATTCCAAGGAAGACAGACATGGCTGTAAGGTTTCCACAGGTTTCTTTTACTTAAAATGATCAGCCATTATAGTAGGATTGCATGATTTCAACCATACATGGCTGGTTGAAATTGTACAAGTTAAATCCAAGCAAGGTAGAGAGCTTAAAAACTCTTTTTTGCACCAGGTCGACTTGGGGTTACCCGGCGCATAAAGAGCTTTAAAGCTCTCTGACTTGCTTGAAGGGAACGGCCTACTCCACATGTCAGTTCTGGGGTGCTTGTATGAGATCTAATGGGGCCATCCAAGCTCCCACGAGATCTTGCATGAGCATCCCTAGCCTCCCAGAGTTTATGCTTGTGGTTCTGGAAGTATAAGGGGTTCTCTCTTACTCCCCTTCACCCGCTAGCCGCAAGGGCAGCTCCCAAGGTTTTTGTTATTGATAGGAATGCTGGCAGTAAATCACACGGTGCAAGTTGGTGTTAACTATTAGCAAGAACATGATCTGCACAGACTTGGAGTGCCAGGTCTAATGAGCACAGTAACTCATCCCTGGGAGGTGTTGCCTCATAGACCAGTCACTGAGACTGAAAGTCCCCACCTCCTCACAGCTGTCAAAGTTCCCTTCTTTTCAAGCAATCGGAAACTCTGTCTGTAAAAAGCCAACCTCTCCTCCCCTCTTTTCATGCCTCTTCTGGTTCTGGGAGATAGGGGAGGGGAGCTTGCTGCAGCAGGAGGGGGAGACACCCATGACTCTTCGCCAGCCTGACTCTTCTTTGCCTCTTGGCATCCCTCCTCCCCTCCTTTAGCTTCAGCCTCTGCCTCTGGACTGCTCTCTGCCACAGCCTCTACCTGCTCACTAAACCCTGTTACCTCTTCACTTTCCAACACCCCCCCCCCCAATATTCTCCCTCCTCATTGTCCTGCCACCACTCCATGGGCCCTGAGCCTGAGCCGCCTTTTCTTGGTGGTTCCCCAGCTGGCTCCTCCCACCATTTCTGTGCAATCAATCCATGACATCTATATGCAATTTTCATGTATATGATGAACCCTTGCAACTGAATGTAAGATGTGATCTACTGTACACCTTACAAACAGAAGCAAGCAGTGAAAGTGGAAAGTGAAACTAAACTTGCAACCCAGGAAAGCCTTCCAGATACATACCTTTTAGTGTCCTTTTCGTTTTAATACAGTGAGTATTAATTAAAGGCTGTTGCCTAGTCCAGCAAAACTAAATTTAGTGTTGGAGACTAAAGCAGATTACTTAAAATCTTTTCAATACTATACATATGATTTTGAGTGTGTCTTTAATCGTTTGGGCTTTTTTTAAAAAAATAAAAAAGCATTGTTATTTCAGCCTCATCTGAGATTGAAGGTCTTGTTACATCTGTTACGTAGATACTAATTGTGATCAGTACTGTGCAACCACATAATTAGACAGCAGCGCTCAATGCATAGCAGTGTCATTGTGGCTCACACCTGTGCTTGGTGTTGCTGGCTAGTTGGCTGCTGCACACTTATATGGTGCATGTCTTCAACCGAGCCACCCTCTGACTACAATCCTGCCAAGTGATGGAAGCCAACTTCTTATTCACTCAGCATTGATAGCCAGTTACTTTCTAACCCTGATCTCCTTAGTCACCCTTAGTAGACATCAGTGTGGAGACATTTGTTCCAAGACTACAATGTTTTGAAGTAGAATGACAAGTGGGAAAATAGGAAACGGACATATTCTGATGAGAACAGGTGACTTGCGTGAAACAGGCAAGTTATAATGCCAGAGCTAATAATTTAATCTTTATCTTTTGAACCCTGTTTCAGTGCCTTTGCCACATTTCAGTCACAACCAAACGTTTTGTTATACAAAATGGCTTTCCTATACTCTGACACTATATAGTGAATTATAAGGAACTGAGCAATGGCTAGTCTCTCCTGCTTCAACTTTTTAGAGGGGGGTTAAAACCAGTCTGGCGGGGATTTGGTTTGTGGGGGCTGATTGGAGAGGGAGAAGCAAGCTCTCCGAGATTCTTGCGTTGGTTCAGAACTGATGCAGCTTTGGGGAAAGCACTGCCCATGTGTGCTTGCTTGTTTGCTGCCTGCCCAATCTATACTACAAAAGACACTGCAATTCTCCAGTGTTCACCCATCCACAAATACGTTGACCCTGCAAAGTGGTCCTGGACTTCCTTCAGCTTGGGGAGCTTGCAGCAATATCCATGCATTGAGCCACACACACATAAGCACAATGTCAGAGGAGACAGACAAGCAGAAACAGGTAGTCTGGAATGTAATCTTCTATTGAGAGAAAAGCAATTTATGCCGGTTTCCAAATGTACTGGTTGGAACTGGTTAATGAAAATAAGCATAGTGCCAAGGGAAAATTTGCAAGATGGCTCAAAGCAGAGTCCGCTGAGAATATAGCAGCAGTTTGAAAAGAAACCCAATCCCTTCGAGTCCCTTGTGCTTTGTTTTCCTCACCTTGCCCATTCTGTGTACCATATCTGTGAAAGGACAAAAAATGTTATTTTTATGTTTGCTTGGCAAAGTATCCATTATAGTGGCAGCTAAAGTTAGTTTGCAAAGCCAGAATTTTCTCTCTCCCAGTGTTTGGAAACACAATAACGTCTGCCAACTTACGCTGAAGGAGTCTCTCTCTCTCTCTCTCTGCTTCAGAGAGCCAGTTGGCCCTGGAACATCTGGCAGATTTGACTGAATAATTGGACCGAGAAGAAGGCCACGCAGTGCCAACAGCAACAGAATGCCCTGGGGCCAGAAAGAGAGCGAATGTCATTGAATGTGGGGGAGAAAGGAGAGAGAAGTCTCCTCAGAGAAACTGCTCATTTCTCTCTGCTGATTTTGAGTCACAAGTACAAAACAGAAAATGCATACAGGGTTCTTACAAACCACTTGATGTGTACTACTGAATGTGAGACCTTTACCAGGCACAGATATCGTTGTTCTGAAGGCTTACTTAGAAAATAAAATGTAATTTACTGTACTGTAGGCCATGCAAGTGAAGTGCATGTCCAAATCCCTTTTTCTTTCTTTCTTTTGAGCTTGCAGCTAAATACATGAAAAGGTTAAACACCTAAATAAATGTGGAAAACTAGTTTGACCACTGATCTGTAGGAAAAGTGATTTAAGCTGCAATCTTCAAACCACTTTAGTTTAAATAGTCCCAAAGAGGTCACTGGAGTTAAGTAGTTTGATGACCACAGTCTTAGCAACATAAGTGAAAGTATTAATGGAGCAACTGTCAGAACTACAAAACCACCCACACTCAAATTTGCCATGCTTGTATGATGTGGTTGGTAGCAGGGTAACCAAATGCCAGAGAGGATGGGGCCCCTTAAACTTTTAATGGTTGTGTGGTAGGGAGAATTTTGACAAGTGCAGCTTGTAATGCAGGGATGAGAAAAGCACCACCTCTTGAAATTAAAACTTGAGGGTGGCCAAATGCAAAGCACCTCTATCTGATAAGCAGCAGCACATCTGCTGATCAATGGGAGCACTTCCAGGCAACCTATTTATTGATAATTCATCCCACTTTCTTTCCACAAGTTTGCAGGGAGGTTAGATGATGCCAGCTATTTATTGTGGTGAGGTTATATGGCATCAAATAAAGCCAGTGTTATTTCACACTTTCCAGTGCATTTCCATCACTTTGCTTATGGCTCAAAGTCTAGGTTGTTGCTCAAGAGGAGAGATGGGTGAATCCGTCAATTTCAGTTTCTCTTAAATTTAGCTCTCCACATCGTTTTGTGACTTTTTCTGACTCCACATGAAAATACATCAGCATTTGATGGAAATCTCACCCAATACACATATTTTTGCAAGCAGATTTCTCTGATGTGTTTTGTATGACACATTTTAATGCACATTTTACCTAGTATGTGCATTTTTGTGCAAATTACTTGGTTGGAGAACTGCACTGCAGAATTCAGAGACGTGCAGCTTTCAAAGGATTACTGTGCTACAGATATGCATATTGTTTTAGCAAGTGTGAATTAGGTAGGCTCACCGTTAAATGCGATCTGAATCAAATCTCTTCCCCAACCCTACCCAAGAGTTCCAAATCAGCTTGAAATTGTGCAACCTGAATTTGCTGGTATGTGATTGAATCCTGCCTGAAAATAGAGACAGCCTGGAAGTTCCCTGGGACTCTTGGGTTTGGTTCTGTGTCAGGAATAATAGTCATTTGTAGTTGAGAATGGTATTGGAGTGGGGATTCCAATGGAATTATGTAATAAGGCTGAAGGAGATGGGGCACTGGCGACCAGCTAATATTGTTGTGGTATTACCTTTATATGGTGGTGCAGAAGGGAAGACAGCAGTATGCTGGGTGGAGCAATAGCTTTGATTTGAACCGCACTGGGAACTGTATAAGAAATAAAGCTAACTCTGTAAAATGAAAATGCATTTTCAGGACTTGGAATCTGGTTGAAGTCTTCCTGAGCTTTGGTTTCTCTTCAGTCCCTTTGCCCATATTATTTAGTGGTGGATTTTGAAAGGACACTCTGAGGTTTAACTCCTCAGTAGATTCAGTGAAAGCTACAGGAAGATGGTCCATTCGAAGCTTTCACCTGAAATTGATGGGTCACCAACTTGGATGCCTTTAAAGAGGATTAGACAAATTCATTGAGGGTAATGCCATCAGTGGATACTGGCCATGAAGGGTATCATTGGGAGCTGTTTGCAACCACAATATTAGAAGCTCAGCTTGAAGGTATACCATGGATGAAGAAAGGTACCACTAGGGCCAAGAGGAACCCTGCATGGTTAAGAAGCAGAGTTAAAGATGCTATTAAAGGTGAGAAACTGTCCTGTGCAAACTGAAGTCTTGTCCAAATGTGGAAAACAAATACCACACTGGGAATCATTAGGAAACAGATTGAAAATGAAACAATATCAGAATGCCGTTGCACAAGTCTATGGTGCAACCACTCTTAGAAAACTGTGTACAGGCAACACACAATTTTCACTGGAGTTGTGTTCTGGATTATCACTTGCGATGGTGGAGTGCGCACTACACCCCATTATGCCTCTGCTTCCATTCCACCCCTTTTTCTGGCCACTTCCAGGTTACCGCAATGTGTGCATGCACGGTCAAGTGTCAATTGGACATGCTTGAATCAGTTGCTGCCTGTACAGATCTGGTCACCTCACCATATATAAACCAGAAGGAATGTCCATTCTTTTGTAGCCACTAGTATATATAACACCGGTCTTGAAAGACCTACTTTGGCTCCCAGTACGTTTCCGAGCACAATTCAAAGTGTTGGTGCTGACCTTTAAAGCCCTAAACGGCCTCGGTCCAGTATACCTGAAGGAGCGTCTCCACCCCCATCATTCTTCCCGGACGCTGAGGTCCAGCGCCGAGGGCCTTCTGGCGGTTCCCTCATTGCGAGAAGCAAAGCTACAGGGAACCAGACAGAGGGCCTTCTCGGTAGTGGCGCCCGCCCTGTGGAACGCCCTTCCAGCAGATGTCAAAGCGATAAGCAACTACCTGACATTCAGAAGACATCTGAAGGCAGCCCTGTTCAGGGAAGTTTTTAACGTGTGATATTTTACTGTAGTTTTGGTTTCTATGGAAGCCGCCCAGAGTGCCTGGGGAGGCCCAGCCAGATGGGCGGGGTATAAATAATAAATTATTATTATTATTATTATTATTATTATTATTATTATTATTAATAATAATAATAATTATTATTTATTTAGTCCACACTATACTCTAAAAAGCCTGGACAAAGACCAGAATAGCCAGATCAAAACTTTTATGTGTACAAATTTCAGTATGGTTTGGTAGAAAGAAGTGAGGAAAGGAGGAAGAGGAAACAAAAAGCATAGGTGCCAGATCTCTAAGTTTTATGAGATGGGAGGTGGGGTTGAACTTTTTTGAGTTTAGTAAAAATCCATTCTAGCCTCTTACAAATATAAATATCATATCAATATTGATCTTCAGTAGTAGCCTTTTTCATGTCTTGACCTGTCTAAATAAATGGTGTTATTTTAAGCAGGAGCAGTCGAGCATTTGCTGGATATCCTTCTTCCTCTGCCCCCCCTTCAATTCATGCTGTTTCAGTTTCCCCTCCCATACCACTTTTCTTTATACAGTGGGATTAATCCATCAAGTCAAATGGGGGGGGGTAAAGGAGGGTAATGATAGTGCACTCCAGTGAGCATTGGAGAGGCCCCCATTCATGGGTCAACAAAACCAGGGAAGAAGCTTGGACTTAATCAGCTAAGGAGTGCTCCGGCATGGCAGACAATTAACATCAAAGACTCGGGGAAAGGGTGAAAAGTGAAAGAAAAGCTTGGAAATCCAATTCCTTTTTATTTTTTAAAAATGGGAGGGAGCCTAAGAAAAAAGTAAGCAGATGGGTGATTGGTTAGTAGAGATTACCTTGTAGGCTTGGAAAGGGCAAAATATAAAGATCAAAACCAAGATAGGTATGAAGGCAGGAATTTGGAGTGATCACCTGCCCATTTTGAAATACATTCATGATCAGGTTGCTTTCCCCCTATCCAAGCTGCTATGATATTATTATTATTATTATTATTATTATTATTATTATTATTATTATTTTAAATGGCTCTGTGCAATCTACATATATTTGAATTAATTACAGTATGTAAATAGCAATCACTCCTTATCCCTCAGCAGCAATGGCAACTGTTGACATTTTTTTTTAATAAAATATTTCATTTCATCTGCATTTGACATCTGATATATGTGTTTTTAGGATGCATCCTAGTCTTTGGATTGTAAACTGTTTTAACTGATTTTAAATGGTATTTTTCTATTGCTGTAACCTACCCTGGGGCCTTCTAGTGAAGGGTAGGTAAGGGTGGGTAAGATATCTAAATAATGATCATAATCATAACAGAGCTATCCAGTGCTATTTTTGTAGAAAAAGAGGTACTGGAACTCACCATGAATGCCCCTCATTATTCTCTTATAATGACAATGGCGCCCAACTGAGAGGTGCTGGAACTGAGTTCCAGTGAGTTCTGGCTGAAAAAAGCCCTGGAACTACCGGTACCTGTGTTAAAACCACCCTCCCTATTAAGATAATCTCTCATTAAGAAAAATAGTCTCTTCTCCAAGTCCTCCAAATCATAGAAGTTAAGTCAATAGTGACTCAGGATTGGACCTTTTCTATTGGTAACACTCTGCTTATGTCACACTTTCCCCAAGAAGGCAAAAGTACTATTTTTTAAAATTATTATTTGTACTGATCTTTCTGCCTTTTCTAGGGTGGGTCTTTCCCACAGTTTTTGTAAGACTGATGTTGTTCTGCCGCTCTTTTAATAACTTAAATTTTATTATTTTCTTTTGTTCTGTTTTTAAAATTTTTATTGGAGTTTTATTTACAACATAACACAGCCCCCCCCACCCCCAATACACGTTAAATGTGAACATAACATACAGTGAACATAACATACAACAATACAAACAACCAAATACAAACAACCTTTATCCTGTATCTGGCCTCCCTCTTATAAACTGAGTCCTTTATGAATAATTATTAAGATTTTTCTAATTATAACTTAAATATCCACAAAGTCTCCTGCAGACATTAACCGAAACAAGTCCAGGTATGAATTTTAGGGCACTGTTTTGTGAAGTATTCTCTGCATTTTCCCCGTGCTTTTTGAAACTCTTGTCAAGTGTGATCTCTAATTGCCTCTGTTAATCTAGCCAGTTCAATATACTCTAACAGTTTGTGTTGCCATTCCTTTTTTGTTGGCACAGTTTCTTTTTTCCAGTTTTTAGCAATTGGGATCCTTGCCGCTCCTGTGGCATAGAGAAATATTTTCTGATCTTCTCTTGCTATGCCTGTGCCTATATGGCATAGGCAAATTTTATTATTTTCAATCATGTCTGATGTTCTGAATGTCTTTTTATTTGGACCGAAGAGCTAAGTCGAAAATGTTTTAGGAAAATAAATAAATACAGGGTTGCATTCTAATTTGATTAGGGAAACTGGTATTTGGATACAGTGTGAGTTTTTGAAGGAACAAGTTATGCAGGAAAGACGTCTTACTGGAAATGATGGAATTTCTATGTACCCCTGCTTTAAGCCTTTTCCTGTATGGTTTTTCATTTGCATTTCTTTAAAACTAGCATAGTACACAGGCCATATATCTGGGTAGACACTCAGTTACTGCTTAAAAACTATCTTAGTCTAAAGGGAGGTGGTTAAATTTTATTACTTAAATTTACAGTGCAACAAAACGGCTCACATTAATCTTGATATATGTGGACAGATCTCTGTGGATTCCAGGGGTTGCCTCAATCTACTGCTGTTGTCCACTGCTGCTGCTTCGAAATGCTTTCTTCTGGAGTCTATTTAAACAGCATAGCCTTTTTGGATAGTTGGGACTGGTGAGGGTCACCTGTTTGTTCCTACTAAGTTTCATCGCATAGTACAAATTTGCATTGTAGGCAGCAGTCCTGTACATACTTCCCAAATCTGAGAGTAAGCCCAGTTGAATTCAGTGGGCCTTGCTTCTGAGTGGACATGCATTGTAAGTTATCCAAACTTAACATATGTGGATATGCAGGTTTTAGGGAGAGGGGACTGAACTATTTCCCCTGTTCTTGGTCCATTTAATGTTTTTTGGGGTCCGTTTCTAGGAATGAAGTTTTTGTTCCCTAATTTGTTTGGATGGTAGTGAGAGATACTACCTGCACAGAAAGTGACAAACTGAAAAAGCCCAGTTTTGTTTTATTTGGGTGGGGAGTGCCCAGGCTGGGGGGAGGTGCTATGGAGCAGGACAGGATTTCATGAATCTTTACAAGGAGTCTTTTATCCCTTAACTGGCCTCACATAATTTCTGGGCTCTTTTATATACCTCTGGAGCACCACTAAGAAACATTACACTGCCAGTGTAATTTACAGCCTTCTGAGCTACAAGGGAACTGAACTGAAACATATTTGCAGGCGAGTTTGCAGCTGCCATTTCCCCATTTTTAGCTTCACACTGTTCTCTCCTCTAGCGTAAATTACGTTTTTGTTCTAATTTGAGTGGTTAGGGGTTTTATGGCTCATCAATTCATTCATTTATTCATTTAATGTATTTATATACTGCTTAATACGTAGGACAGTTTCTAAGCAGTTTACAAATAACTAATATATATAGTAACAATTAGACAGAGAAACTGCCAGTGTGTTGAATGTTGAACAAAGCTACAACACAATGCAACAAAGCAATAAAATACCCCCAGATGAAAACACAGCAATGTAGTTTGGATGTGCTTGTTGGAGCTGATGGGAGTTGTAGTCCAGTGAACATTTGAAGGGTACCAGGTTGTCTACCCTGGATTACAGCATGCAGCCAGAGCCAGTTTGACATTTTACTATGTGAAGTAGGCAATTCTGCTGCCCGTCTCCCACCTTCCCCTCTCTTTTGTTCTGTGTAAGCTCACATCAGATCTCCACAATAAACACATGAACCAGTGTAACCTCATAGCTAAAGGGGTAATTTTATTTTACAAAAATGGAAGGGGGCAAATTATAAAGCATTCTCTGTTACACAGCACTGTACAGCTAGTAGAATGTGTGTGTGATCCGTTTTTTGTTTTAAAGAGAGAAACCATTGCCCACAACTTAAGTAGATGACTTTTCCACAAGTCTTTCGTTATTGGAAGTGGGGTACAATAAATCAAGGGGACTTACTGTCAAGAAACCTGGAGTAATCTTACGCAAACACCACAGTCAAATCCCCAGGACTCAAAAATGAAGAGGAGGAGGAAGGATATCTCAGAGGTAAAATAAATTATGGGAAGGAAGCCTTGGTGCAGATGTTCCTCAGTTCAAACCCCGTAAGAACAACATAACTGAGTGATCACTCTGAAAGCAGAAAGGCTGCAGCCTGCATAGTCCTGTTTGGCTCAGAACATTCCCCGCCCTGTACTTCCATCCCTCCCCTTAAAAGTGCACGCACAAAACTCAGAAGAATTTAAGCATTGCAAACCTATTTAACTTTTATTATGCCAGCAAATTCTAAATTCTTTTTTTAAAATTACCTTCTGAGGCTTTTGGTAGATCATCAATCTTTACTTCCATTCAAAATGAGGATATTGCTACAGAGTCAGTACTTGGACATCAGTGCCCCAAACAGATACACAAGCACACATGGCAATAATTAAGCTGCTTCCCCATGTTGCAGTTCGACATCTCTGGTGGTATGTGTGTGAGAGTATGTGCCAAGCCAAGTGTACAAGGCCATTCCTTGGACTTTCTCCACCTCATTGCCATCTTGAGATCCAAGTATAGCTTCAGACTCTGGTACCTAAAAGAGCGCCTTCCCCACTATCAAACACCTTGAGCCATATGATAATCAGAAGAGGCCTGGTTGGCAGTGAGCCATGACAGGGCCTTCTTGGTAGTGGTTTCCCATTTGTGGAACGCCCTCCCTAGTAAGAGGTGTCAGTCTCCCTCATTAACTTTTAGGAGATTTTAGTAATAATTATAATAATAATAATAGTCCTGGCAGGTGCCAATTGAACAGAAAATACCCATTCTTGCATACCCACCCATCTGTAGTATCTATAGGGCTTCTGTGAAACAAGAAGGAGGTATCAGCATGTTCAGGGGAACCCCAAGGTTTTCAGAAATACTTTACACAATCTTTAGGTGGGGAGCCCTAAGTGTGTAAAAAGCCACAAAATAGCTCAATGAAGACTGAGAATACTCAGTGGCCACAGATGCTGAATACCTGTTGTGGGAGACAGATGGAAATACCAGGTGGAATGGAACAGAATCATAAGATCACAGAATCATAGAATTGTAGAGTTGGAAGGGACCTCAAGGGTCATCTAGTCCAACCTCTTGCAGTGCAGGAATCACAACTAACGCATCTATGACACATGGCCATCCAACCTCTGCTTTTAAAAAAGGAGAGTCCACAACCTCCTGAGGGAGACTGTTCCACTCCCAAACAGTGCTTACTGTCAGAAAGTTCTTGATGTTTAGTTGGAATCTCCTTTCTTGGAACTTGAATCTATTGGTACAGCTTACCATCTTCCATGTGACAACCCTTTACATATTTGTATGTGGCTGTCAAATCTCCTCTCAGTCTTCTCTTTTCCAGGCTAATCATACTCAGCTCCTTCAACTGTTCATCACAAGGCTTGGTTTCCAGACCCTTGATCATCTTGGTTGCCCTCCTCTGCACATGTTCCAGCTTGTCAATTTTCCCCCTCCTTCACACTACACATTCAAAGCACTTCTGCATATCCTTGGCTGCTGCTTTTCTATTCCTTGGCCCTGTCTGAATCTTAAAGTCTGTGGTGTTTCTGTCTGTCTTTACGTCTCCCTCTTCTCACCGGCCAGGATCAGATTTCATTCAGTAAATGAATCATAGTCTAGTGGAAACTCCCTATGAGCTCTGCCAACAATTGCAAAGTTGATGAAAGAACTATTTTTCAGCCAGGGTTTTGAGGAGTTTCTATTGGCTCAGTCCACTCTAGGCAAAGGCTGTCTCTTGAGCTCAAGCCTATGGCTTCACAGTTTGCAGAGAAGTGTGTTTAAATTCCCAAAAGCGATCTAGTTGTGGTTTAGGCAGTGCAGGTTGCTAGCATTTACTAAGGAGAATGACACCTGCCAATGTATCTAATATCGTCACCAGGAGCTTTGTATCTCCTGGTTGTTATTCCAGGTAGTCGCACCTTTGATATTTCTAAAAATGCATTTGTTTCTCTGTTTTGTTCCACAGCAATTGGTATAAAGGTCCATACTGCCTCTGATTCAGGAGATGGTGCGTGGCCATCCTGGCTAGTATTTTATTTTGTCAGCCCTTTGTCCTCCAACATTCAGTTTCATTCAATGACCCTTGCATCTAGTATTGCAAGACAGGGTGAAAAATCTAGTCACTTGGTTCACTTCAGTCATGCCCCTCGTTTTACCGTTTCTTTAAACTAAAAAAGCCCAAATGTAACCTCTTCTCATAGGAAACATCCAAACATTGGATTTGTACAACTTCTAGTGTTAGGTGAGAGAAAAAACTTCCCCCTATCCACTTTATTCACAGCATGCATAATTTTATACCCCTCATTCATTTACTCACCATTTCTCTGAACTATATTAAAAAACCCAAACGTTGTCACCTTTCCTCATTTGGGAGATGCTCCATCCGTCTGCCCATTTCTGAAACTTCCACAGCTTTACCATATCCTTTTTGAGGTGAGATGAGCAGAACTATACAGAGGATTCCAAGTGTGGTTGTACCATAGATTTGAATAATTGTAATATAATATTAGCAGGTTTATTTTCAGTCCCTTTTCTAATGATCCCTAGTGTGGCATTTGTATTTTTAAAAAATATTACTTAAGGTATCTGCTATGGCTCCAAGGTGTTGCTCCTGGGAAGTCACTGCCAGTTTAGTCCCATTGAGGCCTCAAAATGCATTACTTTACACTTGCTTTCATTGAACTGCCCTTGCCATTTTACTGCCCATTCACCTAGTGTGGAAAGATCCTTTCATGGCTCTTCACAACCACTTTTTGATTCAGCTTACTGAACAATTTGGTTTCATCAGCAACTTGACTACCTCCCTGCTCACCCTTAATTCTGTTGTTGATGATGTTGTTGTTGTTGTTGTTGTTGTTGTTGTTGTTGTTGTTGTTGTGAACCACTGTGTGATCTTTAGATGAAGGGCAGTACTGTATATAAATTTAATAAATAACAACAACTCTAGATAATTTATGATCTATATAAAAAGCACAGGTCCCAACATCAATCCCCAGGGAGCTCCACTTTGACATCCCTCTATTGGGAGACTTGTCCATTTATTCATACTCTCTACTTCCTATTCCTTACCTAGTTACCTCCATGACTACTAGTCTGACACTCCAGCCACTATGCCACGCTGGCTCTCTACAGTACGAAGGCTGACAATTTCTGCAAGTTAAGTAATTGTTGCATGCAAAAAGGAGGGAAAAGTAGTCCTAAACATTAAGATGTTTTCTGTGGCCGTCTTCTGGAAAGGCAACCATAGCACCAGAAAACAGAGGAGTGGAAGGGGACCTCATTTTTAACAGTGAGGTTTCTGGGACGCTGCTAGATCTTTTTGGTCATTGTGAGGCCTTGCAAGATTGGGTAGGAATGTATGAAGAAAACAGCACCTCTGGCATGCAACAACGTTTCCTTCCTCCATTCCACGTAAAATTTTCTTTGCATTGCTGTGCATCCACAGCACACACAACCTGCCACAGTCCCACCAACAAGTTTCTAGCATTCTACGTGCAGAGACAGCAAGAGAAAGTTAGTTGTCTCCCATAATTCAGGGAACCATTTGTTTATTATTTGCCCTTGTATTTTTAGCCCCGCCCTTTACCAAATGGCCCTAGGGCAAGTTGCAAAAATGTAACAAGTAAAAACAAATAAATTTTACATTGAAACGATAAAATAAAACCACAAAGCAACTTAATGACAGAATAACAGAAAAGCAATGCAGTGCTGTGCAGAAGGAAGGAAGACATCCGTTCAACTAAAGATCTGGATAGAGCGCTTAGAAAACCACCTTTATGGAACAAATGGGCTTACATTATGGGGTGGAGGTAGGGAAACGACACAACAAAATATTGGGTCATTTGACCTCAATGGGCAGTTTTACTTGAGTAGGATTTGTTTCCATTTCTAAGCATGATCATTTAGGAAGGATTAATGTGCTTGACTGGGGATCCTTCCTTCATGTACAGGTGAAAGAATATGCTGTGTTATCATAGTCTAGGCCAGGGGAAAGCTCATGGATCTTGGCCCTTTCCATGAGCTTGAAGGTGGTGTACAATGTGGTACAGTGGTACCTCAGGTTAAGTACTTAATTCGTTCCGGAGGTCCATACTTAACCTGAAACTGTTCTTAACCTGAATCACCACTTTAGCTAATGGGGCCTCCTGCTGCTGCTGCGCCGCCGGAGCACAATTTCTGTTCTCATCTTAAAGCAAAGTTCTTAACCTGAAGCACTATTTCTGGGTTAGCGGAGTCTGTAACCTGAAGTGTATGTAACCTGAAGCGTATGTAACCTGAAGCGTATGTAACCCGAGGTACCACTGTACTTTAGAGGTGGAGAACGTGTGGCAACTGATATCCATGAGCCCTCAAGCACCTGGATCTTGCCTAGTTACTACACAAAACTCCATTGTACGATCCAGACATCTATCTGGATTAAGAAAGATATTGCCCAGACTCAAGTAAACATTATGGTATATTAAATAAGATGTTTGCGGGTTGCCTTACTTTATGTAGGAAATATTCTTCTCCAGTGCATATTATATATTATTGTTGGTTTATTAATCACCTTCTAAACTAACGTCTCAAGGTGATGCACTCTACAGTTAATTAAAAACACTTAACAACACCCAACGAGGAATTACATTTAAAACAAAACTAAAACCCCACAAAGGAGACACTTGGGGTGAAGTCCTATTTATCCAGCTGGGGAAACCTGTATGTCTTGGTTGAAAAAGTGTATCAGTGTACATTTACTAGTGTACCTGCATCACTTATCACTCTCTCTTCCTGTTTTTGCCCTTCCTAATCTAGCACATTTTCCGTCTTTCCCTTGTGCCTGTGTGTCTCCTCTGTTGCTTCTCTGTCTTGTCTGACTGTATTTCCTGCCTTGCAAGGATTCAGAATTCCACCCAGCCAACTTGGCTTTCCTTTCTGCTGCCGTGTATGCAAAATGGAACGATGAATGCAAGTGATTGATTAAAGAAAGAAAAAAGAGAAAGAGAAAGAAAATGCTTTAGGCCCAGGTTTGCTGCTTCCACCCCCCCTTAAAAGGCCTCTTTTTTCCAGCTTGGCTCCAAGAAAATTATCTCCAGTAGTTCAAGCCAGCAGAGGCCCTGCATGGGCCCAGTGTTCATAAAGCCCAGGTGTGTTATAGCTCTGCATGGCTGTCAGCCTTAGAACATGAGCCTCCCTTAGAGCAATGTACTCCCTGCCAAGTGATCGGAAAGAACCGTGGAGGGCCAGCCAGAGCAGGTGTCGGATTTCTGCCTGCAGAAAGGAATGAAGTTGTGCCGTCTGAAATCCCACAACTTGGGAGAGCCACAAACCTTATCAGGATTCAGATTCTGGCTGCGATAGTTTTCCTTTATTGAACTTTCTCTCTCTCCCCCCACCCTTTCTTCCCCCCTCTCATCTGTTTTCTTTGACACTGGTCCCAGGACCACTGCCAAATCTCAGATCCATTAGTGAGGTGCCTTGCTGACTGAAGCACAAATCAGGATGGATCCAAACGCAATTAGCAGCTGCTAGCACCTCATCTGGAAGGCATTAGCTTGGATTAGGGGCGAGGGGAGAGAAAAGAGGGAGCGACTGGAGATGCCAAACTGAATAAATGCTAGCTTATTTTGATCATATTTTGAAACACTCTCCTTGCAGCCAGTGACGCACATAGAGGTGGCAATGTAAGCAGGCAGGGATGGAAACGTGCAGGGTAGGATAGAACAGTTGTGCCAACTTGCCAGCTCCTTTTAGATGCTTTAGAACCCACATGCTCTTTTGAATGATGATTACGAAGTAAGATGGTGCTGATGATGAGGCGATATGAAAGCCACAGTTGTGAAGGACAATTTTGGAGCAGCAAATTTTAGCCCCATTTTGTCCCAAAATGTCAACCTTGAGCCCTAATGTCGGCAGCTCCAGCCTCCTGTGGCGAAAGGAACAAGAGAAATATCTCCAAGGCAACATGCAGGTAAACTTGACACATTATTCTCACAGATAAAAGAGAAGGAATTGGTCCCGGAGCTTGTCATCCAAAGCCAATTTACATCACCACAGCCACTTAAATTCCTTAAACCAAGGGAGACCCTGTATCCCTCCAGAAACTGTTGTACTCCAACTCACATCAGCCTGACTCAGCATGGCCAATAGGGATGAAGGGAGTTGTAGGCCAACATCAGAAGACCTACAGATTCCCCAGCTCTGATTTATAGGGTTTTTTGGGGGGTAAGAATTGGGCTTGGACCTTTTAAGCAGCACAGGACTAGCCTCCCTTGCTGTATAGAGTATCCTTAACAGGAAATACAGTGTTATTGGAAGACATTTGTAACTTCTGACTGCTTTGCAATCTATTATGTTACCATACCCTCCAACATGGTGAGCCAAAACCGGGACATGCATCTTCCTTTCTGTGCTCCCATGCAAGTCAAATGACCAGCATGAGATGATGGTAAAAGGTCATGCTCTTAAAGGTAAAGGTAAAGGGACCCCTGACCATTAGGTCCAGTCAGTGGCGTAGCGTGGGGGGTGCAGGGGGGGCCGGCCACACCGGGCGCAACAACTGGGGGGGGCGTGCTCGCACTCGCAGCTCTCTGCCCCTGCTAAAATCCACGGGTTAGGGGGCGCAAATTACTTGCCTTGCCCTGGGTGCTGACAACCCACGCTACGCCACTGGGTCCAGTCGTGACCTACTCTGGGGTTGCGGCGCTCATCTCGCTTTATTGGCTGAGGGAGGCAGCGTACAGCTTCCGGGTCATGTGGCCAGCATGACTAAACCACTTCTAGCGAACCAGAGCAGTGCACAGAAACACCGTTTACCTTTCCGCCAGAGCGGTACCTATTTATCTACTTGCCAGGTACCAGAGCGGTACCCATTTATCTACTTACACTTTGACATGCTTCCGAACTGCTAGGTTGGCAGGAGCAGGGACGGAACAACGGGAGCTCACCCCATCGCAGGGATTTGATCCACCAACATTCTGATTGGCAAGTCCTAGGCTCTGTGGTTTAACCCACAATGCCACCCGCGTCCCTGTCATGCTCTTATGGTGCCCCAAAACATGAGTTTGGGCCACTGCACAAGATCACAGCCTTGGAAAAAGCCCTGAATGCACAATATCACAACACCCAAAATGGCCACTGTTCTCTCAGAGGGGAGGGGGCAGGGGAGATCTCTGTTTTTCCGAGACACTTGTGTGGTATGTATTACTTTATATGATATGAGTTGTTTATTTTAAATGCTAAAAAAGAAAGGAAACACATCACCTCCCTAAAGAGGACATAAAACTTGCAAATTTAGAATGAGTTACTGTAATAGAAATACAGAGCATCTCACTGTAGTGAGGTGATTGTGACCAGGTGACCTGAGTGCTTGCTCAGTCCAAGTGCTGTTGATGGGCAGCTTCAAGGCCCCTGATCTGTCTCTTCTTATGCTTCTTTTTCTTTAAACTGGGCTTGGACTGGATATTTCCTTCAGATAGGGGATAGTTCTCAGTAAATCAGGACCTATGGCCACCCTACTGAGGAGTGAGAGGCCACAGCCTGAGAGAGAGTTACAAAACCTTTAATAAAACTTAACATTGGTTTAGAGAGAGCGGCACTGTGAGCGATCCCAAAATCGGGAAGCATGTAGGGGCTGTTTGGAAGAATAAACATGACGACCCTAACTTAATAAAGTGAGGCATCCCTGCCAGGGAAAAATCAGGTTTCCCATTCTGTGGTGCATATTGATTTTAAGGGGCTCGCAGCTAACCTAGGCCCAGACATTCCCAGCAGGAGATATTGCAATTAAAAAACATTGGCAGTGGGTGGCACCAGGCTAATCCAAGCTCACACCAATTTTTGCAGAAGGCAAAGCTGCGTGCCATCCAGAATTGTGAACTTTGCCAAGTCAGTGAGAACTTTGCTGTGAATACTAGTTTCGGCTCCAAGCAACACAGGAAATGTGTATGTGGACTGTCTGTGTTGGTGGTACAGTAGCAAGTTTCTTAGCTTTTAAAACGTTTTTTTATGAAAAGATTTTTTTTCATTACTCTTGTAGGAATTGGTAATCAGTACATTCTCCTACAGAGGAAGATCAGTATCTTTTCTCAGTACTGCCACATGTGATCTACAAATAGGAACACTTCTGGTGGGTCTCAATGATGCTAGTAAATGGAAGCAGCTGCCATGAATGTTGGGGTTGTGGGAAATGAGAGTTCAGTGGGGAGGTTCGGGGTTTACCATAGGGGTCAAAGACCTGCTTTCGGATATATTCAGAATTAAGCTTCAAAAAGCAATGCATTTAAAGTGCATTTGCTGTGGTGACTTGCTCATGAGGAGTAATCATGAGGAATACTCACACATGGACACAGCTTAGGGAAGATCTACAACATCACCAGCATACCTCTCTTCTCCCGGGATTTGTCTAAAAGGGGGCATTATCATACGAAGAAGTTCAGATATTTTATGTGTGCAATTGGCACATGATATTCCACCCACTACTGTTTTTTTCACTCGCCATATGCATTGCTATTACAGTGCTTGTTGTTGATAACACTGGGTGGAGCCTTGCAGAAAATATCCTGAATATGTTGTGTACTCATCTCCTGCTTACAGGATTAAACTGTAGTTTGCTTGTTCTTAAAAAAAAGATTATTTTTTACACAGTTCTGATTTGACAGAACTGTGTGAGATCTATATTAATGAAAACAAATTGGGGCTGCTTAGTGCTCTCACTGTGTGTGCGTGCGTGCTCTGAATTTTCTGTAAATTAACATAATTCCATTCTCCCAGACTTCTCCAATTGATGTCCAACTTCAATTAAAGCACTTTAAAGCACCTTGGGATCCAGATGTGCTATACCTGCAAAAAGTATTTTAGCACTAAGTAAAAGACTACTTTTTAAAAAAATAAACAGAGTAAGGTAATAAAATGGCCCCCACCGCCAGAGTTAACAGTGAATGTGTGCTGAGGTTCAAACGAGCACACCCACAACAACTGTGCAACACTAATTGGTATGGACAGAACATAGTCGGGTGTTCACATAAAGAAAGCCCAATTTCTCAATAGTGTGGAAAGTCGATTGCAATTCTGCTTGCGTCATAAAAAAGGAAGAGCAAATAGGGAGTGGTGCTAGGAGCCACTTATTTAGAGGCTGTCAGACTTCACGTTGCTGATAAACAAACCCATTGCAACTGCCACCAGAATGCCATGAGAGCTGGTGTGGTGTGTGATGGTTAAAGTGTTGGATAAGGCTTTATAGCAGGCATAGGCAAACTCGGCCCTCCAGATGTTCTGGGAGTACAACTCCCACCATCCCTAGCTAACAGGACCAGTGGTCAGGGATGATGGGAGTTGTAGTCCCGAAACATCTGGAGGACTGAGTTTGCCTATGCCTGATTTATAGGACCCATAGGAACATGCTGTTAGCAAAGTCACTTAAATTGTTTTGGTGCTGTTTAAGAACGATGTCTAAGACACTGCAGCAGGAGCTAATTTATGGAAGAATGCTAGCAGGAGTCTTGTTCTCTTTTTCATTTTATAAGATATTCTTGCCAATCCCCGTCTGTACACAGCAGTGGAATTTCTTCAGAATTGTGAAGGAGAATGATGGCCTAAATAAGCATTGGTTGCTGAGCTACTGGACTCAACATCAAGAAGGAAGAGCATTTGTTTTGGGTGGTCCAGGTCAGTAAAAAGTTGGAGCAATGAGATGAAATGAAATGAAGCAGAGTAAAATGTAGGCAGAATATCTGAAGTTTCTTAGAATTAGCTCCAGGAAAGAAATGTTTGTTAAAAGTTTTGAAGACTGTCCATTCAATATTGTGACTGATATCTCCTTCCTGACTGATGTTAGACTGGCGCCTTTCTTGCTGAACTTCAGGCACATGGCAAAAACTCTTATTCCAGCAGGCATTTTAAGGTAATGTTTGGTTTGATGATGACTTTTTATTATTTTATTTGCTATAGGGTTTATTTTTATATACATTGCTTAGAAATGTAATTAAGCAATATATAAAGGTCTTAAGCAGGACATTTGATTCTTCTGCTTGCTTTGAGATGGAGGCCCATAAAGTGCTTTAGAGATGAACCCAGTGGGTGGTATAGCCAGGAACATATTACTTCATTTCATACCCATGTAACAAAACATATAGGTAGACAAAAATATAGGTAGACTGTTGAACCAACCACTTTACCTGTCGCTGTCTAAGAGGCAAAAGACATGCAGTTGTTATATCTGATGGGCTTGCTCATCCTCTTGTGTTTGTGGTTTTTATATATGGATTTAGAACGAGAGCCTGACTTATGCCAAAAACTCATGAAAGGTTACTGTTAACATGCCCCTCAAAGCTATGTTTTTGCCTGTCTGAAAGGCTTTATTGTAGCTAACAGCAATGCTTTCTTCTGGGGGTACTCACAGGTACTCAGTACCGGCACTGCCCCCCCGAAGAAGAGCGCTGGCTAACAGGATTGCTGAAAGGTGCTGTCCATGTCGAGGGGGAATTTTTTTAGCTCTTAATCAAGCAGGCAGGGGCCATGTTAGATCAACATCTTAGCTAGCCTAGCCATGCAATCCACCTGCTGTCCCTTTTCTTTGGCTATGTACCACACTGATTTCATGTTTAACTTCTTCATCCCAGAAGAGCCAGGACAGTGAGTGTTCCTAATGTTATGGGGGAGAAGGATAATACTACATGGAGGTGCTGGTTGCCACCAGCAACAGTTGACTTAGAGCCTGGTGCTGTGGGACAAGTAGGGACAAGGAGGAAATTTTATTCATTTCACATTTAAGGGTGCATCTATCAAATTTACACTTTCTGGAACAATGCACAAACTGAAAATTGAAATTCTCACTTCTCAGATTTTTGCAGGGCAGTTTTCTGCTCAAGTAATTTTACAGAAATGCATATATGAAGGCAAATGCAAAATACAGAAACTGCTTTGAGGTGTGTTTTTTCTACAATAAAGACATATAAATTTTATGAAACAATTTTTTATGAAACAAACAGATCTGTTAGTGAAAATAACATACAATATGCTTTATATTAGGGAAAACTGCTTTGCAAAAATGTGTATGTTCGGCAAAAGTACATACAAAAATATGTATATCAGGAGAAATTGCACTAAAACGTTGGTAAATTTCCACAAGGACTTTTTTTAAAAAAAGATTGTAAACTTACATGGGTATGTGGAGAATTGAACTTAAAATTGAAAAACGATAAGCCAAGAGAAACCAAAATGGACAGATTCAATCAAGAGAGTCGACAGCTAAAAACAGGACAAAGTAAATACTTTCCACATTAAATGCGGGAGGGGGGAATCATAGCTCAGTGGTAGAGCACATACTTTCAGTGCAACAGATTTCAGGTGCAATCCCTGGTATTTCCAGTTAAAAGGATCAATGAAATGCCTCAGCCCAAGGCCCTAGAGAACTAATGCCAGTCAGAAAAAGCATAACTGGGCTAAACGGATAGTCTTGCCTGATATAAGGTAAATATTCCGTATTTCAATAGTAACAAATAACCACTAAGGCCGAAATCCTGAACACACTTTTAGAATATGGAAACGAAAGAAGAGCCCTGCCAGATCAAACCAAAGGCCCATCTAGCCCAGCAGTCTGTTCATACAATAGCCAGCCGATGCCAATGAAAAACCCACAAGCAGGACCCAAGCACAACAAACAGCACTCTCCTGTTTGTCTTCTTCCACCACAACCAATATTCAGAGCCACGCTGCTTAAGGAAGTCTCACTGTGCATAGTGAGCTTACTCCTGAGTAGAGATGTATAAGTTTGCTCTGTAAGGGGTATTTTACAGGGAGAGGTTGTGGTTGTGAAGGATAAAATGTCTTCCATCGGTGAAGTATCTGCAATGCAAAGCAGCCTTCCACGAGTAGGTAAAATCTGGCATACTTGATGTAATGAAGTGGGAACATGATCAGCCAGAAAAGACAAAGAAAGGGGGAAGGGAGAGTCAACTTGAAGATGAACTAAGGAAGCTGGCAAGTCTCTTTCATCTCATAGTCCGAGGGTTTGCTAAACCCATTAACATACTTGCATGAACCCCTCCCTAGCAACTAAGCAGAGAAGAGACAATTTGGTTCACTTCTGCTGAGGCAATGTGGCGGACAGGAGCAATGGGATTTGGTCTGACCTAGCAATTTTGTAGGTCACCATGCAGTCCATGGAATGTTTTGCGTTGCAGGGAAAGAAAGAGGCAGGTGTTTTTTTGTTTTGTTTTTTTGAAAAAGAAAGATTTCTTTCTTCTTTGAGGTGGGCTGAGGGGACTTAAAACACTATGGAGATTTCCTGACATGCTCATTGAGGTGCCTCCCATAGCTCTAACTGCGGTAACCAGTGCATAGGTTGGTTGGTGGGAGATTTGTCCCCACCACCACCCCACATGATTTCTGGGGGATTCCTGACAGAAGTCATCAAGGCTGCCTTTTATCAAAGCTGTACACTTTAGTAAGTCTGTTATTGCTCACACACAATGTACTTCATGCCGGATTAATCCAACTATGATTCACACTCAGGATGTGAGCAGAAGGAGGGGAAGACAAGTTGAAAAGATTAGGAAAGTTAAACAACCTCACATCTTGAAAATGGAATTTATGTTTTAAAATATAAACTTTAGAAGCAAAGAAACATTGAGCCTGCATCGTTCAAATTTCAAGTTTATTAAGCTGCAAAAAAAGGGAGGAGCACTGATCATAGCAACAAAGACAAACAGAAGCAAATAAATACATTACGAAGTCATTGAACATGGTAGACAAGGGCCAGTTAAAATGGCCATTCTTAACTGTGGTGGACTGTCTTTCTTTCTTTCTTTCCAGATTGTATTTTACAGAGAGGCCAAGTTATCTGAATAGTTTGCTACAAGCACAAATTGTAACTTACCATGCCTGCCACACAACACACTTTTGGAAGCCGCTTTCAGATGTTCTAGTGAATGTACATGGAAGAAAGAGATCCTGACCCTAACTTACGTTCATGGTTATAATACTTGCAGAGATTCCCCATAGTCACAACTACGCACGCAGAAGATTCTCTCTGCTCATGGTTTTCACTTTTGAGGACAAAGTTGCTCAACTCTGCAGCACCTTGCAAGCCATGTTGTGAATCTAGTTGAGGTGTTCAATGCAGTGTCTTCCCATACTCTGTGGGACTGATTTCAGTTTATGAGGCTCGGTGCTGCAGACAAGATTCTTGCAATGATGCATGCCAGTTGGGAAGGGTTGATCAGATGGGTCCAGGCTGTGGTGAATGTTTCTTTATGTGACAGAGTGGTGCCTTCTTCCATTAAACACTTGTGAAGAAGCCCACTCTAGATCCTATGGTTTGTAACAACTACCACCTGGTTGCAAATACCAGGTGGTAGAGAAGGATATATTCCTGGAGGATGTATACAGTATTACCTGGGGTCAGGTGTGGTTTGGGGGCTGAATCATGACCCATATCAAGAGTGATATAGAGAGGGTGTGACTCTGCTTCAGTCTCTTGGCAGCCCTTGATACCATTGACCATGGTATCCTCTTGGATTGGCTTTGTGGGATGTGTATTGGTGGTTCTGATCCTACCTACAAGGTCATGTCTAGAGTGTAGCATTGGGAAACTGTGTTTCAGCTCCATGGTCCTTGCACTGTGGTGTGCCACAGGGTACCATCTTGTCCCCAGTGCTGTTTAACATTTTCATCAAGCCAATAGGCGCAGTTATTCAGAATTTTGGGGCAAAGTGTGATCAATGTGCTGATGACACACAACTCTACTTCCCATCAGGCACAGCCAACATGGCCAATGGTCAGGTATGATAGAACATCTATGATCTAAAAGCACATAATGCAGCCATTTTGCTGAAGCTAAACAGTTGTCTGTGTGGTCAGTGCCTGGATGGAAGTCTGCTTGGGAAAGCTATATATTAGGGATGGGGAGCCTGTAGCCCTTCGGATGGCAGGCTGCTGAGCTCTACATCCAAGAACACAATGCTCACTTTCTCAACTGAACCAGAAATGTTCCTTGTGGAGGAAGACTCTGTGCCACCTACTTTTTCTGCAGCAGGTAGAGTTTTTTCTGATAGATCTTCTGTCCAGAAAGATTTCAAACCTGAGATTAGAGAGTGTTCAGGATGGATGAGTTGTTAATGCTTGCAGTTGTGTCAACCTCCCAGCACCTTCAAGCTGCCTAAAGGTAAAGGTAAAGGGACCCCTGACCATTAGGTCCAGTCGTGACCGACTCTGGGGTTGCGGCGCTCATCTCGCTTTACTGGCCAAGGGAGCCGGCGTACAGCTTCCGGGTCATGTGGCCAGCATGACTAAGCCGCTTCTGGCAAACCAGAGCAGCGCACAGAAACGCCGTTTACCTTCCCGCCGGAGCGGTATCTATTTATCTACTTGCACTTTGATGTGCTTTCAAACTGCTAGGTTGGCAGGAGCAGGGACCGAGCAACGGGAGCTCACCCTGTTGCGGGGATTCGAACCACTGACATTCTGATCGGCAAGTCCTAGGCTCTGTGGTTTAACCCACAGCGCCACCCGCGTCCCTTCGAGCTGCCTACAGGCTTATTAAAACATTTCCAATTGGGTGAAAAGGTTTAAAAACCATGTGTAAGAAATTGTTGTTGTTTAGTCGTTTAGTCATGTCCGACTCTTCATGACCCCATGGACCAGAGCACGCCAGGCACTCCTGTCTTCCACTGCCTCCCGCAGTTTGGTCAGACTTTAAATCTTTACATTTTTTTGTACTATTTTAAACACTGCTTTAGTTGTTCCTACGTAAGTCTGTTCTGCTTTCTTCAATAAAATACCATGTTGTTTGATTTTTACACCAAGGCAGATCAGTCAGGATCAATTCACCAATGGAGGATTTGAAAACCCAACAAGACACTTTTGCAATGTGTAAGTAAACTCCCACAGTTTCATTTACACAGCCCCCCTCAGTCTTTATCTTCTCTAATTTCTTGTTTAATTTTCTCTTGCTTTTATGTCAAAAGATGTCTAATTCCTGAATCCCTTCTCTAAAACTCTTTTCTAATCTTTTCACTGACCAAACAAGGTTTTGTTTGTTTGTTTAATTCCGGAGAGAAACTATCCCATTTCCTATGGATTATCAAACGAACAAATAGCCTTATAACAAAAGTAAACAAAGTGAAACCAGCTTCTAAAGTCTTTAAGCTAAGGGCTTCTTATTCACTTCATTCTGAAAGTGATCCTTGTCTCTCTTATAGCAGTGGCAGTGACTTCTGATCACTTCTAATGCAGGCTGTCTCCCTCAGATTAGCTGGTCTTCATAATGAAATAATAAAAGCTCTCCTTAATCATCTCACCACCAACATGTTCTGGAGACCCCCAACACGCCAACAATACATTTTTTAAAAAAGGCTTAAAAATGTATTCACCGGTAGACATTATATACACATTACCCTACAGTTGTTATTCTCTGTCCAACTCTCACCCAGATTTTATTTTCATTTGGGTTATTGGCTGCCCAAACTCAATATTTGCTTTTCAATAGTTTAAAAATCTAACATTTTGACAATATGAAATTCACGATTTGGGCCTTAAACAAAGAAACCAACCCACAGTGCTGAGAAAACTGCAGACCCTTTTTTTTTTTTTTAGTGGTAAATCAATACCGTACATTTCTACCTCTGAACTTCTGCCAGCTGGAAGCATGTAATTATTTGAGTTCCATTGTTAGAGATAAAAACAAATCACAAAATTCAGATCAGAATCTGACTTTGTCATAGTTTATGACTATTTGGATTTGGGGTTCTGATTTGGGGTGCAGTCTCGTTCCCTCCCCACTTCAACTATCCTGTTTATTTGCTCATTCAGAATTAGATGGCCTGGGAGGGTGAATAAATTCACCATAGCAGGATGTATGAGAAATCTCACTGGCACAACAGCCTGAATGAGCAAATTTAAAGGAGCCCGTTTCCCACTGAGGATCTTATCGAAACACCACTGTTCAATTTCTTTTCAGCACCATCTTTCATCTGGAGTGCTCCTGTGCCCCCCACCTTCAGCAACACAATATCAAACAGCTGGAGTTTCGGCAGCTCTGAGGATGCAGAGTTTTGAAGTAACTGGGGAAGCAGAGAGAAGCCATCCATTTTTGAGCAGTGAGTTGAAAATCTTAAAACTGTTTTTGTTAATCAGTCACTGATGTTAAATAGATGTTAACACTGTGGAAAAAAAGGAAGCCTTTGTTAAAGATTTAATCGACCGACCCTTTTAAAGGTGTACGGACAAAGCATAAATTAAAATCACAGAATATACAAGCCAGGGAAAATAATGATTATAAAATATGGTAATCCTGCATGCGAATCTAAACAAAATTAAAGGAACACAAAAGAAGAAACGTTATAGGCCTTCCAACATACCAAAATTCCCCAAGCTCAAAATCTGAGACGATCTGATTCGTTTTGATGAAAGGTAATTTTGAAATATAACTACTTCATTTCTCATCGGTATAGCAGAAATTATGCTTCATTCCCATTGTTAGACATTATAAGTGTTAGCAGTGATAGAAACAATAAGCTTTTATCTATATGTGGACAGGATGTGAAGATTTCCTGGTCCCACTTTGTTTTACATATGATGTCATATGCTTCAGACACACTCTTGCCTTCCAAGGCCGTGTCTGTACTATTGTAGTTTCAGATGCAAACCACATGCTCAGAAGTCAGTGTTAAAATGCTTGCATGCAAGTTTAAACCTCCAAATAACAAAGCTTAGATGGTCAGAATGGCATTTAAGAACATAAACTTTTATGGAGAACTCATCCTGTTGTTAACTCATCCTGTTGCTGACATATGGAAGTGTTTACCTCCAAAATACCACAAAGAACATCACAGTATAACACACCTCTCAAGGGTGCTGTAGTAGTAAATTTCTTGCATCAGCGTGGGGTTGGACTTGATGACCTTTGAATCTCTTTCCAGCTGTTAGATTCTATGACCCAGTGACTTCTTCTGTGCCTTGAATAGCTGCATGGTAGAGAGAGGTTTGCCAGGTGTTGCTTTCCCCATCATTTCAAAGTTATGGTGGGTGATGCTTCACCTATTGAATTTATTTCTACCATGCATCTAGCAAAGGCATGGGAATAGCCTTCCAAGCCAGAAGCTGGAAATTATTATGGGGATAAGCTCCACCAAGGAGCTTACAGGGCAAGTGTCAACAATGAAAAATCCAGAATTCAGAAGTTGCTGATATTGGACATTCTCTAGTATCTTAACAATTTGTTTTGAATGCAGAAAAATCATTGCCCTTCACCCACTTAAAGAAACAACACATTACAACAGACGGGGGGGGGGGGGACACAATATTGAGCACATTTCCAAGAATCCACCACGAAGATTGTACATACTTGTCAGACACCCTGGCTGATTCACTTGTAGCTTACCTCTTTACTTTTGTTGTTAATCCTAGTTAATTCCCACTCCCACAGTAGGATTGAACCCTGGGAAGCTATACTGTACCAGAAAGGCAAGAAAAATCAGAGACTAGTAGAGACAACATTCTAGGTGTGAATATCTGCCCTGGGCTATTAAACTGATTGGCCTTCTAGGAGGCCATTGGCATGGCTCTCTAACATGAAATAACTTTGAACGGCGGGTGAGAGGGTTACAAATTTTGGCATTACCTAGAACTCATTCCACACTTGGGTGTGTTCATATAGTTTTGGTTGTTTTTTTTAAAAAAAGCAGGAGATTTTCTGGAATAATCTCAAGGAAGGTGTCTGTGTACAAGAGACTTCACCCACCCCATGGATTTGAAGCACATTAAGTGCACCCTTGAAGCACACAGCTTCCCTCAAAAGAATCCTATGAACTATAGCTTGTTAAGGGTGCTGGGAACTGTAAACTCTGTGAGGGGTAAACTATGACTTCCAGGATTTTTTGGGGGGAAGTCATGTGCTTTAAATGTATGGTGTGGATGTGAACAGTGTTCTAATAGATGTTCAGTGTAGACCAGTGTGGGGAACCTGTGGCTGTCCAGCTGTTGCTGTATTATAACTCACATCATCACTGACCTTTAGCCACACTGGCTGAGATTGATGAGAGTTATAGTTCAATAACCTCTGGAGGGCCACTGGTTCCCCACCACTGCTGTAGACCAACCAAGATTTATCGGACTTGATCTTAGAAGCCTGCCAAACTCTTGTGGGCTTACAATTCCGAACATATGTTGTTTCACAGAGCAGGGATCCATGTGCTACCTACCATGAGAGGATTGCAAAAAGCTAGCCAGCAGTGCAAAAGGAGTTTACGTGAATCTACTTTCAAGAATGGCCACATGTGAAACCCCACTAGGTAGTTTAATGAGGTTTTTCTATTCTAAGCAAATCACTTAAACACAACAGAAACTCTGAAGAAACCATAGGAATGTACTTTAGGCCAGATTAGATTGTTCATCTGGTGCAGCATTGTCCCATTTGAGAAATTCAACACAAATAAGGTGGCAAATTTTGAGTCCATTCACGCAAATAGAAACTAATACCAACATAAAAAGAGACTTTCTCTGAATGTGAATACTGTACACACATTCTTATGTTTGTGAACAGTACAGGGAAGGAGGAATCTCTAACATGGTTCATCTTTATTCCCACCAATACAGTCTGTTTTTGTGTGTGTACTGAGGTGTTTCATATTTATATATCTTTAAAAAGTGTTGCCTAAACTACCTTATTTAAAATAATCACCACTGCCATCAAAAAGAGCTTCCACTCCAGTAAGGGAACAAAAATGTCGTTTTATCACCTTCCATAGAAAACATTAAAGCAGAAAAAAAACCTGCTTCAGGTCTTATTATTTGTTTTCCCTGGATCTTTTTCAAAGTTTTGATTCCTAGGTAATGCAACTTAATGTGCACACAACTCATGCCTTTTTTTGCAATGTTCTAGTGGTGTTATGTAGAAAAACATCTCTGTCTCCCATCCTAGAGAATCAAAGGCATGAAGCAGCTTTGCAAGCTGAATCAGTATCAGTCAGCACATGGAACTCATATTAATAAGGGAAGGTAAATAGACTACAAGCTTGTTCATTAAAGAAAGTTCAGATTATAATCCCTCACCCTAAACAGTTAGATTAGGAGTGTGGGCTCATCCAAACTTCCACTTGTCCTGTGCCTAAAAAGTACAGGTCCAAGCAGTTTCCCCTTTGCCCTGTGCCACTTTCTGCTGGAAAACCCACCTTTTAGCAATAAATTGGAATGAATGACAATTCATGGGAAACCCTATTGAAGTTTGTTCTGATACAGTGCTAAAAATTGGGTTTCCTGGTGGGAAAGTGCAGAGCAAACAGAGGTGTGGCTAAGTCCTGAGTCATCATCATCATTATAATTTATTATTTATACCCTTTCCATTTGGCTGGGTTTCCCCAGCCACTCTGGGCGTCTCCCAACAGAATATTAAAAATAGAATCAAACATTAAAAACTTCCATAAACAGCGCTGCCTTCAGATGTTTTCTAAAAGTCAGGCAGTTGTAAATTTTATTGACATCTGATGGGAGGGTGTTCCACAGGGCAGGTGCCACTACCGAGAAGGCCCTCTGCCTGGTTCCCTGTAACCTCACTTCTCGCAGTGAGGGAATCGTCAGAAGGCCCCCGGCGCTGGACCTCAGTGTCCGGGCTGGATGATGGGGGTGGAAACGCTTCTTCAGGTATACTGGGCCAAGATCTAGCCTGTCTCTCGCTTAAAATAAGCTGTGAGCCACATTTATTTGAACATGAATTCCCCAAACCCTGTGATCCAAATGCTGCTTTCAAATAGGAATTCGATGGGGATCATGTGGTCAGGGAGATATTGCGTTCAGACAAATACACCATCTCCGGGTTCAAAACCACTCTTATTTATATCAATTATTGGGCATGTTATTTTGTTCTAAAATGGAGTCAACTTACTCCATGTTTTACTTTAAAATCTCTTTGACAACTAGTGGGATAACACAGCTCTTATCCTTGCTTTGTGATTGACTCTACTCATGGCCAGGTCACGGACCAAGCTATACTTGGAAGTCCTGAGACTACTTAGACTTTGGTCGTAGACCAAGTGAGTTACATACTTAACCAGATGTCACCTGTTGAGGTCTGAAACAGTTTCAGACTGTTTCTAATTGCAAGATTTTATTTTTAATTTTTTTGTAGCCAGGTCTCATGATCTGAAGACAAAAGTGTGTAAGAATGCAAGAAGAGCTCTATTGGATCAGATCAAAGTGTTGGGGCAAAAACTTCAAATTTCACACATAGGCGCATGGGTCTGAACTGGCGGTGACAGACGAAACCTTGGAGTCTTAGCTCAATGAAGATGCTGACCCAGTTTGCAGCAGCTATGAAGAAGACAAATGCCATGCTAGGGTACATTAGGAAAGGGATTGAAAGTAAAAGTGGCAATATCATAATACCTTCACACAAATCTATGGTATGACTGCACTTGGAATATTGTATATTCTTCTAGTTGTCCCACCTCAAAAGGGATATTGTAGAGATGGAAAAGTTTCAGAAAAGAGCAACCAATGATCAAAGGGTTGGAGCAACCTCCCAATGAGGAGAGGTTACAATTTTAGGAGCTTTTTATTTGAAAGAAAAGGTGAGTAAATGGGGCCAGGATGGTGGTGTATACAATTATACATTGTGTGCAGAAAGTAGACAGAGAGATGTTCTCTCTTTCTCATAATTCTAGAACTTGGGGACATCCAATGAAGCTGAATATTGGAAGATTCAGAATAGAAAAAAGGAAATACTTCTTCATACAGCGCATTGGTAAACAATGGAATTTGCTCCCACAAGAGATGGTGATATCCACCAACTAGGATGGCTTAAAAAGAGGATAAGACAAATTCATGAAGCATACAGCCAGGATGGCTATGTTCAGCTTCTGTTCAGAGCAATATGCCTCTGAATACCAGTTGTTGGGAATTGTAAGTGTGGAGAGTGTTGTACACCCAGGTCCTGCTTGTGGGCTTTCTGGTAGGTGACTATGAGAACAAGTTGTTGGCCTAGATGGGCCTTTGGCCTGATCCAACAGGCTTCTTATGCCTAATAGCCATTGATAGACTAACCTCCATGAATTTGTCCAATATCCTTTTAAAGTCATTCTAAACCAATGGCCATCGCCATCATGACTATGAATTCCATAGGTCCAGGATGAGTTGCCATATCAGATGGAGAAATCTGATTAAGAAATGCTTTCTTTTGTCACTTCTGAATCTACTACCAATCCATTTCACTGGGTGACCCTGAGAGTGCTTCTGGACAGTTGCTGTTTTCCAGTGGGATTCAATCACATACCTCCAAGGGCAGCTTGGGCAATTAAAGAGCATTTGGTGCTCTTGCATAACAATCCTTCCCCCTGCCATTGCATATTTTGCAAGAAGAAAAATTATGGGGAAACACACTGGAAAGTGTGGGATGACAGTTGCTTGACAGTGCTGTATAACCCTCCCAGAGACACATCAGAATGAATGGAATAGACAGCACTGTCTAACCACCCTGTGAACTTTGTGCAAACAAATCAGGATGAATGCATAATAAGTGGGTCCTGTGGAAGTGGTCTGAGTTCTTATGGGAGAAGAAGAAATTCTCTCTATCAACCCTTTACAACCCAGCTAGATGGGTGGGGTATAAATAATACAAATATTATTATTACTTCTAACCCTCCATCATGTTTTCACCTTAGCTGGCCTTCCTCTTGCATTATGGCCCTGCGAGCAAATCAGTGAATGCTAGAAAGTTTGAATATACAGTCATACATCAACCTTCAGGTTGAACGTTTTCAGGTTGCGTCCTGCGGCGACCCAGAAGTACCGGAAAGGGTTACTTCCGGGTTTCGCCGCTCGCGCATGCGCAGATGTGCAAAATGAAATCACGTGAATGTGCAGAAGTGGCGAATCGTGACACGCGCATGCACAGACACAGGTTGCGTTCCTTTCAGGTTGCAAACGGGCCTCTGGAACAGATCCCGTTCGCAATCAGAGGTACCACTGTAATCTAACCTTTGCGTAAACTTTGTGCAAGCAAAACTGGTCGACCGCTCACTCAGTGAACAGGTCCTTTGGACCTGCCTACACTATCGAATTCCCTGTGCAACCTGTCCCCTCTTGTTGGCGGGCTGCACCCTCCCTGTTCCTGTCCATAGCTTGTAATATGCCATAAGCACGTTGTTTAAATTTATAAACAAATAACTTAAGATGCCCTGGGGAAAGACGCGATGGCTCTCAGTTCTACAATGTCGCATACGCAATGCACACCATTCAACAAACTTTCTTATGTGCAATCGAGGGAAGCGATCCAAGGGGGCTTCTGTTAGCGGTGCTAACTTTCCAGGAGAAGGGGAGGTAACTTGTTTAGTAGGAGCCGCATCTAGGCAACCTCGTGGGTCTCTCGGCCCCCCCAACAGCGCGGCAGATTGTTCCGAGTGATCTGCCCTCTCTCCACATCCCTGCCTAAACAGCCTGCTGTGATCAGTCTAGTGTGCTCTAAAAAATGAGCCTCCGCTATAGTTAAAGACGCTGCTCCTGATTCCCCCGCTCGCCTCGTTACACCCCCTCCCAGCCCAGCACTGATGAATAGCAATCGGGAGCTTTGACGGAGGACTGCCACATACCAACTGCAGAAAGCAAAGGGGTGCTATGGAGGGAGAGGGAGGGAGGGAGGGAGGGAGAGACCCTCCTCCTTTCTTTGCAAAACTTTTCAGCCCAACTTTCCCAGCTTCCGCTTCTCTCGGATTGGCGAGGCCGTGACGGGGGTCGGGGGGGTGGTGTCGGTTTTCCTATGCGATCCCCTGAAACCTCGCCTTCCCTTCTTTAAACCTCAGGTGCAAGAGGGCGATCTGCTCTCATCCCGCTCCGGACTTCTTCTGGGGGGAGAGAAGGTGATTTTTTTTGAGTATACTTTCCTTTTTCTTTCCCCCCTGGCAGTTCCATTTCCCCCTTTCCCCTTCTGCGGCTCCTCCCTTTTCCCCTCCTCCTCCGCCAGGGGAGGCGGGGGCAGGACTGGGAGGCTTCGGAGCCGGGTTAGCAAAAAGAAGGGAATTGTTTGAGAGTTCAGTCATCCAAAAAACCTTCTTCCATATGGAGGCTCCGGCTGCCTCGATCCCAGTGGCTTTCTCGGCTCTCTGCAGTTTCTTCTTCCTCTTCCGCTCAGCTTTTTAGGGAAGCTGCGGACTCTTGCCTGCTCCCAAGTACAACAGCCTCCCTTTCTCCCTTAAACCACCTCCATCCAGATTCTCAACATCAGCTTTATTTGGGTGAGTGCCTAGTTGAACTGCCCGGGCTGGGAGCTCCCCAGTCTTGCGGTTTGGGGTTCTTTGTTGCTGTTTCTTTCCTTATCTTTAAAAACTCCCTTCTTTTCCTTTTTTCCTTTTCTTTTTCGGTAACCGCTCTCCCTTCAGCATCATCAGAGATTTTGGCTGAGGGAAGCAGCAGCAGCAGCAGCAACAACAACAAAACAACCCCAAAGTTTGATTTTAAACAAAATCAAACAAAACCGAGGAGCAAAATAAAGTCATAGGCTTCCTCCTGTAACAGTAATTTGTGGTGTTGGGAATTTGGGAGGACAGAACATGGTTGTTTGGTTTTTTTCCTTTTTTGAGGGGAGATGTAGGATGAGTTTGAGAGTTTATAAGAAGTTAAGATTTTCCCATGGTTCTTTTAACTTTCTCTGGTTTGTGCAGGTTTGTTTTTCACTGGGCAGGTGAGATTTGCAGCCTGGCTGTTTCACTTTTTTGCCATCATCTTGGCAGTAATGGAGGACCTGGCAATTGCTCTGTACAATTCAGCTCCAGCTCTTGCCAAAAGTCCACCAGAGAGTCAATGTGTTTGTTTGGTTTTTTTTTTAAAAAAGGAAAGAAATGGGGGAGAAATAAACTTTATCATCTTAGTTCAGGCTTGTAAGGCAATCTAGGAAATGCCTTGTAGCAAGCCTGCATCAGTAGGGTAGATTTATTTAAAAGTTTTTTAGAAACTTGAAAAGATGGGGGGGGAGCATGTAAATGTTGCAGCATCTTTTGCTTGTGACAATGCAGGCTGCTGCAACATAGAGAATGCATGAATGAGTTTGCTCAGAGTAAACAAGTTTGTCTGTTGTTGTCTGCATTTGCCTGTTCAACTGCTTATTTTTGTAAACTTTTTGTTTCCATCTTTAAATGAAAAAGAAATTGGCGGTAGTAGGTAGAAAAGTATTTTAGAGGATTTTATATCTTACATGCCTTGTTTTGGTTGTAAGATTTTGTCAGAGACTTGTGATTGAGAGGTAAAAGTTATTTGCAGGAACTTCCCAGTTCAGCTTTTCAAAAGGATATTTAACACTTGCTAATAAAGTGGGGAGAATCCTCAAGTAGCAAAACTTATGTAAACACCTTGGGCATAATCCAGCTGCCGTTAAGCCCTTTTAAGATTTAGGGATTTCATTGGTAGAGAGTTCTGCACCTGCTTAATTCTCCAGTTGGTTTCAATAGGTCAAAAAGGTGCTTACTGTTGGCTGGGTTGTAACCTTGGTGTTCTTGAGAAATATTTCCAAGAGCCCTCATTTCTGAAATACTTCAGTTAATTAAAAACTCTTACTAAGATTTTAGTTTTTTAAAAACTGGATGTCCATATATTGTAATTGTATATAGCAAAACTATATTGATATTGTGCTTACGTTAAAATTGTAAAAGTTCTAGGTAAACCGGGATTTTCCTGAGAATTATGGTATGACAAATCTAATTTTGAAAAACTTCCTTGTGTTTTTTTATGATCCCATCCCCATTACTTCAAAACTACAAACCTGCAGCTCATCCTATATGTATGTAAAACTCCCTATGAGTTTTTGGAAATTAAATATATATATTATAGTTTGTTTAAGCGAAGGAAAAATAAGATAATATTTATGTGAAAGATGCATAGGTGGAAGCCAAGAGTTGTTCACCACTCTCTGTTTAGCTCCAGGCTTCCCAACCACTTTCATAATGAAACCTGTGAAAGATGGTTATGTCCAGGCACAATGTCCTTGCTTGTAGCTAAAGAGTAAAGTTTAAATTGCATGTGGCTGTTTCTAACAAGGATTCAGATATTATGACAGCTATCTAGGAGATTTGTGTCTATTTAGGTGTGGATTTACCTCACTGTGGGTTGTGTAATGGAACTGAACTGTTCTATATCAATGCACCACATGTTTTGTTGGGGTCATTGTTTTAATAATCAAATGTTTCCCCAGCTATTTTTATTGATGTCTGTGTCTGTGTCTTTGTTGATAACTGATTTTTAGAACATCACTGGCTTAGTCTGAAAGAATGAGAGTCACAAAACAGAGAGAGTTTTTATTGGTCCTGCATCTGTTGTTGAACTGGTCCATACTTGCTGAATAAACCTCAGAGGCTCAACCCCTTTTAACGTAGAGTTGACCCATAAAGAATACCACCCTAACTACTTGTAACCAATGACGGATATTTATATATATGTCTTCCCTTTCATCCTAATCCCCTCTCTCACACACAAAAAATATCCTGTTAATAATAAACCTTCCCAGACCCTTTCTATAATATCTTCTGCAAAGTTTGCCACTTAGAAATGTAGATTCTGCTCCTATTAATTCTCCGCTAGCTGCGGAGTGCAGGTTCCAGCTTTTACTATTTGCATTTAAGTCTTCAGTTTGTAGTTTGTTTCCAGTCCAGCGATTCCACTGCAGTGACTAATGAAGGTCCACAATGTGAGAATGTGGCAGTTTCAAACAGACCCTAGCTCTTTCTTCCAGAGATTGTATAGGGAAGGCATAGACAGTTGGGAGTTTGAGGTAGGAGTGGTATACATTCCTGCGTACAAAGCACAAGATCTGGAAAGTCTATTCCTTGCTCAAGCTGACTTCTATGATTCTTTTCTAACCCACAAACCTGTGATAACATATATCTAACTCATGAATGCAAATCATTAGAGCATTCATCACAACTTGCAATAATAAATAACTGCAGCCACAATCATGTGAAAGAGAAGTTGTTAAACCAGTCGCTTCTGTTGGTAAAGAAAGGTTAGTAGTATTGAGATGCTGAAAATTTAGCTACAGCGAAAGAGTCAGTTTTCTGATTGATTTACACCCATCTTTAATTCCTAGAAAGGAGGAGTAACCAAAACACTTTCTTTATATAGGCTGGCAAAGGAAACAAGCACCACCCATATATATATTTAAAACACTCTCTACCTTTATAGCTTAAGGGCTGGTTTGTGGTGAGTAGCTTAAGGCCATGCCTATAATAGCCATATGGATAGGCAAGACACAAGAACTACTGTTGATATAGGGAGGTAGACTTGGGGAAGCTTATTATCTTGGCCTGTTTTGGCTCCCAAAGGTGATGAGAGACTTGTGCCATTGACTTCAGTAGGAGTCATAGTAAGTTGGTATGAATCTGGAAGTCTCCCTGTTAGGGAGGGTGTTGGTGAGTTCAGCTTGTGAACTTTTTAATGATTGGTTCTTCATACTGAATAGCTTTCCTTGATATTCATTTTACAGGCTAATCTGATCTTGGAGGATTGCTTTATCAATGGTGGTAAATTGAACTTTGCAGTGTTGCAGAATGGAACTTTCTAAACAAAAACAATTAAGCACATTAAAAGTTCAATGCATAATAATCCTATCTTAGCAACAGGTGTTGGCTGTTTCTGATGAAAAGCTCTGAGACTCCTTAACTTATCTACACTTTCAAGGGGTCAGACAAAAATCCAGTATTCAGTACATTCATAGTATAAATACAAATACATGTTTAATGTTAGGTCTGAATGAGGTCACTGTGACAGACATTGCTGAATATGTTCTAGCTGTGATCTTGGTATGGGTGTTGGCTTTGGTCACGTTACCTTTTGACGATAGTATGGTGTATGGGTGGGGAGCTTGTAGCCCAACAGATGTTGTTGGCCTACAGCTCACATCATCTCTGACCATTGGCCATGCTAACTGAGGCTGATGGGAGTTGAAGTCAAGCAACATCTGGAGGGCCACTGGTTCCCCACCATGAACTTTTTAGTCGTGGTGCCTAAGTTGGAACTTCCTGCTTATGACATTTCATCTTATGACATTTCATCTTATTTCAAAGAGCTTTAGTCTGAACTTTTCCAGTTGAAAAACTGATGATGATGCCTGTGTATATTTTGATAGATTTTACTTATTGTTTGATTTCTTAATGTTGAAAACCAGTTTTGCTGCAGATTGGTGCAGAACTTTAATGATAACTTTTAGCTCATTGAGCTTCCATCTACAAACACCAAAATTCCCAAAGTTGATAGCATTCATATGACCATATACTGTGTTAATGTGTTATTGCAAGTGATGATTCAGTAAACTGGGGAAATTTCGTGAAGCAAATAAAGCTTCATCTTGCTTAATAATTTTGTATTCTGTGAAAGGAACAGATCTTCATGTTGCCTTGCATCTTTCTGCAAAGAGTAGTCTGGCAATAGTTTGTTTCTGCAGATTTTACTGAGTTATGTTTTAAGGTGTATAGAGTTAACATTTTAAAAACTACAGCTTACAATGATATTAGGAGTTTATTTTCTATCACAGCATCACATTGCAGAGGTCCAGTTCCATCATAACAGTGGAACCATGGTTAAGCATTCAAGAGTAGGCCACAAAACCATGCAGACCTTCCTGCTGTAATGCAGTTATTCCCAATCTTGGTTAAAATTAACATAGTCTGCTTGTAAATTAATGTTGAGAACCCATTTTTAGTCCCCTTCTGCAATGCCAGTCAGATGGAGAAGACAGATATGGTTAGATTATTTGCATACATTCCCTAGTGACATTGGAATGTACTATGGTTACTGTGCAGTGTGTGTGAAGAGAGCTGTCTTTAGTGCAGGGATGAAGTGCCTGTGATTCTGCAGATGATACTGGACTACAATTCCCATTATCCCTAACCATTGGCCAGACCAAAAACTAATCTAATCCAGCATTTTGTTCTCTGTGACCAACCAGATGTCTATGGCAAGCCAACAAGGTCATGAGTGCAACAGCACGCTACCATATGCTTTTATACTATAACTATCATCCCTTCTGACCACTGGCCATGTGGGCTGCAGCTGATGGGAACTGTAGTCTAACACCTGTAGCAGGCTACCCCTGTGTTATGTATGGTCATGCTACATGCATGATGATTGGGCTCACATGATCCCCTCTTCTCCTCTGATGCAATTCTGAGGGGAAGATTGGAAGTACCTGTTTCTTCAAAACTTACCAGAATTCCTTGTTAATGTCTGAACTTTGGGATCTCTGGTTATTTTGAACTATGGTTAGTAAACTAGCCAGGATCCTAAACAACAGTTTAATCCTGGCTTGTTTGAACTAAGTAGAGTTGCACAAGTGTGAACATAATGGGGATCTCTTTGTTTGTTTAAAAGTAATTCCCATGTGGAGAGGAGGAAAGGGAATGAATAGTGTGTGAGCCTTAGGTTCATGGGCAACGATCGAAAGAGAGATGGTGCCATTGTAGGTGTTCTGGGAAGGTGTCCTTGTGCTTTGTGGGTTGGCAGCATGTCAGCTCTGTCGTGTACTTTGACAAATGGAGATTCAAACTATTAATGCCTGAGTTTGTATATAGTCTTCTCAGAGGACTCAGTTTTCATGTAGGAAACCACTTGTTTGAAACAAGCCAAAATGTATCACTTCAAAGAGAAGACTTGCTTTCATGTCTTCTTTCAGATGTGGTACATTATGGTGTGCGGGGTGTGATTTTCACAAGTGTGGGTATAAAACAAGTGACTTCCCACCTGAAAACTTGAGATTGTACTAAAGCGTGAGAGGATTATGCATAGCTGAATTGGCCCTGAAGATGGTCAGCTGATGATCTTGAGCAGGTAGGCAACTGACCTAGACTTTTAGCCAATAGCTGTACAGAGAGACTGTTGTAATCTTCAATCACGCCCTTCCCCCTACCCCAGATGACTGACTCCTACATCTTCTCTCTGTTAAACCATTCCTTCAAATTCCCCACTCCAAAAAGCAAAGTTGGCTTTATCTTTAGAGAAACTTTTGGATGCCAACATTTGAGGGTGGGAGCAGGAAAGGGCAATGACATCAAATCTATTAGTCAATTTTTAGCACAGTTGCCAAAGAAAATGTTTTTTAACATACTTGGGGGGGGGGAATTGTGTGAAGGATCCAACTGTAGATGAAATAAATGTAGGCCATTCATTTACAGAGTAATCAGAGTGGGAATATTCTGGCAGAATTATGCAACAAAGATTATTTCCAATTGCCACTAAGTTGGAAGCCTCTGGGTTATTAATAATTATTGTACATTTATGCAGTCTTTCTGTCTACCCCAAAAGGAATAATGCATAGATCTAACTCTCTCCACAATAAAACACTTGGAACTGGTCTATGTGTTAACTTGCACCACAGACCAGTAGACCTGTGGCAAATTGTCCATACAGCCCAACTGTATTGTGAAGTCAGACTCATTGTTTGACTTGAGGGTGTCATGTTGTGAATTTCTCTTTTCCCATTCATTATGAGTGGCAACCATGGTGGAGCACAAAAATATATAGTTTGGTGCACAAACAACCCCCTTAATGGATAGTCAGATTCCATAATAAAGTCAGTGCCATTTCTTGCCAAGTTCTGGAGCTCTTGCAAGCAGGCTTAGATAGGGTGTTACAAATGAAAGACAAATAATGATGTTACATTTTTTTTTAAAAAAAAAACTTAGCTGGTCAACCCTGCTTTATGATTTGGGGTACTAAAGGCCATGAAAAGCACCTCAAGTTTAGGCTGAGAAAGTTTAGAAGGGTAGAAAAGGTAACTGAAGTATCCATGTAAATAATTCTTGGTAAAAAAGGGGGGGGGGTAAAAAAAAACCCTTGAGGAAAGGCTTGAGGAAAGAGAAGGTGGAGTTTGGGCAGACATCAAAAATGAAAACCATGTTTCAAGGAGGATAGAATTTCTTGACCAAATCCCCAGTGCAAGAACTGTAGCGATCAAAGGAATAGTTTCACCCTTCATCTTTGAGTTAGATTCCTCCTCTGCAGAACTGATGGTGAGAAGACCCCATTGACCTTCTTCCCCAGTCCTTTTGGGTGGGATCTTTGCTGCTCCCAAAGTGTTTCCCCTTGCAGTGACTCCTCCTTGGATACTTCCTTTTTTCCGCTGTGATGTGCATAACAGTTGTCAGGATCACAAACATTTGCTGTTTCACTGTTCTGTTTCTCTAGGGTTGACATTAGAGAAACAAGGTGATAACCATGCAGCATTTTACTCATTTAAAATCTGTAGGAATTATTTTTTAATGTTCAAATGCTCTCAATTTCAACATGGAGAACATGGATCACTCATCCTATTAATATAGTAAAAGGTCCTAGGTGGTACCTTAGGCTGCAGTTAGTGTGATAGTTTTCACTCTTTCTAGCCCTGGGATCCATCTCTAACACCAATCTGTAACATGAAGTCCACTTTCAATGTTTTATCTTGTTTGTTACTCTTCCTTTTATTCTATCTGACTGTTTACATTTGTGCTGCTTGCTTTCTTACACTCACTGATTCATCCAAAGGAGGTTGTGGTACTGCAGTTACAACTTACCTTAATGCCAACCAGTTGAAGACTAATGTACAGAATATTCAAGGAATGAGAATGCACAGCCACACGTCACTAATTCTCAAAGACCCAGACAGCCTTGACTGAGATTGATAAGAAAAGTACATGACAAATGGAGACTGTAGATGGCTTGCCTCAATTTAGTTGTTCTTGTTATTCTTGTTATTATTATTTATTTCATTATTATACCGCTTTATATTTTAAAGAAAAAAACTCTAAGCGGTTTAAAGCATCAAATGAAACAATCCAGAGTAAAACTTGGCAGAAGAAAGTCAGATATAAAGAATGCATTCAAAGAAACATAATTAACAGGAAATTAAACTTTTATCTTGAAAGATTTCAAAACAAAACATTACAAAGAAGATCAAGCACAGGATGTGCATTTAAGGCAGCAAGAACAAATTATCTTAACATTTCAAGATAAAACATTACTCAAGGAAGTCAAATGTAAAATGCACATTTGAAACAGCATTATCAGCAAGAGTATTATCTTAAGCAGAGGACGTATCTGGTGCTGTTGCTGCCAGTCCTGCCAATGATGGTTCATGGCAGCCAGCGGCTGTGGAAGCTCAGGCTCGATGACCTGGGTCTGCACTAAGAGACAGCCAAGAGACAGTTCTGCCTGCGAGCAGCATGTTTTGCCTGTGAAGTGCCTCTAATTCTGCTGCTTGGAGAGGGGAGGAAGAGTACCCGGAGAGTTGGCTTCTTCTGATGACTCCTGATTCATCCTGGGTTTGTGGGAAACTCAACCCTCTTGTTTTCAGCCACAGGAATGATCCTCTGAGACAGTTGTCTGTGTTCCTGGCTCTTGGGTGTGGGGCAGGATGTGTGCCAGTTCTGCTCTGTTCTTGGATGACAGTGGCTAGAAGTAGGATGCAAGTAAGGAGAAGCAGAGCAGAGGCGGGATGGTGGTGGAGTGAGAATTGTAAGCTGCTGAGTTCTAGCTGTAGGGGAAGGAAGGATCATATGGGCAACGGCTGGTCTCTTGTGGCCTCTTTGATCCTGGCTTCAAGACAATCTGAGATCTTCTGAGCAAAATCTCTCCTCTGTTATTTCCAACTTCTTTCTATAGGATATTCAGCATACAGTAACCTCTTCTCCTTCCTTTGTTTCCCCTCCCCTCTCTTCTCTCCACATACAAGCTTCTGCTCCCCTCCCTCCCTTTAAATCTTCTTGGCAGAAGTTGAAACACACAATGAGCTTGGACCAAGATGAAACTAGTTGTGGAGTGTGTTGGGCAATGAGATTCATTTGTTCTGAACCTTGAGGAGAGAAGGCGGGTGAAGGAAAAGGAGGAGAGAGAGATGACCCTCCCCAGATTGGGCACAGTGCCAAAAATGTGTTTTACTTGGAAAAAGAAAGTTTTGACGTTATCCTGGAGTTAACTCTTTCGCCACCCATAATACAAGGACCATTTGACAGAGCAGCAGACATCTTACTGCCCTCCTAAGGGCCCTATAATAAACCCTGACTTAACTGTTGTACCACATTAGTTAAGACTGCCATACTTATTTTGATAGGCCAACTAGCAACTAGCAGCCATCATCAAGGATACTGACAGCAAGTGGCATCCCTCGACTGAAGAGAAATGTGCATTTCTTTTTTCAGAGAAACACTTATGATTGTCACCATCTTTAAAAAGTCAGAGTTCTTCAATTAGAGATGGAATATCTGTTCTATGTTCCCTTCTTTACCACAGGCACCATGTTATTATGATCGCCCTTTAAATCAGTTCCTTTTCACTGCAATCAGTTCCTCTAACCCTCCTCATTTGTACCATGAGGAAAATGTTATGCCTTGCTTCACAGAATGTAGGAAGTTTGAGCTGACTATTGCTGTTTAGACAGATATTTTCATACCATGACATGAACGGGATTGACAAGAGCCTTGCTTTTTCACTGCCAAGTAGCTGTTTTAATTGAAAAAAAGGAGACTGCGGGGGTGAGGTGAGAGGAAAGAGGAAGAAAGAAATGTTGTTGCTTGCAGCAACTGAATAATTACAGCAGCTGGCATTGGATTATGGCTTGCAATTTGTATACTTTGAGTCATCACAAGGGCTTGATAAATTTTCTCCAGATGAGATGAAAATGAATGTGGTGAAAGAGATGGTGGTGAGGACATCCATTTTCTCAGAAAAAAAGTCTATAGGAAGACAGCCTCATATCTGGGTTCTAGGCCTAGTAGAGCTACCCAAAGCCAGCCTATTTCTTATTAGTCATTCACATTAACCTGGTGTGCACATCACATTAAGCCATAGTTACAATAAATAAAGGTTTTAACGTGAACAAAAGGTATGCTGGTGCATGCTTTTGAAATTAGGGGCCTTCTGAAATTCCCCACCCTGATCCTGCTGCATGGTCTGGCTTGCTGTGTTGTCCAAACCGAGGCTCCTTGTTTGTGTCTCTCCGCACTATGAGCAGTAAGCCAAAAACAAACCTTGGCTTCTGTGAATGGTTTGTTTGTAGAGAAACAAACCACAAACCCAGGTTCAGAAACATGACAAGACAGACCATAGCTTGTTTCCTGGCAATGTCGCCGCAGCAGAAGCCAGAGTGGAGCAAAGTGCCTACAATTTCAACTCATTCATGTTAAACCATAGTTTATTTTAACAGTGATTTAATGTGACATGTGACCCAGGCCATTGTGTTGAGGGAATAACATGGCAAAGTGCATAAGTACAGCACTGGATTGTTGTTTTAATTCATGCATATTGACTAGATGGTAGCAGTTGGGTGATAGGCTTTTGCTTTGAGCCCCATCTCCTGAGTTGGGTCATTGGCTTAAGACAAATTTGACAAGCATAGTGACACATGAGCTACTCCTAAGTACTATTATAGAACCCGCATCAGCAGGATTTCCAGGTAATGGAAGTTAATCACACAAACAATGCTCTGTATTTTGTTGGCCACCAGATACCTTGTTTGTCTCCATTTGTTTTTTCAGTTTTTTGCCATTACTGTACTATTTTGCAGTAGGTAGACAACTCTGATGCCTGAGGGCTCATTTTATGTCAGTATTATGTCACAGTTTGTCTTCATTACAATATATGTAGTTCAGTTGCACTGCTATAACTAGATTCCCTACTGCCACAATAAATGCCAAGACCTCAATCCTCAAATTCGATAGCATATTCCACTGAAATCAACAGGACATGATCGTGGAGTGAATGTGCTTAAGGATGGTGTTTAAATTTAAACTAGGTCTCTTGCTCGTTTGACAAACATTTTCTCTTAGGTCTGTGATTTTGAGCTGGTTTATTTGATATATCCCTGTAAAATTATCCTGCTGTTTTTGTCTATACCAGCCTCTTACCACACTGCTTTGGTATGGTTACTCCTTCCCTTAACCACAATATTTTGTGTACACTGTAAATTGCTTTGTTTCCATTGTAAAAAGTAAACTGATCTGTCCTCCATCTCTTTGGTGCTATTGGACCTTCAGAGTGCTAACACTTTGAATTCTGGAGATTAGCCAATTGATTTTTTTTATTTGATTTTTTTTTGAGAGAGAGAAAATATAATTAAGTGTTTTACAAATAGTAAATCTGTAACAGCACAATCTTGTACATATCTATTCAGAAGCAAGGCCCATTGAGTTTAATGGGGCTTACTCCCAGGTAAGTAGGGATACAGGATTGCATCCTGTCTCAGAAGTAGTTAATTCTTTAGTCTGCTTGTTAGCATCCACTATAATATAGATATGGTAGGAATTATTGTCACTGATTAATGTCACCAATTCAACAATACTATGTGTGAAACTCAGGTTGTCTTCTCCTCTGTTCTGAGAAATAATGTACCAAATTGATTTTTTTCCATTATGACTCTCTTCTTTCTTAACCGTAATCTTATTTTGTAAACTAAGTATAACTCTTAGGGTTCCAGAATCATACCAGGACTTGGATCACTCTTGATCCACAGTGCAGTTATTTTAATCTAAAACATCACTTCTAGTTTTGAACCCATGGAGGTATGAAGCTATTCATGAAAGGGTTTTTGGTGTATATGCTGGCGATTTCCCCGAAAATAATACTTGGGTAGATGTTCTAGCAGAGAAGAATTTTTTATACTAAGCCTAAGATTAGGTAGAACTAATCTGGTTTTGCAGCTATCCGAAAACACATCTGCAAATCTTTTGAGGAAGATTGGTCAGAATTATGGTTAGGGGTGGAAACCACATGGAACCAAGCCACCCCACAATGTTTCTACCCTGAACCTTGCAAAATACATTGGAATGGGGGAAGGTGGAGTTCAGAGGGAGTGCAAGTTGACACATAGATATTTTTTTTTAACGGTGGGAGACCCGTCTGGATCAGAATTACCACTTCTCTGACTCTTCCTCCTGTGCTCTGCTTTCTGAAAGCTGCATATATAATGTTTCAGACATATAGGAAAGGCAGGCTATATTGCAGTCAACAATGGCCTTTGCGGTGAGGAATAGCTTTGGACTGCTTGGGAAAACTTGATTCTGGCCTTGAAGATAAAAAGTAGATAATTGTGTTTTTAAATTAAGATGTGGGCATCAACTGAAACAGTAAAATGACTTGGAAGCAGAACAAAGGATTTGAGTTCATTGGGAGCTGAATGCATTGTTCTTTCTATTTTATACATATGTTTTTTTTTCTGACTGGTGTATAATTCCAACTGTCTTCCTTGCTCTCTTTTCTTCCTATTCCTTATTCCTTTTGTAAACAGAGCATACCAAATCCAGCTTCATTGCTGGCTATGCCCCACGTGTTTGTTTTCTGTACACGTGCTGCTCTTGCCAACTCTGTTGGGCTTTGGCTGTTGAGAGGAGGAAAGCAGGATGGAGGGGTGGCAGAGTGACATGAGAGCAGACTGCTGCTTTACAAATTCATATTTGTTTAAAGCTTAAAGGCTGCTTGAGAGAACTCTTGGAGTGAGGAGAAAGTAGTAGGGTGGGAATGGGGAAGAGGAGAATGTAAACTGTGTCAGCAGTAGCAAACTTTCCAGCTGGGGCCTGCTCCTGTTGCCTGCGTGAAGACAAGTACTTTTAAAGATCTTAAATCTCAGATAAAGCACAAGTGGGGACTGCAACAAAATGTTGCAGTATGTCCTTGCCTACAATACAGCTGTTTAAGGTACTAGCCAACTATTTTGCCTAAGCAGGGCATCGCCTGCCCCTCCCCATATATGCACACCCACCCACACCAATTTCCTGTTTTTCTTTTCCAACTGATACTCGGCATCCAGTGGTTTCTGTGCATGCTCAGAAATGTTAACATGGTCAGAAAGCTTACGTCTCATTTTGAAAGGCATGGGATACCCGGCACTCTGTTCTTGGACAACGGGCCACAATACGCCTCAGGAGAATTCAGAGTTATGCATTACATAGGAATTCCAGCGCAAGGCACTATTCCATGGATACTCACAGAACAATGGGAAAGCAGAATCAGCAGTAAAGACAGCCAAAGCAAACAAGACTGCAGGGGATCCTTACCTGGCTTGATTGGAATCACAGAAACACACCCTTGCAAGGAATGAACAGTAGCCCAGTTCAAAGACTGATGGGAAGGAGGATGGAGACATTGCTGCCCTTGGGGGACTCTTTGCTACAACTCCAGGGGAAATGGTGAGACAGTACACTTGGATTCCACAAAAGGAAAGAGCTAAACAAGCAAAGTACAATGCACAAAACAAAGACAATGTATCACCTGGAACAATTGCACAGGCATGAAGCGAGAAGCTGGTATGACAACCATCCCACCTGGATGACTGTGGACCAGTGGTGAAGGCTCCACTGTGGTGTATTTGCTAGCAGTAACCTGTTGGCCAAACCAACTGATTAAGTTAATCGTCTGCTTTAACAAAGATGTAACTACATGTATAGAGTTCAGAAGTAAGCTAGCTATAGCAGAGGGAGGAGTCTGAAGAAGAAACCGGAAGTGGGGAAGTACATGGCAAGGAGAGAGCATCATGCCCTGTAACTGTTCTGTATGAAAGTATTTTAATGAAGTACACTGTTATGTGGGGAGTTGCCCCTTTGATTGCACAAACAGTGTCACCTTAAGAAGCTCTAACTTGTTCTAGATGCTCTATAAATATATGGGGATTTAGTTTTCTTTCACCAGAAGGTGAAATGTTAAATTAACTGTCTCCACTGCTCAGTGGCCAAGAGATTATGGGCTATTATGAGATTTCAGGGAAACAGAGGAGCCAACCTGTTACAACTTGCTCTTAAGGTTTTCTGAGCTAAAACAACTACTCAGCTTGTTTATGGTGCTCAGGTTTGGGAACTGGCTGTACTTCTTCAATAGACAGTATCCAGAATAAATATTTAAGCTCACGTTTGTGCTGCTTTCTCTCCCAGCGTCGTTTCTGAGGCTAGAAAACAGGTTTAAGTTCCTTGAAAAGTAAAATCCAGAGGCTGCTACTTAATTATTGGCTTGGGCTCACCAGAATGAATATTTCTAATGTAGCACATTTATGTTTTCGGGGATAGCCAATTAGGAACCAGCGCATAAATCCTTGAGATCTGTGACAGAGGAGCACATTCAATAGGGTGGGGTTTTCTTACTCTTATTCATTATGGCCTCAGCTGGAGCTCACATTACAGTTAGATTGGCTGGTAGATATAGAACACCAACATTATTTGCCCTATGTTGAGGGAGCCAAAATTTCCCATTGGTATATGAAAATGTTTAGTTGTGCTTGACATAACTTAGTAGAGCATGAGACTCTTAATCTCAGGGTCATGGGTTTGAGCCCCACATTGGGCAAAAGATTCCTGCATTGCAGGGGGTTGAATTAGATGACCCTTGGGGTCCCTTCCAACTCTACAGTTCTATGATTCTATGATGTCCTGTGATTTAATTACTAGGTGTTGTAATGGCCAATGGCTAAGTAATAAATTTGAATCTGACCAGGGCCTATAGAGGTTCATAGTTTGTAAGCAGAAAGGCTGAAAGGCTGCTCTCAGGCAGATTTGAGCAAAGCAGATGATTTCATCCTGGAGCATAGGGTGGTCAGGTCAAAAAGCAAGGCAATAATTGAAGAGATGCTTAAGTGGAGATTAACAATAAGACTTCCAGGCTAGGCAGGAAAAGTTAGAGATTCAGAGAGGGCCTTAATCTCGGTTCAGCAAAGTTTAAAGTTCACGCAAGACTGAAAGCTGAGAAGATCCAAGTCGCTAAATGGTGAGGAGAGGCATACTGTATTGTTAAACTCAATGGATCACTGGATGTTCACATCTCTGTCTCCAAGTGCAGTTTTTGGTTTGATTGGAGTATGTGTACGTTCCTACTCTAACCAGCTTTCATGGCAGCACAGGAAATAGAGAGCTCATGCTTGTTCCCCAAAGACCAGGGTTTGAAGCCTACAGCATCTAATGTTATGCTGCTTCTATAAATAGCAACATTTGTCCACTCCAATGAACTAAGCCCCACATTAAAATGAACGTGCACTTAGTGTGATTACAGTCTCAATTAATTTGCAAATTATAGTCTCATTTAATTTGATATTCCCACATGTTCTTTCTTGCAATTGCACATAATTAAGCAATACACTTGCCTTATAGCTCAAGATTGCATTTGAGATTGGCTTTGCAGGAAAAATCCTATAGAGTATCTAACATAATTAAAATGAAGGTAATTGTGCCTTAATTTTTTTTATTTTAGGGAGTGCTTAATTTCATCATCACCATTTTATTTGTATGCGACCTTTCCATAGTTAAAACCATGCACAAAGTGACTTACAATATGAAAAAGGTACATAATTAAAGAATAGCCATAGACAATAAGTAAAACACATCAAAAAGTACACAAAATTGAACAATTTCCACATAAATCCTAAGAGCTTAATAACAGCAACATCCCCTGTTAAACAATGCCCAAGCCCAGTTTTCGAAGCTGGATTTAGTCAGGGCCCAGCCCTCCCAGGCCAGGTAGGAAAAGGCTAGCAAGGCAGGGAGCAAGTCATTCAGAACTCACAGCCAAGATGGTCAAAGCTTACACCAAAGTCTATTGAAATTACAATAACTTGAAAGAATAACTTAAATTGTATGTCAAGAGTAAAGTTTCTCCAGATGTAATAACCATGAAAAAACCCCTGCTTTATATAAAGACATTTTGTTTTAGGAGCATATTGTGATGTCTCACAATGCCACGAAACTAGTGATGCTAAAAATAGCAATTACAGTTGCCCGTTCGAATTCCCAGGCAGTCATTATGTGTGCTAAAGTTATGGAGGTTTTGCCAAGGATTAATGAAGTCATGGAACTTGAGATAGCTGGAAGTAATTTCTGCAATATTTCATCCAAATGTTATAGGAATTTTAATTTAATGAAGAGAAAATAGAATAGGCTATTACTTAAGATCCAATTATCGTGTGATTTTTTTTAAAAAAAATCCTTTGTTACAGCAACATAATTCCATATTAGCTAGCAAGTTATGGCTCAGTATTCAGAGGGTCACTTTGACAATTTGGTTGCCCATAAGTGGGATCTGCCACAACTTGTTGTAGTGCGGAGTACTCCTGTTCATTGTTCCAGTCATACTGATACTCCATTCCCTTCCATCTGGTTTTCCATCCCGTTTCCAGCATTCGTTCAGTATTTCCTCACCACTGAGCATACTCGGCCATCATTGGGCAGTTGTGGGGTTGTTTCCCCTTATACTTCTGCAGACCTCAGGTTTTCTTCCAACTACTATTGATACCGCTCTTGTACATGGAAGATGCCATTTTGGATTCATAAAGATCCACACTCAAGAGATTGAGTTCTCCATAAGTACATACAGGGTATTGGTATATAACCTAAGCTAAGTGATGCTACTATTGTGCCAAGTCCATGATAAGAAAAACTAAACTGAATAATGAAAATGTCAGTATAAACAAACTATGGACACGATCTACCCACTTGCAGCCAACTATTCATGGAAAGATTGGCAGTGTTTGTCCTCTGAATGTGAATAGGCTTATCTGAAGCATTTTGAACACAAGAAGAGCCTGCTGGATCAGAACAAAGGCTTGTCAAGTCCAATATCCTGTTCTCACAGTGGCCAACCAGATGCCTATGGAAAACCAGCAAACTATGTGAGCAAAGAATATTCTTCCTTCCTGTATTGGGAACAGACAGGCCGTGTTTCCCATATCTCTTTCAGCCCTTCCTCTTGCCCAGGTGAAAGTTTCTTGGGCACCATGTACACCAGTGGAGGTTAAGGGGACATGACACCTCTATTTGTCTTGTGAAATGCCATCTTTGATGCATTTCCACAATCCATTTTGTTTTGTATCTGATGCATAGAGGTTACTATTAGTAAGCCACTCCTAGCTGATAGAGGAGGTCAACGTTGGAGAGAAGTTGATTTCTGAAAGTGAAAAAGCCTTGGTGGACATACTAGACTGAGGAAACAAGAATAGATAGCAATTACAAATATGACAGATATTCATTGTCTGTAGAAATGAGGAGATACTAATTGCTGAAACACAGAAAGTAACTAGAACTACTGTCTGCATTGTATTTGTCTCAGCAACATAAACATTCCTGACAGGTGGTATTATATAAGAAAAATTGAACTTATCAAAACAATCCCAAAGGAGGAAACAGATTGATTCCCATCATAGAGAAGTCCCACCGTGTTGCGGACACGATTGCAATGGTAGGGACTGGACAGCATAGCAGGTGTGCTAGCATATGTTGCTAAACTCATGAAATGCAAAAGCACCATAAATGGCAATCTTAAGGTGTTGGAATTCATCTACTTCACTGGCCAAAGGAGGAATAAACTTGAGCTTGGTACTCGCTGATATATAGGCAGGCTATTTATGAACAAGTAACCAGTACACCCACACACAGAGTGACCTGGTTGACAGGTAGGCTTTATTACCAGTTTATGTAATCAGCAGCAGCAAAGCTTTGCTGGACATTATCACGTCAGGCTTCCAAGTGTGGCATGTATATGGGATCTTTGTAAAAGCTCACTGTACCTAGAAAAATGCATGTAAGGGGGAAGGCTAGGCTGCATGGTTTGATTATCTGATGGTTTGATGGACTGTCTGCTATTCTAATCACCTCATAAACACCGTAGTATGCAATAGAAGAAACTGAAACAGAAGAATTGCAATTTGGCATCGATGGTTCCACCAGCGCTGAAGCTGTGTGAATTGAGGGCCATAATGTTTGCATTGTGCAGTGAAAACCTAAGAATCAGAAGTAAGCCCTGTTTTTATTTTTATTACGTATTTTGTTTTGTTTTTTATTGCAATTTTATGCTGTGAACTGCACTGAGATCTGCGGGTATAGGGTGGTATACAAATTGTGGTGATGATGATGATAAGTGGTGCTTACTTCTTAGTACTACTTACTACTTAGTAAGTTTGTAGTACTTATTACTACTTAGTGTTACTTACTACACAGTAAGTTTACTTAGGATTGCAGCTTTCATGCTGAATAGTACTAAATTTTGGAATTAATTAGATTTTTAAATTAATACATACAAAATTTTCCTAAATCTACACACAAACACAACTATACACATATGTATGTCATACCTGCTAAGAGAGACTATGGCTCAATGATAGAGCACATGCTTTGTATTTAGAATCCCTTATTTTAATCTCTTGTGTTAGGAAAGGCAAAACTCCAAGAGACACTGCTAGTAGAGCAGACCATACTGGGCTAGATGGCCAAACAATCTGATGGTGTTAGGCAACTTCCTATATTCCTATCCAATCACAAAAGTTTTCTAGATATACTGTACTGTACTGTACTTGCTGGCATTTGTAAACAAAAATACATTGAGACATGGAAACATTAATGTTGCACTTAATAATAGTCCTTCCTCTGGCATGCACAGAGGGTTGGGGCAGGAGGGTTCAGTGCAACTACAAATAATTGCCATCAAGTAAGCCAGGACAAATTTGTGGACCTCTGTCTTCAGGTCAAGTTTTTCATGCTACAACCAATACAGTATCTCTCTTTATAATATTTAGTCAACACATGCTGGGATTTGGTTGGTGATCTGACAACCCATTTGGTTTTCTGAGCCACTTTTGATACAGGTCTGGTGATAGTAAAACTAGTTGTCTTGGGAGCTAAAGTAACTTCTAGACTATCCCAGGTTGTTGTATAATCTGTGGATGTTGGAGGGATGAAATGAAGACACAGCAAAAGAGATGAAGGATGCAGATGTTTAACTTTCCACCAGGGGTCCTCCTGGCTGGAATGGTTTGTTTACATGTAGAAAGGTCTAAAGTCCTCTTAAATGCCTTCCTTTCTAGATGATGCTACCTATTTTTTTACATAGTCCTACATTTACTTACTTGTATTTAATTTTAATCCCACCTTTCCTCAAAATTTTTACCTTCATCTTAGATTTACGGCTAACAAAAATCCTTTCAGACTAGATATGCAGAAATGAGATTTAAACTTCTTTGTTGGACAAGATAACATAGTAATGAAGGTGTTTTCATGCTATTGTATTATGAAAACTGATAATCCACTTCTTTTCGTATGCTGTAGATCACTAAATGTTGCAATGGAGGCACAATGATGTGATTTTTGTCGTTGTTGCTATGGAATGACTTCACTGTAGCTTGAAAGAACTGACATTTTACCATGGTAAAAGCCATGTGTGAATTAGTCTTGTAATTTATTAGTACTGATATTATGCAGCGTTCCCTTAGTGCTTAATACCACACATTCCATGCTTGGAACACAGGGTGAATATTGTCTTACCTTATTTACAATATTCTGGTTATTTAAACACTCTCTTTACCATAATAGAACAAAAATCTTGAGTTTGCAAATAGGAAAAAACCAGTGATTTACTGTTTTAGGGGATTAGTGTTATCAGTTTTGTTGAAAGTTATTGTGGACATAGAAGGCCAGTTTTTGTTAAGCTGCTGCTGGAAATCTGGTAAGAGTTAAAGAGCTAAGAATTACGAGATATGACAGCATTCTGTAATTATTTTTAGTTTATCATCCCTAATGTAAGTGCTTGCGGGCTATGTATTCTCACTTGTGTCATTAACATGTTCATTAGTTAGAGGTGGAAAGAGTGAGAGAGCCATTAGAGAAGAATTGTAGTTAAGATTTCATTTGCGGTATGGAGCTGTGGCAGGAAGTGCTTGGGTTGCAGAAAGCATTATTAATAAAAAGAAACATATTTGGCATTTTATTGCAAATCCAGTCCCTTTGAGCGGAGAGAGAAAAGGTTAGCCATCTTCTTCAGCTCTGAATTGGTTTGCAGTGCCTGCTTCTAGCTTTTATCTTCTGGAGTAATTTCCTTGACTATTCTAGTACCCAGCACAGTTTACCTTTATCGTGGATATATACCACAGTCTTAATTTGTAAGCTCATTATAACATCCTTCCATGTGACAAGGAGAGTTTTACCACATCCCTGGGCTTCACCAGAAAGCAAGGGCTTCAGAGAACTGATAAAATCCTGCTCACCATTTGACTGGATACTGTGGCATTCCCTGTGGATTTGTACTTAATTCTAGTAAACTACCACTCGCTAAATGGTAATCTGTATTCACCTTCCACCCAAGTCATCCAAGTTTGCAACATTCCTGCGAAGGGCAAGGATTCCTATGGTGAAAAGGGACTCCCGCCGCCTTTGCGCACAGGTATTTGCACGAAGAGGAGGCATTGTGGACATCTTGACAGCTGGCCCACGGCATGCTTATTAGTTGCTCCTTTACTGTCCACTCCACTTCCTCATCTTCCCAGCCATCTTTCTTCCCTTCTGCAAGCGCCAGACCCTGTCCCTTCACTGAGCCCCAGCCTCTCCAGATTAGAGCTCTCCAGGGACCTTGTCTTTTGAAAAGAGGAAAGAAAGGGAAAAAAGGGAGGGAAAAAGAAAGAAAGAGAGGGAACAGAAGAATGAAAACAGACCCAAGGGGCAATAGTCCCTCGAGCCATCTCACTGCATTACAATGAATATGGACTCTATTAAGCTCCGTTCTGCCTGTTAGCGTTTCCCAGGGCAACACAGCTCCCATATGGCAAGCATGCAGCAGATTAGCGTAGGCCTCTAGGCCTCATTGAAGACCTGAGGCTTGACTGGCAGTTGAACTCCCTCCCCCCTTCTCCTCACACTTGACACTGCCTGTGTTTATCTAAAGCGGGGTGGGGGGGTGCATTTGGAAGGTTATTGTCCAGGGCAATGAGAGATAGGAGAGGGAATAACTGAGCCAAGCTGGGAAGGAAGAAGGAACATGGGAGGGAGTGGGGCTGGCTGGCCAAAGGAGGGAAAGAGGGAGGTGAGAAGGGAGCAAAAGAAGATAGGAAGGAGGGAAGGTTGGAAGGGGGATGGCAAAACACTTCATAAATATTCAGGAAGGATGCTGAATAGGGAGAGGAGAAATAAAGCAGATGGAATTCATGTTAAAGAACAGCCACAATCACCCTCCAAAAACAAGAAAAGAAAAGAGAACTGCTTTAAAGGAGCATAGGGAACGACGTTTATCCAATTAGCAGGGTTGTCAAATTGAATTTATACAGAATTGAAGGGGGGGGGGAAGAGGAGTGAAAATTAAGTGTGTGGGGTTGGGTGGGGGGAGAAATATATAGAAGAAAGGAAGTGCATCTCCCCCCCCCTTCCCACTCTAGTAAGGAGATTTTATCCTTTAGAGGGCTAAGGCAGTTTCCAGAGTGTGTGGAAGGCGGGCAACGCAAGGAGTAAACTGACTATTCCATTTTACTGTGATCTCACTTTGGATAAGAGGGTAGAAAGAAGTAACAGAAATGAAGCATGATGCAAGAACGCCAGCATTGCTTTTGCTCCTGAGAACACTATGAATTTGGGACTGGGATATTAAGTATATTAGATTATCAGTGGAAGTCTCCTATCATACACAATTGTGATAGGCAATTGTCACTTTAGCTGGTGACATTGGTTTCTGGGTTGCAAGAGAGAGTTCACGTGCCATAATTACTTCAGTCCTTAGTCTATAAGCAAGAGTCTCAGTGGTAGAGTTGCATGATGGTTCTAAATGCTTTCAGTGGCAGTTGATTGATAACTGTCTAATTTTCTTGTAGACTATCAAAACAGCTAGAGAAGATTTGATTATATGAATATATGTGTGTTAATACAGATCCACTGACTAACATAATTTTTCTGCTTTTTATCACTTGGTCAAATGGGCAACCTACTGTAAATTTCCAGGGCTGTGGGTAGCCACATTAATCTGTTGCAGCAAAATCAACAAAGACCCTTGTGACATGTTAAAGACTAACAAATGTCATCATTGCATAAGCATTTGTGGGCTTCATCATGAAAGCTAATGCCTTAATAAAATGTGTTAAGCCTTTAAAGTGCTACAAAACTCTTGGCTGTTTTTTCTCATAGAAATGTATGTCTTTGATTTGTGATGGTGCAATATAGTACAGTAGGTGTGAAGACCTGGGAAAAATAAGAGTCTCCACCTGTTTTTTTAAAAACACCTGAGCTTTCACATCTCATTCTTCCCCTCCTTCATTGTTACTTTTTACATTTTGTCCTACAATACCCACCAAATTCAAGAATTGTTAACAATAGCAGCATGCATTCGTGGTCTATCTGTAAAGCACAGAAAACCCCAAAATTATATTTTTATCCAAAGGCAGTTATGTGAAAGAATACAGCAATAGCTATTCATTGATCTCTTACCGAGAAACAGCTGTTGTCAAAAGCCCTATTTGGGTGTTCTTCGTCATGCAATTCTAGTTCCTTGAGGAGTGTCAGCGGGCCATGCTAGATGGCTCTGACCCTACTGTTGTGTCCCCTTCATCACCTTCCACACATTGGTGGGTGGGGGAAACTGAATTGGGGAGGCTGCTCTATGTGTTTAGGCTCACTCCATGATTCAGAACTCTGCTTGGGCAGATGCCCCACACCAGACCTTCCCTCTTCAGTGTGTGGAAGGTGGTGAGGGGATCATGATGGAGGGGCAGGACCAGCAAGTGTTGTCCCACTTTCCCTCTCACTCAGCAGTAATTGCAGAAGGGAGAACACCTGAATAGGGCTTAAGTTTCAGGGAATTCTCTAAATGTCATAAACCTTGAGCTTTCACTAAGAAGGATTCACATTGTACTACTCACAAGCTGTGCACACACCATGCCTTTAAAGCACATTTAAGGCATGTTTCCCCTCCCCCAAAGAATCATGGAAGCTATAATTTGTTGAGGGTGCTGGGAACTATAGCTCTATATAGCGTAAACTACAATTTTCAGGATTCTCATTGGGGGCGCGGGCAAATGTTCTTCAAAGGTATGGTGTGTATGCAGCCACAGTCTTACCTCTATGGGAGAAACCATAAGTAGCAATTCAACAGCTGGTCTTAATGTGGTCAGTTAATGAGCTATTCCATAAGTGTCACTATTCTGTGTGGGTTTACTTGACCTATGGTCATGACCTATTGTCCTTAACATATATGGAAATGTATGAGATCGATGAGCTAATTTTTTTTCAAATACTGTACATTATTTTGTTCTTCTAAAAAATTGCCCCCTGCTTTGCCCCCTTCACAAATGAGTTGCTCAAAGCAGCATAGAAGGAAGCATAAAAGTAATAGTGATCCAACCATTAAAACAAAAAATGAAATTAAGCTTGTAATCTTAGTTGACTTGCAAGTGACCTTCTGTAAATCTTGTCTTGCAGATAATCACTTATCCTAATTACCATGAGCAATGATGCAGACTAATTGTTTTGTATACCTGTAGACAAAACTAATTCATGCAAACAAAAAATAATTAGAGATTACTATATTCAGATCAAGAGGGAAGCCTAAAATGTCCATTTTATGAGGTCTGATGTTCACAACATTTAAATTGTGTATTTAGCTTGGCTTTCCTGTTTCTAAAATCAGCCTTCAAGAGTGGCTGATGTTATAAACTGGTCTGCCACCTCAGATTCCTTGTAAATGTCACCAAAGTGGAGAAGATTAATGGATTGGTTCACATCCTTGGCCTCCCTTTTTAAAAAAGCTTTCTTTTCTATCATTTTTCAGCCCCCAGAGATGGGCTGAGAGCACATGACTAATTGTGGGCATGCCTTCTCTGCAGGATCCTGCTACTGGCTGGCCTCTATGACAAGAATGGGACATCATTTCTGGTTGGGTTTTTTATCAATCCAGCCCTATACATGGTCAATATGGAACATAGTTCAACTTCGTAAATAGATTCTCTTTGGTACCTGACAACAGGAGCAAAAGTGGCAGAGTCGAGACTATCTTGTTTGGCAGCCCATTTAAAACCTAGACTTTCCGAATGGAAGTGCTGCAATGTCTGCTTATTTCCCTGCACGTAACTCGTGCACTCTTCCCTTACATCTTTTCTCATCTGAAGTAGTGCAAAGGTGAGCAAGATATTAACTGTTAAAAGGAGTAGTCATTCTTCTTCCCCCATGCCGTAGCCTTGAAGTGTTTCTTCATTTGTTTCCGTCTAAATTGTACCTGTGACTAAGCAGGGGCAAAAACTGAAAAGTACAGACTCTTGGTTGTGTTTTATGCAGTGGGATCCTATCCTTATTTACTCATAAGTTCAGTGGGAATTACTACGAAATCACTTCTCATAGCATCACAGGCCAGTTCACTCAGCTTGTAGAACTTTGATACGTCAGTTACAGATAGGTAGCCGTGTTGGTCTGCCATAGTCAAAACAAACTCAGAACTAACTTAGTTGGTCTTTAAGGTGCTACTGGAAGAATTTTTTTTTATTTTTTTTTTGATACGTCAATCCCTTTGACTGAAGACCTGGCAGAATTGCAGTTGCCCTTAGACAGGAAACCACCTTACAGGCTTTGACAATTCTGCCTGCCTGTCTGAGTTCCCTTTTCATTTCTCCTTTCCCCAAACACCTTCTCCCTTCCCCCATTGTCCTTCATCCATTCCTCAAGTTGCAGCAAAAGTCTTGCTCATGCCCAGCAGCTGAAACATGGGCTGTTTTTCATTTAGGACCCTCCTCATAAATTTCAGATGGTGTGGTAGTAACAAGAATTGCTTGGCTGGCCCTTATTTAAGCAGCAGGGGGTCTGGAGCTGCAGGCAGCATTTCCTCAATAAAACCTTCAGATTCTAATCAACAAACACCTCTATAGCTGCCAATGTTACTATTATAGGACTCCCTCAATCTTCCTTTGTCTCTTCCTCCATCCCTCTTCTTCTTCTCTGCAGTGTATACAGATTTTTCCACATATACACACTTTTGAGCAGCATAGGGATAGGTGACGCTGATGATATTAGCTTTTACACCTCATGCATCTGATTCTCCCCCTCCTTAATCTCTGCCAATAGTGTAGTCGTTGATTTAATGAAAGTGACTTCCATGACCCCAGTCCACGGACAGGAAATTGTTTTTAACCTGAAGGGAAATAATTTATAAAAACAAAGTTCTTTTCATTTCCTCTAATCCATTGTCCCTGTTGCACCTTTACTGGTGGGATAATGAAGGATTCAGTCCAGTCAAAGTTGAGAATTTTAAAGCTCCATTGATTGAATGGAAGAGTGAAGCATGGGCTTATATTTCTTCCCTTGGAGTTAAAAATGACTTTAAAATGCTTTACTTTGACAGTACCATGCTCAAAGTAAAGTCTAAATCTAATTTGACACTGCCTTTGAAGTCAGTGGGGTGAGGATTCTAGCCTGAGTCTGGATGCATTTATATTGGTCTGGTTTTATTTTATTTTTAAATTCCTTACTGCGGTATGTGAGCACTGTGTCTATATAGTATCTGGTGTATCCTTGTGTGACAATTTTCTGTGTCTCCTTTTTACCATAATTTCTCCCCAAAAAGCTTTTCTTTTCCTGTTTTTTTCTCTGTATTGTATCTGTTTGTATTAAGAAGAGCCCAGGGGCTGAGGAAATCTATTCATTTGTCTTTCTGTTTAAACCAAAATATTTTTTATAACCACAGCCAAGTAAAGAGGTAACAGAACTTGGCAAACAAACTATTTAAGCTGCACTTGATTGGACGTGTTCTTATTTTATGTCCTAAAAATATCCATAATAGCACATTAGTTCACTGCGATGTTTCATTTGTGGTGGATAGAGTTTATACAATGGGAGCTAAGCAGGACTGTGTTGTTCACATATTAATTTTCCTACAAATGAAAGATCTGCTGCAAGGGAGTGTGTGGTGGTGGTGAAAAACAGTCATATTGATCACTACCATGAGTGTAACATGTGAACAGTGCTTATGTTCTTCCACCGAATGCTTAAGTATGGTTGCAGCTTGGTATATTGACAATCCATAGGCTTCTATATGCTTAGTTTACATGAATTTGTTGTTCCAAGAGGCAATTACTGCTGCTAACTTCAAGTAACCAAAAGTCCACTTGTTTAAATACTCATCATTTTTATCATACACTGCTATTTGCAGTATAATTGTGGCAGTTTTCTTGACCCTCTGGCTATGAGACCTTCTGGATCTTGTACTGAACCATTTATTGATTTGCCGACATCAGAGAAGATAAATGTGCACTGCGCTGCATTCATGTTTATGACTTCCTCTTGTAAACGGTCCTTGCAAAAGAGGCGATAAGATCTGAACCACCTAGTTTCTTCACCTCAAGCTGCCTTCATGGCAAGATGGAATGCCGCCTTCACTTATTAGGGTTAAGAGGCACAACTATCCATGTTTGCCTTTAAATTTGTGATTCCATCCTCTGAGGACTAAATGCTGACTCTGGGTGTTGATGTGTGTCAAAAAAAACTACCGGTATTCTCTTGACTCTTGACTAACCTACTATTTTATCTCTTATCTCCCTGTCATCCAGGGCACCTCACAAAGCTGAATTTCCACCCTTAAGTCCTCTGGGGCAGCTTATGGGAACTTCACTTGGCATCTTTTGCTCCAGACTCCTCTGCATGGGATGGCCATGATATCAGAGGGGGATAGACCAATGACTGCTATCATCTGTTTGCTCTTGGCATCTGCTGGTTGCATTGCAAATTTGGGTGAGTGTCCCCCCCATTTCCCCCTAATAAATGTTTAGGGAAGCTTTTAATGTTTGATGTATTACAGTATTTTAATATTTTTTTGGAAGTCGCCCAGAGTGGCTGGGGAAGCCCAGCCAGATGGGTGGGGTATAAATTATTATTATTATTATTATTATTATTATTATTATTATTAAGCTGCTACATTTTCAAGGACTCAACTTTATTTCCATTTTGCTTATGGGATTGGTCCTACTTCTCAACTTTCAAATGCTGCCCTCCCTTTAATCTTTTTCTGTAGCCTTATTTTCAGCCACTTAGGACTGCTTTCAAATCCCAAGTCAACATTTGAGAATCATTGCTGAGTCATGAAATTTGCTGCTCACCTGGAGTGAGTAGCAATTGCCTATGGGTGAGCAGCCAAATGGCGAACTCACCTAATTCCAGAAGTGGTATACCTCTAACCATGAAGTGATGGGGACAAAATAACAGAAGAGGCCTTTCTTGCTTTATGAGATTTCCAGGGCTACGGTATATCCCTGTTAAAAACAGAATGTTGACCTTTGATCTGATTCAGCAAGACAGTTCTTACATTCCACTTTGTACTGCTTTTTTACTTAGTCACCGTAGGACAGTACTTTGCTTCTCTCACTATGGAAGCAGAGTATTACAAATGTTCTCTATGTGTACTGTCTCTCCTGAAGTAGAGGGCAGGACAGAGAGAGAGAAGGCAGCTAGAGTAGTGTGTGATGGAACATGCCTTTACCTACATATAAAGCCACATTAACTCAGCATGGTGCCCTTGTTGAGAATGAAGATCTATATCCCTAAGGTGAAGTCTCAACAGTTGAATGTGATGTATTCTTATGATCTTACTAATAAGTAACCAACCACCAAATGCCAATAGCCTTCAACCTGTGGTATCATCTTGCTCTATTTTTATTGAATTCTGTTCAGAATGGTTAATGCATGACAAGCCTAAACAATGTGAATGTGATTAGAATGTTGATAGCTGGTACCTACAGTGTTAGTAGATCTACTTCCCTTTTGTAAACCAGTGTTCATGAGGATTTCTCAACTGTCCTCCTTTTTCAGGTCAATCTCGTCAGGTCACCGTGCAGCCTGCTTCTGTGGTCCAGAAGTATGGTGGCTTGGTCAGCTTGAGGTGTGTGGTCGAGCCCTTGACTGTAAATGTGTCCTGGAGACTAAACGGAAAGGAGCTGCTTCACTCAGATGACATCCTGGGGATCCATATTGATCAGAGATTGCTTACCGTGGCTTCCTTAAACAACGACACAGTGGGCCGGTACCAGTGCATAGCCCGTGTGCCTGAAGGTGTTGTTGCCAGTGTTCCAGCCATGGTAACATTAGCTAGTGAGTAGCTTTGCTTCTTTTCCTCAATGTACAACGCATTGTCTTTAGTTGCCTGATTCAGTGCTAATCAGATGATCTAAGCATCCTTCATTCTCAGACACAGGATATATTTTGGATGTGAATGCTGGCCTCATGCTGGGTTACACATATGCTTCACCACAAGCCTCATTTTGGAGTGAAGCAGAGCGCCTTGTACTTGTCTGACCTCACACAGGCACTCCCACAAATAGGACTAAGTAGGATACTCAGATTGGGATGCTGGCATTGTTTAAGAGTCAAGAGTTCTAACATGGCAAGCCCACAAGGTAAATGCTATTATGTGTATGAGTCATAGGACAGAACTGCCTAGTAACCTGTCTTGACTAGTATCAGGAGGGTTCCCTCTTCAGGGCACCACAGGGCGTGGAGGGAAATAGAGAAAGGAGATATGCCTCTAAAAGATTGAAGGAGATACATTTGTGCAAAACAGGGGCTGGTTTTGTTTCAAAGCCAAGAATTATTGGCTTGTCATCAAGATATTAATCAGAAGTGAAATGTTTAGGTTGGGCCGGGTTAGAAAAGGAGAATGGAACAGCAGCTCCAAGGCTCCATGGGAGGGGTCTGCCATTGGGTTGAAGCCTTTTGGGGATTTGGAGTGAGCTCTGCAGTTAGATTAAGTTTCGGAGAGTGCATTCCAGAGCAGAATGGGGGCTGTGTTTTGCTTGTGGGCTCATAGAGGAGGGGAGTGAAAAGGTGGATGAGATTACTCAGAGCATGGTTTGCATTTAACAGGGACTGGGAAAGTGCTGCTTGCTCAGCCTCTTAGCACAGTTGTTTTGCTTATGGGCCTTTCTAGTGTTCCCTCAAATGTTTTTTATTTGGACAAAGCAGTCATTGTTCAGCCTACCTGGCTGATGGCTATCCATTCCAGCCTCAGTGAATGAGGGGAGTCAGGCTTCCACAGCAGAGCTTCTAGTAAATCTCCTTGAATGTCCATAAAATCTGGTCCACAGATCCAGCTTGCTTTTGTAAACTGTTGCTGTTGAAATAAAACAGTTTTAATTAAAATTAAGAAGACAGCAAAGTAGTGATGTTACATCACAAAAAGGCCGTTTACAATATTCACTTTCAGAAGTAGCTATAGTTGGGAATAATATGTGATTATTAAATAATCTTGTATGCAAAAACTAAATGAGGCTGGTATATTTCAGCACAATGTATGCTGTTTGTAAATAATAAATGTAGACACTGAAAATAGTATGGAAAAAGACCCAGAACACATATTTTCCTAGATTTCATGTGAAATAGTTAAATTAGGAATGTATGTTATTAGAGAAAAGTGGAGAAAAGTAACAACCAAGAATGTGATGTCAGATGTCCAGATTCAAAGTTTCCAGTGTACACAGACGAGGAAGTAACACCTGTTTTTCTAGAGCGTATGTGAATTGGAGACACATAAAATTTTCCACCAAGTCACTTTGAATTTGAGCCCATTGATACGGGCTAAACTTCCATACATATTTACTGGAAAACTCCAAGACTCGCCAATCCTGCTTGCATGCTACATTAAGCCATGGTTAAAAACAAGCTGTGATTGAATGTGCAGTGTGCTCATGCATGCAGCTAAATGGTTCTTGCCCCAGTCCTCCCTTGCTGCCACCATACCACTAAGAAACAACTCGGAGTCTGGTGTGTGATGACATTTGAATCCAGACCAAGGTTTGTTCTTGGTTTAGTGCTTGTGGTTTGTTTATGGGAAACAAACCACAAACCTGGGTTCAGACATCACCATTCTAGTTGTTTCCCAGTGTTGGACAGCAATACTACCAGGAGAGGAGTGGAGTGAGAATTTTTCAGCAGTGTGCACCATCATAATATGGGCACCGAAGGAACCCCTACTAAAATTAGGCTAGAGGCTTTAATAACTGACTGAAATAACACTGAGGACAGAGTCACATTAACTTGTTGGGGGACTTGTAGAGCCAATTGGATTTCCCCCTTCTCTTCAGCCTGGCTTAAATTTGCACATTGTTAGATCATGTGCCATTTCAAACCAGGTTGACAGGAAAGAGTTGACTTACTGTGTAACCATATTGCCAGTATGCTTATGTTGAGTTGTTAGTGTACGTTACAGGTTTTGAATTATTGCCTTTAAAACAATAGTTTAATGTTATCATGAGTATTTGTTCATTTGTCGTTTTGCATAAAACGAAATTTGCTTAAATAAAAGATAATCACAATATTTTCCCTTTTGTGTATGAAAGGAAGAGGCACAACTGGTAATTTTATTCCCTACATGTATGAAGTGAACACTGACAGACTGAATACGATAAGCTACATAATATGCAAGAAGATCTATTATGTCTTATCATTTGTAAACACAGAGATATTCAAAAGATCTCTGTTCAAAAGATGCCCATCCAATTTCTGTTGTATGCCAGATGCTGAACATTTGCTCCACGTGCTGTTGAGAGAAGGCCATGAACACAAATAGGCAAAATGCCTCTTAGATATTGAGAGAGCTGGACAGGTAGGCAGCAGAAAGGTGGGCTTATGTGACACAAGGTTTAGTGGCAAAGTACGTGCTTTGCATGCAAAAGGTTGCATATTCAGTCCCTGGTATCTTGGAAAGAATCCAGTCAGAGAGCCACTGTCACTGTAGACAATTCTGAGATAGAGGGGCCAACAATCTGACTTGGTATAAGACAACTTCTTGTGTTCGTTCTTTCGGGGAAGGATGCTGGAGTTATTGAGACTAAAGGTGTAAAGGGAAAGTGCACTGGCCTCTGGCCCCAGCCCTCCAAGGAAAGTGACACCTTGGAAAGGGCAAGACTAGCCTAGCCCCAGCCATCAACCAGAGAATGAGTAGCTGCAAGAACCTGCTCTCCTGCACTAGGAGAAGGAAGCCTGCCATGTCCCTTGGGGTTGCACAAGTGAGGGGAAAGTCACCCTTATCTCTGCCACTAGCCAGAGCAACAAGGGCTTGGTTTTGTTGCAAGCTGCCTTGGAAACTGTTAGTTTGAAAGTTGAAGTATACTTCTAGATGCAGAACATAGGCAAGGAGAGCAGTACCTTGTAGGAACCCTGAGGATGCCCTAGAGCAGCTTGTGGTGGAGAAGTTTCAAAAAAATTGAGGAGTCTGTTGGGGTTTAGCTGAGAAAGAAGTTGCAATTCAAGCCCAATGGAGGTTGTTCAGAGGTATTCAGAGTAGGCCTCTGGGCCCATTGTGGAAAGAGAGAAGCAGAGGGCCACATAAAAAGAGAAAGGGGATGTGGGCAGACATCCCTGGTTGTCAAACAAAGATGGATCCAAGAGAATCCTTATTCAGGATTCCTCCCCTCCTTTTTTAAAAAAAAACCTCCTCCTTTGGTTCTTGGAAGGTATGTTTTAAAGACTATATCTCCGTCTCTTTGGTGACAGTTAAGGTTTCTTACGAGGTTTACACATCGCCCTTCCTGTTTCCCAAAGGCACCATGTCTGAATGGGATTATCCCTGCCAATATTTTTGACATGTTGGCAGCTGAACTTTAGCCTTGGGATATGCCTGCCTTTAGTGCAGAGATGCTGATTGACACCCTTGAGCTGGTCCCTGCTCAGGCTACTTTGGAGAACTAGTTGAGACTAGCAGTTAATTCCTTTAGCAGATTTTTTTAAACGTAGAGATAAATTGACTATTGTTATATAGTCCTTGACAGAGGGAAGGAAATGTGGAAATGGTAGACTTGTTAAAGCAACAATAGAGTTGCAGTTGCTCGTATTAGATAGTGAATGTGTGCAGCCGCTCCCAAGCAAAGATAAATACAGGAAAATAATCTTCACACATGGCAGTATACATCTTTTATTTGTTGCAGTTATATTATTCATGAAGGGGAAATGTTGCACGTGAACTGGCATTCTCTGATAAATACTACCTGTTTCTGACTCTGATGGTTGCATAGGTAAACCTGTGCACAAGGACAGGGATGCTTGAGAAATTCATTCGCTTCATATTCCAAAGTGAACTGACCTAATTGGTACCCTCCTGACTAATGCAACACTCTACATTTGTTGTATTCAGTGTTGCTTGAATCCTAGTTGTTTTCTGCCTCTGAGCAAAAATTGGAATAAAAGACCCCCAAACTAAACACAGAAATGGATTCCTAGAAGGGTTCATTGTAGCCAAAGTACAGAAGGGTTCTCTCCAACAGTATTTTCAATGCAATGTCCCTCCTTCCAAAATGGATCTTTTGCTGCCTCCAGCTAGCTAGATTGGGAAGAACCCTGTTTAAAACTGGCCGGATTCACGTAACAAACCCTGTCAGCAGAAGCCCTGTGCAAGGACTTCCACTTGCACAGTGCGGTTTCCCTCTCTTCCCCTATTTGCCCTCTAGAATGGGCTCTGGTGGCAAGTTCTGAGAACCCCCAGAACAGCCTATGGCAGGAGGAAGGGGGGGGTCCGGCAAGCTGCAATACTTGTGTGAATGGAACGTTCAACACAGCACAATGTTGAATTTCAGCATATAATTCTTATCAGCAGACACCTCTCAAAACTGAAATTGTGGCAAGATGAGGCAAGAAAAAAGATGATTAAAAAATGTGGAATTCAGTAAATATGTAGCTAGCATATTTGCTAATATAATGAAAGAAGGCCAGTTTCAGCATAAGCAAGAACAGCTGGCTGTTCTAATTAACACCAGGTGAACTTAGCATTGTATATGAAGAATTCAAAGAAGAAGAAGAGGCAGTCTGCTTTGTAAACAAAATTCTCTTGAGTATTACCTAAAAAATCTAGTTTTGTGAAGCAAAATGCTCCATTCTGAATATTAAGCTATCAAAGCAGCCTTCAGCAGGAGCTGGACACCTGGGTGTTAGCCTTTTGCCAAGTGGCAGTGGGCAATGACCCTTGCACAGAGGCATCTTTGGGGACCTGGGGGCATTTGCAGCTGTCTTTTCAACAACAAAAAACCTCATTTTTCATTTTGCTTCTGTCAGGGCCTCTAATCTGATAAGTCCCTTGATACAGCTGTTGGCTCCATGTTGAAAAGCCATTTTCGCCCTCTAAGAACTTCCAGGGTAGAATTACAGCGAGGGAGAGAAGGAAATGAAAACATAGGACTGTTCCTGGATTTATATAATGGTGATATTAGACGTGTGAGGAGATAAATGGAATATGTGATACACAAGTTTGGAAGGCTGGATAGGATATGTATATATGCAAGGTAGGGAAGGATGTCTGAAAGATGTGTGGCGGCTATGCACATCTTTGCATATGGGGATGTGGGTTTACAATAGAGTGCGGGGGAGAGGTTGCACGTATACAAGTACACGTAAAGTACATTTGTGACAGTGGCACAGGAACACAGCAGCTGAGAACAGAAGGAGGATATGTTTTAGGTATGTAAGAAAGGTGGAGATAATGGAACTGTGAACTTACACAGGGTAGAATTCAACATCTTGCTAAGGTGATCATCCCGTCAGTGCCAGCATTTCTGTTTGCCAGATGGGAGGATCTCCCCTCTCCTCCCTGACATGCTGTTCTGGGAGTTTTCTTACAGATTTGAGGAGGGCTCAGAGAAGGGGTGGAAGTCTTGTTGCAGTAGAGCAGGACTGTCCAACTCCCAAAGACTGTGATCTACAACCACTATAAAAAAGCTTAGGGAAGCCAAGGTTGTTCAGCTTTTTTTAGGAAAGCCAAAGTTGTTCAGCTTTTTTTTCTTTTTGGGGGCGGGGGAGGATCCCACGATTGACCAGGGGCATCCCGCAATCGACCAGTAGATCACCATCAACCTGTTGGGCAGCCCTGCACTAGAGGGTCTCTGTGATCACTTCCATTGCATAATGACTTAGCAGAATCTGGCCCATGATGTTTTGTGGGTGTATCAAGAGTCCCAGTCTCCTAATGTTCAAGGCACCAATCTCTGTGCTGGTTGCTGTTGGGCTATATGGACTTGTAGGACCAGCATGGTTACACAACCACTGTCACCAAAACAGCAACAGTCAGTTTAAACATCTGCAGTAGGACGTGGCTCTTCTCTCAGATATTCTTTGTTCTACGCTATTATAGCCATTTCAACTCCAAGAGGTTTGCTTACGTTGTATATGAAGTGAGTTAGCAATGCAGCCAGAGTTTAATGGAAGCCAGGCAAAGTGCTCCACCATTCTGTATTCCTGTAGCTTAAATGTGGATTACTAGTGAAACATATCATATTCTGCTTTGCATTAAAGGAGGCTTTTAGTCATTTTCTTTTCCTGAACTTGCATCTTTCCACATTAATCCTTTGCTGAATTGAATGTAATAATATATTTGGAGATTTGGTCATTTTAATTATTTTTAATTTATTTCCCCCCAGGAGCACTTCTTTCTGTCTAGTACATTTTCTTCTGCCTAATGTTATCCATTGTAGGATTTGAGTCCTTCAGAAACTGGGGACAAACTTAAGGGGGATTTGCAAAAATCACCAAATTTGGGCAAGATGGATGGCAACTAACTAAGTAAAGAACAGTGCCAGTTTAAAGCAATATGTTATCTGGGACCGAAGGCAAACTGACAGCAGATGTTCATAATTTTACATTTCAGTTCAGTTTAAGAGCTCCTTGGCTTCTTATATATAGAACACAGATTTCAAGTTCCAAGCAACATCAGTGTAGTGGCTGGCAGTTTTTCTTTACGATTGCTCTGTTTTACTCCAAAGCTCGTAATAATACACTAGGCCTTTTTGTTGTATATCTGTTTTCTTCACTTTGGCTTCTCCTCCTCCTCCTCCTCCTCCTCTTCTTCTTCTTCTTCTTCTTCTTCTTCTTCTTCTTCTTCTTCTTCTTCTTCTTCTTCTTTGCAAAACCAAACAAAAATCCTGAAGCTGAGTTGTAAAGTCTCTTGCCAATATGCAGTAGTAATTACAGGCAGTTTTATCTTCTAGCTAAAGTGTGGGAAACTGGATATGGCAGGTGGACAAGATATTGATCTACCCTGCCAACCCCCACAAACTATTTTGATAGGTAGGCCACCTATCCAGCACCTAACACCCCCATGATGCAAGGTAAAATGTTTTTCTTCAGCCTATATAGTTTGGAATTGTATTGGGCAAAGGCTCAGGGGTTTTTTTGGGGGGGGGTTCTATCTTAAAATTACAGGTGCGGTGAAGGCTAGACTCCGTCATACAACTCTTCCAAAAAAAAGTGGAGCTGTTGCTATAATTTATTGTGACCCTGTTTGCACGGCACATTAGATCATAGTTTGTTTTTTATGTATAGTTTAATATGAATGCAGAGTGGGCTAGTGCACACGGCTGGAACGTTCTTGCTCTGCTCCCCTGCTACTGTGCTGTATGTAAATAAGACAGAGTCTGGCTTGTTGTGACGTCCAAACCCATGCTTGTGTTTTGTTTTTCTCCAAACAAACTATGAATAGTAACCAAGCTTTGTTCTTGACTTACTGCTTGTAGTCTGTTTAGGAGATATAAACCATGATACTGGGTTTGGCCACTTCGACAAGCCAGACAGTGGCTTGTTTTCCCTCTTGTGCTGCAATGTGCAGAGCAGAGTCCACTTAAAGCATTCATGTTGCTTTGTGTACACATTAAGCCATAATTTTCTCTCAACTATGGTTTTAAGTGTGAACCAGGCCTATACAATTACAACTTGCTTTCTCAAGAGACAGTTGAAGGCCAAGAGGACAGAGCGTTAGACATAGACCTGTGCTTGTTCCGTGTGTTTCAGATGAGCAGTTATACGGTATATTTAATATTAGCAACATATCCCATGACAAGTGAGGTGGCTACATTTCCCCCCACATGTATGGAGAGCCACAACTGAAATAATATTTCTGTGCATTACAAACTGCGCATGATGTAGCTGGCAAATCTTGAATGTGTGAATATCCCTGTTACGCCATATTACTGTTTAAAGATGCAGGCATACTCTACCAAGTTGCACCAGTACAGTGGTACCTCAGGTTAAGAACTTAATTCATTCCGGATGTCCATTCTTAACCTGTAACTGTTCTTAACCTGAAGCACCACTTTAGCTAATGGGGCCTCCTGCTGCCACCGCACCACTGCTGCATGATTTCTGTTCTCATCCTGAAGCAAAGTTCTTAACCCGAGGTACTATTTCTGGGTTAGCGGAGTCTATAACCTGAAGTGTCTGTAACCCGAGGTACCACTGTATTATAAAAGTGACAGAATATTGATGTGGAAATCTGATCTTCCTATAGATCAGAGATTAATTTTCTCTGTTTTCCTGTTGGGGAATTTGAGGGCATGGGGAAAATAAAGTGACATAAGTAAAAAAAAGGTAGCAGAGATGTAAATGCATTTCAGAAGATAAGTCATGGTTCTTTTTTATTATGAAAAAGCCATTCTTACCCTTGTGAAACTGAGCTTGGGTTGCTTCTTCCTTCTACAAGGAAACCTTTTAATAGCAGAAAATGTTTTATATTCCATCTGCAAAGAAAGTTGTTCCCTAGTGGCTTGGCTTGCAGAAGTGTTGGGCTGTTCTTTCTCTGCTCATTGGCTGAGACGACTTTGGCTGTTTTTTGTTTAAAGCTCTGGATCTGCTTTTGTGCATACATATCCTTTGCCAGTAATTTTGGAGCCTTTGCCTTGGCTCTGGGATTCAAAAATGGCTGTGATGAATTTGGACCACCAGGGTGCACATTAATTTTTCCTGATTCTATTTGTATTTTGTTGATCAGATAAATGTGTGATGTCAGCAGCCAAGCTTTCAAATCTCTTTTCTCCCACCACTGTTTTCTGTGTCTCCTAACATTTTGTCCCATGAGAAAGAGAAATGGGAAAATAAAGTCAGCACCAGTCTCTCCTTAATTTTTGTCCCATCGATATCTTGGGAGTGAGGAATTAACCTCCCATCTGTCTGCAATACCCAGTGGAAACAAGGCTTTCCCTCCCCAGCCTGCCTTTAAAGAATTAATCACTTTTCTGAAGTTCACTCCTTTACACCTTCTTTTTACTTTTATTATTATTATTTTAGTTGCATGATGCCAAGACATTCCTGAAGCATTAAACATGTTTGCTGCAAATCATTTTTATGTCTTTGTTAAGTCTCTCCCCTCCTTCCCTTCTTGAATCCAGGCACTAGCACGGAAATATTCTCCTGACAGCTAATACGTTTTTCATTTGGGGAGGCTTTTTGCCGTGCTGCCAAGGGAGCTGTTTTTTATTTAAAAATGTTTTTGAAGCAATCTTGCTTTAATTAGCCTGTTTGAGAAATTTCATGTCACTTTTCCATAAGCGTGGGTGGGAGAACCTTGGAGCCAGAGCTGTCTTTTGCTGTTGGAGAGCTGGTATAAATCCCAGAGAAAGAAAACATATTTTTCCACTCTTCCAGTCTGCCAATAGAGACTTGGCCATAGTTTTCAGTTCACAGGCTGTTCTAGTTTTTGCTGTCCCGGCTGCCTGAATACTTGCATTGATCCAGTCCAACTGTAGACAGCACACCCTCTCACTAGCACGGGTCATATGAAAGAAGTCAGGAATCCTAGGCTACCAAATCACAAACTTTGCAGGCAAAAATCCCAGACTCCAGTCTTATGAAAACGAAGGGCTTATTTGTAGTTTTCAGGTGAAGGTTAAAATTAAGAACTGGTGCAGTAAGGGGTATCGGTGCAGCTTTTCTTATCGCAGTGCTTCAGTGAAGGAATACTTGATATCTATATCTTGTGAAATTTTCCCTTCAGTTTAACTAATTTCTTGATGTTAGGGAGTCCTTTGGACCTAGCAAACGTGTTTTTAGAGCAGGGCCTGATGCAGCACAGAGCTGTTTCTTTCTGTTTACTACATTGTTTCTCAAAATTCTTGAATTCGTACCGCCTTCCAAACTACAGCCTCTAGATCAGAACCAGTCCTTTATTCCTCAAATGAATGTGCAGAGAGGTCCTTGCTCACAGTTGTGTGCATACACCCTGCTGCTGCACTGGGGTAGTACTGTATATACTTGAGTATAAGCCGACTTTTTCAGCACATTTTTTATGCTGAAAATGCCCCCCTCAGCTTACATTCAAGTGAGGCAGGCGGCAGTGGCGGAGAGACGAGTGGCCCGAAAGGAGCCCTTTCTCACACGGCTGGTGCTGCCGCCGCCCGCCTCTCGCAAGGGTAGGTACAGGAGTGAGCGGCAGAGGGATTAGTGGCCCGAAAGGAGCCCTTTCGGGTTGCTTGTTCCTCCGCCACTGCCTTTGCCGCTGTCGGAGGAGGAGGAACGAGCAGCCCGAAAGCAGCCCTTTTGGGCTGCTTGTTCTTCCTCTGCCGCTGCCGCCACCACCAGGTTTGTGGTGTGAACCGGCTTATACTCGAGTCAATAAGTTTTCCCAATTTTTTGTGCTAAAATTAGGTGCCTCAGCTTATATTCGGGTCGGCTTATACTCGAGTATATACGGTAATTCCACACAAGCATTAGGAAAGGAGTAGAACAGGAGATGTCTGACGCCCTACTACTGAAGCCACAGACGGGATAATCATAAGCATCTCCTTCTGAGCTCTCATTTTCCCATATCGTAGTGGGATGATGGGGTAGAAAGGATGCTGTCAACCTCACAAACCCAATGTGGATCAGTCAGGTTCCACTGCTAAGAGAGGGTATTTGGTTTAACTCAGGGCTTGGCAGTTTGAGGAAGATAGCACTACAAGAAACCATGAGGACTAGGTGCGAGTTCTTTAATTTAAACCAGATTAACAGGATCCCACATTTAACTGTTTTCTGTTTGGAGTCCTCAGTACCTGCTAACAAACTAGCGAGCCACTCTCAAACACCCATGACATATTGGTAGATCCTGCCTCACCATTGGAAATCACAGATTATGATATAATCACTCATTATATGTAGGTCACTCAGACCCTCATTGCATTGCCCCACGGAACTTTGCATTGTAAGTCCTTGGTAAAGATGGCATTGTATCTCTGAGATACTATTATGTTTTGCTAGAGAAGGAAAGGGGTTTACTAGAGCAAGAACCAGTGAAATAGAAAGTTGCTATTATATGACAACTTCATTAGAGGTTTCAGTTTTGGGCACCTGATTCTTGAAATCCTGTGCAGATGGTTAAGAAGTGTTCAGACACAGTAATAGAGAAAACAGCAGGGAAGAGAGGAAGAAGGAAGGCTGAGGTTGTTGGGGTTTTTTTGGCTGGTTGTGGTGAGAACTTGTGCAAACATTCCCTCCTAATGGATTTCTCAAATGTACTGGCAGGCAGGCAAGCAAAGGCAGGTGTCACGTCAAATACCTTCTCCGATGAAACTTGATCCATCCCTCTTGATCTGGTATACTCATTCTCACTTTTAAAGGACCTCTTTGTTGGTTGTTTTGCGCCTAAGAGCCCAGAGCATAGTGCAGCCAACTAGTTTAGCAGACAAAGTAGACCTCAATAAGAAACCTCTCTCTCTCTTGCTCTCTAATGTTAATTTTGCAAGTATATCTGAAAACCCATTATATTTCTCTTTTTCTCAAGGTTCATAACAGTAGAACATTAGGACAAGTATTCTTAACAATTACAATTTGATTACAGACATACAAAGCTGAATAACTGTTCCCTGTTGATAGGGGTTTCTGTTTTGAACAACAATGAAGTTTTAAGCTTGTTTATTATTGTTATGGCAATACACTTTGAAACTGACTCCTCCTTCATAAAAGTTTTGGTTTGTTTTGAGAACTAATCATCTGTTCCGGGGGGTTTGCGGTAGTGGGCTAAGTTTTTATGGAATATCCTAGATTGCTTCCCACACTAGCAGTTTAGGGCAGAATTGAACTGCCTGATTTGCCTTGTTGCGGGGTAGGTTGTAAGGAATGGAGGTCTCTCACTGCCCAGGCTAGAACAGCTGTGTCAGCCTCCACCTATGGAGTGACACTAGCATCACTCTGCCAGCACATAGCTCCCCATTCCAAATTGATTGTGTATGTGTGTTCGGGTGCTAAAAGGGCTTCACCAGATAGTAAATTGCAAAGCAATGTATTTGGAAATCATATGGTCATAATGGATAATTTCAATAATTCTGCTGACCTTTTTAAAAAAGAGATAGCTCTAGTCTACACTCCTATTTGATGTGACAGAGAAATTAGATAGTTATAAGAATAAAGAAAACAGAAGATGACAAGTGAAAAATCAGTTGGGCTGTTCAATCTGTTTCAGTTAAAAGTCAATCAGTCAGTCAGTCAATCAATCAATCCAGAGGCATTATGATTTGCTTAGTGGCATACTGCCTTTGCCCAGCAACTGCATACGTACATCCATTGTACACCATGAAAACAGGACCATGCCAACAGGAAACTGCCCAAATGACTCCTGGAGACACAAAGGCTGCACTCTCAAGCACAATTGCATGTAAATCCTATTGATATCAGTGAACTAGGTATCACATTGGCAAAAGCGTCGTTCTACCCACATATTATCAAGGTGATGGGAATATTGGAGCTGTTTGCGAAGGGGAGATTGGAAGACAGATGGCAGTGTGGCATAACTCCTCCTGTGCATCCAATTTCTATCCTGAAAACATCCCACCCAGGCCATGTTTCTCCTGCCTAGGCTTGTTGTGGAGCCCAGCTAAAGAAAAATATTTAAAACTTGACATTTAAAATTTGCTGGACTGAATGTGGAGGGTGGGATAGGAGAGAGGGAAGATTAAGTACCCTCCTCTTGTCCGCCTGCACTTCTTACAAGTAAGCATTCTACAATAGTACCGTATTGCAAAGGAAATGGAGAGCTTAGAACCCCATGTTACCTTCCAGCATGCAGTTTGTTCTTTATTTCTAGGTTTAAGATCAGGAGGTTAGGAAAGAATGAGCACTTGGGGCATAAGAAATGGTCGTATTTGAGACACCTGCATATGCTATGGTTCTTGGAGTTTTTTGACAGTGCATGAGATTGTGATATAATCTCATGAAAAGGATATAAGCTTCCTCAGTTTGTAATAAATGCAAATCCTTGAGCACCCCCCCCCTTGTGATTCTTTTTAATCTACTTACATTGTCCACCACTGTTACTTTTCTCCCATGTGTGTAGCCCAGCAGTTCAGCTTTTAACAGATCCTGTTGCTATCCTCTTAAACAGATCTCAAAGACTTCAAATACGATGGCCAGCATGTGATAGAAGTTGATGAGGGAAATACAGCTGTAATTGCCTGTGATCTTCCTGAAAGCCACCCAAAAGCCCAGGTTCGCTACAGTGTGAAACATGAATGGCTGGAGGTCTCCAGAGGTGAGTTGATACTGACTTACGAAGGAAGAGAAACTGGAATTGGTGTCTGCTTTATATCTCACTTCTAGTCAGTTTTTACCCCTCCCTACACCTTCTGACTGTGCCTTTTGGGCTGATCTGTAGAATCATTTTTCTGAGTTCTCTGAAGGGCTATGGCTTTCTGTATAGTAGACATAGTCTTTCATGACTCCACATTTCGGTCCTCACCCAGGAGCAATTTCTTGACTGTCCTGTAACTTTCTTGAAGCACTAAAAATATACCTGTGAAAGAAATATCTGAAAGCTGGGAAGTGCATGGAGGATGAGTGAATCCCTTATTTTAATAATAAAACCAAATGATGTCCTAATTATCATTCCAGGTTTGCCATGAGAATTAAAGCTGATTTTTTTTTACTCAATCTTTTTATTCCATTCTTCCAACCACTCACCATTTTCTTTCTCTCAATCTTAGCTGGAAACTTCTTCTGCTCCTCTTATTATTATTCGATAATGTTCCTTTTGTGTTTACAGTATGCTAGAAATTGTATAATACGGATGTTCCCTGCCTTAGGAATCCCTATTCCTTTATCTTAACAGATAACTATCTGATCATGCCATCTGGGAATCTTCAGATAGTCAATGCAAGCCAAGACGATGAGGGAACTTACAAATGTGCGGCCTACAACCCTATCACCCAGGAAGTAAAAACATCTGTGTCTAGCGAGAAACTCCGTGTGAGACGTAAGTCACTTCTTCCAAATATTTGGGTTCACTGGCTTCAGGCTGTCTTAAGGTGGTGGTCCCAATTTGCAGGTGCCACCAAATGCAGTCCTTTTATGCTGCATGTTTTACACAAGCCCTTCATATTTGAGAGCTTGCTTTCTATACAGGAGTGTTAAATTCAAAGTATCCTCTTGCAGTGCAGGTAGCAGAAGCTTATCTCACAAGCATAAGGCTTCATTGTACGTTTTCTGTTGCTTTTGGTATTATATATGGAGTGATGAAGTTGTTGATGGCAGAGTTGGTGAAATTCCAGTTGGTGAAACTTCCTGTTTAGTGGCTTTTTCGCCCCAGTAGGCTTTTCTGCCTACATAGTGCATCTTGTCCTGTTCTGCGAGACTGTCTTACTTTTGTTTCACTGATTTCTCTCTTGGCACTAGGCTCCACAGCTGAGGCAGCTCGCATAATTTATCCCCCAGAGGCTCAGACCATCATTGTCACTAAGGGCCAAACTCTAATCCTTGAATGCGTGGCTAGTGGGATTCCACCTCCACGTGTCACGTGGGCTAAGGATGGCTCCAACGTCTCTGGCTACAACAAGACTCGATTCCTTCTCAGCAATCTCCTAATTGATGCAATCAGTGAGGAAGACTCAGGGACCTACAGCTGTATGGCTGACAATGGCATGGGTGAGGCTGCAGCAGCATTCGTTCTCTACAACGTTCAAGTGTTTGGTGAGTACAACTTCATTTTCCTCCCTCTTCTCTCCTGTTAGACCCAGCAGCTATAGCCATGGTCTGGAGACTGCTCACATGGTCATATATTTCAGAACTGTTTTTGAGGTGAAATTTAATGCTCACAAGCAAAATTCCTCCAGCTTAGATTTCACTCAGGGGCCTAACTCCTAATAACTGCCTAAGTAAGCTTTGAGGGCAGAGCCAAAGCTTTGACTTTCCAAAAAAGAGCCAGAGGATTAAAACTGAGTTATTTATTGAGGCACAGTAATTCTAGGCGCACACACATAAATATAATCAAAAGACAGAAAATTGTATTCAGTAACTAAAAATGTTCTAAGCTAGATGGAATGTGCTGTGAAAAGCAGTCGTGTGCTTTTAGCTGAACTGTAATTTAAAGATCCTTGGGTGAATTTGGTCCTTTGAGTCTCTCACAAAGAAATGAAAGAGATATCAACATATAGTATGCCAAGCTTAATGATCAAGCCAAAAGACAGAGGCATTTCCTTTTTAAAGGAAATAAATGTCTGGGCTATAAGCTAATGCAGGCTAAGTAACCCCTGGCCAATCAAGAAGGCTGCTTCATCTACCTGCATAATAAGCCCAATTTGATAGGATTACCTGGTATACATGCATATAAAAGAAATACACAGAACAGGCAATTGTTCTTGAAGGAGTTGATTTACAGAATTCAACACATGAAGGTTTTACCTAGGTCCTTTGCCCAAGAACCTGGATCAGGGAGCTTTTGGAAGAGATTTAATTAATGGAGAGGTCCATTAGTTTTTCGGTCTAGAGCCTGTGGCCGTAGAAGAGCGTAGTGACTGCCCATCTGTCATGGATGCTTTAGCTGAGATTCCTGCATTGCAGGGGGTTGGACTAGATGACCCTTGGGTCCCTTCCAACTTGTAAGATTCTATTATTCTATGATCTCCGAAAGATTACTTTTGAAATACGTGAAGGATCTACTTATAGGACACTTAATGGCTGTGCACAAGAATAAATAGGTTTAGGTATTGCTGTCTTCATAACACAGCAATGTAGTTTATAACACAGCAATGTAGGAGGATAGCTACAAATATTTCAGTTCTGCCTGTTTCAGAGGTGAATGGGTGTTCTCACACCTGAATTGTAACTCGTTTCCTTTTCAGAACCCCCGGAGGTTGTCATGGAACTATCTCAGCAGATCATCTCATGGGGACAAAGTGCAAAGTTCACCTGCAAGGTTCGGGGGAACCCCCAGCCATCAGTTGTGTGGCTGCGTAATGCAGTTCCGCTCTTCTCCAGCCACCGAATGCAACTCTCTCGCAAGGCCCTACGTGTCTCCAGTGTGGGGCCTGAGGATGAAGGGATTTATCAGTGCATGGCAGAGAATGAAGTTGGGAGTGCACAGGCTATGGTTCAGCTGAGGACTACTGGGCCTGGTAAGTCCAAAATGAAGTTCAAAAGGTTCGTATAGGGATAATGAAATAAGAATTGTAAAGCACTTTGAACAGCAAAAGTAAGTATAATAATGTTGTTGTTGTTGTTGTTGTTGTTGTTGTTGTTGTTGTTGTTGTTGTTGTTGTTGTTGTTGTTGTTTATACCCATCTGGCTGGCTTTCCCCAGCCACTCTGGGCAGCTCCCAACTGAATATTAACACAATACAGCATTAAACATTAAAAACTTCCCTAAATAGTATCTCATTGCATTAGTATTAGGGGTGTATCTGTCTATACATGGGGCTGCTTATTCTCTTTATGCCAAGTCATGCAACTCAAGTTAGTTTCTGTTCTGGAAAGGAACTTCCTGAGATTCCTACTTCTCAGATGTGTGGCTTTCAGAGTATTGGAGAAATGAACCTGAACACATGCAGGTTATATCTTGAGTAGGTTCCCTCAGTACTTAGGGGGAAAGTTGCTTTCCCTGCATAGCTCTGTTTCATGGACTGAGATTCTTAAATTCTTTATCTGTCCATTTACATATGTATTAAGTGTCTGAATTACCCTCCACACTTCAGCTGCAATAGCAACACTAAAAGCAGCTTAAAAAATCAAAATGATAAAATATTTGTAAAAATTCAGTGCTGAAGTGATAAAATAGGTGATTGTGACAAACATTACAGATGTCTCTTTTCTGACACCACTCTTTCTCTATTGTTTGTTCATTAGAAACCCCATTCTCTGCCAAAATAAAACTGCACAAATTAAAATTCTCCAACTAGAACATAATTTGTAAAGGGACTGAGTCAGATGTACCTAGAATTTAATGAATTTAACATACATACATACATACATACATACATACATACCTTTATTTGTATGCCACTCTTTCACAGTTCAAACCATGCTCAAGGCGTGTTACAACATGAACAAAATATAAAACTACAACATAAACAATAAAAAAATTAAACAGACAGAACCACACTGAACAGTTTCCACAAAAATTACAAGAAGATCTAAAATAAAAATACAAAAAACCAACAGCAACAATTCCCCCCAAAATAAACCCCCCTAAACAGTGCCCCAGCCCAAGAGCTTTTGCAGCTGGAGTCAGTCTAGGCCCCACCTTCCCAGGCCAAGTGGGAAAAGGCCTGCAAGGCAGGGAGCAGGTCTTCCAGGACTCACAGCCAAGATGCTCTCATTGGTGTCACTGAGACAGCATTTGGATTTTGTGTAGACAAGAGTAGGCTGATGCCTAGTGCACCAAAATCCCAGGTGCTTAGAACTTCCCCTCTGGCTACTTAAAGCAGACTTTCCATCTTCTAAAGAAGCCAAAAGCCTATGGAAAAATTAGGCTTGTTAAGTTAAAAGGAAGAAGCCTATAGCCAACTGAAGACTCACGTAGTAGTTTATAGCCGTGAGAGACACAATGCAGGAATGGAAACTTACCTGACTTGATGGGTGTTATTCTACTGCAGTGCTAAGAAAACCCTAATAAGCTAGATTCTCTCTCTCTCTCTCTCTCTCTCTCTCTCTCTCTCTCACACACACACACACACACACACACACACACACACACACATTCACATTTTCCTGATAGTTGGGAGTAAGTGGGTATCAGTTTTAAAACAGTGGGTATCAGTTTTATCAGTTCAGTGCTCCAGCATTTGTTCAAATCATCTCTCTTGCCTTCTAGGAACAACTCTGAAGCCACAGCAAGTTTCTGTTGCCGATTCACCTCAGTCTGCCTTGTCACCTACCCTGCTTAGCAACGGTGAAAAAATGCTGAAAGACAAAGCAAACTTCCTAAGACCCAGGCCCACGACACCATCCGTGTCTGTTCAATGTACTACCAAAGAGTTGGTGTCTCCAGCTGAGGCCCCAGTCATCCTTAGCTCTCCCCGGACTACTAAAACGGATTCATATGAGCTGTTGTGGAAACCACGACATGATGGCAAAGCCCCAGTCCTCTACTATGTTGTAAAACATCGCAAGGTTAGCACATTCCTTTTTAACTGATTTCTGATAATGGTGTTGAATTACAGTTTATCTGGGAAGCGCTGTGTCGCTTACACTTTCTTGCCAGTTTAGGTAGCAGCAGCCCATCTTTTGGATGGGCAGGATATTTGTCCTGTGTGCGGTCTCTGAATGTCAGTGAGTGAAAGCAGCGTAAGGAGCAGGCATAAGGAAATGGGTGCTTTGGTGCAAGTTTGAGATCAGCATGGGAGAGAGAACTGCAGAGATGTATGTATCAGTGAACAAGGACAAACCTAGGATTTACATAACCCTGGGATGATGCATATACTTTACTTAGTCTGGGGCATTTCTTCCCCTCCCACTACCCTCCCTCCTTTTTTGATGAACTTATCCTTACCATAAGACAGATTCCAGTAAAGTAATGATTCCAGACCCTCATGGTATCTTAGCTTGCTGCATGTACCTTCCCTGCATTGTTCGTTGGTTGTGGTCTCTCTTTTTTCAGTTGCTTCACCTGGAAGGCTCTTGGGTCAGAGGGAGTCACCATGGGTCACTGCACTTAGGACTAATATGTTTCCAGCACAGAGCAAATTCTCAGCTGGAGATTCTTTCTTGTATCTTAAAGGTCTTTACAGAAGGAAACTGTTCCTGTTAACCCTGCTATCACTTTCATTTGCGTGGCTGGTAACCAGACAGACACCCTGAAATGGGCTTTATGTAAAGGAGATGCTGGGTTTAGCCAAATTCTGAATAAACATGATTATATCATGGCTCATTTCAATAAATCTATTCTGACATGTGTTTACTTGAGGTGTAAGTGCATTTCAGAGAGTTTTATCCAGCTAAGTCATACTCAGATATGACTTATGGAAAACAATGGAGAGAACTAAGTAATGTTAATTTATTTCAGTGGATGTATTCTGCATTGGATACCATCCAGTTTATGGAGTGCCCACATGTACTACATGTGCTAACTAAATAACCTGGACTGCTTAGAAATCTTTTAACTAAAGATAGCACTAAAAACTCGTTCACCCTGTGCAGCTTTGTTCAATACATCCACAGCACAAATTACAACATTGTGATTACATAGCCCTTGGGAGATGGGAATAGTGGTGAATGGAGAAGTGGTACCTACCTCATATGTCAATTGATTGAGGCAATTAGTAGCAGTGGGTATCAAATACCAGAATTCAGACATTTGCCAGTAGACGAGTAGTTCTGCTCATTTCAGATTGCAGGTTTGTCTACAACTATCTGTGATAAATATGGCATGGTCTCATTTTCCTATTGGAGGCAAAATAAGATGTTCCGTTTTCTTTTTTAGGACAAAATTGTAGGGTTGTTTCCAATTCAAAGAAGGCACTGTAGCCTATAAGTGCCTTTCACCAGTGGAATGTGAGGATGATAGTTTTCAGCGATTCCTCATCCTTTTCCGGTCCCCTATGTGCCCGCCCCCCAATCTCCTCCAGACAAAGGGGGTATTTGTAAAAAAATGCCTCCCTCTTTGTCACATTCACGGAAACTTTCACTGGAGCTAAGAGCCTGCAGTGAGTGGAGGGACGCAGTTGGATACAACCTGTAACTGTTTGGTAAATGCACAGATGCACAACCTGTGTAGCTTGCAGCTGCTAAGTAGACATTGGAGTTCTCTCCCTTGAGGGTGTTGATTTGCCCCCTCTAATTCTTGATGATACAGCTTTGCAGCTGACTTTTCTTTCATTGTCATATGGTTATTTTTGGACTGGGGAATAGCTAATAATCTTCATCTTCTTCTACTCAGATAGAAGGGCTGTAGTTCAGTAATCAAGTATTTGTATTGCATTCAAAAGGTTCCAGGTTCTGTAGTTCCCAGAAACCGTTATGAGCTAGATAACAGGCAGCTTCCAGTGTTACTTTATTCCTATGTTATCTCATACCAGTTTGCCAGTGATTATTTTATATATGCAGCACACATGTTTAAACAATTTTATTTTATAATTCTCAATTGCTATTAGCAGGAGTTTCTGTTACAACATGGAATTATAAAGGGGTTCCTCTGAGTGGCATCAATTTAATAGGATCATGCTGCAAAGTAGCTTAATGCTTCTGAGAATTTACTTGTCATAGCATTCTTGCTGTTGTCATTACTACTCAAATCCAAACTGCTCTTGTCAGTATGCATGACACTTTGCAGAATACAAGACAATCTAAAATTTACACTGGGAAAAACATAAAGGAAGGGGAGGAAAGGAGAGGTGGGTTAAAAAATGAAGCAATAATGCACTTGTTTCAGTTGCATTTCCTTAGGCTTTATTTCTGCTTGTGCTGTAGTGAGGAGCAGATGGGGCTTATCAGCCTGGAAAAGTAGCCCATCTAAGAGAAGGAAAACTCTGATCCTAAACCTCTGCTGCCTTGTGGGATATCTTTGGGAGAAAACGGTTAAGGAGTAGACCGAACAAAAATCCAAAGGAGTTCCTAACATGGTTGGGTGGAGCCTTGTATGCCTCCTTCCAACAACTCCTGGTGCCAAGGTGGTGTCAGACATATTGCTCTGCTTTCCTTTGGACCACATCAGCAAGGCTGAGAGAGCAGGGGTCTTGTCATATGGACAGCCCAGGACCTCCATACTTGCTTGTGCCCTGGGGAGTTCACTTTGGTGCTGCTAACACAGCAGTTTGACTTCATCTCTGCACTCTATTGTCTCTCAAGACAAACAGATGCCAGCAACAAGTTTATTTAGATCTGGCTTTGGCTAAAAATGCTCAATAGCCCTTTTATCCGTAATAAGGTGAAGGCAATTGAATCCACTCATAGGTGTGCTTGTTCCTTGTCCTTCAACAGGTAATGAATTCTTCAGACAGCTGGACCGTCAGGGATGTCCCTGCCAACCAGCATCATCTGACTCTAATAAAACTGGACCCAGGAAGTTTGTATGAGGTGGAGATGTCTGCCTACAACTGTGCTGGAGAGGGGCAGACAGCAATGGTGACCTTCAGGACCGGTAAAGATGTAGTACTTTCCCAGGAGTTGTAAATTCTCTCCTTCTCCTGATGCTGAAGGCTTTGTCGCTTAGAAATTTGCTTTTAATAATAATAATAATAATAATAATAATAATAATAATAATAATGATGTTAATAAGATGCAGTTACATCCATGGAATGTAGGCCGCCACAGAATGTTGGTGAAGTTTATCATCCAGAGCAGTAAGACACTAAAAGTTTATCTCATGCCATCTTTGCTATTTTTGTCTTGCTTAGGACGTCGACCCAAACCAGATATCATAGCCAGCAAAGAGCAGCAGATTCAGAAGGATGACCCTGGCACCAGCTCTCGGAGCAGCAACCAATCGGACAACACTCGCCTGTCCCGTAAGGCCATTTTCAGACTTGCGGCAGAAAGGGTTTTCTGGCTCTAGAAGTCTGATTATTCTTGGGGGAGGAGAGCTGGGAAAGATGGTGGTGTGAATGAGAAAAAGACAAGCCTGGCACAAGCAACAGGAAGGGAGTTTGCTTATCTCTGCTGCTTCTGTCCAGTCCTTATTAGGCCATGTTGCTCTTCAAAGTCTGTTTTACTGGCAACAAGCACCTATCAGACAAACGGTCTAGTAATAAGATAGTGAGCGAATTGTGGAATTGTAGAGTTGGAAGGGACCCTGAGGGTCACCTAGTACAATCCCCTGTAATGCAGGGATCTGAACTCAAGCATCGATGACAGATGGTCATCCAACCTACTTAAAAGCCTCTAAGGAAGGAGAAGCCACCACCTTCCGGTGGAGTCTGTTCCTCTGTCAGAAAGTTCTTCCTGATGTTTAGTCAGAATCTCCTTCCTTGTATCTTTAAGCCATTGGTTCAGGTCCTACCCGCCGGAGCAGGAGAAAACAAGCCTGCTCCATGCAACACTTCAACAAAGAATGATTTGATTATGATTGTTGCGGCGGGAGGAGCCTTGAAAAAATATGCAATTTCAAGAGGACACTTTTTACCGAGTCCAACTAGTCCGTGTGTGCACCTTTATTAATACTATTTATTAAATTTCTATACTGCCCTTCATTGAAGGATCATAGGGTGGTTTGCAATATAAAAATATATACCATGGTAGCAAGAACACCTTTTCTCTCCCCCGCTCCACTTGTCTTCTCCCTCTCTCTAGCACACTATTTCATCTTGCAAGGAAAGTTCACTACACCCCAGCTTTCCCAATCTAAAACTGGTTGTAGTTCTGCTAATGTTATTCTTCTTTTCCTTACAGCTCCCGAGGCTCCAGATCGCCCCACCATCTCGATGGCTTCTGAGACATCTGTCTATGTGACTTGGATCCCCCGTGGAAATGGAGGCTTCCCCATTCAGTCATTCCGAGTAGAATATAAGAAACTGAAGAAGATGGGGGACTGGGTGCTGGCCACAAGTGACATCCACCCTTCTCGTCTCTCTGTGGAAATTGCAGGACTAGAGAAAGGTAGGAGATCTTCTATTCCCAGCATATAGGCTTCCTATGGTCCTTGGAAAGACTTAATAGTGACTTCATATCTTGCCTGCTGCCACAGAAACCATTACCCACGCCAAGGAGAAAAGGTCATTTCCGGGTTGGCTAGTAATTCATGGTCCTCTTCCGGAGAAATGTGAAATTCTGCAGATGCTTTCTTTAATCCTGAAATTATTCTGCGGAGACCAAAAGCTTTGAATCACTGTATCCATGCCAAACTGGATACAGTGCAAATGTGTCTAATGGCAGCCCAACAATTCTCTTTTTTCACACGGAAAGCTACCACAGATGGGTCAGTTAGGAACAGAAACATGTGTGCATGTGAGTGGAAGTTTAACCCTCTCCCTGCTTGCTGTTTCCCCACTTCAAGTGGAACAGATTGCCTCAGGAGATGGTGGGCTCACTGCTGGAGGTATTTAAGTTGAAGCTGCCAGGGGTGGGGGCAGTGTCCTAGATTAAGCAGGGGGTCCATCCCTAGTCCATGGGTGTAGCCAAAGGAGGGCAGGGAGGGGCAGCTGCCCCCCCCAAACCAAGTAAATCAATACAAAATAACTAACTGAGGTTCTTCCCCTCTAACATAAAGCCTGGCTACGCCCATGCCCAAGTCTACAGTTTTATGGCTCTACAAAGTCACCCACTTTGTATCTTCCCTCACTGCAAGATTTCAAGCCTTTGTTTACCCTCACAAATACAGTTTTGAAGAAATGGCAGGAAGTAAAATGGTTAATTGTGTGTGTCCTTGTATCCATTTCTCCAAACTTCCACTCTAAAGCAGCTTTTCATGCAAAGACAAAAGCCATAGACCAACTATTCTTTACACTTGTTGGCATGTAGCATGTACATTAGCACTCAGTCTCTTCTGTGCATCTGAAGTAAGGTAGCAAATGTGATCTCTTGACCATTCAGACCAGGTTAAAAAAACACCTGAACCTTTTAAAAAGCAGTCATTGTCTGGGGCAGCAAGAAAGCCCTGCTGCTATTTTGTTTCTGAAGTATGTCATTTTGCCACCTGCTAATGTGGAATGTCTGAGTTTTCAGGAAGAGATGAACAAGGAAAATACCAAGGTCAGAGGTCTGCTCACTTTTCTCCTGCATTGTTTCTCCATTCCATATTCTAGGCACATCCTACAAATTTCGAGTGCGAGCATTGAACATACTGGGGGAGAGTGAGCCAAGTGCTCCATCTAAACCACATGTGGTATCGGGCTACAGCAACCGTGTATATGAGCGCCCTGTCACAGGGCCATACATCACCTTCACGGATGCCATCAATGAGACCACCATCATGCTGAAGTGGATGGTAAGCAGGGGAGGCAGGAGCTGGAACTAGAATTCAAATTTAATTATCACTATCTTAAATTTCCCTGTTGCTTCCCTTCTTCTACTCTATTGTGCTGGACACTTACAGTGTCACTGTTCTGTGTTTCAATACTCAAGCACACATTTGATTTTATTGACTTTGTGGCTTAGATCATTTATGTTCATTGCATTTCAGTTAAAAGTTCCACAAATGAGCAGTGTGTGTGTGTGTGTGTGTGTGTGTGTGTGTGTGTGTGTATATATATATATATATATATATATATATATATATATATATATATACCCACCCCCACCCATCACATGTAGCACTTTCCAGCCTCTGCAAAGTCCACATAATAGCTTTCATATTGGCATTCATTTTGAAACAGAGGTTCTCAAACTTCTACAGAGTGGTCTCTTTTAGCTAAAGAAAAATAGATAGTGCACTATCTGAAACACAAGTATGTGCCTTTATAGCTTGTACATTTATTCCCCAGTTTGTAGCAATTGTGGGAAAGTTTCCCATTATTTCTCCTGTTCTCCTACTGCAATATCCTATGCCTGGGAATAGTCAGTGTTAAAAATGTTTTAAAAAGTTATCAAACTGCTTATTGCTAGTAGATTCTCATGCATCAACCCCAAATCATCTCTATTTTCCTGCCTGTGGGAAAATCCATCGCAAACAATGGATTCTGAGTGGTTAATATGAACACAACAGCAGGAAGAAGGAATGAGTAGGCAAATGATGGATACATAGAAAAGGGGAAGAGTAAAAAGAGGTCCCCTTTTCTATGTAGCTTAATGGTAGAACACTTGCCTGGTAGTTTGCATGCATATATGACAGTCTCTGGGTGAATCCCTGACATCATCCACTAATGATTTCAAGTGGCAGGGCTAGGAAATAAAACTGGTAGTGATATACTGCCGATTAGTATTGACTGTACTGGGCTTGATGTATCTCTGCTCATATGCAGTACAAAATGAGTAGTGAGCTGAAGATTGACAGTGAGAAATAGTGGCCTTCTTTAAGACCATGTATCTGCCCTACAGTTTTGAGAACTCCTGCCTTAACCAAACAAGACAGCAATTGGTTGTAGGCACAAATTGATGGATATCCACCCCCCATATCTTCCACTAGAGAGACGACATACCCAGCAACTTGTCCCTAGGGCCATAACTCTCTTTTTGGTGAAAGTAGGAGTTCTATCACAGTGATAATTATATCACTATCATATCCTATGCTATCATAATGGATTTTTTAAACTCTTTTCCTCAAATAACAGTGCCAAATAACAGTGTTCAGGGCTGAAAGAACAAGATATATAGTTCAATTCATCATATGATGAGAACATCAAAGTGTAACTTGTGCAAAATATTTAAGCCTTGGGTTCAGCTTTACTGAGGATCGCAATACTGAAGCTGCATAATGCTCTATTCCTTAAAAAGCCTGTACAAATACATTTTGCACCTGGCTCCACTCATTACCATTATTTTGCCGTTGTCAGATCTTGGTGTTCCAATACACACTGAAATAAATCCCACAATCCAGAAGTCTGCCCAGTCCTGCCTTATTCTCTGCCTCTGCGATAAACACCAACACTTTTGTGGTGTAGTGGTCAAGAGCGGTGGACTCACAATCTGGTGAACTGGGTTCGCTTCCCTGCTTCTCCACATGCAGCTGCTGGGTGACCTTGGGCTAGACACACTTCTCTGAAGTCTCAGCCTCACTCACCTCACAGAGTGTTTGTTGTGGGGGAGGAAGGGAACGGAGACTGTTAGGCGCTTTGAGACTCCTTCGGGTAGTGATAAAGCAGGATATCAAATCCAAACTCTTCTTCTTTTGTTAATTTCTGCCTTTTGCTCCTTTCTATAGTACATTTCAGCCAGCAATAACAATACTCCAATTCACGGTTTTTACATCTATTATCGACCAACTGACAGTGACAATGACAGTGATTACAAGAGGGATACGGTAGAAGGTAAGGATACATCAGCTGGTTGGATCCCAAATGTTAAGTGCCCCAAATAGTCTACTGAGAGCTTATCCACACTTAGCTTTTCTGCCCTTTTCTCAGGCACAGTTTGCACTTTAAAGCTCCATATCCAAGGGCCCTTTTTTGCCCTGGAGCTTTCCTCATGAAATCTCGCTCTTTAAAGCTGAATTCAGAGCAAATGCCAATCTGGGTAAAACCCCAATTGCCATTTGTTGCGCTCCAACTTTAAAGAGCAACTTTATGCAAGGAAACCTCTGGGACAAAGAAAAGAAAAGAGTGTTCTGAGTCCTCCACTGCAAAGTGTTTATATGAAATGGGCTTCTCAGTTGAAGCTGTCTGGGTGACTCATTGGGTTGCTGTGAAGATAAAATGGAGATGGGGAGCCATTGAGCTCCTTGGAACAACAGAGGGGTGTAAATATAATAAACAAGTCATTTGCGTTGAGAGGAAAGGCCTATTGGCTGGGTGGTGTGAAGATTCAGCTACTGTATTTCTGACTAATCACAGCAATACAGAAGCCCTTTCAGTACTATGTCCCCCTCCCTGAGAGGTTCAGAGGGTGGCAACACAAGAACGGGCCTTTCCTGTGGTAGCTCCCCAACTGTGGAATGCTCTCCCCAGAGAGGCTCGCCTGGCACCTTCATTACATGTCTTTAGGCGCCAGGCAAAAGCATTCCTCTTCAACCAGGCCTTTGACTATTAAATAATCTATGAGTTGTTATGATGATTGTTTTATTATGCTGTCTATTGTTATGATTTTTATTATTGGTGCTCTGAAATGTGTTGTTAAAGTTGTACACCACCCTGGATCTTTTGATAAAGGGTGGTATATAAATTGAAATAATAATAATAGGCATTTCCCAGCAAGTGGGGGGGGGGGAAATTGTGTTTGTCCCATGTCTATATTGCTGTGTGATAATAGAGTGATCCGTTTATGGCATTGGGATAGAGGTGTGAATAAAAGGAAAGTGACACTTGTGTGTATGTTGCTTCCAATTCAGGTGACCGGTACTGGCATTCTATCAGCCACCTCCAGCCAGAGACTTCATACGACATTAAGATGCAGTGCTTCAATGAGGGTGGGGAGAGTGAATTCAGTAATGTGATGATGTGTGAAACCAAAGGTAACTAGTCCAGCGCTATATTCAGGTGTCTCAGATGCTCCTCCTCCACTTTGCAATATGAATAAGCTTGTGAAGAGATCAGGAAGTTTAGAAATATATTATCCATGGGTGATTGTAAGATACGTGTGAGAAACTGATTAGGAGAGCAAATAATATGAAACTAAGGAAAGGGAGGAGTTCTGGTGATAAAAATTCATTCATTAACTGCAGAATTTGAAGGCTAGGTATAAGTCGTCCCCCCCATTGGTGAAAAAAGTGACTCAACTAGATATTATGCAGTAAGTCAGGAGTGGGAAACTTTTTTTTTTCTCCCATTCCCTTCTGAGCCATCTTATGGAGGCCATGTGCCAGCATTGGGCAGAGCAAGAGGCAAAAATGGGCTGAGCATTGAATCCAAACTAGGTTCATAAACTATGAAGAAGCTGCAGTATGTGGAGGCTGCCTTGCACCTTTGCTACATATCTTTAGGTGCCGGGAGAAACAATTCTCTTTTTGCAGGCCTTTGACTGCCAACAGTCTATGGCCGTTTAAATTGGGGGTGGGGGGAGTATTTTGTTGGTTTATTACTATGTTATGTATTTTTATGTGATCCTTGGATGAAGAATGGTATAGAAATTTAATTAATAATAATAATAATAATAATAATAATAATAATACATTAAGAGAGAACCAGGTTGAGACTGAAAGATTGGGGTGGGAATGAAGGCTGTGTAAAGATCTTAACTATGCTTTTCTTTCTCTTGAAGCTCGCAAATCTGCAGGAGTGCCTGGTCACCTCCCACCATCTACAGTATCTACGATACATCACCCCCCACCCAACAGTGGCCATAATTTCTTAGGGGCAGGGGCCATGGTGGCTCGCTCCAGTGATCTGCCATACTTGATTGTAGGGGTGGTGCTGGGCTCCATCGTTCTCATCATTGTGGCATTCATTCCATTTTGCCTTTGGAGGGCTTGGTCCAAGCAGAGTAAGTGACTTTAACAAATGGTACCTGTAACTCTGAAACAAAGGGCACACACACAACTTTGACGGGAAACCAACCCAATTTCATGATATTCCTATTCACAGGAAATGTTGCGTGAATAACTCGTCCTCAAATAACTTTACATGTGCATGTAATTAAATTCTGACTTCCCAAAGTCATTTCATGAACCTAACTGTCTGAATTGACTTTGTGGCCTTAAAAAGCCCACTCATAACCAAGGCCCAAAGATATTCTATACTGTCCTCAGAATGTTTTTTCCTGTTTTCTTTTTCTTCCCCAATGGCTATGTCTGCAGTGTTTCCAGTTATAGCAGCTCATGTTATGTCTGTGTTCAGGCTTTAACATGTATATTATTTTGTCATTTCAGAGCAGAGCATAGATCTGGGTTTTCCTGGTGCAGGGCTGCTGGTGTCCTCTTGCCAGTACACCATGGTGCCCCTGCAAGGGGTCTCCACTCCTCGAGCTAATGGGCTGCGTTATGCAAATGGCGTGCATCTGCCAGCACACCAGGGAGCCAATGGCCATTTCCCCTCAGCTACAATTGGATATCCCAACGCAAAGTCACAGGATTACAGCCCAGATGAGGTTCAACAGGTAAATTTATATAGCAACAGCAGGGGGTGTTGAGTGACTTCTTTATCTCCTTGCCCTGAATAATGGCTCATTGCAACACCCAATGCCTAGTGTTCTGTTTCTGCCTCAGGAGGCAGAAGAGGAAGGAAAATGCTTTGCCAGAAACTTCAGTTCCCAGACTAAAATTTATTTAGAGATTATATACCCTGCTGACTAACCAAAGTTTTCAGCTTGACTTACAATATATTTAAAATGCAATAAATTATGGCAGGGCAGCTATACTATTTATATAAGCTTTCCCCTAGCGTTCACTGTTCCAGTTGCCACTCTGCAGCTGAATCTTCACATTTGGAAATGGCGGCTGAATCAGCCAGATGTTAAGTTCCTCATATGCCACGGTTTCTTCATTGGACTGTTGCCAGTGTTCCTTACAACCACAGCCTCTGGGGGCAGATGCAAAGGTCTTATAAGCCTTTCTCCCAGAATGTAAACCTGGAGAGGTCAGTCTTGTTTTTAGGTTTTTTGGATAAGCGGAAAATTTTGAACCTATAGATTCTGAATATGACAGAATAAATAGCATTTGAGCATCTAACTGGTTATTAATGAACATTTTAAAGCATCCCATCTTTTAAAATGAAGTACATAAATTCCCCACAGCCATAGAAACAGGTTTCAGAAGCCATTTGTATGCAAAGACCCAGAGAAGCAGTACAGTCATACCTCGGGTTAAAGTAGCTTTGTGTTGAGTGTTTTCGGGTTGTGCTCTGCAGCGACCCAGAAGTAATGGAACGCGTTACTTCCGGGTTTCGCTGCTCACGCATGCGCAGACGCTCAAAATGACGTCACGTGCATGCGCTGACACAGCGAATTGCAGCACACGCAGACGTGGGTTGCATTCTCTTCAGGATGCGAACGGGGCTCCGGAACCGAGGTACCACTGTAATCCTATGGTTCTGGTTCAGTGTAGAGTCCAGTTCCCTAAAGCAGCTCAATTTTTATAATCCTAGAAGCAGTAATGGTTCTCAATATCTAAAGCTGAACTCCTTTGGCATAATCCCATGCATTGGCTTTGCAATCTAGACTCTTTAATTATCTTCTAGATTTTTCTTTTTCTAACTTTTTTTTCTCTCTCAGCAGAATGGAACCAATGCGTTTCTGCAGGGGAGGGTGCCGCAAAATGGAAATATTCCAGCTGAACACCAGAGGTATGACTCTAGCCATCAGGCTTCATGTGTAATGGCAATATAATGTCACAGAAATGATGGAAACGCCTCTTATGTCAGCATTTCTGTCATGCAAGATTGTCTTCATTAGGGCCGTAAAAAATCAAAGCTCATACCACGTTTTGTTCGGCAATCTGTTCCCTTAAAGTTTTATAGAAGTGAAATTGGAAGTCCTTTAATTTCATGCTACTGATGGCACAATAGGACTGATTCACTAATTGCTTTTAAACTGAGGCAGACAAAACAAATGTATTTTATGGTAGCAGGCCTGTGTGTGTATAGGCTCACTGCAGATTAAAGAACATCTCAGAATTAGATTAATGACCTAATAGGTAATTATCCAAACATGTATCACCAATTTAGTGAGATATAGCCCCACAATTCTGCTCTCCTGCCTTTGCCATAGATCATGATCGTTACCCAACCCAGTTAACCCTACCTTAACCCACCAAAATCAATCACCTATCATACCTAGTCACTGTCTGCTCCAAAATACATGGCAACCTCATCCTCTTGATAACCTCTGTGAAATGTAATGCTCAGTATTCACAACACAATTGAAATTGCATACTATATTGTTGTGTAAGATTATATCCTACTGGAACCTAGAACAATGAGCATGGAAATGAACGTATGAATTCTGCCAAACTGTGTCCTTTTTGTTTCTTCAGTTAACTTGTATATGAGGAAGTTAATCAGAGCATAATGGAAGATGATGTCCTCAAATTGCTTTTTCTCTGCAATTTAGGTCACCTAGTCCTGGACCAGATCAGAATTCTTTTCTCTATGGGCTTCCAGATGACTCCACACACCAGCTGCTTCAGCAACATGACAGTTGCCATCATCGTGAACAATACCTTGACCTGTGTCACTCTGTGCCGCCAGGCAAAATGGGCAACTCCACTAAGGAAATCATGAAGGATCCTGTCTTCCATACAGGTCAGTGGGACATAAACCATAAAAGGATATTTTTGCTCCTGTTGCTTGCTATGCATTAACCTTTGGAGGAAAGTTGCTGCTTTCAGCTCCGAGGGTCTTCTGGCGGTTCCCTCACTGCAAGAAGCTAAGTTACAGGGAACCAGGCAGAGGGCCTTCTCGGTAGTGGCGCCTTCCCTGTGGAACGCCCTGTGGAACGCCCTCCCACCAGAAGAGAACAACAAGTACCAGACCTTTAGAAAACATCTGAAGGCAGCCCTGTTTAGGGAAGCTTTTAATGTTTGATGTATTATAGTATTTTTATATTTTTTTGGAAGCCGCCCAGAATGGCTGGGGAAGCCCAGCCAGATGGGTGGGGTATAAATAATAAATTATTATTATTATTATTATTATTTCTACATCTAGGGCAGGACCTTGATGTGAAAAGCAGAGAGAATGGTAGTCATGGACTTTCTATTCAGTTAAAGTTCTGCATTATTTGCAAGTTATATATGGTGGCATATACAGAAACTAATGTTCAAGCATTTGAAATATACGGCCTAGAAAGATAGATCCAATAGATCCAACTGGAGCATATTCAAATTTCCAATGACATTGCTGTGCTTCCAACTCAAAACTGCAAGCATCTATATCAATTTCAGTAAATGTCAGAGAGTGAATTTTGATTTGGAAAATGTCAAGTATTTTATACTAATGCAGGCTTCTTTCACACAATCATTTTTGTGTTAGTGTAACAGAAATGACTGCATGAAATAACAGTGTAGCTCAGGTCTGAAATGTCAAAAACAATTACCAAAGGGTTACTTGGCATTTACTAATATGCCTTTTGCTGGCAAATGGAATAAATCAGAGTAGAAACTTGTCATTAATTGGTGATTTTTCAGAATTTATCAGTAACTGGCAGAATTTGCAGACATTTTCCACTGGCATCACTTTTACTAGAAACTCTTAGCATTTCAGTATATGTCACTTCATTTTTTTATATTTTCAGTAATACAATCATAGCTTGCTATCTGACAAATTGTAGTAATCCTTCTGGAAGATCTCCAGAGCAGGGATTTAAGCTCTTTTGGTGGATTTTCATAGTGAATTCCTTTCAAAGTGTTTTGAAGAATAGTGGTATCTGACCAAGGACACACTTTCATTGTCCTTCCTTGTCTTCCCAGATTCTGCCTGCTGCCTTGGTCTAGTACCAGTTGAAGACGTAGAGAGGACAGATTTCTGCCAAGATGAACGACAAGTGTGGCCCCCAAACACAGTGGACACTTGCTTGGCCGGAAGCACAGAGAAGCATCTGAACAGCCTGCCACTGCATGTTCCCTTAGAGACACTTCCTGGCACCAGTTAGGGAACTAATTGCCTTACAAAGACTATTCTAAACAGAAAAAGGGTTATTTATTTTTGTATTACATCTCTATTTATATATTTATGCACTTGTAAATAGATGTGTATCTGCCTTCTATAATTACGCTGAAAGAAATGGCATCATGCGCAAGAGGTGATAAACTGAGGCAACAGCATGTACTTCCATCAGATCACGACTTGGAAAAGGCAGCTTCCTACTCTCAGCAACAGAATAAGCACAAGGGCAAGAGCTGCATTCTCCAGCTGCAAGAAGGTGTCTCTAAATGGTGAGATTATGGGAAAGGGTCTTTACTTGCCTCCCAGCAGGAGGAATCTCATTGCAGAATGCCAAAGGAAAACAGATATAAAGTAGGTACCATATTTATCTGCATTAACAAGCAATATATACAAGCACAGATTCTGTGATAGTGTGCCTATATAATGAAACCAATGCCATGCTTCATCAAGTAAATAAAGACTGTTTCTTCCCTTTGACTGAACTTTTATTTAGGTTCCTTATACTTTGGTAAAGCCTCCTTTCCTCATGATACAGTCCGCTTAGCATTTATTTTTCAACAAACACACACCTCATTAAGATCATGGACAACACTGAGGAAGAAAGTTTAGCACTCAAAATGAAACATTTTAAGCTTCTGGTTTCAGTGCAAATTTAGGGGTATTAATGTGATCAGCTTCTAGTCTATAGGAAGATGAGTCATCTAGGACATGGTTTTTACCTATAACCATTTCATTAAGCATCATGAATATCTACTGGAGCAGAAAGAGACCTTTTGTTTCTTTAAAGTAATAGCTTCCCTTTGAAGCCAGAGTCTGGCACAGAAATGTGTTTAAAAGTAAATAAATCAATCCAAGTGTTTTTATATATATACTAGTATATATAAAAAGCTGAGAATTCTCCAGATAGCAAGCACATCATTTGAAGCAATGCTGAGTTCAGTACAAAGTATAAGGTGAACAGCTCCAGGGCTGAATGAGGACATCAGAACAATTGCTATATTGACTCAGATTTTATTGTCAATCTCATAAGTATTTATCAACAACACAGTTCCAGGTTGAAAGTACAGATATGGAGACACATCTGCATCAAGATACTAATTGCCCAATTAGGAGGACAAGGCTGTATATCCATTGTGCCTGATCTTGCATATATTTGGATCAGGAAGTAAAACATCTATTTGAAGACTTTAAGACAGCATAGTTAATTATGCCCTCCAGATGTCGGCCTTCATCAACGATGACCATTTGGCCAGGCTGCCTGGGTTGACCAACACCATGTCCCCATGTGCCCAAAGCCAACGGGGCACTAAGTAAAAGAGATAGATGGGGTTGCTACTATTTTCTTAATAGTGCCTCTTGTGCCTTTAGCAGCCATATGAAAGACAAATTCAAGAGCTGCAACTTTCTCCCATCAATGTATCAAATCACTGAAGGCAAGGAAAAGTTTCAACATTCTGCCTGGCCTATGTTATTAAAAGGTCCAGAATTTCCGCCAAAAGGGGAAGAGCTTTAAGACCAGGACACATCATATGAAACTTAAATCTCAAGGGCTAGCTTGCTAATTATTCTCATGCAGTAGGATTGATATGCATAAAAAATGAGAACAAGGGAACTACATGAAAAGGATTTAATCCAGCATCCCACCTTGAGGATATCCAGGCTGAGATGGTGGAAAGATGCGGCCATCCTTCCTGCTTAGGAGAGTGATTTCTTCTTTCAGGACCTCAGCTTCTTGGGCTTGTAACTGGACCAGTGCAATCAGCTTCTCCTTCTCCTCAATATCTGATTTGCGAGGCCCTTGGAATTCTGCTCCCTGAAGAAACAAAAGCCAAAAACTGCCCTCAATCACAGACGAAACAATGACATTACTTATAGACTCCAGGTACAGAACACTTACAACACTTTTGACCGTAATACTACCAAGGAGCTCACTCCCTTCTTGATGCTGGGCAAATTACTTCCTCTGGTGATTGGTTTGTGTCATTCCTCTCACCCAATGTGGTTTAAATGCAGGCACACATTCAATACGATGAATAAACCAGAGAGAAAATGTGGATCAGGTTATTGAGGAACATGAATAACACCCTCCCTAGGTAGAACAGAAGCTAGTAGGGTCAGTTTACAGTTATAACCTCTAAAGCAGCCCGAAAAAAATGTTTATTTGGCTTGCTAGTCAGGAACAAGTGATCAAAGCAGCACATACCAGGTTATTCTGTAGTGCGTCCAACTTAGTTTCAAGTGTCATCTTCTCCATACAAAATGTGTTCATTTGCTTCAGTTTGCCAGTATTTTCTTGTGTCACCATCATCAACTCTTGACGCAGGTCAACAATTTTATCCTGCAACAGAGCAAAGATTTGCTGGAGTGATAAAAATATGAAAGCAGAACTATGAGAATGCCATGGTCTGGGAGCTACAGAGCCAGAGTAATAGCAGCCAACAGGTCAAAGAACAACGGGGGGAGGACGGGGAGAAGAGGGACACATGGCTTGAAGAGCTGTTTAACCTTGGCTGTCATCAGTTTTTTGCATACTAGCCGAAAACAAAATTCATCCCCATTAGCAGTTTTGAGTTAACAGAAGCATTGCCTTAGCAAAACTGGCTCCTACTGTCCTCTGGATCTCACTGCCCTGGATAAATTATTGGCCCTCTGGACATTAGCTGGGCTATCACACTCTACTTGTGCATAGAAAATAACAGCAATAACTAAGGAACCTTGCAAGTGCTTGTGATTACACTCAAATTACAAATCCTAGATTTGAGGGCCTGGAGTTTTGCATATAAACTCCGTCTCTCTTAATCTCTGCAGTAGAGGAGTTCCTGGGTTAGCAATTCACCATGTTTCTGATTAGTTCCAACAAACCTCATTCAATGCCACAAAAAACCTGTTGGCATCTGATAAAGAGAATGACATGTGTTTCTGCAAACACCATGAAGCATGTTACAGAACTTGCAATTTTAAACTGTTGTCAGCTACCCTCCTGAGTGTTGCACAGTAGAAGGCAGGACCAAAATCTTTTTATACATAATAAAATACTGTGCTGGGCTCTTGCCAGCAGGTTGGAAGTAAAGGTCCTTCATTTTTCTGGGTGTTCTTAAAAAAAAAATACTTCCTCACACACCAGAAACAAGGGGAGTGAAATAACTGGGACTGAGCTACATCCACTCGAGCTGGCTTAGTTCAATATCCTGTATGAGGGTATCTTGGGGGGACCTCACATCACAGCCTTTGCCATGTCTTTTCAGGGCATGCTGCCAATCCAGCCCTGACATAACCCCTACTGATCTTGGAGCTGACACTGGTGGGGCCAGGACTGCAGAAAGGGGAATTAAACATTGGATAGCTCTCCCCAACTTCAGGGAAGGAGATCCAGTGCTTCCTATGGCCCTTGTGATCCCCTATCAGGGGCCAAAGATTGTGGGCTAAATTATATCTTGCAAGTGGTTTGGTTTGGTGTGGAGAGGGTAGTTCTGTCTCAGTCTTTGCACAGACGCACCGAAGTAAATTCTACAGGTTTCCTAACAGAAAGGGCACAGTACCAGATTATAGCAGTTGTATGGTTCTGACGTGCCAGGAAACATTTTCATAGCACTGCATACATGATTTTCCAGACTGAGCATTTGGATAACTAATATACCCTTCCTTTGTGTGATACTTGTCCAGGATACCTCACTCTTTGCTTGACAAGTGTATCTTCTAAATAATGATGATGCAATTATCACATTGCCTTCTGCCTCTTAACCAGGGTTTGAACTCTTTCCTGACTAAAAGGCAATTTTCATACAGGAAATCCTCATGTTACATGTCTATTATCTAGCCCTACCCCCTGGTCACACTTGCAGGCCACCTGGCTGCATCACAATGTGATTTAGAACAAGTCTTACCTCCCATTTTCTTAATTCTGCAGCATGAGTTTGCTCTTTTTCCATCATCTTCATTTTGAGTTCTTCCAGATTTGTGTTAACTGAAAGAGTCTGCAGGGCTTCCAAGTTCACTAATCGGCCAAATTTCAGCATCATCAGCTCATTGCATTTCTCTTCCAATCCTGCAAGATGAGTTTAAGGCCTTTGTGTTCTCCCTATTTTCCTTTTTTAAGATATGTATACCTACACACACAGAATACTACTGTGCATATTCAAAAATCCAATTCTAAACAGTGCAGCTTGCGGTAGCACAATCTGGGGGAGTGTGCAGGTAAATTAATTTGCATTGCAACAAAATGATGGATGACATGGCTTTGGAGAAGTTCTTTCCATCTCCAGAATACCACCAGAAAAGGTGGGTGTGGTTATTCTTTTTTGTACCAGATTTATGAGATACTTCAATCCTACCAGTATTTTAGCTGTTGCGATCTTTGCCGCAAGAGCCATCCACAGGTAATCTGCTGCACTCTCAAGAAGTCTTTATACCCAGCCCTGTGCAGCAATAAGCCATCACTGGCACAGCAGCAGTGACAATAGCCTCTGAAGTGGCTCTGACATATCGTTCCAAAGTTGGCACAGCATCAATCACACTGAGGAAAGAGTCTAATCCTATGCACTGCCAAGCAAGCTAAGCACTGTTTGGAAGGATCATTTTCTCTTGCATATAACTGCCTGATGCCCTTCTCTAGGTATCCACACACCATCAGAAATTAAGTTTGGTGCCCAGCTTATAGAATGCTCTCTGCAGAGAAAATCACCTGGCATAAAACTTTGTGGCTTTAAGGCACTGGGCAAAGACTTTTTTATCAGCTCAGGCCATTTTAAATGGCAATACTGTCATTTTTCTGTTTTAAGCTAATCATCCTACCGGCTGTACTATTTTTTTATTTTTGCAAAAAACAAAAACAAAACCCCCACCTAATTTGTAAAATGCCTTAGAAGGCCATTAAAAAAAATGAAAGGTGGGATAGAAATGTTTTAAATAAGGAAGAAACAAAGCAAGTTGAACAGTGCAGAGGGTGAGGTCCACAAGGTTCTCAAATGTTTTACACGCCTAGATTCATTTCAGGTTTGCAGCAATCCTTTAGGTTGCTTCACACATTAAGTTGGGGAAAATAAATGTTTTCTCACATGGGCACACACCACAGGGAGGCATGGTCAACTGGGAGTTCTCAGTAGCATGCATTCATATTGCACATGTGTTTTACATTAGAATGCTTTTTCACCATGTATAATATGGAAACACAGCAAATGTCTCTGTGCAACATTCAGCTCTCATTTTCAGAAGTAGAAATAGATACACATTTCTTCTGAAACTGAGGCTTTGTGCCAGTCCTTTCATTTGTGGAAAGAAGCTAAGGCACTTAGAGTATACCTTCCAAGCAATAATTGTCAGTCATGTGTGATATGCAGAGAGGAAAAGCCTTCACACACCATATAAAAAGAAACTGGAAACCCAGCATACACTCACGGTCAATCTTAAGCATCATGTCCCTCCTGTCTCGAATGAGCTGTTTGTGCTGCTGCCGGGCCTTCTTATAGAGTTCTCTCTGCTCTAGTTTCTCCTCCTGCAGGACCATGATCCTCTGCTGCAAGTTCACCAAAGACTGGTTGGTAAACACCAACGACTGCGAGAGGTCAGGAGGGATTTCTCCATTTGAGATATATTCCACCTGCCAGAAATAACCACAGACTTATAAACGTCTCTGGAGCAGAGTGTGTGGCATTGTTGCATCTATGAAATTCCTCCGAAGTACACATGGCACTCTTTGCCCATGAGCTGTAACCCTCCAAGGCTGCTTATGAGCAATAGGGGTCCATGGTGGCAGGGGGAGCAATAATCAGACAGCAATTCCTCCCTGGATAAAATGTAATCCCCAGAGTCCCAGGTTTCCTTTTAAAAGAAAGGGCAAGTCAATGAGACAAAGAGAAGGCTAGACTGAGACACGCTTCATACAGACCAGGAGTAGCCAATGTAGTGCCTTCCAGATGCTGTTGGATTACAGTTCCCTGAAGACCCTTGGCTTATACTGGTTGAGGCTGATGGGAGTTGTAGTCCAGCATCTGGAGGTGACCATGTTGGCTATCCCTGAGCTAGACTCTGGGCTTGCTTTTCAGTCTTTCCTGCTGGTCTTCCCTGCCTACCATAGAAAACAATTCAATGCCTACTGCAACTTATTGCAGAATATTTTGGTTATCAAGAAGTCAAAGTCGGAAACAGGAGCCCCGGTTGATTTGTTACCTGGTGAAGTTTTAGAGGCACAACTACATAGAGCTCATTCAGTCTCTGCTGCTTCTCCCGCTGATAGGCCTCCAGTTCCCAATCCGCTGCATCTAGGCTGGCTGCTACTACTTTCACCTTAAAAAATTAAATAAAATAAAAATCCAAATTCAAGCAGCAAGACCTTGCCATGAAGTCCTAAATCAGCATGAAACTGTGATGAATATGAGCTGCAGGGTCCAATCCGTCCATGGTTTCATGAAGAGTTGCTTCACATGATCCTTTTGGGATAGAGAACCATGGGCTGAATCAGAACGTCTTGCGGTTCTGCCCTTGGCAAAGGACTCATGTGACGGGTTACCCGCCATGGCCACATCCCTCAGCAAAACCAGGCACCAAGAAATGGCAGGATTCCTGTTGGGTTGAACTGGAAAGAAGTCACTGTACCTTCTTGGCCAAGAAATCATAGTCTTTTCTGACATTTTCAACAGTTTTCTTTTCCTCCACCAAGGCCTCCTCAATGTCCAGCCGCTTTTCTCGGAGCTGGAGTGTGTTTTCAAAGAGTGCCTCGTCACAATCTGAGAAGAGGAAGAGTCCGGATTAAGCAACTGCTTTGATTGGTTTTTTTTGTACGCTTTGGGTTTGAGCTCCATGTTGGGCAAACAATTCCTGCATTGCAAGGGGTTGGACTGGATGACCTCATGGTCCCCTCCAACTCTACAATTCTGTAATTCTACGCACACCCCATGTACAGCACGGACAACCACCACCATCCCAGGAAACATAAGAATCTGCCTTATACAAAGTCAGAGCATTGGTTCACCTAGCTCAGTATGACCAACTCTGACTGGCAAAAGCTCTCCAGGGTTATAGACTTGGGGAATTCCCAATTCCACCTGTATTTTCCAGGAATGGAAGCAGAGCACACACAGAGAGATGCACACATCAGCAGTTGTGCCATTTCACCAGAACAGGGTAATTCTCCCTGACAACAGCTGATTTGATTAGCAGTGTAATGTCAGAAGGTGGGATTTCTGAGATTGCAAGTTTTCCTCCAAGGTTCATGGAGACAGGTTGCTCAGCAATATCTATGTGTAAATATGTTGATTCAGAAACTGATTTACAAAACACAACTCTTGACAAATAGGAATGCATCAGCCCCAGTGTAACAGGCCTGTTTATAGGGGACTTGTGATACTGAATTACCTAAATCTGCATAAACAAAAATAGGTCACTTGTAGGTTTTGTTGAAGATTTACAAACCTATTTTTGAGAAATCAAAGTCTGGTAACGGGACATTATTGCTTCACACCATTAGATGGCAGCAAAGGGCTTAGACCAAAGTTTGAGCCACTAGGGATTCCTATACAGATAAGTAACACTTAGAAAATTAAAATTCAGTAAGAGTGTGAAATTCTTCCCTGGGGCTTCCCTGTCCTCTCGGGAAAAGACATCAAGGCTTCATATCATACATAAATTGGTATTTGTCTAGTGTTAACTCCTTTATATTGCTAACATACCAGCTACTATATTAGCAAAGCCGCCCTAAAAATCCAGAGCTACTATATATATCATAAATATGAAGGAGGCTGAGCTTCTGGAATGTCGCCTGTTCTTGATATTCTAAGTTACATATAAGCAAAGCAGATAGAAGGAGATGGCCCAGACAGTAGCAGCATCTCCTTAAATCTCAAGTGAATAATCTCTTTTCAAAGGCTGATACACAGCCATCTCCAAAGATTAAATGAAACTTGGTATTAGCAGGAGGAGGTGAACATGACTTACTTTTTGGACAAACAGAGTCATCAAAGACTTCATCCTCAGATCCGGACTCTTCCTCATCACTCTCCAAACTAGACTCTTCATCGCTCTCTTCCTCACTCTCTTCATCTTCATCTGGAATAAGAAAGCACCATTGTCACACAGGCAACTCCTGTTGAAGTAACACAGCCCAGAGAGCAAGCTCCTTCATCACGGGGGTCACCAAGGTAATATTCAGAGAACTCAATGCAGCCATTAAAACGGCAGAAGGAAGTGTCCAATACCCGCTGCTAATCACTGATCAGGCAGCACAAAGCAATTTGCAGAACCAACAAAGCCAAGCCAACTCATAGGCTTCTGTTGAGAGGACTAGATTGAGACTAAGGCTGAGATTACGGGGTGAATACACTGAGCAGAGGTCACAAGGTGGGACACGCATAGTTTAGTTCTGCCTCCACAGCAATGTAGAATTTGGTCAAAAGGTATACGGGGCAACATCGACATGAAACAGTCTTTCCTACCTCCTTCGCCTTCCACTTCTTTCTTCTTAACACGCTTGATCCTCTTCTTTAGGACTTTAGTGAGGAAATTAGCAAATTTGTTGTTTTCCCCCAAAGACGCTTGGAAAGTGGCATAAAGGATCTTCTCTCGTTCCTGGAGCTTTGCAATCTCTGCTTTCTTTTCCTCAATTTGTGCAAGATAGCTATTTAATTTGTGCTTCAAAGAAAGAAAAATAGCATTTAAACTCCACGTGAGCAGCAATGGACACAACTATTACAGTTTGCTTAGCTACTGGGATGAAAGGAGGACTTATCTGTAAGAGAGGACAGAAGCACTTTTCTCCCCTGTCTGAAGAGGCTCCTCGGCCAGCCATCGGGCTGCCATAGGGCAGCCATCGGGGAAAATCCTAGAATTGTAGAGTTGGAAGGAGCCACAAAGGTCATCTAGTCTAAACCCCCTGCAGTCCAGGAATCTTTCACCCAATGTGGGGCTTGAATCCATGATCCAGAGATTAAGAGTCTTATGGTCTACCAACTAAGCTATCCTGCCTACAACTCCTTCCACCTGTGCACTTTTTGGGGGGCAGAAGTCTCCACTGATGAGGGCTGTCCCTATCACATCTAGAATGGCCCTCTAAAACCAGCAGAGGAAGGTCTCTTATCAGGAACTTCAAAACCCAAAGCCTTTTATACGCCATGCATACTTGCATTTCCTCCTCCTCACTGGAAAGGCTGTTGACACGTTCCTGGAGAATGTTCTCATGTTTCTCAAAGTTCTTCAGGAGAAGCAGCTCTTGAAACCAAGTGATGTGGCGTAGGTCAGCAGTTTTCATCATTATGTCCAACTTCAGTTTTTGGTGACGAAGAAGGCGAAGCTCAGCATCAAAGGTAATCATGAGCTCATGAACCTGGAGAGAGTGTTAAGTCAGAAGCAGCACTCAAAAAAGGAGTAGAAGAATAATGTCAACAATGCTACTGTATTAAATGAACAGTTTTAACTGTGCCTCATTACTAAATTAACAGTTTCCTGCAATATTGTTGTCATTCTAAAATAGTAATTAGTGAAGCTAAAGAACAGTCTGAAGCCATTTCCTTCCAAATTGACATTTGTCCAAAAAAAGGCAAGTATCAGCCTAGGGATACAGTTTTTCGTCTACTTCTAAAGCATGCATTCTGACTGGTGGCTGGGTCAATAGTATAAATTCTCCCAAGTTCACGCAGTTCACTGATGTGGGATTAATCAGAGATTTGAACATGAAAATCCACAGAATTTTTCACAACTGCTGACATAGTTCAAATTTACTTTAGAAACTGGATAGGAACGTTACAATCATGATACGCTAAATAAAGGCTAAATACAAAATTCTCCTTGCTTTCATATTATCATTAGCAGAAGTGGACCAGTTGTCTGACGTATCAAAGCGTGCAAAAATTTGGAAAATTAAAGACATTTTTATTTTGAGAAGCTTTTCCAGCTGGGTGAAAACGCATTGATTCTGTAGTGTTTTTAAACCTACATTTAATTGCATGTAGTTTTGGTACCATTTTAAAAGCTATTTTTAGTTGGTTTGTGCAAATTAACTTGAGACCGATAGGAAACGGGATCCACCAAGGAACAAATTTAAAAGACTTCACTTGGGAGCAGAATACGGCCAGTCGGCTTTGAAATATTTTCTCTTACCCTCTTGACCAAAACCTCTTGCATATAAATGTTCCGAATCTCCGCCCTCTTTTCGATTTCCAGTTCCAAGTCTGTAGGCTCCACTGCCTCAAACTCAAAAGATTTGACTGTCTGCGCAGCAGTTCCAGATGCTATTTTCATCGATTTCAAACTTGTCGACCGCATGGCAGCTTCTAAGTCCTTTATTGAAGGGGCACGATAAAAGCCTCCTCCGAAACCCCCTAGACCTCCGCCCTCTCCTGAAGGAGCTACTGGCACCATGTCCTTGAGCCTGGCCCGCTCTTCCAGGTCATGTTTGAACTTCATGAGCATTTCAGTGTCATACTGGAACTGTTTCTCTGGAGTCTCTTCAGGAAGGAGTTGGGGAATTGGAGGAACAGGGACATGTTTGGATGGGTGGAGAGATGATTGGATTTTTTTCAGTTCTTGCACCACACACTGGATCTCTTCAATAATAGCCACCTTGAGGTCTCGGAGGGACACGATCCATTTGTTCATTTCCAGTTTCTTATCGTGTATCTGAAAGGAGGGTGCATTAAGGAACTCGCATTACGTCAATATTCATGAACCCGTCCACCAAGACACTCTGCTTCCGCTCTTAGCACTACCTAAGCAAAATAATTTCAAAAGGAGACTCCAGTGTGAAACTGCTGAATTGCAATTCATCAAAACACTCAACTCAAGCCATTTGGGTCTGAATAGAGACAAAGGTTTGCTTTCCAACTACAGATGTTCATTTGCTCAGTATGCCAGAGTGATTATTTTATCATCTATAACTGCTGTTGTATAATGTCTCCATATTTATTTGTATACATTCTAACTCAAATTGAATTGTCACTATCTGTACATTTTGCATTCCATTTCTATCTGATTTCACCGCTTACAACCCCCTCCCCATTTTCCCATGTGTATATATATTGCCACAAAAGAGGATCTGAATAAGTAAGTGGACTCTAGTCCATGTAAGCTTATCCCATAATTAAATTTGTTAAGTCTATAAGGTGCTGGAAGACTATTGGGTTTTTTGCTGTAGCAGACTAATACAGCTACCACTCCAGATATTGCATTAAAGATGACTATTTATAGTACAGAGGCAGGATTATACGGGGGGGGGGGGAATCCTGTATTCATTCATATAGGCGTCCTGTTATCTCACTCACCTGCCTCCTTTAGCTCAGTCCTAGAAGTATTAATAAAAATAACTACTACATACCAACCCAGGCCTCAACTTCACACCTGGACTTGGGCCTGCCAGTTGTGGCTCACTTCATCCAGTTTTCCACTTTCTTGCTCTCCATGATCAGGCAGCATTAGTGGGGAGGCTTTTTCCCTAAATATTTTTTGAACTTCTACGGAACTCAGGCTTCCCCCAAGTCTGCTAATACTTCTGTCTTGTGCATGGGTGATACGATTTGAAGTACAGAAGCAACAGCACTCAGAAAATTAAATCAGGAATGGGATGGTTTAAATAGCTTTTTTTAGTTATGTTATGGTTTTATTTGTTTTTTTAAACTACTTTTGAGTTCTTTCTTACAATCAAGTGGTATATACATTTTATGAAATTATGAAGGAAGAAAGTTTCTCTGCCTTCCAGTGCAAATGCTTAGGAGAGGACAGAGGGAATCACACAATCCAAAGGGGGGGGGGGCAGAATATACTTACAGCCACTTCTAAAGATGCCAACTGATGAGTTTTCTTGTCAGCATTCATTCTCATGTGTTCAGGAATTTTGTAGTTAGTAGCCGTTTTCAATTTGAAGTCCCCCATATTCTGTTGGGCCTCTTTGATATTTTCTACATCTTGGGGGTCCTCATAGTCATCGCTTGGTTTGCTCTTGAATCTGACAAGCACCGGTGAAGATAAAAGCTATCAGTCCAACAGGCAGCATCAACTCACTCACTTTATAGCGTTTCATTCATCAAAGAAGCTGCGGCACTGTGACTGCCCAGCTCTCATCTCATGCGGAGGCAGCAGGAAACAGACTGAAACCCTTTTATATTGAAGGGAGGAAATACAAATGGCAACAGGGAAGAGTGCTGTGGTACTGAGCTCCTGCTTCCAAGCTCTCCATAGGCATCTGGTTGGTCTGTAAGATGTTCTAACTCCCTTTCCTACTAATTCACATGGAGGCATTATTGGAGAACAGACTTAGAAGAGGACTAAGCCCAGAGGGGATGGTTGGCACCAGCCTGACCCTTGCCAGGTCTGCTCTCCCAGTAAGCAAGTCTGTCTTTCTTGATGTAATTGCCACCTGCCTGCATGTAAGAAGTTTGTCTAGCTGATTGCCGGGGTGTGTGTGTGTGTGTGTTTGGTTGCTGGCTGAGTGGATACAGCTGGGCTGTGGGTGTGGTCAAGAGCCTGCCTTATAATAAGGACAGGCTTTGCCACTAGCAATGGGGTCACTCCTTTGGGTCTCTACTTTGAGGAGATATGAGACCATATACCACGCCACGATAACATTTTGAAGTAATATGGGCCAGGTATGATTACTATTTGTTTATCAACAACATCCACCAACGATGAGCATTTAAAAAGTCTTTTCTTTTCTTTTTTTTACTCTGACTCACAGTTCATCCCATTCATTCCTTCTTTGTTGGATCTTAGCTTTGGCTCTGTCTGCTTTTTCAATAATTTTTCTAAGTTTTTCCATTCGATTTTCAACAATGCGGCTTGCCACCGTGTGTGGATGCCCCTTTTTTTGCAGCTTTTCTGAATCCACTTCTTCTTCACTAATAGAAGCCTGGGCTGGAAATTTTGGCTCTGCACAAATGCGAAGAAAAATAAAGTAACATGCTTCTGTCCATATCATCCTCACAGGGTTGTCTTAGTAGAGTGCTGCATTTACATCCACTTTGACAAAAATGTTGTTTCATGGGAACAGTTTCCAAATTCAGCTTGCTGAATACCAAACGAGCTGGCCCCAAGGGATTTCCTCACAAAAGTAGGTTTTAAATGACATCTTCTGATATTTCCTGCTCTTTGCAAAGATAGCATCTGAGGAATTCTCACTATGGCCCCTCAATGTTGTAAAATGCAAAGCCCACCTAAGCTTCTGTGTGCAGGAGGGACTTTGTCCCAGATTTTATCTTGTGAACCACTCTGAGATCTTCTGATGAAAAGTGATATATAAATCTAATAAATAATGCCTAAAACATTATTTCAGCATTACTTTAAATGTTAAGAAAAGTCATTGTAATAATCCTTCTATATCAAAACACCACCACCTTTACTGGTTGCCTTCAACTAAGCCAAGGAACAAATTCTCCACTTTTCTGGCCGGTGAGAGTTCCAGGGGCAACACTTTATAAGTTGGCTTCCTTTGAAGGAGAGAGCACTGGAGGCTCACAACATAGATTTGGTTTATTAACAAATAGACAAAAAGCACCTAAATGGAGGCAAGCAGCAAACCATTGGCTTATCAAGTAGCAGATTGGCTACCCCACATCACATTGCCAGAGAGAGGCAACCTTTATCTGAATAGTCTTTTAGCCTTCTGCTAACTTTGTGATTCTCTCTGCCCTTCTTTTTCTATACACAGACCAACATACATACAGCTTTTACATTAGCACCCTCATCTTAGCTGGTGTGTGTGTGTGTGTGCGCGCGCGCGTGTGTGTGTGCGTTTGTCACTTTCTAAACTCTGACAGAATCCAACAATTTCCTAGCTCCCATGGAGGAACTATCCATTAGCTACTCCGGACCACTTAAAAGCCATTTCCCTTAAAAAATAAAAGCAAGGTTTCCTAGGCACTGTTAATAATAATTATTATCTACCAGCCTGTGATGTACAATCCCATGACAGTGTTCCACATGTGTTAGCACTATATAGAAAAACTAAATAAAAAATATGGGTACGATCGCACAGCTGGCAAAGAGTCACATATTGGCATGGAGTCTGCCCTCAATAAACACATACAGTACAATTTTGACCGGACAGCACTTTTGTAGCACTTGTCAGCGCTAAAAGCTGACAAGTCAAAGGCAGCTCTACCATCTGCTCTGATAAACTGCAAACCCGGTATATTTCTGAAGAACCAGTGACCTACTTGCTTAGGCACTTGCTACTCCACTATATTAAAAAAAAAATCACAGTATTTCACCAAGAAGAAAAAGAAAGTATTGTGCTTGTGGAGGAAACTGTTGACATTCAATGCAATGTGGGAAACTCTGTTTTTGAGCAGCGCTAGGGAACTGCTTTTTGAAATATAGTGTGAGGATACCATCTGACAAACCCTCTGGTATAGAACCATAACAAGTAATATAAGATGAAGGCTGGGGAAAAAATATTATCTTATGGCTGTGATAGTTCTGCCACAATGTTTTCAAACCCTTACTGGCATCCTTTTGGGTCTCTGTCCTTTGGTCTGTGTCTTTTCCTTTATGGTCATACTTGCTCTGCCTTCTTTTCGCTGCTTGACTTTGCTTACTGACATTGTACAATTTTTCTGAGATCGACAACAGTCTGTACGTGGAGATTCGGTGGTTGCTTCTCATGGCACAGACCACAATGGTGTCATATTCCAAACTGGCCCGAAACCTGAGGAATCAAAGCAAAGATCTAATTTTTTTAATACATTTTCTGCTCCATAAAGTTGTCTTGGCAGGGATCCACCAAGCAGCAACAGCCTCTATGCCAGGGTCTAGAAACCATTTTTCTGTCAAAGGCAGCATTCCCTCCAGGTTAATCAGTCAAGGACTACATGGCAGCCACTCGGAAGGGCTAGAGCTAAAATTAGATGGAGTTTGCAGCATTGCGTAGTTCTCTTTCTCTGTGCCACCCAAAGAACTCCCTTCCTGGTCTGTAACTGTCAGCTCAGATCCCTTTAGCGTTTATATGCAAAATTAGGGATTCTTTGCCCCAATGTGCATCATCACTTTACGCTTGCTTACAAGTGTATTGACCTGGTGTGAAGCAGCTGTGAATCAGGCAGATTTTATGTTAGCGAACTTTAGGAAAGGGGCTGAAAATAAAAAACAAAAGGTATTTGTATAATAAAGGTAAAGGATCCCTGAGAGTTAAGTCCAGTTGCAGGCGACTCTGGGGTTGCGGCGCTCATCTCGCTTTATAGACTAAGGGAGCCGGTGTTTGTCTGCAGACAATTTTCCAGGTCATGTGACCAGCATGACTAAGCCGCTTCTGGTGCAACAGAACACTGAAACCAGAGCAGTGCATGGAAACGCCGTTTACCTTCCCGCCAGAGCAGTACCTATTTATCTACCTTCATACAAATCTATGGGTGTCCTTGCACTTGGAACACCATGTACAGTTCTTGATGTTGCACAGCTGGAACAAGGTCAGAAAAAGGGCAACCCAAATGATGAAGGGGATGCAGCACCTGCCCTATGAGAAATGGTTACAACGCTTAGGTCTTTTTAGTTTAGGAAAAAAGGAAACTAAGGGGAGACATGATAGAGCAGGCTTCTTCAACCTTGGCCCTCCAGATGTTTTGAGACTACAATTCCCATCATTCCTGACCACTGGTCCTGCTAGCTAGGAATCATGGGAGTTGTAGGCCAAAAAACATCTGGAGGGCCAAGGTTGAGGAAGCATGTGATAGAGGCACCTAAAATTATGCCTGGTGTGAAGAAAGTGGACAGAGAGAAGTTTTTCTTTCTCTTCCATAACACAAAAACCGAGTGAGGGTCATCCAACAGAATGGTGGGTGATTCGGGACAGACAAAAGGAAGCACTTCTTCACAGGGGACATAGCTAAACAATGGAATTTGCTACCACAAGCAAAGGCACAAACTGGGTGTCTTTAAAAGAGGATTAGGTAAATTCATTGAGAATAAAGCTACCAATGGCTACCTGTCTTGATGGCTATATATTACCTCTGAGGTCCAGCGCCGAGGGCCTTCTGGCGGTTCCCTCGCTGCGAGAAGCCAAGTTACAGGGAACCAGGCAGAGGGCCTTCTCGGTAGTGGCACCGCCCTGTGGAATGCCCTCCCACCAGATGTCAAAGAGAAAAATAACTACCAAACTTTTAGAAGACATCTGAAGGCAGCTCTGTTTAGGGAAGCTTTTAATGTTTAATAGGTTATTGTATTTTAGTGTTTTGTTGGAAGCCGCCCAGAGTGGCTGGGGAAACCCAGCCAGATGGGCGGGGTATAAATAAATTATTATTATTATTATTTAGGATGAAGGTCGGTATACCTCTGAATACCAGCTGCTGGGGAACAGGAGCAGGAGAGTCCCCAGGTCCTGCTGCTCTGCCTCCCATAGGCATCTGTTTGGCTCCTGTGAGAACAGAACACTGGGCAAGAGAGGCATCTGGTCTAATCCTACCCCGTTCTTCTCTTATGTTCTCAAGCAAAATGAGTAATACCAGAAAGACTTCAGTTTTCAAGGGAAAGTTTCCAGCTTTTTAAAAATAAAATAAAAACTTTGCTTAACTATAACATCTTAGCAAATGAAGAATCTCTCCCAAAATTTGAGGACAAGGGGAAATGGCACTTGCCGATTCTCTACTTTCTGCAGCCCAATGCGATGTTTCTCCTGTTCCCAGGCCAATTCCTTTAGGACGAGCCGGATCTTATGCGCGGTCTTTCTGTCCATCTCTGCACGGATTCTGCGGTCCAACTCAAATTGCTGCGTATTGAAAAAGTAGTGTTTCATTTGATGGTGGTTACGATGGTTTGTTCATTTGCTGGATGTCTATTCTGCTTCTCAGCAGTGCTTCCGGATGCTGGGATGTGATGGATCATGATGGTCCAAGGCAGATATGGGGAAACTGTGGCCCTCCAGATGTTGTTGGACTACAGTTCTCATCAGCCCCATTGAGAATGGCCAATGGCATGGGATAATGGGAGCTGAAGTCCAAAAGCATCCAGAATCAGAGGTACCCCAGCATCTGTTTACAAACAAGGGGTGGCCCATTCCGTTTCATCACCTGAGGCAAAACAGGACTGTGCTGTTCCATGCCCATGTTTCTCCCCGCCCCCTTTGCCATCACCAGAATGCATCACCTCTTCTCCTCCTGAATAGTTCTACCGAGGGCAAGATGTAATTTCTGCTCCCGTGCTAGATAGATTGTGATTTTATTTTTATCTTTTTGCAAGCAGGTTTTTAGAGCCTTTTGGAGCTATAGAGTGAGATAAATGTATTCTAAATAAAATGAAGGAAGAAATAAAAATACTGGTGAAATCCTAACTGCCATCAGCAATTTGCTTAATTTAGAAATAGCCAGTCAGCAACCTTAACAATATTTTAAAGCAGTCATAGTCGCGCCTCAGCTAATTCATTTCTCTACTTCCAAACTGTTCCCAATGATGTCCACTTGTAAGATTCACTGTTCAAAGCAATCACCTGAATGTATTAGTCAATCTCTACATATACATGGAACCAAAGCTAAACCTTTTAGTTCTTAATCTGCTTTACACTTTATATGCATGGTAAAATGACATGAATACCCTCCTAATTTACTGGTATTCGGTGTTCCAACAAGCTGTTCCTTGGGGAGTACTGGGCTAAATACTTTAACCATGGAAAAAAGGTTGGAACCACCTTTATAGGACAAAGCAATTCAAACACACTGTGAATCTGAAAACTATCAAGGCTAAACTAAGAAATGCATGGAAAGCACAACTGTAAAAAGCAAAACAGGCATTTTTCTTTTTAAGAAAATAGCAGGCTTTGTTGTTTCAACTATTGGGAGTAAACACAGAAGCAGTGGACTCACTTTTGGCTGGTTGTTTTATTTAAATTGCAAAATGACCTGATCCTAATAAAACAAAATAAACATTGACCCATTACAAAAATACAAGCCACACTAAGGCATTAATTTGTACCTCTAAAGAAAGAAAAACCATACATACTGCTCTGTGAAGTTGCATGTGAGATGGCAGCTGACGGTTCATTTGGAGCAAATTCTGAAACTCCTCCCTTAGAGTGCTTAGTTCTTGTCTCTTAATAGATTTCTTCTGTTCTGCTATCCTCATTATATAATCGTGTTCCTTTTTTTGCTTTGCATTTTCAATACTAGAAACGTGAGAAAATAAAGAGAGAGGAGATGGAGCAGTTTAAACCTAAACTCTGGAAGTGGGCCTAGAGAAAAGCATAACATTTCATTATGTAATAAAGGTTTTTTACAGCAAAAATTACACAGCTTGGGGTCCCCTGCAACTTTACAATTCTATGATTCTATCTACAAAATATCCAGTTTTGCAATATTCGGATAATAAGCCTCTTTGGGACAGTGTTGTATAAACAAATAAATTTGTATAGAACTGAACTATTAGATGGAGCTAGCAAATGACAGAAGCTGCAACACAATTATCCTGACAAAGCCAACAGTGGCTTTTGAGGTGGGCTGGGTGGGTTTGAAACCTTTATGCATTAAAGAACTGTTTCAACAGAGTAGAGAGTGCTTATCTAGAAGTCATGTAGATCTGACCTCTAAATTCATACTGGCATCCAGTGGCGTAGCGTGGGTTGTCAGCACCCGGGGCAAGGCAAGTAATTTGCGCCCCCTAACCCGTGGATTTGCGCCCCCTAACCCGTGGATTTGCCCTAACCCCAGATGTTGCGCCCGGTGCGGCCGGCCCCCCCTGCACCCCCCACGCTACGCCACTGCTGGCATCCCAGGCACCAAACCAGAATTGAGAGAGCTATTTGAGGAAATAGCTTCAGCAACATGACTTGTCAATATGCCACACCGGATGAGGGTGAACTGCCATTTCAAAGAGGCTCTCAGCAAAACCCGTTCCTCATGAGGAATTCAGAAGCAAAGTCTATCTTTCGGCAGCTTTACCTGTAGGCAGTAGGATCCTCAATATCTTCTGCTGGTCTCTCTCTTTCAAGGCCTCTCTGTGGAAGAATGTAATCAAACAATTGATGGCACTGTCAACAGTTGGCATGGCTGTTCCTGAAGTTAGGTTGGAATTGCATGCAGCTCCTCACAAGCATAGTACTATAATTCATATAGGACATAAAAGACACAATGGTGTCTTTCTAGTAATCAACCTCCCCGCTGCCCAACCCTAAGGAGATTGAAAAAAATGTTCATCAAGGAGAAACAGCTGAAAGTTTCCCAATAATTGCACACTTAAAATATGAAATAAGGCCTATCTTCCTGGCTGTTACTTACCCTTGGAGAGGGCACCTTAGCCTTTAGTACTTTCTTAACCTCCTCAGCTGAAAGGATGTTATAAGTAAAGATATTGCCATCTGCTCCACAGGTCACAAGAAAGCGATCATCAAAACTTGGACAGATGCCTTGAATTTGCCCATAGTTATTATCATGCATGCTGTATGACCAATATCCAGCTATATTGTCCTTTGAGAGCCATTTCTCATGGAGAGCATAGATCCGTACTGCTCCATCCTGCATGCCACAGATCATTAGCAAGCCGGTGGAGCTGTGGAAGTAATCAAAACATAAACAGCTGAGGGTGATTACTTTCTCCACAATGCCATGCGAAATGGATATCTAAGGGAGCAATCCAAACCCAAGATCTACTGGTATGTGCAAGTTAGGATCCAGAAATTCAGGCTCAAACAACCGATTCCTAGCACAGCCAGGCTAGGTTGAATCCTGGTTCAACCAAAGATATGCCAGCATAACTCCCACATCCAAGCTCAGCTAGGATTTAGTCAGCTGAGCCAAGATGGACGAATTTTACATGGCTATAAGCCCTGGGACGCAGGTGGTGCTGTGGGTTAAACCACAGAGCCTAGAACTTGCTGATCAGAAGGTCGTTCGTTCGAATCCCTGTGATGGGGTGAGCTCCCATTGCTCGGTCCCTGCTCCTGCCAACCTAGCAGTTCGAAAGCACGTCAAAGTGCAAGTAGATAAATAGGTACCGCTTCAGCGGGAAGGTAAATGGCATTTCTGTGCGCTGCTCTGGTTTCCCAGAAGCGGCTTAGTCATACTGGCCACATGATCCGGAAGCTGTACGCTGGCTCCCTCGGCCAATAAAATGAGATGAGTGCCGCAACCCCATATACATTATGAGGGTGAAAAGAGAACCATTGGGTCAGCGGGAAGGGGCCCCTGAGCTAGTCTGGCACCACATTTGCTACTGGATGTATGGAAATCATTTCAATCTTTTAAAATCCAAATGCTTGGGCTTTTATAAAGAAGGGTATGAAAAGGGGAAATTTATTTCTTGTCCTGCTATATACCCTGACCAGGGTGCAAAAGTAACAGCTTAAACTAATTCAGTATATCTCAGTATGTCTAATAGTATTCCATAATATTTCCTCAAAATACTACTTTCAGGGGGTGACACTCATTGAGTGCTAACCAGCCTGCCATTATATCAAGAGATCAGCTCCTGCAAATATATACACAGGCATATAGTCTATAAAAGAAAAACAAACAAAAAAGACCAAGTGTTTCACACTTATTTTAAAAACCCAACTCAACCCATGAAACCAACCAACATACTGTAAAAGCTGCATTACCAAAACACAATCCGTCTAATGGCAGTGTCTTCTGTAGCTTCTAAATGAATATAGGCAAAAGGTTCATCTTTCCGAGCCTCGGGTTCTTTGTCGCCTTGCTGATGAGAAAATGCACAGTGGAACAGGAATCCAGTATCATACTCTCCCTAAAGGAAACAGTGAGTTATGAAGAGTTGTTAACTTTATTTCTTGATTCCTTCCTTCTCCTCTCCCCCCCCCCCAATTAATCTGTTACAGTTTGGAAAATTCCAGACTAAAACTTCCTCCTTTCCCAAAAATGGTTTCATCACCAGTTGTATTTCATACCATATTATAGGCAAACACACTTCATTTCTACCTCCAGGTAAAGGGCTTCCTTAGAAAAATAAGCCTGCAATTCTGCTTAAAAAATTAAACAAAAGATGGGGAACAGCACTAGAATGAAAAGAAACAAGAGTGAAAACTATGCTTGCATGTTTAAGACACATCCAGATTCTGCATGACATTCTTGCATCTTGTGGTTTTTACATTTTGCATTTCACCGTTTAGATTTTAATCTCACTTTGCCCCTGAGGTTGACAGCAAAACTGAGGTTGCCAATCAAAATTGACAATGGTAGTGATGCCACTATTGAAGTCCTGATAGGTTGCTATGCAGCCCTCTATGTGAAACAAAAAAACTCAAACCGCTTTCAAATAGAACTGAGACCAAGGTGAAAGCGTACAGTGTGAAAAGCCAGCTCCTTCGGCCATTTAAGCTGCATTCTCATTATACCATAAAAGAAGGGAGAAACTACTCTCCTCATTTTGTTATCTGCGAAACAGAAAGAAAGATTGGCTTACCAACGACAACCAAAACTTCCCTGGCCGAGAGTAAAACCCACACAGGATGGGGCTTGGAGTCTCTGGGATGTAGATTTCAGGCAGTGGTTCCTCTTCCACAGCTTCTTCCTGTGGAAATTCAATTTCTTCCATTGTTTTCCCCTCATCCAGTTGCTGCTTTATCCATTGCTGCTTTGCTTTCTCCTTCTCTAGTCTCACTTTTTCTCTGCGTTCAAGTTCCTCTTCAAGCTTTTTAAAAGAGCCAGTAAAAAAAGAGCATTAAAAAACTACTGTGTTGATCACACCAAAATCCCTTCTAGTCCAGCATCCTTCTCCCACTGGCAAAGTCTGCAAAGCCCACAGATAGGACTTCATTCACTAACTGTGTGTGTGTGTGTGTGTGTGTGTGTGTGTGTGTGTGTGTGTATTGCTTAGTTTTATCTGTTTGGGAATTGAGAGCAACAGCCCACATCTGCCACTGTTCTTTAGCGGTTGGCATTCAGAGGCAAGGCCTCTCTGATCCTGGAGGCAGACACATTCATAATCAACACGTGCAGATCCTAATATTTTAGGAAATAATTTCTGCTGGGCTACAAAGTCCTTAGCTGCAGTCTTACATCCAGGACCACAATAACTAACGAGCTCAGCATTTCTTACTTCAGTATTCTATCTTTCCTTAGGATTGCATTTCCTTATTTGTTTGTGGTGCTTTACCAGAATCCGAGATTTTATGCTGCAGAAACGAAAATATTGTGTAGGCAAGTCTTTTATCCTATAGGTGGTTGCTGCGTTGTAATTCCCAGGGTCTGGAGCAGGAACCTGGACAACAATGCCGTTCTTGCAGAAAATAAGTAGCGTGCTCTCAGGCTACAGAAGAAGGACATGAAACACAAGTGTCAGGCATGTGTATGGTGCTGAGTTTTGACGGTGATGGTGAAACATTCTTATGTTCTTAAAAATAGGTCAGAGCTCAGGGACAACTGTTGCCATAATGAAGCACAAACTTAGTTGTAAACAGGAAGGAATGGAAGCGGCAGATCACCCACCACTTCCCTGATGGCTCATGTTGGCCAAAGTGAGCGGTGCAGAAAGTGGGCATTATATATTTCTCATGCAGATTTTGAGATACTTTAAATTTCACCCATTGATGCCAAAGTGGGGTGGGTGGAGGTGGGGATTAGTTACCCCAGCTCCAGGCTGGCATAGAAAGGGAGTTGAATCACTGGGGCATTCCCAAAGAACAGAGGGACCTTGGACCCAGTCCCTGCCCTGCCCCAGAAATGCTTCATGGGAGGGGAGTGTTAAATGCCAGTTACTGATGACAACATAACCACCAATGGATAAACACAGCATTGCAATGTGTTACAACACAAATCATGAGATGCAAATACTACGAAAAACACCGCTACTCACATGAGAAAGAGGAGACCACTGCAATGCCTGAACAGGCCCTGGGACAGAGAGGAAGCCAATTGGCTCATATTTCTCTTCAACGTTAAAGAAGAACACAGTTTTATCGTTACTCTGAGAAGGAAAAGACGGAAGAATGAATAAAGCCATGCATTCCACAAGAGTAGCCATGCTAGTCTGCTGCTACAAAGAACAGAGTCCCACCACAACACAATCCTCTGTTTTAGCATCAACCTTGATATACAAAAGCTGCACCTAGTGTTATAAGGATGACAAGGAACAATTAATGAGTACTCTGTGGGTTCGGTCAGTCAGCCAGCTACAAATTCACCTAACAGTTACCTCATTCAACCCACATTTTACCAACTTCCTCGCGAGAATATCATGGGGGACTTTGTCAGAAGCCTTACTGAAATCAAGATAAACTATGTCCACAGCATTGCCCTGATCCACCAAGTGTCTCACTCCATAAAAAAGGGGGGGGGAATCAGATTGGTCTGGCATGACTTTTGAGATACCCATTTTGGATCTTAGTAATCATAGCATCCTTATCTGCTCTAGTAAATCATCATCCAATATTCAGTCTGGCTTGGTGATCTATAGCCAATACCCACAATAAGGTCAGTAATGAATCTAATTAAGAGAAAGGGCTTTAAAAAACTTTTAAAAATCAAACAATTCTTACATAAGAAGAAGACATGGTTTAAACCACAGAACATACCATATTTTTCGCTTTATAAGACGCACCAGACCACAAGACGCACCTAGTTTTTGGAGGAGGAAAACAAGAAAAAAAATATTCTGAATCTCAGAAGCCAGAACAGCAAGAGGGATCACTGCGCAGTGAAAGCAGCAATCCCTCTTGCTGTTCTGGCTTCTGGGATAGCTGCGCAGCCTGCATTCGCTCCATAAGATGCACACACATTTCCCCTTACTTTTTAGGAGGGAAAAAGTGAGTCTTATAGAGCAAAAAATACGGTATACAAAAATACAACACTGATGATTTTAACACGCAAAATCAAATCTAAAACTTTTCCATGAATCCTTAAGGAACGAGCCTTTCTTTTAAAGTCTCAGCCAAATGTTCTCGCTGAGCTGGGCCTCAAAGGAGCAGAGAAGAAGCTAAGATGATGTGAGGAGCAGAGGTGTCAAAAAAATCTCCTGAATAATTCTCTGAACTGACTCATTATACACTGAAACTTGTATGGATCAGCAAAAATCTCTCATTTCAAAAAGGTCTTGGACCTTAATTCTTAGGTAATGAACAATCTGAAGTTCAGTTTGATCATCTACATCTCAGCATTTGCAGCATTAAATTTCCACTAACATTCAAAACAAAACAGTTTTTAGGTTTGGTTGAAACATACCCCTGTGGCAAGCAATTCTCCATTACGCTCATAGGCCAAAGCTGTTACTATAGTAGTATGAGGTTTGAACGCCTGTTTCAGACGCAAGGCTGCAGGCGCTCCTTTGTCCCGTCCAGATACAACAGGAAGTCCCTTTGGATCGAAAAGTTCAATAACGCGTACAACACCATCTTGAAAACCTACAACCATTATGCCTTTCTTGGGATTTACCTTCAAGAAAACAGAATAACATTGCGATTAAGAGCTAATTTAAACCCTGCCTTATACATCGTCTCATAAATCTATGTAAAGTATGTAATTGTTTGTACAGAGGGAAAATAAACCATGTTGTGAGTAGCATTTTCTTCTCAAATACCAATACTAAACTATTTTCTTTCACTGTCACCGGAAAACTCGGGAGGGGGTGCAAAAAACAAAATCCGTAAAAGTTAAATGCTTGCCAAATAATAAATATGAAAACCCATCAAAACAAAACTGAAAATCTCAGATGTTATGGACTACAACTTGCATTCACCCCAGCCAGCAGACCTCTGCAGCTCAAAACATCTGGAGGACATCAGTCTGGGAAACTAGAGGAACAGGAATGAAGAACAATCCAGACAACCTGCTCCTCAATCTCATTAAGCTCCATCTTAAGAGATGGGCAGTATAAACCATAAGCCATTTATACATTAAAACAGCTAGGCTCCAGCCATGGATGTCCCCATTCCGTCTTGCACTATCATCCACATACTTCCTCTTTCTATCTTTCACTACTTACCACGTTTGGTGCCCAGACGATTGCTGTTCCTCCCTGTTTAAACTTCATCTCAGTCAACTGCACATTGTCAATGAAATCAAAGACACGAACTGAACCTGTGTTAGATGGTTAACGGGATCAGGATAAGAAGGAGGCTAGATCTCCGTTGCTTTCTAAAATTTAAGCCACACATTTTACATGGGGGTACTGAAAAAACAAAGAAACTACACCATTGCAAGTGATCTGTGGATTATTCCCCAAACGTGTCTACTTAACGTAACTAATTTTAACCTTGAAAACTGAGTGTGGGAGGAGTCAGAAGGAAAAAAAATATGTACTTACGGTCAAGACCAGTGGTGGCCATGATATAGGTGACTGGAGAAACACACATGGCTTCTATCTTTCCTGAATGAAAAGTAAAGAGGCATTCTGGATCATGAGTCTACAGGGGAAAAGAAATAAAATGGTTTTTTTTCAGAGGCCTGTTTGTAAACGTATTTTAAAAGTTTTGTGTTAACAGGGTTACCTAGGGACATATCATTAAAGCCCCTCTGAAAATTTGATCTCTAAAATGCATTGGACATTCAAACTGGGGTTCCTAGTTTTCAGTCTAGGGCACAAATTGAAGATCAGCTAAACAAAGACAAAAAAACAACACTGATGTTTGTTAATGGTTTTAAACAGTGCTCTTTTTTCTTTTCTTTTTTAAAAAAAGTTGCTGGTGCTCACCATGAAGTTGTTACAGCAAGTGCCACACTTTTAACATTTGCCGCACTTTTAACATTGGAGGGGGGGGAAGGTGCTGGTACTGCACACCCTTGAGTACCCCCAGAAAAAAGCACCAGTTTTAAATCAGTATACTTTGCATTTTCAAGGAGGAAGCATCAGTGGTGCCTTATATCTGTTCTTTTGTAGACCTTGTTTGTTGAATGCTTAGGGCCAAGCTAACAAGACATGAAAGATCTGACCGGATCTCCCGCTATGTTTTTCTGTTCCTGAAAATAGCCAATGGGAAGTCCAGCTTGGATTGGAGCCAAATCACATCCACAGAAACAGTGTAAAGTCTGGGAGCGGGGGCTATAAATACAAAAGAGGGAAAAGTGGGTGCCTCACCTTGCATGAGTACTTTCCACTGAGGCAGCAGCACCATTGGAACCACAAACAACTACTGACATTTTTGAGGCCATCTTTCTCAAAGTAATGAACTACAGAAGCTGCACATCTTTTAATGATAAAATATTAGCTTCTATTTAACTATCAGGTATAACTCAAGTACAGTGGAGGGATGATTGAGGGGGGAAAGCAGGGGAACAAAACAGAAAGGAAAACTTACAACATTTGTGAAACTCAAATCAAGCTTCCAGATGGCTCCATTGGCATCCTAGAGAAGAAGAAAAACACACTTAGCTTTTGGCTATCACTTCAAACAGTATTTACATCCCTCTCCGAAAGACATTGGCTTGGATTCAGAGAAATTTAGCTGCACTTTCCCAAGCAAATCAACAACTAACTTGTCCCACGTCACTGTTTTTATTTTTTTGAAATCATACACAGCAGGCACAAGGAGGCCCGACTAGGACAATGGTGCACAAGGGGCGTAGCCTTTTCCCCCTGCCAACAACAATCAAGATTCCCATCCCTGTAGTGACTATTCTTACATCCTAGTGGTGCCAATGCGAGGTTCCCCCTTAGGGTTCTCACTGTATGAAAGGAAGTGAGAACTGAACGCTCAACCTTGCCCTTCCTCCAAGCTGCAAGGTCTGGAATAAGATTCATTCAAGCCCCTGGAGTTTTATTCCTTCCTTCCATTTTTATTTTTTGTTTTGCCCGACAGTGGTACTTTCCTAGTTTGGTGGCTGGTTTTCTGTTTTAGCTTCAAATGCTACCATGACATCATCACATCCTACACATGAAAAAGGGTTGTGTGCATCACTGAATCAGGGCACACATTCTCTACTGACTAATGCGCATCCTAAAAGATAACAACAACACAATACTATATACCACAGGGGAGGACTAAAACAATGCTTACCTGAGCATACCAAAATGGTTCTCCACGTTCATGAATTTTCACCATATAGTTCAGATTTACATTTTTGCCAACTAAAAGTTCGTTAATGTGTTCCACCTCCAGCAGTCCAGTGTCATCCACAATATCAGCTGTATCTATTGTTTCAAAATCCCAAACCTTCATGGAGTTTGGAAAAGAAAATATTATCTATTGTTGCCAAATGCCAGTACCAATGCATTAAATGTGAAAATTTGGCTAATATGAGCAAACCTAAGGTTAGGAGCAGTTCAAAAGGATTTTTCATTCACATGTAACTGATGGGAAGGGATAGTTTAAACCTGTCTCTCCCTACCGTGCTTCTTACAAAAAATGGCCTCTTGAAGATGCTATCTGGATTTCAAGGCAAACCTCAGTTGATGTCACTGGTGTCAATTGATGTTTCCCTTCAAATGCAGAAAGCAGTTTCAGAGAGGCAACTTTTGTCAGGACTGTGACAGGGAGAAAGTTAAATTTCCCCTCCCTCCCCCATATTTCTGAGGCTGTGCAGGCTCTACAGTTGCCATTTACACAAGAAACAACAGGCACATTAACCATCACATCTATTTGGGTTCTTTTCACTGTGCATTCTTCATTATGCGTGCTCATGTCTCTATTGGGGTAGTCATAGGTCATCCTGCATTCAAAACTATTTGTGCCTGCAAAAGTTTTAGGGTAGCCATAACCGCTTTAATCCCAAGCTATGCAGTTCCTGCAACTTCCTATTTCACAACTGCCCTGGTGGGTTTCTTGTCTCACTTTTGTTGTGCTATTGCCTCTCTGCCAGCCATCATGTGGTCCAACTTGGGAAGCATCACAGAATTGATCAAGAAGGGTAAAACCATCATTAATGCGCTACTATTGTGTCAAGAACATGTTACAGAATACACCATCAATCAAATAAGATATGTTTAAGTTCGAAAGAAAGCCTTAGCAAAGGAAGCAATGTTTTCATATAAATAGCATTTCTCAAATCCAGGGGTCAGCAAACTTTTTCAGCAGGGGGCCGGTCCACTGTCCCTCAGATCTTGTGGGGGGCTGGACTATATTTTGAAGGGGGGAAATGAACCAATTCCTATGCCCCACAAATAACCCAGAGATGCATTTTAAATAAAAGCACACCATGTAAAAACACCACACAGGCCCCACAAATAACCCAGAGATACATCTTAAATAAAAGGATGCATTCTACTCATGTAAAAACATACTGATTCCCGGACCATCCATGGGCTGGATTTAGAAGGCGATTGGGCCGGATCCGGCCCCTGGGCCTTAGTTTGCCTACCCATGCTCAAAGGTGTTGAACACATTATATGATGGATTATGCTGCCCTCTTTTCCCAAAGACAGGAAATGCAAACAGGTCTTTGTCAGTACACAAGTCTGCTCCAGGCCAAGACAGGAAATAGATTAAGAAGGAGAGAGGTGACTAAAGGGCAAAGACCTGTCTGCACTTCCTGTCTTTGGGCACAGGAGGGCAAGCTTAACTCACTACCTGTTTGTGTAGGTACTCTGATTGTGAAATAACCACCCCAAGCACACTTATAATAAATCTCATTCAGTCTCAGCACCAGGTTAATGAAATATTCCAGCAGGAATCTCATTAGTGAAAACCAGTGGTCACTGTTAATAAAAAAGGTAAAGGACCCCTGGACGGTTAAATCCAGTCAAAGGAGACTATGGGGTTGCAGTGCTCATCTCGCTTTCAGGCCAAGGAAGCCAGTGTTTGTCCACAGACAGCTTCCAGGTCACGTGGCCAGCATGACTAAACCGCTTCTGGCACAACGGAACACTGTGGCGAAATCCAGAGTGCACAGAAATGCTGTATACCTTCCTGCCACAGTGGTACCTATTTATCTACTTGCACTGGTGTGCTTTCAAACTACTAGGTTGGCAGGAGCTGGGACAGAGTAACGGGAGCTGATTCCATTGTGGGGATTCGAACCACTGACCTTCTGATCGGCAAGCCCAAGAGGCTCAGTGGTTCAGATCACAGTGCCCACTGTTAATAGTTTGATAAAAAGTGCAGAAGAGTAAACAGTACCATCAGCCCATGAATAATCCTGGGTACACTCAAATATTAAGTGTATAAAGAAGAGACATATTAAGAAAACACATACCCCCACCAAATAAAGACTTAGGAAAATACTCACCCTAATATATCCATCTGATCCAACAGTGACCACCTCTCCCTCATCCAGAACTAACTGATTAATTGGGCCGTTGTGGCAATTTTTACGGCCAGGCCGACAAAGTTCCACTTTTATGAGGCCCCCTTCCCAGAGCAACAAGTTGCCCCATTCTGACCCTGAAAGTACCTTACATGCAGACAAAACAAAATGCATTAGTATTCTATCATATTGATGTACCATATATCTGAAAAGGGATACAGGGAAGGACACATTACGTTTGAAGTTACATCCCAAGTTTTTACAGACAACAGATACATTTGCTAAGAAAATGGCAAATGAGGCATGTTTGTAAGACCAAGGCTGCAGGCACACCATACATTTGAAACATACTTCCCTCTCAAAGAAGCCCGGGAACTGTACTGGGAATTGTAGCTATGTGAAGGGTAAACTACAGATCCCACGTTTATTGTTTTAAGTATTCTTTTTTTTTGCAATGTTTTGGAACAATAAGTTCAATGATCATGTCCAACCATATGCTGCTTTCTAACTGCTGCAATAGTATTTCTTTATGCTCTTTATCTTTGATTTATTTTGTTTACAGCTAAGTGGTTTGCCACAAACCATAAGAGGGCTGGGCACTGCATTATACAAGGATGTGCCTTTAAAAACAATTCAGAAATCTCAATTACTGCAACTACTGATTGATATCAGTCTATGGAAACATATCCCACCAATTCTTAAAACGTATCCACTGTTTACAAGCTGCTTTTTTAAACTTCATTAAAAACAGAATAAGCTCCTGATCATTTTTAGAAGCAGCAGATACTGGATAGGCTATGCTTTCTGCGCAGGAATGTCCTGTAAATTTGGGTCAGGGCAAATGTGAATAGAGAACAAAGGAGCCCATTTTATCATACAGAAAAGTTAGAGAAGATAGAAATGTTTCTCACCTTCCCATCTGGCAGCTCCACATATCCTTCAATGTCTGTCAATGCTGTTTTTCCAAACCTACCCAGTGCTCCTTGTAGTTTCAGACCAGTGAAAGTAAGCGCCATCTTCCAAAACCTGGTCACATAAAAATCAAAGCTCTATTAGTGTTTTCGAGGGGTTCTTTTGGTCTTTAAACAGACCGTTATCCACTTTTCACATGCACTAATTGGCTGCATTTTGATGCAAACCACTGTTTAGTGCTATAAGGATGAGTCTGGGACAGGGATCAGCAAACTTTTTTAGCAGGGGGCCGGTCCACTGTCCCTCAGATCTTGTGGGGGGAGGGGTGGACTATATTTTTGGGGGGGGGATGAAAGAATTCCTATGCCCCACAAATAACCCAGAGATGCATTTTAAATAAAAGCACACATTCTACTCATGTAAAAACACCAGGCAGACCCCACAAATAACCCAGAGATGCATTTTAAATAAAAGGGCACATTCTATTCATGTAAAAACATGCTGATTCCCGGACCGTCCACAGACCAGATTTAGAAGGCGATTGGGCCAGATCTGGCCCCCAGGCCTTAGTTTGCCTACTCATGGTCTGGGAAGTCCTTGGGACTGCATATTCTCCCACTTTCCTCTTCTCCTCCAGCACAAATGCAAGGAGGAGCTCTCATTTCTGTTTCCAACTAACCACTGCTGTTACTTGTTTCAACTGAACCGAGGTTAATGCTAATTACAATTCAGGGACGCAACCCAGGATTATAAGCAATGAATGGTCTGAAGGTGGACTGTTTCTAAACCACAGGTAAGCCTAACTACTGATCTTCATTCAGATGGAATGAGTGACTGGTTAGTTGAAAATGAACATGAAAGCTTGCCATCTCCTCCTTGCTTTTATGCCAGAGAACAGGGTAAAGGGGAGCACACAAACACCCAGGCTCATGCATGTAAACCCTAAACCACAGTTTGGAGTTATATGTGAACCAAACCAATTTGTCTGTGGGAATTATAGGCACAATCTATTGCAAATTTATGCAGCTTCAATTTAAATAGGTGGAAATTAAGAAGTCTCAACTGTGTGATAGACTGCGCCTTATAACTATAGTACAGGTGGACTCTGACATATGTAATTTATTCACATAAGTGGATCTGGGCATTTAAGCAGTTTTTAATCCTGACATGTATCTTTATACACTTTGGCTTATTTTAGTTAGAAGACAGATAATTCTGACATTGTTCAGAGCACATTTTATTTGTGATATTGCCATCCATTGCCCAGCCACCCCATTTTGCCTCTAATGACACAGAATTAGGTAAGCTATTCCCCTTAACATCAGGGGGTGGGGGAGCTCACTTTATTTTGTGGTCATCTGCTGCTTCAATTCTGGCAGTGGGAAAGAGGATAAGAGTAAGGCTTCTCTTTCTCTCCACCTAGTGCTTCCACAGCAGGAAGCCAGGCATGAGGAGCACCATGTAAGAGTACTGACAAAACTACACTTTCCAGTGCTCCTAGCTCACTGCAACAGCACCATTGAGCACCAGGAAAAGGGTGCTGCGCTCAAGGGCAGCCAATTACACAAGAAGCCACTCAACATGGCTGCTTCTTTTCCTGCTTTCAGAAGATATTCACGGCATTTCAATTGTCTGAAGATTATAAATAACTACGATATATTACAACATGAAACAAAAATTAGGACACTGCCAATCCAGTGCTTGATTTTAAAATAAATAAATAAATAAAATGCACATCATACTTGCAATGTTTTGGGGTAGCTAAATAAAACATGGTCTTCACTGAGTAACAGGAATGTTTTAATACAGATAATTAAAATTTCATGTATAGTTAAGGTAGGTACAGCTTTCTAGTGTGATGCATTTGCCGATGAAATATTCCTTTTAGTCAGCATGCATGTATGCTTCTGTGGCATTCTAGTTCCTTGAGATAAAACTATGCTACTTGCTGGCTTACTTTATGTGACCTGAACCAGATGTGGTGAGTTGCTCTTCATTTTCTGGAGAAAAGGTCACTCTAAAAACATCTTGGGAAAACGCTTTCGATCTCAATACAATCTTTTCCTGCTTCCAATCCCAAACTGTTAACATATAGTCAGGGCTGCTCCCAACTGTGGCGATCAAAGTACCCGAACGATTAAAGTCAGCAAATGCATATGCTTCTTCAGTTCCACCTGGAAATAAGGTGATATTAATAAGGTTTCTTAATGCAATATAAATGTTCAAGGGAACATACCAATGTGCTAGCCAATCAACTAGCACATATTGTAAATTATTATTTTTTTGAAGTAAGTATGAAACAGATTGCTTCTATTTTAAGTACGTTTAAACAGTACAAAGCAACCATAAAATAGAGAACAATGAAGACTGTAAGAAGAGAGAGAAAATAAAGGCTTCAGGTGATAACCTACCCTTTCTGTCTCTGAGTTCCAGATACCAGTATATACGTGTGTGTGTGTGTGTGTGTGTGTGTGTGTGTGCACGCGCATCATAAGCCTTTCCTTTCCCCCACAATGAGTAATTTCACATTGCCAGGATACTGAAATCACATCAAATGTAAGAGATACCATTGAACTGATTTGTCAGCTTTTTTTTTTTTTATAAAAAAACTCAACTCAAAAGCTATTGAACTGCATTTAGGTTCCAGAGTGATAGCCACCTAATAAAAAATAAACCAGTAATGAAGAATAGAATTCCTTTATCATCCTTCTTTCAATACTTGGCCATTTACCTATGCATCCATTGCTTTTTCTCGAACATGAACACAGAAAAAGGGAACATGGCATATGACTCTGTAAATAATAATGCCAATTCTTCTTAATCACTTGCAGATATTTAAAAGAAAGAGAGTGACTACTTACAAATCTCCGTGTATTCATACAACAAATATCAAACAGAAAATTGCTTCTATTTCTGTGACCGTTAATTCTTCTGCATGAATCTGAAATTGTGAGACGGCTTATGTTTTAACCTACCTCGTAATACTCTGTATGGCCTTAAGGAAGGGTATTCATAGATAATCATGTTTGGCTTCCATCCTTTTTCTCCTACTGCAAAGTAGGTTTTATTAGGATGTACCTAGTAGAAGCAAAGACCTTTTTCACTCTGCATTTATCCAGTAAAGTAATGATTTGCTAGTTTAGTTCATTTGACTTCTATCCTACATTTCAGTCCAGGACAGCCAATGCAGTGGCCTCCAGATACTGTTTGACTACAACTTCTATCTTTCACCACTGGCCGTGTTAGCTGAGGCTGATGGCAATTGTAGTTGGCCATCATCTGGAGGCACTGCCTGAAACAAATATGGTTGCAGCTACCCCTCTGGGAAATGGCAGCATATCCTCAACCCCCATACCGTGTTCCACCAAGACTGCAAGTCTTTCAAAGTCTAAGGACAGAGAGAGAGGTGCAATAGCTTGGGAAAACAGTGTCCACTTTGTTAGAGCTTTTCTTTAATCCAAGATACCTTGTTACTGCCTGCATAACATTTGAAACCAGCAGTAGCCTAAAATGAATGAATATCAATAGGACAGCCTAGTAGGTATGCTGCTATTATAAAATATATATTTATCTCACACAGTACAAAATTAACTCAAGTCTTAGATAAGGGCAATAGCTAAACACACTACCTAATGTGTGAAGAACTGGCCAAAATATTTCTCAGATTGAAAGAGATATTCTCATAATCCAAGAGCCCTGTTTATTTTGCTACCAAGGAAGATCTCAAGCAAAATACTTTACAAGATAAAACAAAAATGCCATACCGTGATTACTCCAATCCCTCCACCGCATGTGCTTCGGAGATATTTCTGAGATTTCATTAGCAAATTCAGCAGTACGAGTTGGTTGCCAGCTATGTAGAGGAGAGTGTAACTATCCAACATCTGAATGTTTGCCCGTCTAGTGCAGTCATAGCCAAAAGAGTGACTGAAAAACACTCACTAAGGAAAAGTGATGCCACCACCGGGGTTTATTTTGACCATGTAATAACACTACCACCAATAAAAATCCAGAGGTCTCCTGAAAAGTGCAATGCACTGTATTGTAATTGCATTGGGAACACAATAGGGGCTTTTTATATAAATGAGAGAAAAGAGCTGAAGCTCTAGAAAAAATGTAGCCCACCCATCCTTTTAAAAATTTCAGGCTTAACCATATTGCCAATGTAGGTCCCTGCGGCCCTCAAGTACCGTGCAATTTCTAAATGTTTTCTATTAAAGAAAAGGCAAAAGATCCCTTACATAACTGAGAGAACAAACCACAGCAATAGTGCAGGCTTTGTTATTTTGCCAATCTGTTGGGAAATACTGAGGAGGATGTAAAATTTCTCACTAATATGGCCTTGTTATATTGTTACAGGCCTCTCCAATCCCTGCCAAGCCATGCACGGGATTCCAGAGGTCTTGGCCCTCAACCAGGGTCTGTGCTCCTTTGGAAAACTGAAGAGGTAGTGGAGGCTGTCGCAGCTTTAAGAAATATGATTTATTCTCATATTTACACCTGAGTTTAAAGGGAGGTAGCCCAGATCTTACAGCATGGTCGTCTAAAGAGGGTCTTGTTCCACCCCACCCCACTCCACCCAGCAGTGCAATGATGGAGACAGAGGCCTCTCTATCAGCCTGCCTTCAGTCAGTCAAGATGGATCTGTCTTCTCTCTCTTTCTCTTCCTAGCACACCTTGCTAAAAACATTCTTTTCCTGTCACCTCACACCCAGTTAACCTGGCAACCTTTCAAATCTCCAGTCTCTGTTCACACCTCAGGGCAGGAGGAAAGGACTGTTCTCTTGCATTGCCAATGACTCTCAATTGTTTCTTAACAATGGCCAGGTCGGTTTTTTTGCATTGGCTAGTACACGAATTCCTCTGCAGCTTGTATTTCTCCCTTCATATCCCAAATAATCAAAATCCTACCATTTATTATTTTATTAGCAAAAGTGGATACATGAGACTGAGCATGTCAAGTGGAATGCCAGAATCTGGAGTCACAAATGGTAGTGCACACAACTCCTCATAGTTATAGTAGAAGTTTTCAGAGATTTTCTTCTCTACCTTTACTTTCTTCTTCTTCACCGGTTCTGGAGGCTTTTCAAGTTGTATTGGCTCCACTTCCTCTTCCTCTTCTGGATTTCAAAAACATCAACAATAATTTTATACATGCACACACACACACTACATTTCAGTCCACAAAGGCTGAAAATAACAAGAAAGGCGTATAATTTTCAGACAGACAAGATAGTAGCATTTGTGGCCAATTATAAAGTGACGATTGTCATCTTTGGGCTGAAGGACAGGACATGAAATAAATAAATAAATAAACTCAGAGCTAGCATAGCCATTGTGGTCAGTTTTTAAACACAGAGGTTGAGCTGTCCTGTCTTGCAACCAAGAATTTCATCCTGCCCAAATCCCAAAAGTTAGTTCTATATTTAATCTGATCACCGCTGCATCTGATCACTCACACTGGCCAGAGTAGAAGGCATGGGGAGTGTGAAAATTTTTCTTTCTTTCTTTCTTTCTTTCTTTCTTTCTTTCTTTCTTTCTCTCTCTCTCTCTCTCTCTCTCTCTCTCTCTCTCTCTCTCTCTCTCTTTCAGCTGTGCTAGCTGCGGGCTGACACAACTGAGAAGCTCATGGATCAGGGACCTCAGAGCTGTGGACTCAGTGAATCTAAGGCCTTCAGCCTCCTGCCCAAAAACCAAAATGCCCCATTTCAGACTCACCACTGGCTCCCACCAGTGGGAGAACTGGCACCAGCAGCCTTCCACTTGCTAGGGAAAAGCTTGGGACTCCATGGAAAAACCTATCATCACCATCAACACTTCTCTTTGCCAATGGAGGCTGGTGAGAAGGCAACTAGGCGCCATCCTAATCCTACCCCATCCATCAACATGGAGGCAGTAGGAATGCTCTGTCAAACCCAAAGATTGCTAGCAATACTTGCCTTCATCGCCATAGCCTTCACTACCTTCTTCATCTTCAAATAGCTTTTCTTCTTCCTGAATTACATGAGACGGGGTCTTTTCTGCACACAGAAAATTATGTTACTTTCCACTCTACTTTATTTAAATGCATATGCTATAATGTTTTCCCTGTTTCCCTAAAATCAAATAATTAACTGATATCAGAAGAGCCATCTGTATCATGGAGCAGAAGGTTAATTTACAAGATGCAATGAATGCTAACGCAGGTAAGTGCTAAAGCAGTGACAAAACAAACTCCCAACAGGGGCTGCCCATAAAATGTGCCACACTGTGAAACTAAATGCTCTACCAGCTGAGCTGCTTTACTCACGCAGCTGCTAGGTTTAGGACCTGGAGAATATAAACTTTTTTTTGGAGGAAATTCCTAAAAGAAGAAAAGTATAATTTTAAATTAGATAAATGAATAGATAATTAACATACTGCATATATTCTGGTCATGCCCAATAAGAAGATATTTCTGGATAGCAGTATTAATGGAAACTGAGAGTATAACAGGTTATGCCTTAGCAGTAAACCCACTTTTAAGATACATAAAAGATACTGTCCTTTCAGAAGATGGAAAAATGATAAAGTACCTATTAACTGAAGTTTAGGTTGCATACACACCATATGTTTAAGGCACATGAGCTCCACCAAATAATCAAGGTTTGTTAAGGGTGCTAGGAATTGTAGCGCAGGGCAGTATAAAACTACAGTTCCCAGGATTCTTTGGGGAAAGTCGTGGTTTTAAATGTATGGTGTATGCATAGCCTTAGTTACAACTGGAGGGAAACTGATGCTCCTACACTAGATGCATGTTGCAACAAAAGATCTTAATTTCACATACAACCTCATAGGGTCTGAATTGGAGGGAAAGGACCAGGAGCAAGACCTTAAGGTCATATTAGATAGCTCAATGAAGATGTCAACCCAGTGTGCAGTGGCCATAAAGAAGGCAAATTCCATGCTAGGGGTCATTAGGAAAGGAATTGAAAATGAAACTGCCAATATCATGAATGCTGCTATACATATTGATCAGGCTTCCTCAAACTTGGCCCTCCAGATGTTTTTGGCCTACAACTCCCATGATCCCTAGCTAGCAGGACTAGTGGTCAGGGATGATGGGAATAGTAGTCTCAAAACATCTGGAGAGCCAAGGTTGAGGAAGCCTGATATTGATGGTGCAACCACATCTGTACACAATGAGTACCATGTACAGTTCTGGTTGCCTCATGTCAAAAAGGATATTGAAGAGCTGGAAAGGGTTTAGAAAAGTATGCATGGCATGGAGAAAGTGAAGAGAGAAAAGCTTTTCTCTCTCTCTCATAACACTAGAACTCAGGGACATCCAGTGAAGCTGGATATTGGAAGATTTAGGACAGATAAAAGAAAGTACTTCAAGCAGCGCATTGTCAAATCACTCCCCCAGGAGGCAGTGAAGGCCACCAACTTGGGTGGCTTTAAAAGAGGACTGGACGAATTCATGGAAGAGAGAGCTATTAAGGGCTGCAAGCCATGATAATGCTCTGCCTCCACAATTGGAGGCAGCAATGCTTCTGAGTACTAGTTGCTGGAAACCACAAGAGAGGAGAGTGCTGGTGTGCTCATGTTCTGCTCCCTGGTTCCCCACAGGCATCTGGTTGGCCACTGTGAAAACAGGATGCTGAACCAGATGGGCCATTGGCCCAGTCCAGCAGGCTATTCTAATGTTCTTATGATGTTCATGATGGCTGGATTAGAAGAGTATGGGAAGTGGTCAAAATGGTGATACAGTGGTACCTCTGGTTAAGTACTTAATTCGTTCCGGAGGTCCCTTCTTAACCTGAAGCTGTTCTTATCCTGAAGCACCACTTTAGCTAATGGGGGCTCCCACTGCTGCTGCGCAATTTCTGTTCTCATCCTGAAGCAAAGTACTTAACCCAAAGAACTATTTCTGGGTTAGCGGAGTCTGTAACCTGAAGTGTATGTAACCTGAAGCGTATGTAACCCGAGGTACCATTGAATCGGCAAACATCAGTATAAGAGAAGAAAGACAATCAGATTACCAATTTATTGAAAGATGTAGCCCCTTTATTATACTGGTGCAATAAAACACAGGAAAATCCAGATCCATATAAACTGTAAAAGCACCATATATTAAAAAGCATGGGAGAGGGAAGAGACGTAAAACAGGTCATAGCATACAGTGGTACCTCAGGTTACATACGCTTCAGGTTACAGACTCCGCTAACCCAGAAATATTACCTCAGGTTAAGAACTTTGCTTCAGGATGAGAACAGAAATCGTGCTCTGGCGGCGCGGCGGCAGCGGGAGGCCCCATTAGCTGAAGTGGTGCTTCAGGTTAAGAACAGTTTCAGGTTACGAACGGACCTCCGGAACGAATTAAGTACTTAACCCGAAGTACCACTGTACTTTATTTCTCACCGTAAAAAGATATATGTTGTATGATACAATGTGTTTTGTAATATACTTTTTATTTGTTTATTGGTTAAATTTTGGGGCCCTCAGGGGGCTTGAGGGCTGATTCTAAATAAGTATACAATATAAGGACAGATTTAAACTATTGATTTTTGTCCTTTGACACCTAAACATTGAACAGTAAAATTCCAGAACAACCCCCTGGAAATGTTTCTCTCCCAAACACAGAAATCACTACACATTCTTATCTATCATAATTTGAATGTGCAAGCAATACTTACCATCAGCTACCTTCTTTGCTTTTTCCTTTTGTTCCTCTGAAGGTGACCCCTTTCCTTCTTCTGAATGTTCATTCTGGCCTGCAAAGCAAAATCATAAAGTATGGTGGATCTTCCAATTGGAAGTACTGGGGCAAACTGAAATGTAAATTTCTCATGCAAGTTGGCAGAATCATCATCATCATCATCATCATCATCATCATCATAATTTTTTATTTATACCCCGCCCTCTCCAGCCAAGGCCGGGCTCAGAGCGGCTTACAAGCAATAATAAAAACAAGATGAATGATTACAACTTAAAAACAAAAATAAAATACAACATTAAAATAATGGAACATTAAAATATTAAAATGTAGCCTCATCGCAGGAGGAGAAGGAAAAGAAAAAAGAAAGAGGGAGGGAGGGAATCAAATTGGCTCCAAGCCAAAGGCCAGGCGGAACAACTCTGAATCATGCCATGCTTGCTTCATCTGTCGCAGCAGTTTTTATGTTATTGCAGTTTTATAAGAGTATATATTTAAAGTAGATGAATAAATAAGCAAATTAAGTTAATTTGGATATGCAGAAGATATTAAAAATAAATAAGGAACAACAGAAAGAGGGGGAAGGAAGTCAAGTTTTGAAATGTTAAAATGATTGTAAAATTAGTGAAATGTGTAAACCTGAAAAGCATAAATAAAATTTAAAATAAAATAAAATGTATGTTATTGGAGACACCTATCCTGGTTTCTCCTTCTGTCCTAGACTACTTCGTTTTCTTACCTTACAGCCTGTAGAGGGGAAGAATATTTGAAAGTTTTCTAAAACAAGAACAGAACTGCTTCAAGCAGCAGCGTTTCTACATTAGAGGAAATTCGAAAGCTAACAGCTGCTGGCAATAATGGATTGAAACCAGAAAGCGGCGTGAGCAAGCTTTTCTGTAAATTCACCAGAACACTTCTTCAACCTGAATGATGCTTCGCAGAAACGTGGGGGGAAAGAGGGGCATGTTGAAATTGCAGTCTGGTACCCCCCTCGAGCCCCCCACTCCCTTTGGCGCCCAGCTTGAAGAACCCTGGTGACCCCGAAAGCTCGCGGAAGACTTCGTGACGCTTCAGTTTCGCCCTATAAAAGTATTTTCCCGACTGTTTCTTTAAAGTGTGCTATACTAGCGGAGTGTTGCCAACGTTACTGAGAGCAAGGGGTAGTTTCGCGGGGAACCCCGTGGTGGCAAGTGTGGGCAATGGCTGAAGGCGGGAAATGGGGGTACCTTTTGCGTCTTTCGCCTCCTGCTCCCCCTTCGGCTCCATGGCAGGTGTACGCCGGTTGCTAAGCAACCGAATGAAAGGCGCGCCAAGATCCCTGGGAAGTTGAGTTCAAAACCTGCTTCGGCTCAGAGCGCCTGCGCAACAGCAGCAGCGGCAGCATAGTAAGAAGTAATATCGACGAGTAGCTTGTTCGTTTTTCTCCTCTCCCCCCCTCCGATTACTCTAATACAATAATATACGCTGCTGTGCACGATGGAGACAAAGCTACAAATATTTAAGGAATTCCAGGGGGAAGGAATTATTTATTTACTTTAGTCATTGCCATTTGCAAATGTATATAACGGGTAACATCGGTTTCTCTCCGTGCGTGTGAAATCGGGGAGTCCTATTGAGTTCAATGGGCTGCCTCCCAAGTGTGCCCGCTTCATTTAAAATAATGAGGATCGCGCCTTTAATAACTGCATTAACAGGGCAAAAGGGTTTTTTCTTCCTGGGTGTGTGGGGGGGGGAGCCTTCTTTGCTAACTTTTAATTGTTACAATGCCTGCCAACATTTTTCTGGCAGGTTTTCTGTGTGCCGAGCAGAAATTCTGCCGGTGTGGCTACAGCGAGGGAAAAAGACGGCACCTGCTGAATTTCCTCTGCGGGGATCTTCCAGGAGGAGCAGGGAAATATCCCTGTTATGTGGTTGCCAAATGAGTGCCCGTCCACAGCTCTCCATTTTCTAATATCTATTTTCTTTTATTGGCGGGACAGCCGCATTGCTCCAGAGAAGGTAATATCTGCCCAATCCTATATAGAATTAGGTTCCCTAAAATCTACATAGGATCGAACTGTTGCAACGCACTATGTGCCTGCTTAGATCTGACCCCAATATAATTTAATAGTGTTTTACTGCATGTTGGGGGGGGGCGTTATTGGTTCTTTTTGCTTTTGCTCTTGTTTTTATTACGTATTTTGTGTGTTTCTATATTGTATTTCTAAAGCTGTCAACCCCCCTGAGATCTTCGGATGAAGGGCGGAACACTAGCTTAATGAACGATAATAATAAAGATGGTGTTAACGACGCTTGAACAATGCAGCCCACTGATTTTAATGAACTTGGGCGCACCTAAAGCTGCACAGGATCGGGCTGCGCACACAGGCAAAACCGCCGGGGGGGGGGCGGCTCATTCATTCATTCATTAAAAAACTTGGGTGTTAAGGCAAGCCTTTCTGAACATAGAAGAACTTCAGAGATTAAACTGCCAGGGGTCATCTGGCTTGTTCAAACGAAGTTTCTTCTTCGCTCTGAACTCGGGGAAATGAAAAACGAGAGGAGAGGCCTGGTGAGGAACCGCGGCAGGTACTGAGCCGGGAGGCGGGACCCGTCCTTCCTTGCAGGGGGAGAGGCGAAGCACCTGCCGGAATGCGCCTTAGGGCGCAGCTGGAGGAAATGGGAAAGCGCTCCAGCAACAGGTGCCGGGGGAGATCGAGCCGAGGGAGGAAGGGAGTTGCTTGCAGCGGCTCGCTCCTTTCCAGATAATACTAACAATAACAATAATCGTAAAAGGCGAGGCTTCCCTTCCCAAGCGGAAAAGCAAGGCCAACACCTCCCTGAGTTAGGAGTAGAGGGTGAGGTTTGTTTGCGCAGAGGGATCCGGCCGGTGGGCGGAGGAGGCGGCGCCATGGCCTGGAGCTGGCGATGGCAATACCTAGGGCTCTTTCTCGGCCTCAGCTGGCTCCCGACAGGTGAGTCGTGGGGGGCGGCGGGGACCGGAGCTGGAAGGGGGAAAGGTGCTGCCGTCCGATCTCCGTGATCTTTCGTCTTTTCCTTGCTGGCGGCGACTAGTTTTAGTAGGCGATTGTCTCCTAAAGTTTCCTCCCGCCCGATTCCTTCCTGCTCCTTCGCTTGTTTACAGTACCTTCCTCAAAGGCAGGTCTCCGGGCTAATCGGGCATGTTTTAAGTCTCCCCATATTGTTTAATTTTGATCTTCTTGGTCCCAGGGAGGAGAGGTTGTAAAATTGCCCAGCATATATATATATATACATATACATATGTATATGTATATGTATATATGTGTGTGTGTGTGTATCCCCCTTTTAAAATCGTATTTGCTGTAGTTGTAAACTTACATGCACACAGAGTGGATACATATGTAAAGAACTTTTGTCCACAAAAATACAAGAAAGAAAGGGTGGAAATCTATGTACTAGCTAACATTTGGTGTAAGCAGTTTAGCCACAATTCTATTTACTCTACATATGTGTAAGCATGTGAAAAGTTTACTGGTTTATCTCCCCATTGCCCTCCTAGATATTTGGTGCAGCATACTTTAAATAAGATGTTGATTATTATTAATAGGACTGTAGCTCGGCTGCTTTGGAGGAAAATGCATGTACAGTGCAGTGTGTAATGGCAATGAATTAGCTAGATATATCTAAATATATTTCTCATGTCTATAATTCAAATGTAAATTGTATTTTTAAACAAGTGTATTCACATTCTGTCCTGTATTAACAGTGCTCGCTTGAACACACAAAATAGAAGTTACAGCCGTGCAGCCAAAGATAGGTTGAGCCCGGTACTAGTTTAATTTATTCCCGAGTAAATACATTTAGGATTGCAGTAATGTCACAGCCACAAAAATAACCAGTATGTGCACTTCTTAAGCCCCTGGCCATTCATTCTTGTAAAGGCACTTCATTCCAGCTAGGTGCTGTCAAGTGTGTTTGAGTAATTCTATCTAACACAGTGTTTATATTACGTTATCTCAAGTACTGTTGATATCTTTGATATTGTTAATGCCTTGAATACTTTTCTAGTATTATCGTGTGTACCTATGATAGGGAAAACACAGGAGTCTGGCTAACCTAATGTGTATTTAAAAGCTGTTTAATAGTATTAAATAGTATAGTGATAGTATTATATTAAATTGTATTTGGCTATAATTGAGATTTTTTTTAGATTTAACAACAAGCCTTTCTCTCTTTTCCGCTTATTTCCTTCTTGGTTATGTTTTGTCTAATGCTGTATATTGTTTTCTTGATAAACTATTCTACTTTTCATAGACTGTTAGCTGTCCCAAAAACATTCATGTTGATAGTGTGGAATTAGTAGTATGTATCTTATTTTTGTGGCAAAACCTACACACAAGCCTGCAACCTCCCTATTGCATGAGTCAGAAAAAAATATTTGTACTCTGTTAAATTCAAAGTGCTAGAGAAGTCTTAACCCTGATTTATCTGTTACAATGGAATCATGTGTGTCAACTCACAAGTAAGAGCCATTAAATTCAATGAGTCTTGCTCCCAGTAATAGGATTTCAGCCCAACATATGAGTTGGGGCAGGCTATTTTACACATATTTGCTACACATATTAGCACAGTTGCTAATGCCATATTTTTATACACCACTGCGAACCACTGCTCTGCATTTAGGGAAAAGGCCTTTATGGAACACTGAAGACTGGAGTCAAGGGTGTGTGTTTAATAGTATATTTTAATTCTTATAACCCACCCTGGGACCTTAGAGTGAAGATTGGAGGAGGAAATTAATAGTAAAGCTCTGTTTTGCAAGAGCTAGTGTACAGGCCCAAAACTAGCATGTTTTCAAAAATATACAGGTGCACATCATGTGTAACCTGGGGATGCAGCCCAGGTAGTAGAATGCCCTTGCAAGATACAATGGTACCTCGGTTTTCGAACGTCTCTGTTGATGAACATTTCGGTTTTCAAACACCTTAAATCCGGAAGTAAATGCTTCGGTTTTTGAACACGCCTCGGAAGTCGAACATGCCACGTGGCTTCCGCTCAGTGCAAGATCCTAAGACCTAGCTGTTGGCTATTGAGTTTTTGGTTTACGAATGTTTCAGAACTCAAACGGTCTTCCAGAATGGATTATGTTTGAAAACCAAGGTACCACTGTACTTAGAAGCAAGCAATAGATACAAGGCCAGAGCTCTTCAAGAAAATGAGTTCTTGAAAAAGTTGAACAAAAAGTAGTGAGGGCTGTTCCAAAGAAGAAGAAAGATTGGGGATTGTTAGTACCAGGGTAAAATCCAAAAAGGTGGTAGTAAAGGGAAAGTTTTCTTTGACATGGCAAGCTTTACTGAGTGGACATGCTGGAAATGGCATGTGAGAAAGGCATAAGAGGTGCAAGAAGGACACAGGGCTGTAGCTCAGTGCTAGAATGTCAACTTGGCATGCCAAAGATCCCAGGTTCAAACCTTGGCTTCTCCAGATAGGGCTGGGAGAGACTCCTGCCTGAAACCCTGGAAAACTACAGCCGGTCAGTGTAGACAGTACGGAGCTAGCTGGACCAATGATCTGACTCCGTATAAAACAGCTTCCTTTGTTGTTAACTAACTGGGAGCCCAGCAGCCAACCAGCCTGCAAGATCTCCTGAAAGAAATCCAGAAAACCCATGGGAAACTCCGTAATAATAATAATAATAATAATTTATTATTTATACCCCGCCCATCTGGCTGAGTTTCCCCAGCCACTCTGGGCGGCTCCCAGTCAAGTGTTAAAAACAGTGTTATATATTAAAAACTTCCCTGAACAGGGCTGCCTTCAGATGTCTTTTTAAGATAGGATTGCTGCTTATTTCCTTCACATCTGAAGGGAGGGTGTTCCACAGGGTGGGCGCCACTACCGAGAAGGCCCTCTGTCTGGTTCCCTGTAAGCTCACTTCTCTCAATGAGGGAATTGCCAGAAGGCCCTCAGCGCTTGCTTAGTTTAGGGTGCTTGCTTAGAAAAGGCTTGCTTAGTTTAGGGTGCGTAAAATGCATGGGTAGGCAAACTAAGGCCCGGGGGCCGGATCTGGCCTAATCGCCTTCTCAATCCGGCCCACGGATGGTCTGGGAATCAGCGTGTTTTTCCATGAGTAGAATGTGTCCTTTTATTTAAAATGCATCTCTGCGTTATTTGTGGGGCATAGGAATTCGTTCATCCCCCTCCCCCCAAAAAAGAAATATAGTCCAGCCCCCCACAAGATCTGAGGGACAGTGGACCGGCCCCCTGCTGAAAAAGTTTGCTGACCCCTGATCTAATGGATTAGCAAACAAAGACTCACAAAAGGGTATGCTGGTTTGGGTTGGGTCTTTGAATGGATTGTTTCCAGGTAAACAAAAGAAATGTGACCACCATTTCCTGCTTGGCGAAAGGAAAATGAGTTTCAGAGTAGAGTTGTAGTGCAGACTGTAGAGTTCTTTGTTAATTGTTTTATAGTATACTTCTCGTGGGGACTCTGAAAGCTCTGCTTGTCAAGTGCCCAGAAAGCATGAGTCCAAGCAGTTTTCTGTTTGCCCTACTGCTTTCTCAGGGAAAACCCCACTCCTTAGCACTGAAACACAGCTATCTGCGGAAAACCAAATTGACCTTCACTCCGATTCAGCAGTAAAGAGCGCATTTTCCTAGGTGAAAGCGGAACTCTGGATTAGCCCTCACTCTCAGGGTTTTCAATAGCCAATGGATTGGCGATGTAACATTTCTTTGATTGAAATCACCCCATTATATGAGGGATGCTGGTTCTCCCTTTTAGTTTCACTGGAGGGTGTTGGTGGGAACTTTCGTGTACATTTTGTCCTAATTTGCTTTTCAGATTACTCTCTCAGGCAAAATTGAGACTTTTAACGCACAGCGCTCATATAGGGATATGCAAGCATTCTAGTTCCCTCTGGCATCAAATGTGACTGAAACTATCAGTTTCCTGTAGGTTGGATATGGATCTTCTCTGCTATAGCAGGGAGTATAAAGTTCCAAACATAGATTTCCCACAGATTTGGCCACCCTGAAGAACTCACATTCCCCATTGGTGAAACTATTACGCCTCCCCTACCCTTATTGTGAGAGATTACAAGGCCTGCCTTCATCCCAACTTCTAGGACATCCTGAATAAAGCTGTCGTTTACACAGCTTCTTCCCTATGACATTTCTTCATCTATCTTACACTTGCTTTTGCTGCTGGTAAATTCAAAGATTATGGCACTGCTGTCTTCCAAAGCCCTATCAGATCCAGAACTAGGAAGAAGTAAGTCCTGTGGGTACAGACCAGACACAAACTGTAGAATATGTCTGCACAGTCACACAAGTAATGAACCAGTCCTTTGAAAAACTTTATTTAACTTGATTTATTTTTTTTAACTAAATCTCTGTATACTTAGTTTGCTGTCTGCATTGGTAGATTCCCCCCCCCCCCCGGGACATAGGGGTGCTTTTCATATGCTTACTGATAGCTGTCGTTCATGTTCTTCATTGCAGGTTGCTTCTCCATCCTGGTGACTGTGCCAGTTGCTGAGCGATACACAACTTTATTTGCCTCTGTGACCCTCAGGTGTGACTACAGTACCTCTGCCCCACTGCAGGATGTGCTAGTTACTTGGCGCTATAAGTCCTTTTGCAAGGATCCCATCCTTGACTACTACAGTGTTGGTGAGTGCCACTGATTCTTGCGGCCACCACCAAGGATTGCTCTCCACACACATGAGAAGAGGCAGGAAGGAGGGAGGGAGCCCCAGGGAAGACAGTTGTTTAGCTTGTTGTTCTCCAGAGCCAAATAATGGGGAAGTTGATCTCTTCGGTCTCTGAACCAAAATGGATGGAGTGATAGCTAGAAAATGCTGCCTTAGGAAATGACTGCTTGTGCTTTCACTTTTAAGACACTGTGTTATCTTTGGAATGCATGAAACCCTAAAGGGCTCTGTGATTTTAGGAAAGGGAGCCTTTCACTTTCAGTCATGCTCTCTTTTGGCTCTAGCACTTTCAATTCAAAAGGAAAAATCTGAAGTTTAAGACTAATTTCTCCTCTAATACTGAGCTCAACCAGAGAGTGCCGACAAATTCAGGAAGAGGATTGAGACTTGTGTTGCACTGCACTTTGGCCTGTAGTCTGACATGGATGAACCCCAGCCCACCTTCTAAGATGGGGGGCAGTGAGGGACTATCTTTAACCTCACACCCTATTTTCAGAGGCACCCTAGAGCCAATCTGGAACTTGTTGCGATATTGGAAAAGGGATTATATCCCTCATTGAATGAGGAGCAAAGGTCCCTACAGTCAAAAATGCTGGCAGGCTATCAAGGCTAGCGAAAAGTTGTGAACCTTTTACCCATCTTCCTTCAGTCTGGATAGGCTTAGTGAGATGCTCAGAGTTCTTGCAATTTGAATCATGAATAGCTTTCACTATTGTAAAATTAGATTAAAAGTATTGGGTTTCCAAAGCATTGTTTTAGTTATCTGTATGGTCTAATGTCCACCATTTTTTTCTTCCCTCTTTGTGCCAAATCCTGATAGCTTATCCTTGATTCAGACTGTGAATGATGGGCTTGCCAACTTTTTCCAAATATATCCCAAAGTCTCATCCCACATTGTTTCCCCATATGCCCAGCAAAGTTTGCAGTTCATACAGCATCAGAGCTTGCTGTCTCTGGAAGTTAATTGACTCTTTGGTAATTTCTCCTCTCTACCCCCATAATTTTTTTCTGTTGTTACCAGTTATAAAGGGACAGGTAATAAACATAGTGTGATCTTTCCTCACTGGAATTTTAAGGAGCGCTATTATGAATTTAAAACTTTGGATTTAAATAAACTGGCATTCATTTTGTAATTCATCCCCTTTGTTTATTGCAGCCTATCAAGCAGGCCTAGCTATTGGCCAGGACCCTTCCAACGACTGCAATGACAATCAGCGGGAAATACGCATTGTTGCTCAGAGAAGAGGGCAAAATGAACCTGTGCTTGGTGTTGATTACAGACAGCGGAGGATAACCATTCAGAACAGTAAGACCATTTGAGCAGGGACTGGGAAACTGGCCAGTGTGGTGTAGTGGTTAAGAGCGGTAGTCTCGTAATCTGGGGAACTGGGTTTGTGTCTCCGCTCCTCCACCTGCAGCTGCTGGGTGACCTTGGGCCAGTCACACTTCTCTGAAGTCTCTCAGCCCCACTCACCTCACAGAGTGTTTGTTGTGGGGGAGGAAGGGAAAGGAGAATGTTAGCCACTTTGAGACTCCTGAAGGGGAGTGGAAGGCGGGATATCAAATCCAAACTCCTCTTCTTCTTCTTCTTCTTCTTCTTCTTCTTCTTCTTCTTCTTCTTCTTCTTCTTCTTCTTCTTCTTCTGTAGAGGTCTCATTAGTGCTAAGGAAACACAGCCTTAAGCAGCACAAAGTAATTGTATCTTATGGAGGTGTAAATGACTCGGAATGTAGTTTCAGCTCTCCAAAAGTCTGTTTGCACAATAATTTTTGCAATTCAGGAATGTGCTGTCATGGTATGAGAAGAATATCACCCAGTTGCCTACTTTCGCCATGCTGTGTTTTTTCTTCATAGAAGCAGATCTCCTGATCAATGAAGTGATGTGGTGGGACCATGGAGTCTACTACTGTAATGTTGAAGCTCCAGGAGATACAAGCGGTGACTCAGACATAGAGGTCAAGCTCATTGTTCTCAGTACGTAGCACTGTTCTATTTTTTAAAATTTTATTTTAGGGTGACCTTCTCTTCATTTTTTTTCTTACCATTTATGAAGTTTTAGAGAACAAAGCATGGAGAAAAATGAGCGGTGCTCTGATCCTAAAGATGTTTACTTCCAGGGTTATCGCTTATTTCAATCCACATATTAAAAGGGGAGAAGAAGACACCAGCAATTCCTGCTTGTGTTGCTGGAATGCAGCCTACTGTACAAAGACAAGAGCCGCATCTCTTGCCTCTGGCCCTTCTGAGCACTGGCATTCAGTTCTCAAAAGGCTACCGCAAGATAGGAAGACATTTCTGTATGCAACCGCTGCAGCAAGGATCCTACTTGCAAAAATCTGGAAGGGAAATTACAGTGGATGCTCGGGTTGCGAACGTGATCCATGTGGGATGCACGTTCGCAACCCGCGTCTGCGCATGCAGGGGTTGCGATTCAGTGCTTCTGCGCATGCGCAAAGCACGATTTAGCGCTTCTGTGCATGCACGACCGCCGAAACCCGGAAGTAACCCATTCCGGTACTTCTGGGTTTCGGCGGTCCGCAACCCGAAAAACGCAACCTGAAGCGCCTGTAACCTAAGATATGACTGTACTTACCGACAAAGGAAGATTGGCTAAACAAGCTTTTAGAATTTATTGAATTGGCAAAACTAACCACAGTAATAAGATACTAAACAAACCAGAAATTAAGATCACAAAGGAAATGGTTTGAAGAATATATGAGCAAACACTGTGCTAAAGACAACATGCTGATATGTCTCGATTAAGTTGGTGAAGTTGATTTAGAAAACAAAATCTTAGTTAAATATCAATACTAAAAATGAGTTACAAATTGCCATATAAATAAGAATATAATAAACATAAGAAACGACAAACACTGGTGGAGGGAAGTCACGTAGGTGTAACATTTATGTTTGTATTTTTGTATTGTTGGTACAGTGGTACCTCGGGTTAAGTACTTAATTCGTTCCGGAGGTCCGTTCTTCCTGAAGCACCACTTTAGCTAATGGGGCCTCCTGCTGCCGCCGCGCCGCCAGAGCACAATTTGTGTTCTCATCCTTGAAGCAAAGTTCTTAACCCGAGGTACTATTTCTAGGTTAGCAGAGTCTGTAACCTGAAGCGTATGTAACCCGAGGTACCACTGTATTTGAATGGTTGTAGTTTTAATGTTGTGTGTGCATTGTATATAATAATGTACCGTATTTTTCGCCCTATAGGACGCACCGGCCCATAGGACGCACCTAGATTTGGCGGGGGGGGGGGAATAAAGGAAAAAAAATTTATTTTCCCCCCAGGCGCGAGGCTGGGGCGGGGGAAGCCCGAGCTTCCCCCTCCCCCAGCCCTCAGAACGGGACCCAGAGCCATGCCGAAGCTGCGTGCAGCTTTGGCATCACTCTGGGAGCTGCGCCTCTCCCGCTGTCCCCCGAGTTTGCGGGGCTGGCGACGGGGAGGAGCAGGCTTCTCCCCCCCGCCAGCCTTCTAACCAAGTCGGGGGACAGTGGGAAAGGTGCGCTGCGCCTCCCGCTGTCCCCCAAGTTTGTGGGGCTGGCGGTGGGGCTCTCCTGAAGCCTGCATTCGCCCCATAGGACGCACACACATTTCCCCTTCATTTTTGGAGGGGAAGAAGTGCGTCCTATAGGGCGAAAAATACGGTATATATATATTTTTAAAAAGGCTGCCCATTATGCAACAAGCCCTTGGACTGGACTGGGTTTCTCTACCCGCTGGAATAAACAAACAGTTTTTGTTGTTACGTCTGAATGCAGCACTCTGTGTGAACGCCGTGTCTGTTTTGGATGAGTTATCTTGTGAGGGAAGATTGCAGAAAGCTTCCTTTTTGGTGCAGGAAGCTCATCGTACAGGCATCTAGCAACAAGAAAAGCAAGGTGATGCGGTATGATAATAGGTTTGAATGTCCTCTTTCCCCCACCAGACTGGCTGACTGTCGTCCTTATTGTCCTTGGTGGCCTCCTCCTCCTCATGCTGATAGGGGTGTGCTGGTGCCAGTGTTGCCCTCAGCATTGCTGCTGCCATGTGCGCTGTGCCTGCTGCCCAACTCGCTGCTGCTGCAATGAGAAAGGTAAATCGGGAAGCAGGCTGTCTGCCCCTTGCATTTGTTCCCAGGGAAACAATAACAACAGAAGGTAAAGGGACCCCTGACCATTAGGTCCAGTCGTGACCGACTCTGGGGTTGCAGCGCTCATCTCGCTTTAGTGGCCGAGGGAGCCGGCGTTTCTCCGCAGACAGCTTCCGGGTCATGTGGCCAGCATGACTAAGATGCTTCTGGCGAACCAGAGCAGCACACGGAAACGCCATTTACCTTCCCGCCGGAACGGTACCTATTTATCTATTTAACCCACAGTGCCACCCGCGTTCCAATAACATCAGAACAGGTGTATTAAATCCAAAGTTGTTTTCGTACACGCTTCAATGACAAGCAAGCCACTTGGACGTCCTCTGTCGGATTTGGGGTGGTCGTGGAGGGGGAATACTGCTCAGTTGGAAATCTGACTCTCCGTGTTATCCAAAATGTACACAAATAGGAGGGCCTTCGTAGTTTCTTCCAAGTAGTTCACGGTCATGTTTTTTCCTCACACCAAGCCTGTGAAGTAGATTAGAATAAGAGACCATGATTAGCCTAAGGTCACCCAGTGAGCTTCATAGCTGCGTCAGGTTTTGAACCCAGGTCTCCCAGGCCCCTGATATGAAATTCTAACCACTATGCCCCATCTGCATCCCTGTCTGCCATTTGCGTTTACTCTTTCAGCATGTATAAATGCTCTCTTCATGGATCATGCTGAAGTAGACCATAATTTTATGTTAAGGGCATTGTGTAGGACAGAGTTTGCTAAACTTTTGGGGCCCATGGACACATTTGTGAACCGGAGATAGAGTCAGGAACACCTTGTGTATTTATTAGATTTATTTCCCACCTTTCGGCAGCACAACACACACACATAAATATAATGCAAACTACTCTATTGGCTACAATAGAATGCTCCTTTTGCGCCTAATTTCAGCAGGGGGGGAGTGGAGTCTGTGGGCGCCAGGGAAGTCCTCTGCCGGTGCTACATTGGCAAAGCCCCGGTGTGAAGGAATTCAGAATTGTACTTTCAATGTTAGAAAATGTGGTTTCTCCAGAGTAAATATCCGTCTGAAATCAAAACCACACATTTGTTGTGGACAGACTGTATTGTTTCATGCCACCCTAATCTTGGTGGTGCAAGATTCCAGGGGTTCAAGGCATTCTAAATCAAGCAAGGAGGAACCACCCTGTCACTAGTTTTGGTTTCCAATATTGCTGTTCTATAAAATGGAGAGAGAGAGAAAGATCTCCAGAATGCTTGAGTGCACCTGTATAACATCTATTGCTTTTTCTGTCCTCCAGTGCTGGAACGACATCAGTTCATGAAACAGGCTCAACAACTTTTCCCATGGATGACACACCACTCCCAGTCATCTTCATATCAACTAAACCCATTGCTACAGAGAGGTAGGGCTGCGTCTACAAGTCCCAAGGGAGTGAATATATTACAGCAGTTTAATGACTTGGATGCTTGTGGTTTGGCTTGATGATGATGCTTCTCCCAGAGGTGAAACAGCATCAGAGGCTACCAACCCAGCTGCTCAGAGGTGGAGAGGGTCAGGGCTGAGTTTATTTGTTACACCAGCAAATAGAAGCATGTAATCTGGTCTCTGTAAAGACTTTGCATCTTGTTTCCCATAGTGACAAACCAGTTATTTTGGAGAAAGCCCAACAAATGTTTCTGGGAAATGCACAACCAGGGGGTGAAGAAGAGAAACCTCTCCTGTTGTTTTGGGGGGTGTTTCTTTTTTCATCCATCTGCAAACCTTGAAGTTTCCCAGGCGTACCAGTTCCTCTCTTTTGTACACGAATGGAGCAGCCCTGGGCTCCATGAGGTTTCACACTCACAGAATTAGATTTCTATTTGCATTTAAGAAAGATTGCCCCTCTGTGGATTTCTTTTTGTAATCCACTTTTAAAGCCATGTACGCTATTCGCCATAATTACATCTTGTAGCATAGTGAACTCCATAGATTAATTATGCCTTGTGTGGTGATGTACTTTATCTGTCTTGGATCTACTGTCATCCAGTTTCATTGGGTGACACACACACACACACACACACACACACACACACACACCCAAGGGAGAGAGACCACTTTTCTACCCGAGGCAAAATTTTAGAAACTGAGTTGCTTTTGTTTTCTAAACTAAAATGCTCCAAACAATTACTGTTATTTATTAAATTTATATACAGCCCTTCACCTGAAGATCACAGTGTAGCTTTTTCTCCTAAAGAAGGTCCTCTACTTGTTGATTCCTTTGCCTCCCATTTTTCTGCACTTTTTGAAGCTGTCTTTTTGGCAATTGGGTGATCAAAGCAGGTATTTGCCAATAGGTCACGCCCACTGTATATGCATTTGGAGCAGACTAAGTTTAAACAAATTGATCTGCTGCTACTACATCTAGTTTGAGTCTTAATGCTAAATTGGAAGCCTTTACTTCTGGGCTAGCAAATCTGTGTCTCTCCCCCCCAGATGCTGTTGTCCTCTAGCTCCCATCAGCCCAAACCAGCATGGCCATTGGTTAGGGATGATGGAAGCTGTGGTCAAGCAACATCTCGGAGGGACACAGTTTCCCAGTCCCTCTTGACCTGGCTTTCTCTCATGGCAGGTGTCTTTCTTCCCTCTACCCACCTTCTGTTACATAGATATGTCTCTGCAGAGCAGTCAGCCACGGATGCCTCCACTTACCCAGTTGCCCTCCAACAAGCTCTTGGAGCAGCTTGAGTCGGAGGTCAGGAACCTTGGCGTTTCCCAGCCCATGATACCTCCGCACCGCGTTGAGAGCAGTCGTCACCCTAGCATCCTCTCCTCTCTGGGCTCAGAGATTGTGGAACGCAGAGTGATCCAGCTGCCTCCCATCATTGAGCGCATCCCATCCTCCCGCAGAACTAGTGGTTCGTCACGACCACGGCGGTCGACATATGCCTCGCGACCCCGGAGCCAGGCGAGTGACGACGAGAGGGAGAGGAGGAGGAGGCGCTTGTCTTTGGATGAAGAAGACGATTCCTACTCCAGTTACGACCAGGAACTCCGGAACAGACCTAGAGACCGCATAGTCGAGAGGCAGAGGGCTGGCAGCCATTATGACAGGTCTCGGAGTTCTAGGCCAGACTTATCTCCCATTTTGCATGGTAGGAACAGTTCCGATTCATATCCTGAGGAGGATAGAAGGGAGCGTTCCGCACGGCATCCCTCTGACAGAAGGTATTCAGGGCAGCGGGCTTATCGACCTCTCAGTCAGAGGAGCAGGGACTCTTATCGCCAGGGCCGCCGCCGCCGCCATCGCAGCTGTTCTCCACCATCCCGCCGGGAGTCGTGGAGTTCATCTGATGAGTACGAGCGCTTCCAAGGGAACAGCAGGCGGCATCGCCAGCGCCGCTCTCCAGACTGGCCAGAGAAACCCCCTAGTTACCGCTCGGTAGAAATCATCCCAGCCAAAGGCGACAAAGCCAGAAGCCTTGCGGAGCAGCAATCGGTAAACTAAGAGTGACAAATATTATCTTTCATAATGTCATGGGTTTGTAGCTTTGCACCCTGCTGCAGGCTACACTCTGGCAGAGGCTGAAGACAGGAACCATACAGAAAGGGATGCCTTGTGCATTTGCACAGGGCTGCTTTCTAAAACTCGTGCCCCTGTTCAAAGACACGTGACTAGGCTCAAGAGAAGCATGGTCAAGCTCATGGCTATTTCTGAGTGAGGCGAACCAGGCCCTGCTTGCATCTAGCCTACAAACGCATCTTCTTTCCTTGCCTCGACAAGGGCTCAACAAGTTACCAGGACTGGGGCATGTCAGTGAGTAAGGAAGGGAGATAATGGGGAGGTGCTCTGGGTTGGGGGCAGGGAAGCCATCAGGCTGAGAACAGAAGGTGACACATCTTTTAAGGCATTGTGGTGCTTTTTCCAGCTATTGGGTATGTGGGAGCATTCTTTCTAGCCCAAGAGCAAATAACAAAGCAAAGCACTCTAGCCAAGAAGCTTCAGATTCTCTTCTTCGCCAGCATGGTGTTGCTATTCTGGTCTGGAGCATGGTTGGAGTTCTGGTTTCTGGTTTTGAGTTCCATGCCCCCCCCTGGGGGGGGGTTGGACTTACTGGCTTTTTATTATTTTCCCAACCTGGCTGCCACTTCTGCATTGCCTTCTTCTTCTGCTGCCCCAACCCTCCCTGGTAAGTTGCTGAGCCCTTGCAAAGAAGAGAAACAGCAGCTCTAAGTAAGACCACCCAAGCATTTGTTGTTGTTTTTGCAAGTGCTCACTTGGAGCACGTGCAAAAATGGAGCCCCTTTTAAGGCAAATGGTAGGGAAACCTTGCGCATCTTTAGAAAGGAAGCTCTCAGTGTTGTTTGCAGCATGCTAGTGAATCAAACATTGATATGGCCTGGCCCAGTTGATGAGAATCAAAACTGCACATGACTTGTCTCCTGTAGTTCTCCTCCTAAGAGAAACATAGTAGTAGTTGTGGTTTTCACAAGTAGCACACAAGTGGGCAGGGATGAAAATCTGGATTATAAAACTAGAATTAGGGTCAGACCTGGATCAGATACCTTTCCACTCCTGGTCTGATCCGAGTCAAGGGCTCCACATTAGCATTTTCAACGGAACCTTTTTATGCATTGCAAATTATACATGCAGGCAGCCCAAAGGTTTAAAGCCCCCACCTCCCATTCTAAGGCCCTGATCTGGATCAAGCCCCCACAACAACTTATTTGTAAAAAAACAACAACCTGCACACTCCAAAAACAAGACAAAATACCTTGCACACAGAGGTGGAGCTGTGAGACTAATATCATGTGCAGCTGGGCCTTAAAGCACCCAGCTGCAGTGGCACTTCATTTCCCAGCTGAAGGAGGAGAAGGCACCTGCTGTGAGACGAGAGGGGCAGGAATGGTATATTCCAGCTTGATTCACCAATATGTGTTAGTCATTAATATCCAGAGTTGTAGATGGGACGCGGGTTGCGCTGTGGGTTAAACCACAGAGCCTAGGACTTGCCGATCAGAAGGTCGGCGGTTCGAATCCCCGCCACCGGGTGAGCTTCCGTTGCTTGGTCCCTGCTCCTGCCAACCTAGCAGTTCGAAAGCACATCAAAGTGCAAGTAGATAAAGAGGTACCGCTCCGGCGGGAAGGTAAACGGCGTTTCTGTGCGCTGCTCTGGTTCGCCAGAAGCGGCTTAGTCATGCTGGCCACATGACCCAGAAGCTGTATGTCGGCTCCCTTGGCCAATAAAGCGAGATGAGCGCCGCAACCCTAGAGTCGGTCACGACTGGACCCTAATGGTCAGGGGTCCCTTTACCTTTACCTATCCAAAGTTGCATTGATGTGAACCACCCTTCTGTATTGCATCCGTCTTTAACCAGAGGGAGCCTCATGAGTGCTATCAGCCCCAAATAGCTTGTAAGGTTCGAAATTTTGGAGCTAATTAACAGCATCCATCATTCAGATGAGCATCATTCACATCAAGCAGCCTCAAATGAGACTGTGGTTGGGTTAGCCCAGTAGGGACAGTATTGCTGTTTAACAGCCTGGGAGGGAGGGAGGGTGAGAATGAATTATCAGTGACCTGTTGCGCTGTCCCCCATTATAGCTGCTTACCGGCTGCTTACTAGCTTTCTTTTTCTCTTCTAGGAAAAAGGCAGTTCTCGCAGCGGAAGAAGCGTTGTCATTTAGCCTTTTCATCCTGCTATTGTAAAAAAAATGTCTGCCAATCAAAACAGTCATTAGCTGTTCAGCGTAGCAGCCAACAAGAGGAATCTGTTTCATCTCAACCATCTTCAGCCTGGATTTCCTCATCTTGGACACTTTGATTTCCAATGCAGTGGTTCATGAAAAAGCATCGTTTTGCTGATAAAGCAGGAATGAGATGGAACTCCTTTTCAACAACATCTAGTTCCCGACATCCCTGCTCTAGGATTTGCTAGACAGTTGGCTTTTAAAAACACACTTTGTACAGGAATAATTTGTACAAGATTTATTGCTTTATTTTTGTATCTTGCAACTGCATACCCAATACACCTAAGGTTAATACATGTTGAAATTAACTGATTGCCAATGGCCTGACCCAGAGCCTGACGAAAGTAGCCTTGGATTGCATCAGACTTTGCAATTTGATATTTACATGAACCAGTTACTGAATGAACTGTACAAGACAACTCAGTTGCTGAGCAATGTGAGCAAACAGAAATTAACCAAGATAAACATTCTGAGGATTTGGTATTGTAATTCAGGTAACTCACAACTTACGTGCATTTAACTTAAGCACATTCAGCTTTACACGGTTGGCAATTAATAATAATAATAATAATGGGGGCAGACGTCCAGGAAAAAAGACTTTGGCAATTCCACCTGGAATTGAACCCAACGCGTTTTGGTTCACTTGATGGCCAACAGATGAACAAACTCCCATTGACTTGTGTTCAAGGAGACTTGTGTGAGCCGTGAGCCATTTTTGATGGCACAAGGCAGCCCTGCCAAGTTCTTAGGATTTTCTTGTCCTGCAGCAGGCCCCCGTTCCCCCATCTCACAGCATGCTAAACTAGCAATCTTCTACCCTCTCTGGAGTGGCTTAGGGAGGCAGAAGTAGAGGGGGAGCCAGGAGAGCTCCATTGTACCAGTGGCATCCCACTATTTCTCCTCTGGATCCATCCCATTGAGTTTGGCTTGAGGAAAAATGGAAGTTCTTTTCTAGAGCCAGAATGGTGCTGTGACTGCAGTGCTGGACTTAATGCCATGGAGACCCAGGTTCAAATTTCTAGTTGGTCCCCAACACCTAAATCACCTTTGGCCACTCACTTCCTCTCAGACTAACCCTTCTCACAGGGTTGTTCTAAGGACACAAGGGGTGTTATAAAGTATGCTGCTCTGAGCTCCTTAGACGAAAGATGGGATACTAAAATACGTGTGGTATCATTCAACAACACAGGTTATATGACATGGGGAACAGGCTCAAATCAAAGTAGATAAATGTGATGTTTTATTAAAAAAGACTTCCTAAGGAACCCTTCTTTGTAGAAGCTTCCTCTTTTCAGATGATGTATAGCAGAATGAAAGGTGCCTATAGCAGATATTTGCAGATACCAGATCGCACCCAAATGGAGACTGAAGGTTATCCATTGCGTAATCATTTTATTTTTTTAATCACAGACAATAAATGTGCACCCAGATAACTGGTGTGCCACTAAGTGTAAAAAGTAGCTAACAAAAATGTTTGTTCTGTTTATCATTTAACTTCTGTAAAGTACATTTACCTGTTTTCTGAAATGTAATTGCATCTTCTACACTGTACTAAATGTGAAATAGATTGTTAGAGACTATCAATTATATGTAGATTTAACAAGAGAACACCTAGTCAGTGATTGGTACAATATCTGTATTTTCCTTTCCTTTCCTGTTTTTAAAAATATATCCTGGTGGGGGTTTTTGGGGGGGGGGGATTATTACACAATAGTTTTTTCTTTCTTTTTTATCACGTGAGCCAGTGATATGTCACCTCATGATGTGTCTGGGCTTCTAGGAAGAAGGAACCAGATGACCACAAGGCCCAGTGCTAGCACCTGGCAACTTGAAGCAGTTGTTGGGACTCCAGTGGCTGGCAGGCCTCCCCCATGTCTGCTATTTGCGTCTCTGAGCCACCATTTCAATTTTTATATTTTTAAGAAACAAAATTTGAATTCCATTTTAGAGCTTTGATTTACTGTTAGGTGGGTGTTACTGATTTTTAAATGTCAAATAACAGCAAAAAGCACAAAAACAAATAAACAACAACCCAAAAGGAATACAGAGTATCGACAAGAGAAATAAAAAATCAGTTAAGTGTTTTACAGCAAATATAAACTCATAGGGGCTGCCCCGCTTTTCACTGCACTTGCCATCCTCACATACCCCTTTGCCAACAGCCCTTCCCTCACACCTGATCAACCCCTTTCCCTTTACATTTTACCCATCCCCTCCCCTATTCCACACAACTTGCCCTAGCTCCTTCCCCAAGCCCTACTTGCTTTTAAAGGAGGGGAAAGTAGCATGCTGCAAAATGTATTTGGAGGGCTCCGTCGGGCCCCCAAACTTGGAGTTAACAACCCCTGGAGTAAAGGGTTAACTAAAAACTTTTACCATGTGATTCATCATATTGTTTTCCTTGGGACTCCACACTTCCGTACCTATCTATTGCAAAAGAACAGATGTGGAGCAAGCAGAGACCTATGACCCCTTAAATACATCTATATGAGACCAGTGAGTCTGCTTTGCTTTCAGAGGTGACATCAGTCGCTGCTAGTGAGAAAGGTAAGTGAAAAAAGACCTGTCTGTGTGTATAATGCAGATCAGTTAGGGGAGATATTGAACATGATACATTTCAAGAAATTTAATGTGGAGTGCACCATCTTGTACTGTTTTTCATTCAACAATATGTCTTGAGTGGGCTGTGGGGATATTCTCCAGTACAGGGGAACCTCAGTTTTCGAACGTCTCAGCTGCTGAATGTTTCAGAAGCTGAACGCTAAAAACCCGGAAGTGAATGCTTGTGTTTTCAAACACCCCTTGGAAGTCAAACGGCTTCGGAGGTGCGTTTCTCAATTTTCACCATAGACCTTGCCGCCAGCCCTTTGATCCTCAGTTTTCGAACGTTTCGGAAGTTGAACGGTCTTCTGGAACAGATTACATTCAAAAAACGAGGTTCCACTGTATTTGTTACAGTTTTTGTGCTAGTACAGTACATACAGTAAGTATATACTTGTTGGCCACTGATTTGTGATTTTGTTAGGCGGGTGATTTTATTACTGACTTCAGGTTTGTCACCATGTTGGTTTTTTTCTTTAAAAAAAATGATGGTGGTATAGAAAAATAATGACATAAATAATAAGAACTTGCACAAACGGATCCTGTGAACGGGTGCGGCAGAAGGGAAAAAGCAAATAGAAATTTGTAGCTGATTTCAGCAGTGCTATGTGTATTTGGTTATTGGTCTCTATTCAAATGTGGCGGTGGTGTTGCATTTTCCTTACAAAATACTGACAGAGAGCTTTCTTTGCAGCACTCCGTACAACTGTAGCATCAGAGTCTTCTGAAACAGTGACCTACGGTAGATCATGCTTCAGTATAAAGCTTGGGCTGTCACTCTGATCCTTCTCCTTGCACATTCCCTTACTGGTAAGCTCTAAAGTGCTTTGATCTGGCTTCAGATATGCTTTGCTGGCTGAATATGTGTGCACCCCAGCCCTCAATTAAAGTTGAGTCCTAGTATTAAGTGTCAAATGTGTAGGTTCCTGCTATCACCATACCTGGTTATTCTGTTGAACTAAACAGGAGTCAAAAAGTCATTGGGGAAAGGGGGGATAATCTAGAGTTCTTAGTGTATTCTACAGCTCAAAGTCAAATAATTGCAACTCCAAATACTCCACTGTCCTTAGACACTGGAGAGAGTATTATTAAATCTGTCAAATGATTAATTACTTTAAAAATGTAGTTATTCATCTAGTAGGCTGATTCATTTAGGTACTGAAAGGGCCACATTGCATTTCTTTTCATCAGATACTGTGCATTTGATGAATGCTGTATCTTGCCATCCTATACAAGATGGAACCCTAGTCCCAGGGTTTTGCTTATGTGGAGGTTTTCTCATAGACTGACAGACACGCCCAATCAATTGGGGCAACTGGTTTGAGTACAATCTTTAACTCACAGTGAAAATGTTAGTGAATTTTGCCAGCTAATAAATTAAAGCTCGTGGCTTTAAATTATCACCCCCACCCTTTGCTCAGAAACAAATTCTGCATGATAGCAGATTCAGAAATGTCGTAGTGCAAGGGATCTATAATTCCCCCTGCCTATGCTATTTATGGATCTTGACAATGCTGTGTAAACATGTCTGTGTATACACACACACACACACACACACACACACACAAGATATGTGCCTTGCTTCTGAAGTTCTTAGGCAATACCTGTATCCAGCTGGACACTAAATTACAGAAGAGAATTTAAATTCATTTTCCCCTCCCCTCTCCAGAAGTTGATGCTAAAGCCATCTCAAAGAGGCATGTCCGTAATGATTGGATGGTCATACCTGACGCAATTGCATTTTATGTGTTCGATGCTGTGAACAAAGTGTCTCCTAAAACTGCTGAGTCCTTGTATGGTGCTTTCCAGAATCCAATCATTCTTGAGACAAGGTATGTATGGTGATGATGACACATTTCTGTCATTGGTGGCGGTGGTTCAATTGTGGAGGTTCAAGCTACAGGAACAAGATTATAGAAATAAACCAGCTTTACAGTGAAAATATGTACTTGGGATATTGTTAAGTTGTGGGTGAACATATCAGACGACACAGCAATTTCTCCAAAGCAGCTCTTTATTTGTAAGCTGGAACAGAACTGAACTGAGGGGCTCAGTCAACTTGCTTATATAGAGCTCCAGAACCTCGTTACTGTAACAACTTTCTAAAACTATCCAATCACTGAACGTCACTTTCGATCCTTCATTTGCATAACTATCTACAGTATCCCCCTGTTGGCCCAGGGTGAGAACTTCAGTACATAACAGATATATTTCTCCCCCACTAAAGTGTGGACAATGTGTGTTTGTACTCGACTGGCTTGCAAAAAAATGCTATGTGTGCAAACTTTTCTCTTTCAACATTGCACTGCTTTTGGCTAAGGGTATTGGCAAACTCCAGTGGGTGGTATAATTGGTAGCATATTGGCAGAGGTGGGATTCACCCACTGTGTGTTTTGCCCATCCTGGGAGGCCAGGTACAACCTAGAACATGCAAAGCACTTGAAAGTAGGGATGGGGGACAAATTCAATTCGGTTTAAATTTAAAGCCAAACCTATAAAATCCACACTTTCCAGAACAGTGCAGTATGCAGACTGAAATACTGCTAACCTTCAAAACTCCCATTTTGCAATGCACTTCTCCAGCCAACCAGTGCCTACAAAAATGCATATCTCAGGGGAAAGTGTGCATAAGAATGAAGGTATTAGTGAAAATAACATACAAAAAATGTGTTATGTTAGGGAAAATTGCTTCCAAAAATGTGTGCATTAGTCAAAATGACATATAAAAAATGTATGTGCTGGGATAAATTTTCACTAAATTGCTGGTGAATTTTCATTAGTTATTTTTTAAAAAATTGCTGCAGAAATTTGGAGAACTGAATTTAAGATTGGAAAAATGAGAAGTTGAGACAACTGCAGTTAGCAGGTCCTTCCATCCATACCAGAATGGGTTTCATATGAATGCCTGCTACCTCCTCCCACCCCATCTTCAGGCTGCTACCAGATGCAGACAAGGATGGCTCAAACAAGAGCCTCCTCCCTTGCATTTTTTTTTGTCATCCAGCCTGGTGAAGAGTTATAGTGAACATAAAAGCTTGTTGTGGCATTCTGGTTGGCTTAATAAAGGATAAGAGCTGCAGAGTTTCCTGGGAGCTCTGGAGAACATGGATGGCCCTCTATAAACCGAATGAGGGAGCAATATATTTTGGGAGGGTTCAGGTTGTGAAGCTTCCACCCATGCCCAGCCTATATATGTGTGAGCCATAAGCCCTGCATCACAAAAATGCCACAAGCCTCCAGTGTCTTCCTCCCAAAGGAAACAGATTTAGGGTATGCGGTGAATCCCTGGAAAGCATAAAAATACTGTGTATGAAATGTTGTCTAGCATCTCATCATTACAGGTTTCTGTTTCCTTGCAGGAACTTCTTGATAAAGACAACAACTGAAATCAATCGAGCATTTCAACAACTGGTGGATAATATACATGGTTTATGGACAAAGGAAGAAGCAGAACCAGCACAGCACTAGGACCTAAACGAATCTGTGGAGTGGCCTCTTCCTTGTATTCATCAGTGGGTCATAATGTGCAGAGGGTTATCTTGGTATCGTTTTTATTATTATCATTGCATTTTATAATGTATATAAAACAGATAACAATTATAACAAGTGACAAAAATTTAAAGATGAAAAACAAAACTATAACATAGGCATATGGAATGAGTAATTGGACGTGAGTTAAATTAACAAAGTCCAAGTAAAGACTATCAAATTTACCAGATCATTAAGTTTAGTTTCAGATTTGCCAGGCTTGTGATGAAGGTTATCTTGAAAATGATGCTTCCACTGTATATGTCATAAAGGAATGCCAAATCATATAAAAAGTGTCTGGAGGTTCCAGCACTCATCAAAATCTCAAATTATGCTTGATTTCCTCCTTTATAGCTATATTCTAGAGTGAATGGTACCAAGCGTCCAGTGTAAGATTTTGGGCTGTTTTCCACTGAATTGCAATTATTGTTTGTGCTGCCAAGATCATATATAAGACCAGTTCTTTTGGCGATATATTTACATTGGTATCATAAAAAAAATTCAGTCACATGACCTCCAGTGCCTCATGAAGCATCGCAAGTCATATCCAAAGCTTTGTGGGGCCTTGGAGGTGGAGTCTGAGGTCTCGCAGGGCCTTGGACATGACTTCCATGGTTCCCAGGCACCGCTGCGGAGCTCACAACGTAATGTCATGGCTCAATGTGAGGTCAGGATGTCACATTATGTCGTAGACCTCTGGGCACCCATAATCTGGGGCCCAAGTCGGCACCCCTGGATCCAACAGAAGTCAAGCATGGCTCTCTCTCTCTTCCCATCCTGCTTCCAACTTCTAACTTTTAGCTCCCATAACCCAACTCTCACTCCTGGCCTTTGTCTTTGTAAATACCAGCAGTTTGGGGAGAGGGTCCCACCTATTTGTTATCTCGCACAGAGCCACTTCCTTTGTTACCTTAATGACCCATACTTCAACAATTACCTCATCAGGAAGTTAGCCTGGCTTTTCCAGGAATTGAAATTGGATCCAGGAATTTGAAAGGTGCTCAAGCATACAGACTATGTCTCCTAAACTCAGAACAGTACAATTTAGAAACAAATCCTTTTCCCTCTCTACCCATTGTGTTTAATAAATTGTTTTAAGGGTCTCAGAGCTTGTGTTTTTACATGTTCTTTTATAATAAAACTATTAATTTGATGGAAATAAATCCAGTTTGTGTTATGATTTGACAAAGTTAATTTTATTTGGTTACTAGCTATAGGTTGATAATTGGTAATAGAAATCTTGTAATGTGTATAAACTTTTGGATTTGCAGTATTCAAATTGCTTATCTCTCCCTTGCTGGAAAAAAATCTGGGTGAGTTGATATTGGAATTAGTGGAAAAACAATAGGTGCAAATTTAGGTTGCCAGGTTTTCCATATCTGAATAGTACAATTAGTAAATGGATTTGGTATAGAGTTCATTAGATCTGGTTTAAGATTCTCCTAGCAAGAAATGTTTAGATAGTTTAATTTCCCAGTGTTTATTCGGTTTCTCTTTGATTATATATCATAACCAGCTCAGTTGAAATGCAGAGTAATAGAAATATAAATTAGGTATACCCCATCCATCGAACTGAGTTCTGCGAAATAAAAAGTATTGACTTAGTCTAGGTTTTTTTCTTCTGCAAAATAAAATTGTTATTTTAAGTTGGTATGTTTTCTCATGCTGCCACCAGAGGGAGAGAGTAGCCATTCTTCAGCAATGACAGGTTATGAAGTCTTCCCACAAGAATCATCGCAAGTAGCACAGCATATGTGTAGCTCCGAACTCTTTGGAAGAAGAGTGTGCTTTTAAAAATGAAGTAAATAAATTGAATGCCTCCACATAATAAAATGACTCACAATTATTAGGAGCCACTAGATTCGGCAGAGAATTTAGCAGTTTCCAGCAACTCCTGCAACAGCTTCCTTTGTGAAATGTGCTGCATGGCTGTAGAAAAACCAAATTAATAATGGATACAATGTCAGTTACATCTGTATACAGGGACCTATATTTTGGTCCTGTGGGGCAAACCTTCTGGATACAGCCCACAAATCAGTTAGAAATATGATTGAAAATCTGCCTTGGGGAACACTTTTCAGTGAAACATTTATTTAAGATTTCCTTAAACTATAAAATGACTTTGCCTCGGGTGTGCTTTTTTTTGTACTTGAAGGATTAGTGCACAGCATTTTTGTTAGTTTAAAATCTGTGGTGGATTCACCTTATAATCCATTTGCATGAGTCACAGCATATTTCTTTGACTGTAAAGAGAAAAGGACAGTTTTGGGTAACTCCTTCTGGTGTATTGTCATCAGTACAGCTACTGTATGAAACAAGTGAATTTTACATTCAGCAGGTTAAGCCAATTCAGTATTGGAAAGTTTTGGATATATTATTTTGCAAGAATGATGCAAATGCTGGTCTGCGTCGGTCTTTGTGTGAGGAAACTGCATGTGGAAAAAGAGATTCACTGTTCTGATCCTTTTCAGACCATTATGAATGTTAACTGCACTATCCCGATCCATTTGCTTCATCAAGTACATCTTCATTACACCACTGGTTCAAGTTTTGCTCGATAGAGGGATCTTCCTTCCTTTCTGTGTGTTGTTATGTATTGCTTTGATACGGGACCTTTGGGGAAGTATAGGAATGGTGGCATACATCAGGAAAGGAGCTCTGTGACAGTTTGCAAGCCCCCTCCGCTTTTCAATTTTCACTCTCCTGAAAATTAAGCTGAAATATGCCCCACCCTTTACCAGCTGTAAATGGGGTTGTGAAATAGGGAAGGTTTGGCTCAGTCCTAGTATTACCCTGGGCTGTCTTCAAGACATCAAAAGAATTTGAAGAATGTAGAGACACTCAGCAAATCTGACAGGTCACTGCCAGAAACAGTTTTCTAGAACAGCGGTAGTGTCCACTGGGCCAGTTTCTTCAATGACAGGTGAATCTAGACCAGCAGATGCATTCCTAATCTCACATTTGCCTGTGAAATGTTACAGTAATACAGCAGCACTGCCATCTTTGAATCTTGAAAGTTTTGGAGCAGCACAAATGACCATGGCAATATTATTTTAAAATACCTCTTTTCAATGTACTGTTCACATGTAGTTCACTTGTCGTGATGAAAAGGAAAATATTGCACAAGAGGCTTCTCACAAAAAAAAAAAAAATCTTTGAAAACAATTAGGGATAAAACCCAACATTTTTTTCTGGGTTTTTTTTTTCCTTTTTCTTTGGGAAAGGGGTGTTTTTCCAGTGCTTATTATCATGTGGTATCACTAAGCTGCATCATGTAAGCCTTAGGAATTGGATCACTGCATACCTCACCCATTACATTGCCTCTTAAGAAAAGGTCATTCTCTAGTATTATTTGCAGTGTGGCAGTCAAAACACTCCACAAACAGGAATTGTCTATACATTGTACACGCTTCCTTCAGAATATTGTACAGAAGTAACTACCTTGATTTAATCTGTCTTAATCTTAAAAAGGACTGAATTATGATACACCGTAAAGTATAAGAAGGCAGATTTCACAAATGGAGCAAGTAGTGTAGGGGAAAATACTGCACTGTATATATGTACTTTTTAAAACTTGTCTATAGATTGGCATTAGCTATTTTAGACTTTGGATTTTCCGCTAATGTCCTTATTAAACGGCAAACTACTGGTATGTTTCTTGGTGATATACCAAACTCTGGCTGCTCTGTGGCTACAACATTCGCGTTCACACATATGCAAATTTGCCCATAAATAGAATCCGATTTAGCAGGCTTCAGTTTGTGGTAGAAGAAGTTCACCACATTCAAAAGGCAAAACATCAGTTACTTCCACTCTGACAGCAACATCAAGAGTATTAATCTGTTTTTTTCACCAAGTTGTTTTCCTTAGTAACATATTTGACTGTTTAAATAAATGTGTGTAAGGCCACTATCATTTGCCAGAAAGTAAGTACCGTTGATTTTAATTGCTCAAAATATTTGTGTATGTGTGTGCTGGAATTCTTTCTCAGCAATTAGTCTGAGCAATATCATTATCAAGATGAAGAAAAGCGACACATCTAGCATGTTTTCACAAACCATACATTAACCAAGAGCAACCACACATGGCATCAACATCAGGGAAGAACTTCATCAGTTTGTGAACCCATGATCTACATGTATTTTACCATCACTTATCTCTACCCTGTTTTACCCTACAAAGGAATGCTTAACAAGCTAGAGGTTAAAATATAGGAAGCTACTTTATACCACATCAAATCATTAGTCCAGGCTTCCTCAACCTCGGCCCTCCAGATGTTTTTGGCCTACAACTCCCATGATCCCTAGCTAGCAGGACCAGTGGTCAGGAATGATGGGAATTGTAGCGAGGTTGAGGAAGTCTGAACTAATGGTCATTCTCCTGGACTAATCTAGCTCAGTATTTACACTAACTGGTAGCAATACTCCCAAGGTTTCAGAGAAGAATCTTCATCAGCCCTACTATGGATTCCAAGGATTGAACTCAGGAACCCATTTCCCATAGAAAATATGTATCCTATCACTGAGCCACAGTCTCCTTTATTTAAAATATTATGTCTCATCTCTTAATTATAAGGATTCCTGAGGCAGCAAACTGGATAAAGCCACCACATTAAAATCACTAAAAAAAAATGTAAGCAGATTAAAATACCCAACAAAATTAAACAATAGCTGTAGCACGAAACTGTATTAAAGCCTGGGTGGGGGTAGAGGGAGCAGCATCTTTAGTTTATTTCTAAAATCAATAGGGAGTCTGGTAAGAGGCGGATTTAGGGGAGTGCAGCCTGTTCGTTCACACTGGACACTGAGTCACAACAAAGACTTAGAACGGAAGGTGAGAGTCAGGGGGTGAGCTCTGAATTTTGGCGTCACAGAGGGTGCCACTGAAATTCGAAAGCCCAAAGTCTGCCACTGATGTAGTAGAACATTCCAGAGGCCAGTTTCAGAGGCAAGGGGCCACAATGGACAAGGCACTGTTACTAGTTGCTGCACACCTCACCACAGAAGGTGAGGGAAATCTGAGAAGGTCCTTTGAAGAAGATTATTAAAGATCAGGCTATCTTCAGATAGCCTGGTTCAAAGCCATTTAAGACTTTAATGTTCAAAATCAGGACAATTGGACCCAGGAACAAAATAGTAGCTGGTTGAGAGTCTGGTTGGACCTTAAACATTGGTAAGATCTAGATACAAATTCAAATTCAAGTCTTCTGAATGCCTATGTAGCAAAAACTGCATCATCCGCAAAGAAGGGATGTATCTGCAGACACGGATTACTCTTAGGTACGGGGGTGGATTAAAAGGAAGGAACCCCCAATCAGGTCTATCAAAACTCAATGGCACAGAATGTTGAGAAGAGTGACAGGGTAAAAACCTGGGTGGGAAAGATGTCTCCCAATGTCAGTTGCTGAGAATCACAGTTGGGGACGTATGGTTGCACCCAGGTCTTTCTTGTGGTCTTCCCTCATTGACATCTGTTTGGACAGTATAACAACAGGATATTGCACTAGAGGAGCCATTGGCTTGATCTATGTTCTTAGTATGGAGTGGCTAGAGCAGAACACACAGAGATGAAGAGCCATATCATTCTATGGACAGGTGATTTCCTGGTTCACACTGTGAAGTATTGTATGTTCTCAGTAGAGAAATTAAAGAACTGAATGTGGCTAGGATTGATCACAAATGTATCTACCCTACACACATGAACCCCAAATACAGATGGAAAGAATAAAACTGGCCAGTGAGGACCAAGAATGTTCAGTGTGAATGGAATATTGACTAGTTTGGGAGAGGAGGAAAATCAGGCTGTGTATACATTACCATTTACTCCCACTCCAGTGCATGTCCACTGCTGGTGTCTGAAGAGGGCTGCACATGATGCAGTCCACAATCCATATGTATCCTGCAGTTTCTTGGGAAATACTGCTGTTTGATATACTTTCTCTCAATCCAGCATCTATCTGATTTGAAAAAAAAAGCTATGTTTAAGCTGTGGTTTGTATGTTTTAGACAGCCATTGCACATGCTCAGATGAGAGCTTCAGTGAATAGTAGTTTGATGTGGGGAAACAATCTGGTAATGGGCACCAGCTGATGTTTGTTGAAGGGAATTGTACATCTATGAGGGATAAACTACAGTGCCTCAGAATTCTTTGAGGGAAACAATGTGCTTTAAAGATATAGTGTGTGCACAACCTTGTTGGTAGCATAATTTAATAGTAGTTTTCATCCAGATCCAACCAATTTTCTATGCAGGAAGCACTGCTTGAGGAAAAATCTGGCACAATTATGTATGGTGATTTTTTTCACCGTCTCCTGTGTGAAAGCTGGGTCTGACAGTTAATGTTGCCTGTCTTCCAGATACTGGTGCTGCTTATTCAGTGTTTGTGAGATCTGTAAAAGACGTAACCACAGAAAAATTCAAAGGTCTGTTTGCACTTGCCATGGACAGAGTTACAGGTGTGCAGAATGCTTGACCAGGTCAAGTGCTTTGATGGCTTGAGCTAAGCTGACAGAAAGAAATGGACCCATGCCAACTTGCGTAGAATTTTTTACTTGTTTGTTTAGCTTTCTTTCTGTTGGCCTCTGGTGAAAGGGTACATGATGCAGGCACCATGCAGAAGCTAAGCAAGTTTGGGTCTGGTCAGTGGCGCTCTGCAGTCCCCAAGTATACTGCCAACCTTAAGTTTCATGATGGAAGAAAAGTGTGAGGTAAAAATGTACTAAATACATCCACACCAGAGATTTAAAGTAGTTTAACCATCAGCTCTTCTTCCCAGGGCACTCCGGGAATTACAGTGGTACCTCAGGTTACATACACTTCAGGTTACAGACTCCACTAACCCAGAAATAGTGCTTCAGGTTAAGAACTTTGCTTCAGGATGAGAACAGAAATTGTGCTCTGGCGGCGCGGCGGCAGCAAGAGGCCCCATTAGCTAAAGTGGTGCTTCAGGTTAAGAACAGTTTCAGGTTAAGTACGGACCTCCGGAACAAGTTAAGTACTTAACCTGAGGTACCACTGTATTGTTCTGTGGGGATGATAGAAGGGGTCTCGTAATGATTCTCAGCACCCTTGACATATTACAGCTCCCAGGATTCTTTGGGGGGAACCCTGACAGCTAAGGTGGCATAAAAGCACTTTACACGTATAGTGAGGATAAGCCCACATGCAACGCTTACCTGGGCTCTTGATTTAAAAAAAAAAGAAATCTTGCTTTTGAATAATGAATAACTGTGAGAACAAACCTATCGTGCAATGAGCGTTTCCTTAACTGGTAGAGAGATGAGTCAGTTTCTACACAGAGATGTTAGAGACAGCTCACTGCTTGATAGCAACTGACTCAAATCAAACAAACATTTTCCCACTACCCTTACGAACGTGCTGAAAACTCAGTGTAAGTCAGTATACAGCAGCTTGGGGGAAGCCCAAAAGAGTTTCACTGACTTTTTAACCCCACACTTTTGTCCACATAAAAATGTGTAAGGCATTCCCACTGTCTAGAGCAGTAATTTATTTTCACATTATCGTATGAAAGGTGCTCTCGGATTGTGCAGAATAAGAATAGCTAAGGAGATGAAGACTGAACACTTACCCCTCAGGTTACTCCTGGAGGTAGGTAATTTCACTGGGGTGAGGAGCTCTTTAGAAGTTAATGTGTGTTTTTGTTGGGGAGGGTTCCTGATCATTCTGTTATGTGGGGGGCCCTGTCCTTCTTGAAAAAAATAATGTTGATGACAACTAAATGGGGTGGTATATTAGAGGTTTATAAATGATCCCCACCCCACAAACAGCCCATTGGCTAAGTGTGCTCAGTGGCCATAGAATGCTGACTGACTGTTGTAGGAAAGGGCCAAGTTCTACTTGTTTGTGCTATTGGTCCTCCAAACAATTATCAACAGCAACAAATCAGTTTGCCTAGCACAGTGCCAGCCTGAAGAATTCATTTGAAACCACTGATCAAGTTTCATTTCTAACCTAAAAAACAACAACAAAAAGCTATTTAGTTTCACAGCTTGGTTTTACTTTATCTCAGCCTATGCCACATAATCTGTAATCTTATGTCATCAACATAAATAAGCATTATTTCCTGCCTGGTGAAAAATTTGGGGGTGGGGGGAGAGAGAGAGCTTATATCGTCTGAACACTTGAGGCTCCCATCCCAAGTATATTTACTTGCGAATAAGTCCCACTGATGGAAATAGGATTTAGGAAGTATGATTGGGACTGGACTTTGTTAGAAGTCACCTTGTGTACACCTTCAAATTTCTTAACAGAGTTGTGACACTGAAAATTGGAAGTGTGTTATGTACAGAATAACCCCGAAGCACTAGAGAGGCATGACATTAAACTAAGAAAGGAACTGTTGCGCTAAATAATTTCTTCTATCATGGGGTTTTAATGTCACCCATCACTAACTTTGCTACATGCCCTCATCAAGTACTTTTTCCTAACTGGAGAGGGTCCATATAAACGGTCTCTTGCTTGCCTAGTGGGGGGGGGAGAAGGAGAGAAAAAACCCCCTCTAACCTTTGCACAGATAGAATGTAGCCTAAAGGGCACTCAATTATTGCGCCACTCACTTTTGCTGCTACCTCTGGCAACCAGTGGCATCATCCCCACCTCAAGGTTGCCCATAATGGGATGCAGGTATCAAATGATTTGCACTAAAGCTTGCTAGGAACAAGTATAATTGCTCATACTAAAACCAGGCGTGATCCATATCTGTCTCCATACTTAAGTGAAATACATGAGTTCCTGCAAAGGTGGAAAACAGAAATAAAGGTAAATTGGGTACTCCTTACATTAACAGAGGTAGAAGTTAATTTGAGGTGGTGTACTAGGTAAGAAATCAGTAGAAAGCAAATTGGTTAGCAGTTGGAGGCACTGGTCTCACGGAAAAAAGTCTAATCTTTGGGTGGAATCCTGTCGTCTTCCAGCTTGTGAAGGTTTGAACCCCTATTTCTCAGTTCCAAATACAGCATTCTGTCTCCTACACAACACTGGCAAAGTCTAGTAAATCTGTGTAAAAAATTATGAGCTAGAACTCTGTATTATGAACCACATATTCAGCAAGTTGAAGATCCAGAATGTCTTAAAGGGGGATAAATAATGTCATTTGAAGTAGGTGTGAGTGTGTGTTAAAATAGAAAGGATATTTTAATTTAGTTTAACTTGGATTATTTTTCATCATGATCATAATAATATTTTTAGAAATCTTCTACCCAGCAAATGCAGTGTTTCAGTTATATTTTATTTCAAGAGAAGAAAAGCAAATTCACAGAGTGATCAAATGAAATCAACATGCACACTTTTTTTAGTTCATATACTTAATTGTTTATTCCTCTTAGTGAAAAGAAAAATGCCAGTTTAAAAAAAAACACTTTTAAAATTTACATTTGCAAAAAAAAATCATCACACTGATTTCCAAATTTCTAAAACATGTTCACCTTTCCTAAAGTTTCAAAAATTAAAACTGCTGTTGAAGGGAGGCAGTGTTCAGTCTCGGAGAGGCAGATACGGTAAATTAAACAGCGTGGTGCCTGGCATGCTCTAGTCCATGGGGTTACGAAGAGTCGGACACGACTAAACAACAATAACAAGTTCTTGTTCTGATGGTAAGTTGAATGAAAAAACATTAAAGAAACTCAATACTTAAAATTAGTGGTGAGCATAGGCGTCTTTTATTCTAGAAATCAGTTATCCTCAATCATGAGTCATGCATGAGATCAAGAGAAATATCTAGTAATGATCTCCCAGCAACTGATCTAAGTCAACAGATTATAATTGTCTGAAGAGTTCTTTTTTGTGCTGAATAATTTTTATTCTTCCTGTGAAATTTTAACTGAATTTCCAATACTTATTGTACCATTTTACACAAATGAGATTTACAAAAGGAAAAAATATTTTATGTATATATTTCTTTAGAAATTCTTTCAAAAACCCCTCTAAAATTATTATAACAGCATTATTTAAGGTTGTCATCCTATATATTCTTATCACAGCACAATGTACCGGTAACTTACATTTTCAAGTATACGGTACATAGGATTGTGTTAAACTAAAATAGTTTTTACATGTAATAGTGCAGACACTGAGAGTTGAAAATGCAGATAAACAAAAAAAGTATAGATTTTAAAAGAATCCTGAACAATTCAGTATTATAGCATTTAACAAGAAAAGATGCAGAATATAACAAAAAAATGCATTCTAAACTAATTTTTCTATGTTAATAAGATTTTATAAAAGAGGCAGATATGAATTGGTTTGGTTGCTCTGAGTTTGCAATATTGTACTTCTTATGAAACAACAGAATATTGACCTAAGGTTTTCCACAGTTTGTTTCTTATTGGTTGGTAAGCCTCTTGGTGTAATTGCCAAATAACCTTCAAGTCTGCTAATATTACAGACTATATTCCAATTGAACTTTGTAATTGGCTACATGGTTTAAGATAAGGAACATGCCATTTTATGAAATACAATTTACTGTCATATTACAGTCAATTAACTTTTTTGATTTGTTCTAATCTTTTCATTTTCTTACATTTCCATTACCTCCTTCTCTTGATCTTGCTCTTGACATGGAGACACTTGATCTTTCAGAATTATGACTCTTGTCAGAATGATACTGACCTCCTTCTCTTCCTAGAAACATCTTCCCTGTGGGCAAACGCAGTCAAGGAGTAGCTAAGGCGAGTGTCTGAGCTATCAGAACTGGTTCCAAAGTTGTTGGCCTTTGTGCACGGAGTTATACATTGCATCACTGCCCTACGGATGTAGTCATCAAAGAAATAGTAGATGAAAGGGTTTGTGCAGCTGTTGGCAAACGCAAATGGGCCACTCAGTTCCATACCAATATGGGCAACTTTGTAGGGAAGGCAGAAAGGTGGCTTCAGTTCCTGGATTGCAGACATCAGAGCTAGAAACTTAAAAATGTTGAAAGGAGCCCAAGATAAAACAAAAATGATCACTACAGTGAAGACAATTTTGATGGATTTCTTCAGCTTTTTATCATGTTTTCCAGATTTCTGATAATGCACACAGAGTTTTTTGGTGATGGAGCAATAAAAAGTCAAGATGATGAACAGAGGAACAAAGAACGCCAAAATTAGAAGCAGCAGCGACCCAATCCGGTGAGTGGATGTGATTTCCTTGTCCACACAATATGTGCTGTTGTCATATCTCCTCAGCTCTCTGGACAGAAGGGTTGGCAACCCAAGTAGGCAGGACAGAATCCAGACACAAGTGCAAAGGATGATGGAATACAGCTTTGTTCTGATCCTCCTAGCCACTGATGGGTACATGATTGCCAGGTACCGATCGCTACTCATGCAAGTGAGGAGAAAGACAGTGCAGTACATGTTGACTGAGATGGTGTAGGAGCTGCCTTTGCAGAGAAAAGAGCCAGATCTCCAAAGTCCCGAGGTCCTCTCTTTGTCTACCCAAAAGGGTAATGTGATAAGGAATATAAAATCAGACACTGCCAAGTTGACAATGAAGATATCAAATAGCCTCTGAACCCGCCGTTTGAAGATTAGCGCTCCTATTAGAAGGGCATTGCCAGCAATCCCCACCAGGAATACAATGGTATAGAGAGCAGGCAGGAAAATGTGTTTGTAAGGCAACTCCACAGCTGAGCAGTTATCTTCAGGAGGATCTGTGTAGAAATAGTAATCATAGCTAGAAGTTGATTTCTCCATCTCAAAAACGATTTGTGCGAAGAAGCTTTCAGCACTTTTATGTTCTTACTGGCACTACGGATGATAGTTCTCTTCTTTTTTCCTTTCAGTTTCTTCCAGATGATCAGAAAAATCTGACGTACAACATATCAATCTCTGACTAGGCATTTAAATGCCTAGCACAGAATGGGAGGGCCTGGTTTGATTTGACCAACCAGCATGCTTATACAGGCAGCTTTGATCGTAAAATATGGTAGGGTGGGTTTCCTTGAAATTTTGGGAAGTTGGGAGGGGAGAGGTTTAAGTTTCTTTGTAAATACAATTTATTAGTTGAGGTTTCTGAGGTTATAGATGGTTAGCAGAAGTAAGAAAGTGGTGAATTCAGTTCGTCAGGGTGGGTTGTTATTTAAATAACCGTTAGCTTGTCTAATCTGTGTTTCTAAACTTGGGAGGGTTCCACTCCCGCAAGCTTTACCAATTGACATGTTGCTGTTATTTGAAGAATGAATGTCCAACGCCTTCTCAATTCTGACAGCAGCAAAATCTTGCGTACAGAGATGTGCTTTAAAACTTCTACCTGACCTTTAATGTCAAATTTTATTCTATATTGCTCTTAAAAACAGTATCTTGCTCTTATATCTTTTCTGAAGCATTTAAATACTCTTTTCTTCACTTCAAGTTTTGGTCCACCCTGTTAGTGGCAGCACCAGAAAAAATATATATCAGGGTCACAGGAGAAGAAAAATGAATTTTGGGGATGGTAGAGCTTTGCCCCACAGATTAAGACTTCTCATTGAGAAACAGAAGGATATTTTGCATTCATGCTACAATCATAAACAGATTTTATTTGAAAAAAGTCCTATTCATTTTTATGGCTTTCACAAAAGGATGCTTAGGATTGCAACTCTGTTTAATTTGTATGTGAACTGTCTTATCTTTCAGTAACCATAGAGGGAGGGACTATGGCAGTGGTTCTCAAAGGGTGTAGTGTGCCACAATTGTGTGGCAGAAGAGGATAGCAAATGTGGCAGGAAAATTCAAGGACAATCAAAAAAACATTTAATCATTTCAGTGTAGTATACTATCAATTGGGGGGGGGGATATACAACCAGAAACAGAAAGGCTCCAATGCCTTTCTTCAGGAGCACTGGTTATTCTTCTACAGTTCTTCATGACATATTGTTGTGAACAGAGATTTTCAATTGTGAGAAATATTAAAGATCAGAAAATAGAAGCTTTTTTTGTTGACAGAGCTATATCTAGGCCCCTTGCACCCTTGGCAAGGAAGTATATTGGCACCTGCTCCCCATTTGCACAAGCAAATTTTTATTCTGAACGTGTGGCCCAGAGAAAAACAATTGAGAACCACTGGGCTACTTCTCTACAGAGCCATCTATGCCTTTACTTGAACTACGCTTCATAGCAACTGGGGACACATATGTGTTGTAATTTGTTACTCCAAGAATGTTACTTTATTTAACCTATCTAAAAGTTCCTGACAGATGCCCAAGAAAATTGTAAATAAAATTGTGCCAAGGTAAAACCTGTTATGCTACATCTCCACTTGCATTATCAGGGAGATGTCATCTCTATTCCTGTCATGCGAGACTAGCTAGATTATGGTAAGCATATGAGTACTCAGTGAAAGCCCATCAAATTCCAAAACATCATAAGAAGATAAACCCTAGCAACCTGGTATGTGTCATTTCTCTCTCACACTGAGTTCTCTGAGAGCTGAAGAAAGAACCAGCAATCAGCAGTAGAACACAGCTTTGGTGAGTATGGTAATCCTCTATATGTATACTGAGGTCTCATTGAGCTATGGGCCTTGCTTTTAGGTAGGGATGAATGAATCTGTCAATTTTGGTTTTCTTTTCCTCATTTTTACAGCCTTAATTTCAGCTCCCCACATTTTCACACTAGTATGCAAAAAAAAAGTCCATCAGCATTTTAATGTAAATTTATCCAAATGCAGTATAAGCTTTTGTAAAATATATTTTGCCCAATATCCCCCCAACATAATACATTTTATATATTATATGTGACTTGATTATATTCTATTACATTATAAACTTGATAGGCACGAGCTTCAGGGGTGTGGGAAGTAACAACAATTTTAAAGCATTCTATAAACATATTTTATAAGTGCAATAAAGTGACGTCTTTTACATGCCAGTACAATTGCCACCTTAAAAAAACAACACAACACTGGCAGAGTTCCTATGCCAGGAGTTCAACAGGTGAACATGTTTCCAAAGGAATGAGAGATGCTTGTGTTTTGGTGAAAGTCCAAAATACCTTACGCCCTTAAGGTTGCAGCCCTTACCTGGGAGTAAGCCCCCTTTGATTTAATTTACGTTACTTTTGAGTAGATAAGTATAGAAAGGCTAGCACTATAAGGCACTGGAACCATGGCTGGAAGAGGCGCGGCGGCAACTGCACGCTGAACCGAATTAAGAACTGAAAGCAGTTTGTCCATTGAGAAGCAACCTCCCCGCATTCCAGCGCCTTTGGTCAGCGAGACTACAATACCCAGGATGCAAATGGAAAGCGCCTCTCCTCCCGATCTCGGGCCAACAACAAAGCGCTTCCCTCCTTTCTTAGACGAGCGCCGCCGTCGATGCGGCCAGAACTACATTTCCCAGGGTGCCTGGCGGTCGGGGGCGGATGAGCGTCTCCGAGGGAGGAGGAGGAGGAGGAGGGAAGAGGAAAAGACCCCTCCTCCGTCCCCAGGCTAAGCGTCGACCGAGGGTGGGTGGTGGAAGCGGCGCCGTGGAGTCGGAAGGAGGATGGGAGGTGAGTATGGACGGGCCCGGCTCCCTTCCCCACCCGGAATTCATGAGTGGGATAGTACTGGGGTTGGGGGGTAGGAGAGGGTGTCCGGAAAGAGTCCATGGAGGTGCGAGAGACCCGTGGCTTATATTTTGATGGGCATCTCCAAGAAGCAGGAAAGCCATCTGCCCACCAAGCACACCCTGCCCGCAACGCTGGCAGGTTCAGCCCTGCAGTTCGACAAAGTCTGCAGGCACCTGTCCATTGTTGTTATTATTATTATTACTGCTACTGATAGTGATGATAATGTAGTAATAATCACCCCCACCACACGCACCCCTAGATACACACTCCCTGGTATGCGCATCTTGCCTCCAAGGTGCAGTGCAGTCCCGCTTTACTCACTAGGGCTCACTCCCATTTTAGCGTGCATCAGACTGCAGCTGTGGAGTTATGTATATAACATGAGGATGGAGGAGGGGAAACAGAGAAAGGTGTGTGCCTGCGGGCCTTTCACCCCCCCTTCCCCTCCACCCCGCCCATGAAAAAGGGATTAGGCTTCTGCTTTGGGAAATCTCTCTTGTTGTGAGCGTATATGTGTCTACCTGAGCGAACGTCTCATTTCTCCCCGGTATTGTAGCCTGAGATGATGCTCTCGCTGGTGGTCGTGATCCCTCTTGGTACTATAATTGAGGAAAACAACAAAATCGGATATGAATGGGCTTTGTGTTCCTCCCCACTGACAATCTGTGCCCTCGGATGCTGGTATCTATCAAAGGAAGTGTTGTTTCCACTACCCTTGTAAAACTCTGGAGCTAACAATGGGATCATCCTAACAAGAATTAGCCAGTGGATAGGACTAGTCGCCTGACCCCTTTTTGAGCCAAAGATGTGGCAAGATAAAAGTTTCTAATTATTTTCTCATTTTCCTAATATATATTTTTTAAGTCATTGTTTCCATATTTCCTCTTTATACATCTTTACTAGTAAGAATTGAGAAAGGTTTTGGTTAAACCTCAGTGTGAGAATGTATACCCTGACATCTTATTTAAATACAAAGTGATCTTATCCCCGGCAACTCCTAAATTTAAGATAGGCAGACTTCATAAGTCTTGTCTCTTGGTGGAAATCCATAGTACATATCCTATGCTTGTTACATGCTCAGCTTTAGAAATACTACTAGACTGTCCTAGGTTTGGGTGTTGCCGGCCCAATTTGTTTTGTTTTTGCCCAATCAAGATTGTTGAGTAGCTTGTGTTAAAGACAAAATGTGATTGTCTTGCACCAGACTCAATTTGCTTCTTTCTTATCCAAATAAAACAAAAAGCCGCCTTTAACAACTTAAGTACCCTGAGGACACTGTTGTGAAAATAATACTTGTTAAAGCTGCTGAGCTACTGTTCAGTCCTGATTTCTGTAGGAACACCGAAGTATTCACCTTTCAGCAGAGAAAGTCTCCACACCACAAGATTTTTCTTGGTGAAATAGAAGGAATGTTTCAAACAATCAAAATTCCTTATTTGGCATTAAGATTTATTAAATTTCCAAGTAAACATGTATTGAGTTGAGCTGCCAGTTGAAAATATGTTCTATTTGACATTTATTCTGTTTGTGCACATGGGGATATTATCTGAACATGAATCATGTGGAGGAAGTACTTTGAAAACTTAGGGTACATACATAAGTTTTTATTGTGGTGAATGTGACCATTTCTGCCAAAAAACACAATGTTGCTCTTGTTGGAATACAGTATATGTGTACTGCTGATTCATGTGCAACTTTTGCCACATAATTGGGGCCTGTTTTGAACCCATTACAGTTCAAAACAATTTTGTCTACTGTGATTTAATTAAATATGCCCACTTGACTGACATTGGGTGAATGCCAGTTAGTATAATTGCACAACTTTGATTTTCCTCTATCAACATCGTCTTAATGACAATCTCTATCTAGATTGAATAAACTTTCCAATAAACAGCATGATTGACTTCAGCCTGATAGCACAGGTTTGTGGCAGTTAAGTTTTATTCATGGTTTTGAGTCTGTGGCTGGGGGTCCGTAGGTATCCCAATATCTTTGATTTAATCTTTTTAACTTTCTGCCTAAGCCACTGGCGAGCATGTTTCTTTGACTCTCTACTTTTTGAGCTCGGATTATCTCTACTAGTTTCATCTAAATGGTAACATTTTTGTTTCTTTTCTTCCTGTTAGTGTTTTATCATTCAGTTTTTACTATTTTCTAAATATAAAGTGCCTTTTGCAAATCTTATTATTTATGGGTGTTCTAACTATGACTTACCATTCTTTCTCCTTTTTTTGTACACCAACTTCTTCTGTATTAATACGGTAAGCTCTGGCTGCCTCCAACCTTCATCTGTGTGCTCATATCTTCTTAACCACCTGCTGCTTTGCGCAAATGCTTCTTTCTTGAGCACTCCCTTTAATTGTCTTCATAAGCTCCAGACCATGCTCCAGGCTTTCACTTGGTTCTCACTCTTACTTTCTTCTAAAGAACACATTGCAAACTAAGATAATCCATAAAATAGCCACGCTCTTGAGTCAGCTTGCTGTCCTGTTTATACTGTGATTATTTGTAATTTCTTTGCTACTGGTAATACTTTGGGTGAGTTCAGACGCAGCAAAACCATGGCATTAAGAGAATGTCTCTCATCAATCCTTGGGACTCTTATGCTCCCTCTTCCAGGGCAATTGCAAGGAGATTGGAAGCCTCTACAGTGGTACCTCGGGTTACATACACTTCAGGTTACATACACTTCAGGTTACAGACTCCGCTAACCCAGAAATATTACTTCAGGTTAAGAACTTTGCTTCAGGATGAAAAGAGAAATTGTGCTCCGGCGGCGTGGCGGCAGCGGGAGGCCCCATTAGCTAAAGTGGTGCTTCAGGTTAAGAACAGTTTCAGGTTAAGAACGGACCTCCGGAATGAATTAAGTACTTAACCTGAGGTACCACTGTACTTCCGTTTTATTTTAGCTACAGTTTAGCTACAGATATACCTTGGTTGTCGAACACCTTGGTACTCGTACGTTTCAGCTTTCGAATGATGGAAACCCAGAAATGAGTGTTCCAGTTTTTGAACTTTTTTTGGAAGTCAAACGTCCAATGCGGCTTCTGCTATTGTTTCTGGCGCGCTTGTGCAATCAGAAGCCAACTGGAAGCCGTGCATTGCTTTCCAAATGTTGCGGAAGTCCAACAGACTTCCGGAACATGTTCTGCTCAAAAAGCAAGGTACAACTGTATTTGGAACAGGCCAGCTTCATAAACTGTGATTTGAAGTTTCTTTGTTTCTGCAAGCCATAATCAAGACCGGCTACAGTTTGCGAAGGACTGGACAGCACAAGAAGCTGTGTTTAAACTAAAACAGAAGCTAAAGCTTCTGTACTTAACTCCTCCTCATGACAAGGCCAAAGGGAGGGAGCTTATGAGTCTGAGGCCCCCTAATGTATTCTCTTAATACAAAAATTAATGCTAAAATACGTTTGAATAAAAACTAAGGAAACAGCTGTGACCGAGGAAATTGCAACACTGACATCTTTGAAAGGAAGTTTAGATACTTGAGAAAAATGAGAGAATTTAATAGTGTGTGTTTTTACAGAGACATTCCACATTTTTGTGTGTTCTATGTCCATATGAGCTGTCAGCATGGACATTACTGGTTCAAATCTCACCTGCTGGAAACGCAGTAGGTAGCTTTTGCAAGCCTTTGTTTATTCCCCTCGTCTACAAATTAGGGAGATAAAACTGTCGTAAGGAGTTAATGGAATTGTGTTCAGCCTTCTAAAGTACTACACAAATGTTATATTGTATTATTTTGTTGGTTTCCACTTCCATATTTCAATAAATAATTATCATATCCTCAGTTTATCATGGTCACAGCCACCAGCTGGAATGCAACGTATTTCATTGTACAATATTTTTAAAGTTGTTATTTTACTATTAAAGTCAGTCTTATGAAGCTTTCCAGGGAAGAACAGAAAATGTAACTGATTACATGTATAGACCAGTCTGCTTGCAACTTCCTCTGCCTTAGGATGGGTGGCTCAACTGATGGGTCTGTTCGGAAGATCACTTGTATTGACTGCTTTTTCTACATGCATGTTCTTCCAAATCTCTTAAGCCCTGCCTCCATTTTCATACATCAGGTTCAAGATGCACAGCATAATATTATAGCAGTAACAGTTTGCAACTCAGAGGTACCTGATTTGAGCAGACAGAATTAATATACAATTGTGTGTGTGTGTGTGTGTGTGTGTGTGTGTGTGTGTTTATTTTAATGATTTTAACCCCTCTCATGAAACTCCAAGGCCACCAGAACAGTTTGCAAAAATCAATGATAAAACAGTCTTTCAAGTTTATAATCTGAAACATGACACAAAAGGAAAAAGAATAGAAAGGGAGGAGGAAAAAGCCAGACTCTTTTTTGTTTGTTTGTTTGCTTGTTTTGTTTTGGGAGTCTGTGATTTTGGGAGTCCCTGAGTTCTTGTGGCGATAATCTGGAATGGAACCATGTTAATCATTTTGTTTTCTGGTTCAGTCCTTTTTTATGCTCAACCCAGATACAGTTCAATGAGTAGAATTTTACAGGAGGGGATGTTCTGAAGTTGCTTTAATTGCTAAATTGAACAGATGTTGCAAGTAAGCAATGAAAGGAACAGCTGGCGTACGCATGTGAAAGTGGTTGGCTAGAGCCAGAAGAACACGTGTCTTCCTAACTCAGTTAAATTTCATGTTTGGAAACTTTCTGCTTTTTACTCTTTTCAATTGCAGTTGAGACACTATGATGGATAACCGTTTTGCCACTGCTCTGGTAATCGCCTGTGTGCTTAGCCTTATCTCCACCATCTACCTGGCAGCCTCTATTGGCACGGACTTTTGGTATGAGTACCGCAACTCATCGCCACCCGAAAATTACAGTGAAGTTAAGGCCACTTGGGATGATTTCACTGGTGAAGATGAAAAGTCTTATACAGAAGCTCTCTTTCGATGGAACGGCACCATTGGACTATGGCGGAGATGCATCACGATGGCTGAGAACTCTTACTGGTTCAACTCACCAAGTAAACCTACTTCAGAAAGTGTCTCTAAATGCGTCTTTCTCTTAGTGCCATTTTCCCGAGGGATCATTTGAATGCAAAGCAATGGTGCATGAATAAATTGATTAGGTTATCGGGTCCCACTTGAGTAGACATATCCCCCCTTTTTGTTGTTGTTAATTCTCAGTTTTAAGATGCGCAAATTTGCCTGAGAGAGAACTTTAATTGTATCTTCTAAGCAAGTACCTCCATCATTTAAATCTAGGCTTGCTCTTAGGACCTTAAAATTATTAGTTTGTCTCTGAAGTAGTCTATCAAGTCTTCTGAGGAAATGACTAATAGTTTTGAGAACAATGCCAAGTTAAAAAAGTTGGAGATCAGTGCCAGCTGCTGAATAATAATATAAGAGGAAGCGTAATACTTAGGAAGTTAAGTACCAGAGTTGGGCAACCTGTGAGCTGCATAATAATAATAACAATAATTTTATTATTTATGTTCCACCCATCTGGCTGGATTGCCTTACTGTAACCTTTGGCCTTATCGTTTGCAGTCCTTGCAGCTGCCCCCACCCTCCGGCCAGTGTCTTCCTTCCTTCCATTCCTCAGCATCGTTGTTGTAAATCAATAGTTTTGATAGTGCCTTTGAGGCTATAAACCTATAACCATAAACCTTTTCCTCCTTAAAATGCTGCAATATGCTTTGTTGTATGGGGTGGGGCTGCCGAACTGTGATGTCACAATGACATTGAGAGACTCCTTTTTTTGCCTGCAGAGTTTGACAGCCAACCATACAGGCAAATGCACAGCCTGCAATGCACCATTCAAAGGGTTCCACAAAACTGGCAATCAGCTGGTTGTTGGGTCTTGGGAAGCCTCTTTGTACAGGGCTTTGCACGTATCTGCATACCTCACCCTATTTGCCTGAGCCAGGCCTTTACCTACCCCACACCTGTTACAGATAGGTAGCCGTGTTGGTCTGCCATAGTCAAAACAAAAAATTTTTTTCCTTCCAGTAGCACCTTAAAGACCAACTAAGTTAGTTCTTAGTATGAGCTTTCGTGTGCATGCACACTTCTTCAGATACACTGAAACAGAAGTTGTGTTCTGTTCTGTTTCAGTTCTGTTTCAGTTCTGTTTCTGTTTCTGTTTCAGTTCTGTTTCAGTGTATCTGAAGAAGTGTGCATGCACACGAAAGCTCATACCAAGAACTAACTTAGTTGGTCTTTAAGGTGCTACTGGAAGGAAAAATTTTTTTTGTTTTGACTACCCCACACCTGACATCATACATGGCATCAGGTGGGCATGGCTTGACTGAAACTGCCTTGTGGGCCAAATGGTGAGGCCTCACAGGCCTCTTTAGGCCCACAGGCCAGAGGTTCCCCACCACACCTAGTTAACCTAGATATATGTATGCGCGTGAATGAAGAATGACAGTCAAGCTAAGCAGAGCCTAATAAAGGTTATTTCTTTTTTCATTTTGGAAGCTGAGATGGTCACAAGGTGCGTCAGTTTTTCCCTTTCGGATCAGTTCATGGAAAAATATAAGGATCCTGGGAATCACAATAGTGGCAGTGATCTGAACCGGACCTGTAAGTATTTTTTTGGTTTTGTGTAGCAGATAAAATGTAACTGAGGCTGCCCACCTTACCAAAGTGTAAGAGCCATTGAACCTGGTGGGACTTGCTTCTGAATAGACATAGGAATGAGAAAGACTCGAGACATGTTTTAACTTGGCCATAAGACATGTTTGCCTTCATCAAATGTGGATAAATGGAAAGTATGCTACTTTGCCAAAGTTGGCCCTGTGCATGTCTACTCAGAAATAAGTTCCACAGAGTTGAACGGGACTTACTCCCATGCAAAGTATGTTTAGTATTGCAGTTCAGGTCATTTATGATGCTCTGGTAATTTACATGGGATTCTTATATATACATATAGCATAGTCTTTCATTTAGCAGTTATACTCTGCAAAATTCAATGTTGTTTTATTATGTGATGTATTTCTGTACTGTTTAGCACAGACAAAAAGCTAGAGTTCTTGGGCTCTGCCACAAATAAGTAACTAGATAGTAGATTGAACTACTCTCCGTTTGTCTTGGAAACAATGCATTTTGCACCATGAGATTGGAGGAAAGGCCCTAAAGTTGGAACATCCCAATCATGTTCCTCTCCCTATTTCCTTTAGATCTTTGGCGCTTGCAGTTCCTCCTGCCTTTTGTTAGCCTTGGGCTGATGTGTTTTGGGGCTCTCATTGGGGTCTGTGCCTGTGCCTGCCGCAGTCTCTACCCGGCCATCGCCACCGGAGTCCTCCACTTTCTAGCGGGTGAGTCCTCTTGGCAAACTTCATCCCATGTATTCAGTGTTGAAACGTGAATATCTTAACACGGTGAGCCAAGAATTAGGTGCTGTGAGTCTGACCAAAATATACTTCCTGCTTCTTCTCCAGGTTTGTGCACGCTGGGTTCAGTTGGCTGCTATGTAGCTGGAATTGAGCTGCTGCACCAGAAGCTAACCCCTCCAGAAGAGGTGCAAGGCCAGTTCGGCTGGTCCTTCTGTCTGGCCTGTGTCTCAGCACCCCTGCAGTTCATGGCTGCTGCCCTTTTCATCTGGGCTGCGCGTACTAACAGGAAGGAGTTCACGCTCTTGAAAGCATACCGTGTGGCATAACGGGATATTTTCATTGCTTCCCATGTCTGTCCCCCCCCCCCCCCCGTTTTAATATTTCGTTTTTGCCCCCCTTACCCCCTGGCTCTTCCTTTTTATTTTATTTTAATTTTCTCAAAATGCATGAAGTGAAATGGCCTGAGGGTTTTTAAAATTAAAAGACCTTAGAGGCCAATTACCAGGAATAGCACTTTCTTGCCAGAGATCTGCAGGGTTTTAACAAGTTTCTTATCTGTTTCGGTTGTGTTTTTTTTAACTATAAATTTTGATGACACGTCTTTGTTGTTCCCAGTGCAGTAAATTTTTTCACATCTAAACCTGATATTCAAAAACAATTAACAGGGTAGTGTAAGCAGGAGAAGGAAGATTTTAATGACACTAATTTTGGCAGTACTGTATGTGTGTTATGACCCACTAGGAAATAAACCAGTGCAACCTCTTTCATAAATGTAGCAATAGAACTTTGTTCTAGATTGTGATACAGTCTTTCCCCCCTCACTCTTACGCCTACCGCTGTATCCCTTTCAACCTTTTTGGCTTGATTGTTGTAAAAAGGTTGGTAGCCATGAGCTTTCTAAATTAAGTGAAATGATGTCAACATTTGTTTGTTCCATTTCCCCCCCCCCTCTCTCCTTGTAGTAGGAGCTTCTATTACAAGGTGTACCTTCTAATTTGACTAATGTAAGCGTGTATATAAATCTGACTTTTAAAACCCTTTATTTATGCAATGCAATACCTTATTGGATTTTTGTATAAGTATTATTCATGTCGCCTAAACTAAAACTTTTGTTTAAAAAATAAATCTGAGCAAAGCTCGTGGAATTTTACTGGATTTGTATGCAGCCGATGAGACAGAAAAATGCATGGAGTACAACTGAAGCTCTGTTTCCACTAAGAGAATCTTGACATGGACTTCTGTCCAAATTTCCATTTTTATGCATGTTTAAAAACATTATGGAATGGGGAGTAAGGATATGTGGAAGAGGAAAAGTTTGTTGGTCTCATTTCAAACTGATACTAATATAAAACAGACGTGGTAACACATTTTTTAAGGGATCCGCACAGTGGTTCTAACTCAAATTAGTCCAATTTTGTGTTGTGGTCATTGCAAATAAATAGGTAATAATTAGATCCGCTGGGAAGAGACGGTGGGCCAACCTTGTAGGTCCAATCTAGATTACGCTATTCGTTCGTATGCAGAATACATTTCTCTATTTATGCATCAAGGGATTTTTAAAGGTAACCTTTACAAAACATTGGGGAGTGAAAGGAACCTATGGAATTACGCCTGTGACATGAATGGTGGTAGGGATACTGGCCAATAGGCTTCTATGACATTCCCACCGGCACCTTTCAGATTACGCTTGACTTGGCAGTAATAGCACAGGGAAGAGGGTTTTGGGGATGGTATTGCAATCTTGAACACTGGGGGAATGTGCCATCCCCACAACGAACAGAGAAGTGGCACTTGAGCCATGGGCATCTGGATTGCCCACAACATACGAGTAACCAAAGAACTTGCATGTTTATGTGATCATACAAGTATTCCCTGAGGCTCAAAACTGGCTTGTCCTGAACATCAACACGTGTGCAGCTAACTTGCAACATGCTTATTTTACTTATGTGATCACAGCTTTGCACAGGTGGGAGGAAATAAGCAAGTAAATGGAGAATGTCACCCTCCCCACCTGCTCAAAGCTGCAATCACGGGTTTGGGAAGGCAGTGCAAGGGCTCTGGCAACATCCTGGAGCCCTCAAGCCTCCTTCCCGTAGCTGGACAAAAACTTACCAGGCTTTGGGAAGGAGGTTGCTGCCAAAGCCCTCCCACCACCTACCCAAAGCAGAGCAAGCAGCCCTTCACTTTGCAGGGGACTCGGTTCCAGGAGTTGCTGGTTTTACATCTTTTTGCGTATATTCTTCGACCCCTGGAACCTAACCTTTATGAGTTGCCTGTGTTGGGCAGATGCTGTGTTTCTCCACCTTATTGAATGAATCATTTGAATTGCTTTACATATCTGTTTCATTAGAACATGGAGAACAGGAATGGCAGCTTGTTCAACAAAAGAAGTCACCCCAGAAATGTATCACTTCATAAGTCTGCATTTCATTTCCTAGTCTTTGCATTGTTAACATGCAGCTTAAATGGATACTGCAAGTCCTCAGCCATCAACCCTACGCTTTCCATGTGATATGAGAATCTTGTCTCTGCCCTGTGTTATACTTTCTCATATAGCCAAGGAAAGGAACCTGCACAATCTCTGTTTGCCCAAAGTGATATTTTAGTAGCCCCGTGTGCAGCAGACACACACACACACACACCACTTTTTAAAAAAGGGAGTGGGTTCAAAATTGGTTTGTAACATGGTGTGGAGGACTTGTGGGTCAAAGAAAATAAGTAAAATTTATACCAGGCATCCCTAAGCCTTTGAATCCACTAAAATAGCTCTTTGAAGCCCACACTTGAACAGGAAATAGTTCTGAGCAGTCACATTTGATAATGTTAACCTACCCCTCACCCCTTCAGCTGAGCCCAGTACTTGATCTTCCCAACAAACTACCCAAAGTCTTTTCACCTCTTCAGAGGCAATATAATTATATATTAAAAATCAGTATTAGAAAACAGAGCAGGAGTCACTTTTGAGGAGACCCGTCAACATATTTATGGAGAAGTTTGTGAAAGCCTAAGGGCCGGATACTTTTTTATTTCATTTTAAGGGCAGATCAGTTCCTCTGAAGCAGCATGTATCTGAAACTAGAGGACCTCGCCATCTAATTGTGTGCTGCCTTTCCATAGTTGACCATGCTCATGCCAGTTTACAACATGAAAATAGTTGCATAATTACAGAAATATAACAATATAATAAATATATAACAATATTTTGGTATTTTACAAAAAAAAAAAAGTTCAAGGTAATAAACAAGTCTTGGAAGGCTGCTAGGATGACTGACTGATAATGATAATAAAATGCTGATGCCTATGAAGAGGCTGTGTGTGTAAAGCAAGGTGTCAAGCCAGGACAATGTCAAGCACATTGAAAACCGCATGATCCAATCACAGACATATACTCTTGATCTTTGGAAAGCCAGGATGGGTGGGGATGGCTTGAGGTAAAACTGAAACATTGCTGCTATTATAATGCCTTAATCTGTGTTGTAAGCAGCAAAACACTGAGAAGGGTGTGTATGTTGTGGTTGCTGTTTCAGTATTGGAAATTGGCCTCAAGCGGTAGAAACTGTGCATAACTTATTGGTTTCAATCCAGCTAAAATTAGTTGTGACTAATGGTGCACTTCCACGCATGCTTACTTAGAAGTCCTGTTGTGTTAAATGGAGCCTGGGCAACAGGCTGCTATGCTCTTTAATATGTGCCCTTTCGGATATTTGGATCCCAATACCTATTCAATCGCTCCCTGATAGAAGATCTAAGTCCGAGAGTGTATTTCATAGCCCAAACTGAGGCTGCACCCATGGAAAGCATACAATTCCCACTTTAATATTGTATTTAATTTTAGAGGCTGATACAACTGACTGTAAAAGAAATAGTACTATTTGATGATAAATATAGAAGGTCTGACTAAAGCAGTATGGGCCTTACTTCTGTGAAGACCATTTTTCATTCCCATCTGTTTTATTCATTTATTCTCTTATTTTATCACTTCTTTCCTATGGTGAAAGACTGTTGAAGATACCTAAATTTAGTTTTATGAGGGGAGTGACTGAAAAGAGATTATACCTTAATTACTGTAAACTGAGCTGCTCTAATAGTTGTTTTGGTTTTTTTAAGATACCCTCATTCTGTCACCCCTGTATCTCACACATGGTATCTCTACCTAGTACTTCATCCGTCCTCTTAATGCAGCTGATGAAGTAATCTGTTTCCAGCCAAATCCCCTGTCACGAAATGGTTGATTGTCTTTAGATATTGCAACTGTCATCTTCCTGCACAAATACTGCTACTCTTCTGTATTATGAAGCATATTATTGGAGACTGGAGAGACCTAAGATGATATCCACCCTTAGCTATGCTCTAAGTAGACCCACTAAAACCAGTGGGTCTACTCTTAGAATCATAGAATTGTAGACTTGGAAGGGACCACCAACTCCTTACAATGCAGGAATCTTTTGCCCAACGTGGGGCTTGAACACATGACCCTGATATTAAATGCTCAACTGACTGAGCTGTGCCAGAGACTTAGGCTGCATACACACTAAGCTGTACCTTTGAAGCACACCCCACACCCCACACCCCCCCAAAGAAGAATTCTGGGCACATTGGTTGCTGAGAATTGTAGCTCAGTGAGAGGTAAACTGCAGTGCCTAGAATTCTATGGAGGGAAACACACTTTGAATGTGCTTTAAAAGTATAGTGTTTACGCAGGCTTAGTTGAATATTGCTCCTACTGTTTATCCCGATTTTGTTCAAATGTTGTTACTGATTATATCGTTCATGAAGAGGAGAGGGCTGGTTCACGGCTCTGTTGTTTTTTAATGTACGTATAGAAACCACCAGAAAACATCTGCAGGGTTAGTACATCAGATACAAACATAAAAGGAAGTGGTTAAGTGAGTAATATTTAAACACAACACCTTTCTTTGTTGACAGAAAGCCTGCCTTGAGCAATTTGAAGGGCTCAGTGGAAGTGAAAAAAAAGATGGAAGATGCATCTCTATCTTGCTTCTAGAGTTGCATCTGAGCTGAAAGGCCTTTTGACAGAAATTCCATCCGTTCTGTAGTTTTGGAAATATTGAGGTCTATTTTGTAGACCGTACATAAGTCCCACTATGTGATGTGTGTTTGATATATATCCAGTTTTTAGCAAGAGTCTTCAAGTGCTTACAACATTTATATAATGCACCAGATAAAACATTAAAAACTGCGGGTTGTATCCAACTTTAGCCCCACCTACACCAAACATTTAAAGAACTATCCTACCACTTTGAACTGTCGTGGCTTTCCCCAAAGAATCCTAGGGTCTGTATTTTGTTCAAGGTGCTAAGAGTTGTTAGGAGACTCAGGTTTCCCCTCACAGAGCTACAATTGCCAGTGTTCCCAGAGAAGACGAATTGTTTGTTAAACCATTCTTTCAAGGTCACCCTAATGTAATTTTATTTGTACTCCAGCAAGAGGCTTCATTCCACTATAAAGGTCTCTTGTTGTGTGTAGTCCTTTCTGTTTCCAGTCGTTGCATTGTGTTTCTCTAGTACCGCTATAGAAATTCTGTTGTGTTACAGCAAATTTGAGATCCCAATCCTCTCATATGTGTTGAAACACTGCTAAAGAATCCTGTGTCCTAAACATGTGGTGGAATGTCACATTTTCTGCTAGTTCTTAATCCTGTGGTTATATAAATATTGCAATTGCATATTGTCAGGGAATCAGGAGCAGGAGCAATGGGGAGAGAGGAATGGGAGAGCGAAGGGGAAGAATCCGAGGGCAGCGTAGGGGAGTATGACAGTGGCCCGAGAGATTCCATGAGCTTCTCCAGCGAATCAGAAGATTCCCAGAAGGGGGCGCCGATGGTCAGGGCAAGGGGGGTCCCAGGGGGGACGCACCAGAAACAAGGAGCCAGAGGGGAACCCCAAAACAGCAGTGGAGGATCGGGACCAGTTTCCCCACCAGAGCGTAGTGGGGGGGAAGAGTCACATGTGTCAGGGCCAGCGTCTCCTCCAGAGAGGGAGTCAGGGCTGACCACGCCTCCATCGGAGAGTGGAGGAACGGAAGGGAGGTCAGTTGCAGCTAGCCCCCCCGAAGGGGGAAGCAGTGACAGCAGCAGTGAAACGGTCAGGAGGAAAGCTGCTGGCTGGGCGCGCGCGCCAAGTTCAAATGTGCAGGCGTGCGGGACAGCAGGAGACCCGGATGGGGAACCAGCTCCTAAAGCCCGCCGGAGGGAGGGAGACGGCTCAGGGGAATCAGCCTCAGAGGAGGCTAGAAGGGGCGAGACCCCGGCGGGCAGGCGGACCCAGAGGAGGAAACAGCAGCGGAAAAGGTGGAGCAAGGCTAGAATCTTAAATTGGTGTCAAGGGGGAGGAGAATCAGACGGAGCATCAGCGGTCTGACAGTTGAGACGTAGAGCTGCGCGCTGCGGCTCTGGAAGTGAAACTGAACTTCAATAAAGACTTTTGTACTTAACAACGAAGCAGCGTTGGTCCTTTGTGAGCTGGGACCTAGGGTAGCTCTGACACATATGTATTGCATGAGTTTCAGTTTCCCCCAGTATGTTTATTTCATCTAAAAAAACCCAAAAATCCTGGAATGGAGGGAGTTCATGTCTCCCTCAACATCTCCAATGCTTCCAAAAGTTATCAAGGAAGGACAGAGAGATATAAGAGAAGTAGAATTGTAGAAGTAGAAGCAGAAATCCAACCTCTGGTCTGTGCTACACTCTTTATTGCTGTTTTCCACTAGGTGGAACCAGTGGTTCCCTGTCTGAAACCAGTGGGCTAGAATATTTCAGCGCTTCTCCAAAATAACTTTAGCAACATTATAAACACTGGCCTAACTACATAAGACGTGGGATGGAGGTTGTTGGTAATTGAAGGATGTTGTTTTGTTTTTTTTAAGAGGTTTGTCACAGTAGGCTAAGACTAGTCTTCACAGAATTCAATTTCATCAGTGTTATTTACTCCTGTGGCTCTGTTGGTATATGAGTTTCAGACAAGGAAAACACTATGGCCCCTGAAACTAGAGGTGAGGAATTTGTGGTCTTCCAGGTTATGCTAGACTCCAGCTCTTATGAGCCCCAGCTAGCATGGTCAATGATAATGGGAACTGTAGTCAACAACATATTGAGGGCCACAGGTTGCAAATCCCTGTCTTAAAACCTGTACTGTTTGAAACTAAAGGTTTGGTTGACACCTAAATATATTAGGTAAACGGCTTTTCCATGTGCGCTGGCACTTGACATGGTGTCCCGTTGCGCCAGAAGCGGTTTAGTCATGCTGGCCACATAACCCGGAAAGCTGTCTGTGGACAAACATTGGCTTCCTCAACCTGAAGGGAGATGGGTGCCACACCCCATAGTCACCTTTGACTGGACTTAACCGTCCAGGAGTCCTTTACCTTTACTTTTACCTTAGTAGCTAAAGTATTTATAATTAAACAATCCTGGCTTTTTAAAAGTACCTAGGACTCAGCTATACAGCTGCAAATCAAACGTTTTAAGTGTGTTTTGAGTGCAATACACAATGTGACACTAGATGGCGATGGTTTATGCAAAATTTGATGTATTTTAAAAACGCTTTTTAAAAAAGCATTTTCAGAATGGTTTTTATATGTGTGTAGATTCCGCCCTAGTTTCATTTATGCGTTGTTTGGCAGCTGAAAAGCTGCCCTTTCTCCTGCCCACCTCTGTCTCCCTTGTAATTGAAAGAATGACTATTATTCCTTCACTGCTGTCCTGGGAAGGTGAAGAGACAGTGAAGCTTTGACAGACGGTGGTAAGGTGAGTAGCAGGAGTTATTGTGGCATGGAAAATACTGGTTTAGGTCACTTTCAGCCAGGCAACCTGCTTATTGAACATTCACCCTGATTCGTTTGCACAAGGTTTGTGTGGAGGTTACATGACGTCATTTATTTATTGAGCATTCATTGTGGTTTGTTTGTGCGGTGGTTCTACCACATCACATCAAGCAATTGTTATCTCACACTTTCTATTGCATTTTCCCATCACTTTTGTTTCAGCAAAAAGGCCAATCTTTTTTATTGTGCTAATCTACTTTAACTGTGCTACCTAAATTTGCTGGAATGCAACTGATTCCCACTTGCAAAATAGCAACAATCTGGAAGCATCCTGTGTGCTGTTTATATTGAAACTTTTGGAGTTTACTTTCTTTCAGCAGCTAAATCCTGGAAGGACAACACTCCATGAATATTCTGCTTTCTTGGTAATTTGCTCTAAGAAAGAGAGCTCATTTTCTTTTGGAGATGGAGAATTTAGGGCTGAAATAGTCTAATCTGGCTGCTGCTTTTTGTTTCTAAAGTGATGATAATCCAAGTACGTGTGATTAAAATATTGGAAGGGGAAGAAAAAATGTAAGTATTTGAGTCTTATATTTTTGGTAACAGGATATCTGACCCACAATTTCTTCAGTACACTTCTATAGTTAAAATGCCATTGTCTGCTTTTCCTTTATTTAGGAAAGTGGAGGAAACCACAGCAGAGATGCAAGGCAAAACTAATTCACTCCATCTTGCATGGGAAATTGAGCAGTTGTATGGAGCTCTTTCTGTCACTCCATCACTCAGACTGGAACTGACTGCTCCTTGCCCCACTCTGCTTGGCATGCACCATCCATTTCAATTGCGTTTTTCCTGGTTTTCCTTGTTCCAGCTTCCTTCTCTTCCCTGGGTTCCTCCCGCACTGCAGGTCATTGCAAGCCTTTCAATCCCCTCCCCGTTTCTCCTCCTTCCCTCTCTCACACAGACAGACAAACAAACAAACAAACAAACACATGATGCACACATACTTGCCCAGAGGGATAGTCTAAAGCGCAAGTATGTGCATGAAATTAGTCTGGGGACCACGAGTTCCCGTTTGCCTTCCAGGCAGAATTGTACAGCACGCAGAGAGAGAGAGAGAGAGAGAGAGCGCGCGAGAGAGCGCATGACATATAACTCAATGGAGCTGTGCAACACCCCACCCCATCCCCCAAACTTCTCTCGGGCATTCATAGAGCCAAGCAAGGTTAATTTGCAGGCCAAGGCCTTGGGGAGCAGAGAGGGGCAAGCAATGGCAATTGCACTGTGTCCTTTGCACATCGAGGAAGAGGCGGGAGGGATTGCAGTTTCATTGTTGAAACCTCATGCTCATTCATTCTGCTGGGCACTACTGCCCTTTGGTTTTAAGTGCTCTTGTATTTTTAAAAATCATTTTAGTACGCAATATGCAAATAAAACCTCTAAAAGGCTATAGCCTTTGGGCCTCCAGATGTTGCCAAATTACAACTCCCTGGCCATTGGCCGTGCTTGCTGGGGCTGATGCGAATAGTGATTGATTATTTGCTATAGTAGACAGCTAAATGGTTTATCCAATTAACTTAACGAAAAAAGAGATTTTGCACTTAAGAGGCATGATGGATAAATAAATTGAGTTTAGTCCTGCAATGAATAAATGAGCTGAGTTTTGTTTTGACTTCTTTGTTAATCAGTGGAAACCCTTGTTAAGTAGGACACATTCTCTTCTTATTTTTATTGTAATTTAGCAGGAGAACCAGTGGGCACTCCTGCTGCCTTGTAGTATATGCAGGACTTTTTCTCTAGCCGGAACTTGCCGGAACAGCGTTCTGGCACCTCTCAGCTGGGCCCCAGAAGTGGGGAGAGAGACCTGACCAGCCTCAGCAAAGCCCCACAAAGCACCTCCAGCCCTGGAGAAGACCCTCCTGGGAGCCAGAAGGGAACATTTTCTACAGGCTCTGGAGAAGGTCTCCTCACGAGCTGGAGACTCAATGGGGCTTTGGTGAGACTCTTCAGCCTCTCAGCTGATGCACAGAAAGCCGTGCCTCCTCTAAACAAGCCCCCAGCTGCTCAGCTCACACGAGTCAGAGAAGCATGGGTGGAAGCTTGTTAGGTTGATCATCTGAGGCATGGAAGCCTCTCTGCACTTCAGCTAAACAAGCCCCAATGCTGCTCTGGTTCATGTGAGGTGGTGAGATGGGGGGGGGGTCTGTTAGGCTGCTCAGCAGAGGCATGGAGGCCTCTGTGCCTCAGCTGAGCAGCCTCTTTGTGCTCTAGGGTGGGTCTTCTGAGGGAGGGGCATTCCGGTACTTTTTTTTCTCTAGAACCGTGCTTCCCAACATGGGGCACATGCCCCACAGCGGGGCAATTTGATTTTTAAGGGGGACAATTTGAAAATGAGGTATTAACAGTGCATGGCCTTTTAGGCTTCCTTCACATGAATAGGACTTCACTTTTTGGATTATAAGAATTATATATCACGGGGGGTGGGGGACATCAAGATTTTAGAGATGCTTAGGTGGGGCATGGTCAAAAAAAGGTTGAGAACCATTGCTCAAGAAAATAAAGCACTGGGTATATGTGGAATTTGAACTCTTCATTTTCCCACTTCTCTCACAATTAATATCAGATTATGGGACTATGAGTTGAGCATAAGAATTCTGGGCAATAAAGGAAGCTAAAAGTGAGATGAAACTGAAATGCACAAGGTTGTGATGACAGATTTTATTTTCATTATGCAGTAGGGCTATTCTGAGAGAGGCGAGGCCAGTCTGGATTTTTGTTTTTGCTCCAGGCACTGACCCTTCAGCAGGGCTCATTTAACCAACGCACCATTCATAAAGTGAGAGTAAGAAGGGAGAAACCCAAAGGGGGATACAAGAGGGGGAGGGGAAGAAGAAGGACAGCAAAAGATCAAGATGGAAAACCTGGAAGAAATAATGGGAAAATGTTAGCAACTGTCTAGCTGTCACTATGTCTATAATCTTCCCCGCCTCTCATCTGAATGGAAATGAGGAAAAAGCAGGTTACCACAGGGGAGCTGGCACTGGTTCCCAGAAATGTTATTTATAATAATTTTGTTCCATCTTTTCTAAAAGAAGAAGGAGAAAAATAAGATTCTGAGCAACTAGCAAAATCCCTGAAAATGTAAAAAAACTATATTATACAATAAAAGGCAGATAAAACTCATAAAGAGAATTAAAAACCTAAAAAAGAAGAACATGAAACAGTCCATAAAATTAAAACACAAATGCTTTTTTGACCCATTTTTTTCACCTGCCTTTTTCACTGCTATCCAATAATTAAATCAGTTTTCACAGAAGAAATGTGAAAGCAAGGAATCCTAAACAAAACAGTACTAAAAACAGTCTTGTATAAAATCAGTATAAGAACAGGCCAAAAATTAAAAAAACAGTTTATGCCCAGTTCTGAATCCACTCAAAGTTCTACAAAAATTATCTCCTGCTTAACCTCAGTGGGTCAACCTAGATAAGAGCCTCTGATGACTATCCTAAGGACTGTGCAGGTGTGTGTGAGAGACAGGGGACATTGGGGTTGTACTGGATTCATTAGGGTTCAAATTGCTGGAATAGCCAGGCCAGGTTCTTGATAGTGACCCCCAAATTATGGGCCTTTAATGTAACAAAATAAGTGACTCTCTGCCAGAGAGCAAATGGGTGTGCCTCCTTCCCTCCACTGTCTGGTAATAAGAAAGACAAAAGCCAGAGTTTATGTTTGTGAGCTAGAAGCCAGAGGCAATAAGCAGGCTGGGCAGCTGAGAGAAAGATTTCTGCTGGAATCCAAGGCTGTGGCTGGGGGAAGCAAGACCCTCTTGGGTAGGGTTACCAGACGTCCCCAGTTCCTGGGGACAGTCCCTGGATTTGCAAATCTGTCCCCGGACAAATTCCGTCCCTGGAATGTCCCCAGATTTGCAAATCTGTCCCCGGGAAATGTGGCAGTGGCAGCCTCAGCAGCCCAGAGCCAGCCTGGTAGCGCAGTTGGCTCTGGCTGGCTTCAGGAGCTGCTTGCTGCTTCCGCCACTGCCAAAGGAAACCAGGGACATCCGGCGGTACAGATCTCCTGCCCCCTTCCTCCTTTGTTTTGACAGATTGGGGGAGGCTCAGGAGTCACGGGCAGATGGGCGTTGCCCAGGAGGGGCGCAAGGAATGTGATTTCTCTGCCAGGCAAGGTGCAAAGACCTTCTTTTGCACCCTGTGAAACATAAATGTGCAGAGTTTTTTTTTTAAAAAACTGGGCAACAGTCACCTGCCCGTGACTCCCGAGCCTCCCCTGATCTGTCAAAACAAAGGGGGAAGGGGGCAGGAGACCAGGGGAGGCTCGGGAGTTATGGGCGGGTGGCTGTTGCCCAGTTTTTTAAAAAAACCTCTGCACATTTATGTTTCACAGGGTCAATTAGTGTGTTGAAATCTCAGGAAATTGTAGGTAGAAGCTTATTGTTTCAGCTTGGCATTTGCAGTTGTTGTTGTTTTTAATTAGAAAATTCCTGCCAGTGCCTATAAACTCAAATGCTACCCGGTTATAAAAGTTGGACTGTAGCAAACACAGCAGTGAAACGACTTGGAGGGGTCAGTTGAGGATGTAAGCAAACAGCTTAGGAAAGGAGCTCCTGGCTTATTGGCTGCAGCATCTAAACCTGTCCAAGAGACATAATTCCCTCCCGACAACCCCTCCTGAAAGGAACAACGTGCAAACAGAGGCATTGAGCTGTGTTTGCCAGATGTGTTCTTAGTAAGGTAAAGGTTCTTAGTGAATTGGGCCTTCCATCAGTCTCTGGACAGTGGGCACTTGAAAAGCAGAAGGAAGTGTCTCACCTTTAACTATATATATATACACACACACACATATATTTAGCTCTGAGAGTAGACCGTAGAGGAGCAGCCTTGTCGAGTGTTTATACACTCCCACTCCTTGGCTCAGTTTGACAGCAGAACTACAGGGAGACTCTCTAGACAGTCAGGCTATGTGTGTCCGAGTGAAAGGGTGGGGGTCATTCTGAGTTGACCTCCAAATGGAACTCCGGCTGGTGACACTGCTGTTGTTTCAAGCAGGTAAGTACAAAATAGATGCCAAGCAATGTAGATGCTGACCTCATAAAAACACCTGTGCTTTTGTGCCCCCCTTAGTGCAGAGGTTTCATTACTGGGCTTTACAACATTCTTATCGACCAAATCAAACAGCTTTTGGGCAGGTGAGTAAGCTTATCTTTTTCATATTGTCATCATTGTCCTGGAACTGGGCTTTCGGTGTCTGATTTTAATGATAACTGTGCATTGTTTGAGCATGTAAATAGTGCAGGCGAAACATGTTCCACTGTGTTTACAAGTCTGAAAGTTCATAAGTTCGAAAGTTTACAAAGTACTGTATGATAAAACTCCTTCAAATGGGTGGACGTATTTCAGTGCAGTGGGATTTGCACCAGGAAGTTCATAAGTTCGAAAGTTTACAAAGTACTGTATGATAAAACTCCTTCAAATGGGTGGACTTATTTCAGTGCAGTGGGATTTGCACCAGGACATTGTTCAGGCTGTTATTAGACACTGAAAAATGCTCCAGTGGAATTAGGTCAATAGAATGGCTTGGTCTTAGGTGCTTTGGCATATTGCCAGGTGTCTTTCTCATATCTGAATGATTGTCTTTGTTCATGCTGTAACTATCTGTTTGCCTCTTCCCTGTACTTTAAACAGCGAAATGTGAATAGCTAGTTTTTATTCATCTAAAGTCCAGGGTGGATGGGAGGAAGGAAATAAAGCTCTTTTTATAAGGCCCCACTACAGAAGCAGCACACAGCAGAACCGAAGCATGTGAGGCCGTTATTGCCTTTTACCGTAATTATTTGAGGACACCTATATTATTGCAGCTTAATGCCTGCCAGTGTAAACTTCATTGTGCCAGGAAAGTTGAGATCATAAGATCCCATCCCAATGGCCAGGCACATTTTTGTAACTATTTTGCTATTTATCAGGTAGAGTTACAAGAAACTGGGCCTGCTGGGCACAGTTTGGAATTTAACTACTTTGTAGCAGGAATGAGTGAGAATTGCATTAAGTTGCATGCTCTTTCCCTTCCTGTCAGCTCTTTCAATACTGAGAACTGAAGTTTGCAATTTGTGTACTTTAATACTTTGTCAATCACCTTGAACATTTATGCTGTTCTTATAGTACAATATTTTCAGCAAGAAATTCATATATACTCCTTACTTCTATACATACAGATTGGGAGGCTTTTCTTATTTTTAAAAAAGTTTTTTTAAAACAGACTTCTGTTAACTGCAATGTTTTATTTGTAACTAATATGTTTAGGGTGGACTCTCTGTGCCTTTAAAACCTGAATCACCTCACAGTTATGGCACAGACATTGCTGCTGTTTGTTTGTTTTTCCTTCTTAAGACAGAGCTCCTGCTTACATGTTTATTAAAATTAGACTTGAATACTGTGAAGTAGAGAAGGAATGCTACATTTTTTCAGAATGCATACTTGATAGCCAAGGAATGTATCAAAAAACAACAGCCGGTCTGTATTAAGACAGTAGTCTTCAGTTTGAGGTTTTGTTTTTTTGGCTTGGCAGTTGTTAAATGTCCCTGTTAAATCATCCTGAAGTAGACGATGAGGTACACTGCCATTTTCCTCAGGTTTATAGTGCAGAGACACTTGTGTTTCTGAAGCCTGTTTAAGTCTTGGATTCAGCAGAATGCTTTAACCAAAGTGCCTTTGGAGTCTAAACATTTAAAGCCTATGCAATTTCCTTAGAATTGGCTATGATGAAACACATTTTCCATTTTGCAAGAACCAAATGTGTTTATATAATACAAATACATAGATTAAAGGAAAAACTCTAAACAACGTCAAAGAAGTTCTGTAGGAAAAAATGATGCTGATCCTGATAACGTTTAGACATATCTGATCCAGAATTCTGTGTGTGCATATGTAGTGTGCCCTAATACAGGCACCCGCATTCCACTTGTGCGTGACTACATTTGTGCAGGTTGCTGCAAAATAAATAAACATATTGGCCTTCCCTTGCACTGGGCAGTGGCCCCAATCGAGGGGAGGCTTGGGGCAGGCTGGGCAGCGCCCCCAGGCAACTTCCAAGCAGCAGCCCCAGCGGTGCTTGTGAGTCTTGTTAAGTTGTGGGTGAACATATTAGACGACACAGCGATTCTTCCAAAGCAGCTCTTTATTTGTAAGCTGGAACAGAACTGAACTGAAGAGCTCAGTCAGCCTGCTTATATAGAGCTCCAGAACCTCGTTACTGTAACAACTTTCTAAAACTATCCAATCCCTGAACGTCACTTTCAATCCTTTATTTGCATAACTATCTACAGTATCCCCCTGCTGGCCCAGGGTGAGAACTTCAGTACATAACAAGTCTCTTTCTCGTTCTTTCCTCCCTGCACGCCTTCCCTATTAAAGTGAGTTGCTCCCCACTTTACGCAAGTCCACTTATGTGCGCAGGGGCCCAGAACGTAATCCCCGCATTAGTGGGGGGACGACACCTGTACATTTAAGTGAATGGAGCTAACCTGGAATGTCGTTCTCAGCTGAAATGAATGGGAATGCAAGGCAGACCCTTGGTTGCAGAAATGATATGTGTAGAGTTGTATAACTCTTTGTGAGCAGAAGTGCATTTTAAAGATATTATCAATAATACATACATTAATTCAGAATTGGGAAAGTGTAAAGATGGGAAACTAGGATTTTGAGTAATGGTTTTTTTACTCAGATGCACTAAAATTTTACTTCTGCCTTTGCAGTTTGGAATAGTGTTCTTGGGAAGAACCATTCTGTACACAAAAGAAGCCTCCTTGAGTTATCTGGAGCCATAAAGTGTGGCACAAGACGATTTCCTTTGGCATATTTAGGTTATGGATGCTACTGCGGTCCAGGAGGAAGAGGATGGCCTAAGGACAAAACAGACTGGTAAGGACATCAATGACATCCCCAAGTGTCATTCTTCAATTGAATTCATCCAACCTTATTTAATACCCTTGAAATGATGCCAGGTTTAATTTGTGGAAGAGAAACTGTAGGAAACTATATTGTGGTTACGGATGGGGCAAAAATTTGATCCCGTTCACATTTAAAGGTGAACCTACCAAATTCACATATTCCAAAACAATACAAGAATCAAAACACAGCTATCCTTCAAAATTCACACTGCTCTGAAATTTGCAGCGCCTTTCTCCAGCCAAGTAATGTGTGCAAAAAAATCATGTCCTGGGGTAAAGCATCCATAAAATGCATATGTTAGTGAAAAATAACATACAAAAATGCATTATTTTAGGGGAAATTGCTTTGCATAAATGTATATTATGCAAACTTACTTATTATGTGTATATTATGCAAACTTACATAGAAACATGTACATTAAGAGGGGGGAAATGCACTAAAATGATGATGAATTTTCTTGAGGACTTCAAAAATTGTAGGAAATGTGCAGAACAGAACTTGAGATTTGAAAATGAGAAACCAAATTTGACGATTTGCCCATCCCTAATTGTGGTAGCACAAACCAGCGACAAAATCACATAGTGCTGGTGAGTGAGTAGTGAGAATAATAGGTAACATGATCAGCACATAACAAAACCTGCCCTTTATTATGCCAGATGACATTACCATGTTGCTAAGTTGAGAGAATGCAATGAGAGAAAAGGAATGTCGTGTGTCCTCTTTTAACTTGATTTGGAACCAGTGGACTTTCACTAGAGATAAATTTGATTTCTTTTTTAACCCTTGCTTCACTGAGTGAAGTGGTAGGTGTAAATATTTGCATGCACAATGCTCTTGTTGTTTGTTTACCAAATGAATGATTCCAGAGGGATAAATACTTAATGTAAAAACTTAATGGGCTTTCCCTGAAACACTAGAAGAACTTGAAACAATATTGTAGAGTGCCTGTCTAGCTGAAGAATTTACTTCTGTATTGGCACATGCCTCTTTTTAAATCTTGGATGGGCCTAGAAGAAATGCTCACAAAATATAATGGGTACAATTCAATCTCTATTGCTTAAAGGTGCTGTCATGAACATGACTGCTGTTATGGCTTCGCAGAGGAACAAGGCTGTAACCCCATAATACGTAGATATAAATGGACATGTAATGACAATACCGTGGTATGTGGTAAGGTAGCAATTTTAATTTCATTGTATTTATCCATTTTATCTTGATAAGCAATGCATGATCTAGTGTTAGGGTCCACTAAGAGTAGACTTAAATCCACTGATTTCAGTTCCATAGTTTAACTACACACAGTGTGAAGTACTTCCTTTTTCTGTCCTGGATCTTTCAGCATTCGGGATCATTGAGTGCAAGTGAGAGGAAGAAAAACTTATCTCTATCCACACCCTATCTCTATACACAGATTCTACCCCATGCATAATTTTATACACCACTATCATGTCACTTACTCACTCTTTTCTAGACCAAAAAGCCCCAAATGCCTCTCCCCATATGAACAACCCAGATCCTTCATTCATCATCTGAGGACCTTCTTCATGTGCCTCCTACACAAGAGGTCTGGAGCTTGGCAACACAAGAATGGGCCTTTTCTGTGGTGGCTCCCTGTTTGTGGAATGCTTTCTCCAGGAAGGCTTACCTGGCGCCTTCATTACATATCTTTAGGCACCAGGCAAAAACGTTTCTCTATAACCAGGCCTTTGGTTGATTAACATTCTATGGCTTTTTTTAATGTGTCTGTGTGTGGGGGTGTTATTGGTTTGTTTTTGTTTTATTATCTATTTTGTGTTCTCATTTTGTATTTTTCTGTTGTGAATTGCCCTGGGATCTTTGGATGGACAGTATACGAATTTAATCAATAATAATAATAATAATAATAATAATAATAATAATAATAATAAATCTGTCCATTGTGAAAACTGTCCCTATCTGCTACCTGTTATTGTAACTGCTTTCAGAAATCTGAGCCTAAACTTTAAGAATGACTTACTTATTTTGATTTATAGTTATATTTCCTTCCTGGTCTATCACAATTCCCAAAGCAGCTGCAATGAATAACAAATGCCAATAGACATTAACAATTTGTGGCTAGTTGTTCCAGTTTGGTGCTGTTATTACATTTTAACTATTCACCTGGTTTTTCTCTTTTTCAGATACAATGTTAGACAGATGTCAAAAAATCATATGCCAATGTGACAGAGAAGCAGCCAAGTGTTGGAGATCTGCCCCTTTTAACCGACGCTATGCCTTCTGGCCAAATTTTCTGTGCGGCCATATTTACCCTGTATGCAGTTATGGGAAATGTAGGCATTAAGACTACTTTGTAATGGAAACCTTCAGTTTTGTTCCACTTTAAGCTCCCTGTATTTTGTATATCATTCAACTAGACTAGCAGCTTCTGAACTGTGTATGTATCTTCAGATTTCTGGAAATGACAGATTAAACTATGACCTCTACACCTGTTGGTTGCACAGATTCATAGGCTTCTTGTTATATCTTGTCATGGAAAACATACCCTACAAAAGTGTTTCTGAAATGCCATGCTACAATCTTTTAAAGAAGTGGTGCATACAGTAAGTCCGAATAACTACAGTGCATGTGCCCAAACCATCCTGGACCTCCACAGGTTCTTTGTGGTTGGTGATGCCGTGTTCCTATACAGTGACAGTCCTATGGAACAGGAAGTGTAAGACAGATACTCTAAGTGCAGAAAGGCACCATAAGATTCCTGAATACAGCAGAGAGCTTTTTACTGATAGAGAACAGGAGGTTCAGCCATCTTGGCCACACACTGGCTTATTGTGTCTGGAGAAGATATAATGCTCAGTGCAACCACCCCCTTTCTATGCTTTAATATAGTTTTCTTCTTTTATTTAGCAGTGAGGATGCTATTATAAAAGGGTTATTTTTTTTGGAAAAGGATGCTTATCTTATGACTAAGCTGTAGTCACAATTTGAGGCATATATCCTGAAAGGATGGTAAAGCCTTTTTATTATACCATTTTTAGGTAGACTATAGAAAACACTCAAACAACTGACATTTTTGCTTACATTCAGAAAACTATATAGTTGGTGGCACATCTGGCAATTACTTTAACCATGCTGTCCAAGTTATGCTGTGGAGGAAGGAAAAAGATTAAGTAAACAAACAATGAAGTAGAGGATATGACACAACATAATGCAACTAAGTATTTTACAACCCATTTTTCACAATATACATTTGAAGCACGTTCAAAGCACATTTTTCCTATCAAAGAATTCTGGGCACTGCCAAGGAAGCTGTGTTTCAAATGTACTTTAAAGGTATAATGTGTACGCAGCCCTGTATGATCACAAAGTTAATATAGTAATGTGCTTGAGCTGTGCAAGCACTTCTGATTATTTGGCTCCACTGTAGGTTGGCCAAACCCTTGCCACAAATATAACATACAAGAGCGGCACAAAATTCATGTTAATCATATTAATGTAGAATCATTTCTTGTGTTTACATTGCCCTTGTTCAGCTCTGCACCTTGAAGGGACCTTTTATGGTTGTTTTATTGGTCCTAAAAGAATTAGAATGGAGCTGCAGCAACTCAGTAACATCCAGATGAATTTAAACATGTGGCAAGCTTTTTAATCTGACTGTTCTGTGCTACACTTAGTTTCTTAGACAGAGAATCATGCAATAAGTCCTTGAAGTCAGAGCCATTGTAGCAGGCTTTGTACTACTACCAGCTCTAACACCATCTCAAGGACTATAATCTCAAAAGCTTTCACTCAGATTACAAACACCTATTGGTTTCACTGTAGCTACCTTCCAAGTACGGTAAGTATTTTTAGGAGTGCTGTCTTAATTTTCTCAGGGCAATTCAGCTTCTTCCTTGTGTATTTGTTCAATCTGCTTCAAGAACCTTGCTGTGCCTGTTTACAGAACATTCAGACTATTTCCTCTTTAAGTGGGCTTTTTGTTTTTGTGGTGTATGTGTGTGTATGTATACACACAGAGAGAGAGAGACAATTTGGCAAAACAACCCCAAAGGCTTTGAAGATCGCTGAGCATACACATATATACAGATAGCAATTGTGGTGAACTGTTTATTTAATAAGAAAGCATAGTACTGTATGTCTACACATAGACAATAGCAGAGAGATGCGACTGCAGGTTTCCTCCATCAGCTCTTCTCAAATCCCAGCCTCACTGCTACCTTTACCTGCCAATAGCAATTCCACGAGGCTATAGTAAATGCAGGGACAGGACTGGAGGCCTCCATCACTGGCTCTGCTGAGAGACCAATTCCATCAGGCTCCCCCTTCAGCTATCACCTATAAGCAGTTACTCCATCCAGAGGTAGCCAATATGGTGCCCACAAGTTGTTGGGCTCCCAATGGTTGAAGTCCAGCAAAATCTGGAAGGTCAGCTACCTTGTATAGCGACCTTGAAGCTATCTATCACCAGCTATCTTGAAGGTAAGAAATTGTGCTGCAGCCTCTCTGTTGAGAGACTACCTCCATTTGCTGAAATTTCCTCTTCTACACCATACTTAAAGCTGTCCCCCCCTTTTTTTTGCAGCTGGTTAGCCTTTCAGAAAATGAAGTGCAGAGATTTGCTTGGATCGTTGGATATATCAGCACTGGCGATCTCTCTTAGATCTTTTAAAGTTCTTATTCAGTATAAAGCTTGTTTTTCTGAAAGCATTTGGCAACAAATATGCATTGCATCTATAATTCTGGCAAACAACTGAGCATTTTGCTGTCACCATACCTTGGTTTGACGTTGCTTTAGCACATGGAAGGCACTTCCTCAGCTGAGGAGTTAAAACTACTATTAGAACTAACATGCCTCCAATGCCAGCTGCCACCACGCCAATGATTGTTCCAATGGATTCTTCTATGCCAAACAATCCTGGGGGGAAATACACAGAGGCATCAGAAATCAATTGTCTTGAATATAGGGAATTGTAAGGAAAACTCAACGCACACTGGCTGGAAGAGGCTGCACTGAGAGACTGAGGGGGCGGATTTGGATCTACGTTTGCTAAACCTGTGAGAGGAACAACGAGAGACACTCTTGTGGTGTAACGTTCTGCATTACAGACTAGACTATTTTACGTCCAAAATGACAAAAATATCTCCCTAGGAAAACTGAGGACATTCACAGCCATGGGGCCTTTTTAAAATAGAGTGAGAAAGCCTAACATATATATATATATATATATATATATATATATATATATATATATATTACACACACACACACACACACACACACACACAGCAAGAACCAATTGTGTGAATTGGAACACAGTTTGAAGAGAGTGTGACTGAGGTGGGTTGGTAGATTATGAGTAACTCCACCACTATTTAACATTCATATTGTGCTAATACTAAGCCCTGTTTCTATACAAATAATGTAGAATGTAAGCTGTCCCCATTCCAGGGACTTTACAATCTACATTAAACTGACAAAACAAGCATAGGACATTTATTCCTGTTAAGAATTTATAAATATTAGGCCTGTGACATTTCTCTGGCAGCAAACTCTGGCATACAGAAGATCTCCAGCCTGGCTCTGGCCTTATGGTCTGTGTCTTCCCATGTTTTCCTAGCAAGGTAACACAAGTACTACCAAGGTTTGTACTGGGAGTGGAGGTGAGAGGGTTGGAATTGCCATTTAAGTATCACCCCTGCCCCCCAGCCAAAAGAGGAAACACATCAACACAAAGAACAAAAGTAGGCAGACCTGCATTAGATGGTCATGTGTTAGTGTTTATGTATATATGCAAATTTATAAACAAGTGCTATAACTGTAACTGCATTTAGATGTTCTTAGAATGTTTTAATATGTTTAATCTGTTTTAGAAAGTTCCTGTTTTGCTTTTTTTTTTTAAATTGTATATCTGTTTGCCGCCCTGGGCTATAAATTCAATAAATAAATAATTTGAATAGAAATACAATGCAGCTCACTGGTAGGGCACTGGGAGATTGCTGTGGGAAATTGCAATCAAACATAACTATTCAAAAGTATCATTTAGTACTTGAGTTAAGGTTGTAGAGCTGTGCTCCTGGACTCAGCTAGGTCATGCCCACTTTCCTCTGGTTCCTTTTCCTCACTCTCTCTTCCATGTGAACTCACCACAAGAGGAGCTCACACCATGCACTTGGTAGCTTTTCTGTATTTTGTAACACAAGATATTTCTACTTGTGTTCTTCTTGCTGCTGCATGGAATTACACATGAATCTGACCATTGTTGGAGTTTTGTAAGTAAAGTCTTTTAAAACTTATTTAACAATGTGGCCTGTTCATTGCAAGAGGGGCAGAAATGAGGAGGGCTGTATGCAACTAAATGAGATATGAAAAGAGTTTAATAGCCTATATCCCATGCTATACTGCTGCTTGACTTTTGTGAGTTTAAACTCTGCTGCTGGGAGCTCTCTCCTGCTGCAAAGTGTGTTAAGCCCCAGATTTTGTATTTAGGAACCCAGCTGATCCTTTTACTAATTACCCTCATGTGGGTCAGTGATCTACTTTCCACTGACATAATTATGACCACATGACCTGTGTGCTAGCTCATCCGTTGTCTACGTGCGAACTGTTTATGGGCAGCCTCAAGGCTCCTGCTTAACCTTTGTATAGATTTTTTTGTCATGTTTAAACTGGTGTTAGACCAGACAAATTAAGAAAGCACTTGAAAGAGGAGAGAGAAGTAGATGATTACAGAAAGGGTGGTGGTTCTAGATAGAAATTGCATGCCAAAAGATAAGGAAGTACCAGAAAGGGGTACTAGGGGTACATACAAATGGAGAAAAGGTGGAGAGCTTAAAAAGTCAGGCTTATCAGCTTGAGGCAGAAAGTGTCATTGAGTCACGGCAAAAGCTTATGGCATCTCTACGTTAAAGGTAGATGCTGAAATATTCTGCTAGAGCGACTCCTCTCTGAACAGTGAGGTATATAAAATGTATAGAACTTGTGCAGAGCACCTGATTTAGTAGACATCCCCTTTCCCAATGATGACGCTCAGAATATGTGACCAAAGAGTCTCAGTACTTTCACCAAGCTACTATTCCCAGGATTCATTGGTGGTAAAGGTAAAGGTAAAGGGACCCCTGACCATTAGGTCCAGTCGTGACCGACTCTGGGGTTGCAGCACTTATCTCGCTTTATTGGCCGAGGGAGCTGGCGTACAGCTTGCGGGTCATGTGGCCAGCATGACTAAGCCGCTTCTGGCGAACAAGAGCAGTGCATGGAAACACCATTTACCTTCCCGGCGGAGCGCTACCTATTTATCTACTTGCACTTTGATGTGCTTTCGAACTGCTAGGTTGGCAGGAGCAGGGACCGAGCAACGGGAGCTCACCCCGTCATTGGGATTCGAACCACCGACCTTCTGATCGGCAAGTCCTAGGCTCTGTGGTTTAACCCACAGCGCCACCCGCGTCCCCTCATTGGTGGTGAAAGTAGTATAAAACCACTATTAGGTCTAGCTTGGGTGTTGATGAACAGGTCGATATAATCACAACACTGGGGGGTGGGGAGGATTGAGCGGGAGGTACTTTTTAATCTTTAATTGCTGCCATTCATTTGAAGTAAGGAATGTCGTTGCAAAGAGTTCCGCTTCTGAAAAGCAGCCACTTCATAACGATTGCATATTCTCATTACCACCTGTCAAATGAAGTGAGATGGATGAAATTAATCAGGCTGTGACTACATTACAATGCCACCTTGACCATATTTTCAGAAAGCTTGGAAGAGAAATTCTAGGAAGAAATAACAAAAGTTCCTTTGCTGTTATTTCCCTAACATATTTTCTGCTGTGAAAGCAGTGCTTGAATTTCTAAAGAATGTGTGCGCAAGAGCTAGTTCACACATGTATGTATACTTCACTTAGGGACTGTGGCCTGTGGCAAAATTGAACCTGTCCATTGGCTGGGGTAACGTGGCACCAGTGGTATGAAATGCCCTCTCTGCTGAAATATAAGAGGCTGTACCAGTGCTGGCATTTCTCTGGCTCCTGAAGTCCCATCTATTCAGGCAAACATTCTTCTGAATTGAACTTGGGATATAATGGTTTTAATTTTAAAAATTGTTGTATTGCATATTTTAATCAGAGGCGTTTTAATGTTACTGTGTATTTTAATTAGGGATTGGTTTTCACAGTTGTAAACTGTTTTGGCATATTAAGAGCACATAAACAAACAAAACATGTAAGTTGATACAGTGGTACCTCGGGTTAAGTACTTAATTCATTCTGGAGGTCCGTTCTTAACCTGAAACTGTTCTTAACCTGAAGCACCACTTTAGCTAATGGGGCCTCCCGCTGCTGCCGTGCTGCCGGAACACGATTTCTGTTCTCATCCTGAAGCAAAGTTCTTAACCCGAGGTACTATTTCTGGGTTAGCAGAGTCTGTAACCTGAAGCGTATGTAACCCGAGGTAGCACTGTGCTCAAATAATTAGAGACGTCAGAAGCATGCCACTGGTCATACATTAATCACACAACGATGTGCATATCAATGCATCTTACATGTATAAAACACTTTTATGCCACTTTAACAATCATGGCTTCCCTGCAGTGAATCCTGGGAACTGTGGTTTGTTCAGAGTGCCAAGAGTGTTAGGAGACCCCTATTCCCTTCACAGAGCTAGAATTGTCAAAACACGTTAACAATCAGTCCCTCTTCCCAGGGAACTCTGGGAGCTGTAGTTCTGTGAGGGGAACTCTCAGCACCCTTAACAAATGACATTTCTCAGAATTCCTTGGGAGAAGTCAGAAGTGGCATAATAGTGCTTTTACTATATGGTGTGGATGTGGCCTTATATGACTTTATACCACAGACTTAAACGAGTTTCGTCATCATATCATATCTCCCTAAGTGTTTGGAGAATAATGCTTTCGACAGGACTGAGCACCCTCATCGAGCCACAGAGCTCCCAGGATTCTTTCTAGGAAGCCATGCAATATAAAACTATAGTGTAGATAAGCCCTATGGGCTTGGCCATGCATCTGTCAATTTTTTTTGATGAGCAGCATAACGCATCATGCTTTATTAGTTCATGGCAGTGGAGGCTAGTCCATTAGGGTGAAGGGTGCACTGCCCCCTTTAAACTCAGTCAGCCCTCAGTCAGCCGCCACTCAGTCTATTTTGTTTACTGCTGTTATTGAGGCTCCATCTGCACTATATGTTTAAGGCAGTATAATACCACTTTAAACAGCCATGGCTTCCCCCCAAAGAATCCTGAGAACTGTAGTTTGTTAAGAATACAGATAGTTGTTAGGAGCCCCCCTATTCCCCTTAGAAAGCTGCGATTCTCAGAGCTCCCTGTGAAGAGTGATTCATTGTTAAACCTCCCTGATAATAGTAGCTCTGCGGGGGAACAGGTCTCCTAACTAACACTCCCCAGGAGTCTGGTGGGACTAGAGGGCAGTCATGATTGCTTAAAGTGGTAGGATAGCGTATAGTGCAGATTGGGGCTAATTTAGAAAAGAAACGAACAAAACAAAACATTACCTAGCGCCCTGCGGATCCTGAGCTTTGTGCCACCTCCTGTCACCACATCTCCATTGGAAAGGGTCACCTGGCAGAAATAAGTGCCATGATCGCTGGTTGTCACATTTAAGATAGTCAAAGATGCATCGCCTTCAGATAACTCCCCTGTCAGGAATGCTCTGGTGTAGTTTGCCAATACAGTGATGTTGTTCTCCATTAGGTCCCTCGACCCTTTCTCATCCTCCTTGTACCATTTCACTGTTAGGTTATTCAAAGATGAGCCATGGGAACTTCGGAACCGGCATCCAAGGGTCACCGTTTCACCCTCTTTGGCTTTTTCTCTGCTTGGACTCTGGGACACAGATGGAGACACAAGACTCATTCCATGTGTGTGAAACACTGTCGTGGGGGAAGCGGCAGGTGAATGGGTTGAGATAGCTCTGTTCTCCTTGGCTGCATTTCCAACACCAGCATAAACAGCTGCAAAAGAAGAGAGAAAGACGAATGTTCTTGGGGAGACTTACAGAAGGTAGCGATTATTTAGGGGATGTGCGGGGTTCTATGGGTGGGCGAACTGGGTTGTGTGGGATTTAAAGAAGTGCAAACTCTGACTTCATAGCAGATTATAGAAAGGGAGAGAGAATAGGTAACAAATAAAAGGGTGGGTATGTACTGATTTACTTTGTGAGTCTGCTGGGAAGAGACGTAAACGGCGTTTCCGTGTGCTGCTCTGGTGCCGGTACGCCGGAGCAGCTTCGTCACGCTGGCCACGTGACCCGGAAGTGTCTGCGGACAGCGCTGGCTCCCGGCCTCTAGAGTGAGATGAGCGCACAACCCTAGAGTCTGTCAAGACTGGCCTGTACGGGCAGGGGTACCTTTACCTTTACCTTTATGTACTGATTTACTTTGTGAGTCTGCTGGCAAGAGATGCATTTTCAGTTGTTTCAACCATAATTCTGGGTACAGGTGGTATACATTTTTGTACTAGCACAGGGATTAGCACTAGTGCAAAAGGATTTCCCAACTCCCCTTCCCGCTCCCATGGTTGCCCCCCCCCCCATCTACTCTGGAGGTTTAGAAGTCCCTCATTTCACTCCAAGATAGACTTTGATTGGCCCAGGAATTGTAGAGTTGGAAGGGACCCCGAAGGTAAACAGGTCTGCAGGAATGTGCAGGTGGCCAAATCCATGAACTTGGCTTTATCCACACCATGTTTTAACCAACTGAGCTAACTGTTTTCATGTATAGGACCTATACATGTGTACATAGGTGCGTGCTATCGGGCCCTCTAACACACACCAAATGTGTGGAGAGCTGGGCACATTGGCAGCTAGCCCACATGGACCCACAATCCCTACATTCATTATTTGAATGTTGGAGGCGGGGTTGTTTGAGCACACCCCCTTAACTCTGATTTATTCTCTTTCAACATGCATGAATTTTAAAAATGATAAATAAGCAGAACCAAACCATGTTGTCCATGAAATAAGTGTTTACGCACCATAACTCCTTCATATATGGAAACATATACATTACTGCATTTGACTAAAGCTTTTAAAAGATGACAGATATCTAGCAAATCCATTTTAATTTCATGACCTTTGCTGAGGGGCTCAACTGTTTACAAAATCCTTTGCCCTGAAAGAGATCACTGACATCCAGCCATCTTTGGTAGCCTGTGAAGCCAAGTGGAGAGAGAGTAACAGGTGCACTTCAAGAGAGGCTGGACCAAACAATATAGAAAGGAAGAATAAAGACTCGGTAAATACAACAAGGGTTTTTGCTATGGCAACTTGAGCCTGTGAATCACTGTCATGTGCCTAGACCGACTATCTTAGCTTCGGCATCCCACAGTTAAAAGGAAGACCTATGCATAAGCATAATTAAACTGGTTCACTTTTTAAAAAATGCCCTTAGAACGATCATTTGAACTATCCTTATAATTTAGGTATATAACAGCGTTTCATTCCCTACTTTATTTTCACAACAATTTTACGTGGTACATCATAATTATCCTTATTTTTCAGATGGTGAACCGAGGCTGAGATATTATAAATAGGTAAAAGCCAGTGTTTTTCTTGTTATTGTTGTTTTATTGTCCTGGTACCAGATATGCAGACAGTGCAGCAACATCAAAACACAGGGCTTATATATTTGCAGTTGCCAAGCCCTTCTATCAATTCTGGACTTTTATTTTGTAATTTAGTTCATAAAATGTATATACTGGTTGATTGTTAAAAACAACAAAGCAGTTTAGAAAAATAATACAATGAGATTATCAGTAATTTAAAAACCCAGTTAAAAACAACTACTTAAGACATTTTTAAAAATTGAAATAAACAATAAGTGAAAACCTAGATTAAAACACATGTCAACAAGCTACATATCTGGATAGACTTCCCTACACAAAAATGTATTTAGCAGGTGCAGAACAGAGTACAGTGAAGGCACTTGTCCAATGTCAATAGGCAAGGAGTTCCAAAGTTTGGGTGCTGCTACACTAAAAGACAAAGGCCCCCCATGCGAAATAAGTATTATGTAGCACTGGTAACTGCCCCAGTTCCATAGATCACAGTTATATAATATATTTTTTTACTTACAGAATTGCCTTTCTGTTTCGATTTAGCACTGAAGATTGGGTTTCCCTTGCAGGAAGCGACAGGGCAAATTGAGGTGTGGATAAGCTCATGGCTTGGTGGGAATTCAAATCCTGATTTCCCAGGTCTTTGTCCGATACAGTGGTACCTCAGGTTAAGTACTTAATTCGTTCCGGAGGTCCGTACTTAACCTGAAGCACCACTTTAGCTAATGGAGCCTCCTGCTGCTGCTGCTGCGCCGCCGGAGCATGATTTCTGTTCTCATCCTGAAGCAAAGTTCTTAACCCGAGGTAATATTTCTGGGTTAGTGGAGTCTGTAACCTGAAGCGTATGTAACCCGAGGTACCACTGTACTCTAACCACTACACCACACTGCCTCTTAACAGTACAACCAGCTTGATTTATCTGCCACCTTCAAATATCAGACCTGAAGTGTGTGTGTTTCAAGCTTTTTTGGAAGCCAAAGATTCCCATCTTTGGTTCAATTACCAGCTCATTCCCTGGGCTTCACTGTGAAGGTCGCCATGGAGGGCTTGCTCTTAACATCGCAAAAGGTTATTAGTTCACTTGTATTTATTTATATTGTCCTCCCGTAATACAAGCACACAGGAGTGTCCCTGTGTGCATCTGTGAAATGTTGTAAGGCAGGGTGTTGCTGGCATCCTGACATCTTTTTGTTTTCTAGATGGGAGCGTCATACACAGAATTTGGACAGTTCTTTGAAATCAGTATGTGAAACCCAGCCCACCACCATCAACATCATCACTTCATCTTGGCACTTGCCTTAGGGATGGCTGTTGCTATGCTTCAGAGACAGTAGAAATCACAGCTGGCTGTAATTGTCCCTCCAGCTTCTAGTTGCAACAACCTTATCAGTCCTATTTCTCCCTCCTCTGCCTGCCCACTTATCCATGCCTATACGTGCACAGCTTTTATTGCCTCCTGAGGACACACATAAAGCTTTGGCCCAGTTGTACATTCTCCTTGGTTTCTGTTTCCTTCAACGCCATTGTGTCCTCAAGCCTCTATTTTTTTCATGCCACTGTTTACTTTATCCTACTTTCCAGCATTTACTAAACCCAGGCATTTGGCACCCTCAACCTATAACAGTATCAATATTAACTCCACTACACATGCGTTAGACACAAAGGAGCCTTATTCTCTTTGGACGTGGTCAGCCTGGGGTTGTATATCCAGGCAATAAACACATTACAATACTGTGTCCTCCTTAACTGATTTTGTGACAAATGTTTATGCATAACCTCGCAAGATCTCTTCAAATTGCAGGGTGAGGGAGGACATAGAAAAAGTGTATTTATAGCAGCTCTCTCATTAGGGTTTGCAGTCAGTACATCACAACTAGAAGAGACATAAAGTCCTAATGATACAAAACCTGAGGACAAATTTGCCCAGCTAAACCCCTTCTCTAAAACTCCCACGTTCTGTCTTTAAGTAAAAAGGCAACATAATTATAGCTGCTTGTTGAGAAGCAGAAATGGGGGGGGGGGTTTACTTCAGATGTAAAAAGATTAGCACAGAAGCAACTTCTCTGCCTTTAGGATATATTTTTTAATGGAAAACTGTGTGCCCCCCCCCTTTTGTTTAAAAATCACCTTATAAAACCAAACTTCATAAATTATAGAACCATAGACGTAACAGAATGTGAAAGACTAAAGACTGTCTATCATAATTACAGATGCATACGCTTCAACCACCTTTTACAAAATAGCCTATAGACCAATAAGATACAGCCCAGATCACAACCTACTCAGACTGACACTATGGATGTTACTCAAAGCTATGTTCCATTGTGTTGAGTGGAGCTTACTTGCATCCCAGACAAGTAAGAGTGCATAGGATTGCACCCTTAGTTTGCCACAAGCAACTATAAGAAGGAACCACAGATCCCCTCTCCCTGCTCCAATCTCCTAAAAATGAAGGTACTGTAGTTCATTAGCTCAGTTACTTACCCAAACAGATAGAAATCAGAAGACGGGGCACTGCCCAGCTGTAGGATTTCAAATTCTGCTTGATCATAGCTGACAATGTATTCTCTTTGGTTTTGTCTTTGGCTCCAAACGTATGGGCAAAAGAAAAAAGATGTGCCTCTCTGCCTTTGTGTTGCAACAGAATAGGAATTCACATTCTGCCCAGTAAATGTCACACTTACTAAGGTTACCACAGCTTTGACATCACAGCTCTCTGTCTGCTGCCTAGAGGGCTGCCACTTTTGGTCTTCCTGCAGTTATTTCATTGGGAAGCTGCTCTAATCTTTGTGAGGGAAGCTGCAGAGAGGGTGCTGGATAGGGATGAAATTTTAAGAAGTGCCTTGGCTAAACAACCCAGAATTTGCACTTGATCAGGTTTTAGAATGAACTTCCTAAGATCCTTTGCCTCACAAATCCCCCATGAAAACAGCCAGCACTAATAAAATTGCTTGTGGCCCTAGTTATTCAGCAAGAATTGTGAAGAATCTTCCCCTGAAATGACACCAAATATGTTTTGAATGTCATTCATATTATCTGGATATATTAATATGTTGTGACTTTTGGTAAGCTTTTGTGTATTTTGTAAACCCCTCTAGTTTGGAAGGGAAAGTGAACGACAGTTATTTTTAGTAAATACATTCTACCCCTCTTGTGCAACTTTTTTCCAGTTGCTGAGAAAACTGATTGTTGATTCTCCATGACTAATTTAATTACATTTAACTTACTTGCCACTGGGGTATTTGAAAACTGCCCAAACAAACTTGTGTGTTGTCAGGGAATAAGAATAAATAGTCTCATGACCCATGGGAATAGTCGGACTTAACTGTGCCATGCCTAGAGTCTGTTTTCAATTTCATGGCTTAGCCCTGGGAAATGTAATGTAAAAATGAAAAAGAGTATGTAGTCCAACATCTGGGGTGTCACAGAGCTCTTGTCCCTAGCAATGTCCCATACTCCTAGCAATGTAATATCTGTAGTGAAAAAGACTAGGTTTTTCCCCCTTAAAAAATGTCAAAAATTAGGGGGCTTCATATACACGGATACATCTCCCTCCATTTTCTTAAATCTGAATCCCCCAAAATAGGGGGCATCCTATACATGGGGGCATCTTGTAGATGAAAAAATACAGTATGTTTTTCTGTCCTTCCCTGAGACCGGTTATCTCATTTGATGAGTTGTTTCTTTTATTGTTGATAACAAGGGTGAGAAATTCAGCAGATTTAACTTATGCACAGGTAATTGAGTTTGGTGGTTTACCTGCACTGTCATCCTAAATCTTTTTAGCCTACTTTTACCAACAGAAGCTGAAAAGGCACATGTGACGATATCTATAAGACTGCATTACAGGGCTTGTTTTCAGCCAGAACTCACCAGAACTCAGTTCTGGCACCTCTCAGGTGGGCGCCATTGCCATTATAAGAGAACAAGGGAGACATTCTTTGTCTAGAAAACTGGCTTTGCATATCTAGTGTAAGAGGTCAGGCCCAACCAGAAGGCAGGAGGGCTGGAAAATAGCGAAAGGAGAGGAGACCTGTTGTACATTGTTCTTCTTACCTGATCTTTATTAAACAGAGAATGCTACAAAAGCCGTTGCAATGTATTTTTCATCTTCTCTGCTTTGTCTCCTGCATTCTCAATAACATGAGAAGGAGATCTAAGCAACTATGTGTTCAATATTTTAGATTTGATTCAATAAGACTCATGCTAGCATAGAAGGGATCTATTGTCATGGCAACAGGGCAGATTACCACCATTAAATATAATTGCTTTCATCCATGTACCAGCTGATGATCTAATCAAACAAACAATTTAAAGCAGCCTTCTCAGACCTGGTGGTTTCCATATCCCATTATCCCTAGCTAGTGTGGTCAGTGGTCAGGGCTGATAGGAGTTGTATTCCACAGCATATAGTAAGGGCAGGGTTGCCATGGGCATACGATTTGGACTGGGCACAGGTGGACAATCTTCTGCCCTCGGCCTAGCAACTGTATGTGCCTTTTGGCAAGACTCATCTATCCCTTATGGCTCTCCTTCCTTGGAGGTTTTTAAGCAGAGGTTGGATGGCCATGTGTCATGTATGCTTTAGTTGAGATTCTATTATTGTAATAGCTGTCATTACTTGATGGCGAAAATATACCCTGATGCACATGTGCAGATGCCCTTCCGTTCTACCAGGGGTGCCAACTTGAATAAAATATTGCGGAGGCCCAGGTGAGCCCCGCCCCTCATAACTGATCGTATGACGCAGTGCGCACACACCATTTGAATGGGAACGCCCATCAACTTTGTGGTGGCCCAGCCTCCTCAAATATGTTATTGTGGGGGCAGAAGCCCCCACGGTCCCTAACAGTGGGCTTCTATGCATCCTACAAATTCACAAATGGAGCTCTAGCTATGCAAGAACAGATGTTGAGGTCGAGGCAGAAGAACCCTGCAAGTTCTTGCTCCCCAGGGATGGGGAGAACGAAGGGTAGAAACACTGTCTATACGAAGCTGCCAGCACAGAATGGAGCAGTGAGCTATTATATCCATTGCTGGTTACAAAAAGCAGAGGCTGGGATTGGGAGGGCACAAGATGCTTGCTTCAAGCATCCATGGCCACTAGAGAGAGCTGCTGGGTTCTCAGCAACCCTATTGTAATAACCTTGGAGCTCCCAGTGGGCTCTTCCGGTTTGTTTAGCAGGGCCAGCTCTCAGGAGCCCACAGCAGGTAGTGCAAATTCAGCAGCCTCTCAACAGACGAGAGTGTGCCATTGAATACCAGCTTCTGGAGAGCCTTGAGTCTGCCTAGACCCTGATATTGCAGCTTCTCTTGAGCATCCACCTATTGAGGCCACCACAAATAGCGGCAGACCTGGGTTTCAGCCAGCCCCAAGTTTCCAAACTGGAAACATTTCAGTTTTATTATTATTATTACTTTATTCTCTCTTTCACACAAACACCAACATTTCAGGTCCAGATTTATATTGTAAGATTATTAGCAATTCAGTTATTTCACAGTCACCAACTCTTGTGACTTGAGAGACTTCTGGCAGCACACTTTTTGATAAAGCTGTGTGAATCTCAGCTTTTGTACAAAAATATTCTAGCTCTAATGACTGCATAACGGGGGGAAAGAGCCACCAGTGCTGGAAATTAGAACAAAAATGTGAACTATAAACATAGGGAGGAGTAATAAAAATAAAAATAAAAATAAAAAGAGAAGGACCTAATCCGGAACTGAAACATTGATAGTTTTTACTTGGACGTTATTTTAACTCATGCAACTATCCATACTATGTGCCTTTGTAGTTGTGTTTTTCATCTTTTAATTTGTGTCCGTTATAATTGTTCTCTCTGCTTGACATACATTATAAAATGAAATTAATAAGAATAATAATAATAATAAATACAAAAAAGAACCTGCTTTGTTAACAAGGAAACCACTGGAACCTCGCATCACTCGGAGATTGTAGCGGTGAAACAAACATTTATATTTTTTACATTAAAAAAGCTTGTTAACATATTATGTTCCTGTAGGTGGCTCTGTTTTGAAGCACATGGAACTCAAATGCAATGCTGTGACTGATATACCACGCAGTAAAATATATATAGCATAGGTCCAACTAGCCGAATTATTTTATTGTTTTTGTCTTTTGTTGCGGTTTTATTGTGCTGTAATGCTGTATAGTGTGTCTCCTTGGTCAGAAAGGTGAGCTATTATTTTATGGGAAATACACGCTAAATAAAGGATATCATTTCAGTCTTCGGTGTGTGGGGAGTCTGCTCTTGCTTATGTAGCACAAGCGATATGAACAGGCCGGGGGGGGGGGCCGGGAACCTAGGTGTGCAAAAGTAAAAAAATCTAGTAAAACAAAACGAAGGGCGCAACCTGTCTCCGCCCCTCCCCAAAAAACCAAGCCAGTGAGGACTGAGCCTCTTCAGTAGCCACAGAATGCTGAGTGTCTCTTGAAAGTGGATTGGGGGGGGGGGAATTGAATATGAATGAAATAGAACTACTACTCTGCAGTGTATTGTCCCACTTATATATTACTAATAGTGACCATCTACACATGAGGGAGCATGGGCGGGGGCAGGGGGATTTTGCATCAAAATCAGTACAAATCAGAGGTTCTGCCCCCCCCCACAAAAGTCTGCCCCTCTTAACAAAAATCCTGGCTGCGCCCATGTGAGGGAGGTATTGCCAGACTTGAGAGAATACTCCGCTCATGAAAATGCCTCGACAACACCATCTTTCAATGTGTACACTGTACATAAGAGAGTGAGAGAAAGATGATATTCGTTTGTACATATGGTTGGGTCTTAACCCCCCCCCCCTTTGAAAAACAAACATTTTATTCAAGGGGAGGGGTAAAATCCCAGCCATCCTGGATCTTATTTTTGTCCTAAATGATAAATAATATTGCACACTCAGTAAATGCAACTTTTAAAATTCCCTCGCAAAAACCTTCCATTGTAAAGATCTCCACAGCACAGTGCAGCTTGGCCAAAGCGTCAAAGGTCGGATAAATCGCCTAATTCGAAAGGAGCCGGCACTTCTCGTAGCCGTAAGCGAGAGAAACTCATTTTCCGCGCGCTCTCTGTGTATTTTGCTTAATGCTGCTGGCCCTTTAAATTGCTGGGGAGAGAGGCGTTGCAGGCAGCCCTATGGTGCTAATTTTTGAGACAACCCGCTTGCAGGTTGCATCTTCTTTCTTCTCTCCATGGTAAGCGTTGCGATCTTTGCCCGTTGCGATCTTTGCCACTTGTGCTTCCTCTGCTCCCCCAACCCATTTTGCAAAAGCAAAATTTAATAGGCTCTTCAGTCTATTAGTGGATGGCTGCGGACTTGGAGGTTTCAAATAGCGTCCCTGTATTCAGAGTCCTCTCCTGCCAGGTGCTTCTTTTTTGTTCTCTTGCAAACTATCGGTACTCGTTGCTGATAAAGTAGGTAGACGTTTGAGGTCTAAAAGTTTCCCCTTTTGAAGGGAAAATTTGCTGCTTGCTACTCCCTTTAACACCCGGTTATGGGTCACGGGGTTTTTCTTTCCTGCCCAACATTTTTTTTCCTTGGCAGGAATTCTGTATCTTTAAGCAAAAGGGTTCAAATTTCCTGCCATGCAGATCCAGTAATAGGAAGAACTTCACTTGTTGAACTTCTGCCTGTCGCACAGCTGTTAAATGGTGCTGGAGTCCTGGATGGGAATAGAGGGAGGAGCAATCTTAATATGCACATAAACCTGTTTTAAAATGCTAGTTCTTAAGACGTTTTGATCCTATAGATTGTGTAAGCTATGTGTGTTGTAAGCCAGCCTGTAAAGGAGGGCTAAAAAAATCCATACCTGATAGGGCTATGCTTTGTCCTTTATTTTTTGACCACCCGAACTCCCCTCAGCTCTGGAGTGCTCTGAGGATGCTTCCACAGAAAATGTTTATAAATGAATTTAAAATGAAACCTTTCACTGCCATTATTATCTTTTGTAAACTTCATTTACAAAAGAAGTTTAAAAGTAAACATTTGTCGGCCGTTACCATGTGGTTGTCCTTTCGCAAATACTGTTGGAATTGTATAGTGTTATAATGCTGGTGCATTAGAATACGTTTTTATATACAGTGGTACCTTGGTTCTCAAACTTAATGCGTTCTGGGAGTCCATTCAACTCCCCAAACCATTCGAAAACCAAGACATGGCTTCCAATTGGCTGCAGGAGCTTCCTGCGCTCAAGCAGAAGCTGCGTCGGATGTTCGGTTTCCGAAAAACGTTTGCAAACCGGAACACTTACTTCTGGGTTTGCGGCGTTCGGGAGCCAATTTGTTTGGCAACTAAGCCATTCGTGAACCAAGGTTTGACTGTATAATACATTAAGAATCCTATTTCAAGCTGGGTGAAAGCTGATTTTCTAAAGAGCACTGTTTCTCCTGTCCACCCCTGGGATCTTCATATACTTTCCCTCAAATATCTTTGCTCCTCCCAACTCGTAGAATCACAGAGTTGGGTTTGAACCCACAAGCCTGAGATTGAGTCTCGTGCTCTACTGACTGAGCTATCTTGGCAGTCTTTGGTCAAGAGTCTTGAGACATGATGTGGACCAGCATACTTTACCTATATATCGGTCCTGTGGTGATAATCCTGTGTGTTCCTTTTCAGTGTAAAATTTATTTTATGCTATTTACCTATAAAGGGTATTGTGCTGCAGTTTTCATTTTTAAAGAAACACTGAATTATGGCTTAGTAGTTCCATATATTTTTTCCTCTCTAGCACATGCAAGAAAATTAAAAAAATAGGCATGGGGTGTGTGACCTGCTTCACACCCTCCTCAAGTGTTTCTGTGTGGTTGGAATACGCCCTTGACTTTTGATAATGCTTTTTGTTCATTTGGATGGAGGAAAGAGGGATATGAGTGCATGTACAAACCAAACTACTGCACAAAAATAAAAGCAACTTTTGTTGCTCCACCCACTTTTGTTTCTGGCCCCACCCACCACTTGCTTAGAAGGGAATGTGGCCATTGGGCTGAAAAGCTTCACTGCTCCAGAGAATTAAACTCCCAGACTAAGTGTTCTCAAAATGGCGGATATTGATGTCAGATGGTTAGCTTTGCTGGTTTTTAAGAAGAACTTAAAACCTTCTGTGGTCAGCTGAGTGATCCTGCTCTGCAGTAGCAAAGTAAGAAAGCACATACCTTCTGGGAATGGGGGAGGCAAACACTTGCCCCACATAAAAAAGTTAACAAAATAAAGGTAGTATTTCTTAGTGCTGTGCTGATTATAGTCTGATCTACGCAGGCTGTAGAACGGGCTAAAGTTTGTATCACTTCAGACTGTAGGTAGGGAATAATTTTTAAAAAATACATCCTCACACAAGCAAATCTCTGCTTGCGGGAAGGAAATTATTGAACCACCTTGTTTGTTTACTCCTTGCAAGTAGTTAAGACACAGAGCATTCACCCAGGGCACCACCACCCCACCTGTAGTCTGAAGTGGTACAATCCTCTCAAACACCTTTAGGATTCCGCAGCATGAGTCGGCAAAGGGGAAATGCAGTGGATGTCCAGGGCTGTCTTACAGCAACACTATGAGCAGCATTTACAGTTGACAATGAACATGCTGTCTGGAATGGAAAGAGAGGATGGGTAGAAATAAGTTTCCCTCCAGATATATCATATAGGAGTTTGAGTGCTGGTTGAATTAGTGGAACCTTTACTGAAGATGTGAAGCCTGTGTGCAACAAATGAAAGGCATAATGTGCATGCAATGAACTAATCAAGGGGTAAAAGACTTTGAAATGCTATAACCTAATTAGACCAAAGTAGATTGGAAATGTTCCTTCCTTGTTCCTCATAGCTTATCCACAGCCTTAAAGGTTTAGCTAGAAATGCTGTATTTCACTCCAGTTTATTAAGCTGCACACATTTATTCCTTGTTCACAGGCACTTCAAGAAGTGGATCATGGCCTTATCAGTCAGCTGTTGGTGGACTCCGAGGAAAACCTTAGTGTGTGTACGGAGAAAATTCAAGCCTCCCCTCCATACAACTGGAATACTGACTGGAGCTTTTGGGTAATTTCATGGGTTCTCTCTGTTATGTATGAGTGATTTGTATTCCAAGACAACCTGCATTCTATAGCAGTTTGAATAAGCCAATCCCTTCTTTCAGCTTGGGGAGATTGTAATGATCACTGTGTGTATGTTGACTCGAAGAGAAGTGACCTCACTAATGTATTTCATGCTGAGTCATCAACAGCAGCACTGTAAGCTTGCAGGGCTTGCTTACTGATTTATCTTGTACATTTACAATGTAGAGTTAGTGGTGAGCAGTGAGGTGGCCACGTTTGCTGATGGTACTAAATTGTTCAGGGTCATTAAAACAAAAAGAGACTGTAAAGAGCTCTAAATGGCCTCTCTAAATTGAGGGAATGGGCAGTAAAACGACACATGCAATTCGGCATACACAAGTGTAAAGGGTTGCATATTGGGACACAAAAAAATCTTCCATTTCGCGTATATGCTCATGGTACTGACTGTGCCTTACTAGGAACAGCACCTTGTGGCCACAGTAAATAGCTCAATGAAGATGTCGTTCCAGTGTGCAGCAGCTGTGAAATGGCAAATTTCATGCTAGGGATTGTTAGGAAAGGACTTGAAGATAAAAGTGTCGATATTATAATGCTGTGTTACACAAATCTATGGTGCAATCGCATATGGAATACTGTGTACAGTTTTGGCTGCCTCTCCTCAAAACGGGTATTGTAAAGCTGGAGAAGGTTCAGAAAAGGGAATCCGAAATGATCAGCAGGATAGAGCAATACTCCTATGAGGCAAAGTCAAAGTGTTTGGGACTCTTAGTTCAGAGAAAAGGTAAGTAACAGGTGACATGGTAGAAGTTTATACAAATATGCGTGGCATGGAGGAAGCGGCTAGAGAAAAGTTTTTCTCCCTTGTAACGCTAGAATTTGTGGACATCTATTGAAGCTGAATGGTGGAAGGTTCAAGACAGATAAAAGAAAGTACTTCTTCACACAGCGCATAGCCAAACTAGGGAACTTGCTCCCACAGGAGGCAGTGATGACTACTAAAGAGCATTAGACAAATTCATGGAAGATGAGGCTATCAATAGCTTCTAGCCCTGATGGCTGTGCTTTGGATCCATAGCTGGATACAGTAATGCTTCTGAACTCCACTTGCTGGAGGGGAGAATACTCTGATCCTGCTTGTGAGCTTCCCATGGGCATCTGGTTGGCCACTGTGGGAACAGGATGCTGAACATGATGGACCATCGGCCTGATCCTGCAGGCTGTTCTTATGTTCTTAAGAATATGGAAGTTTCATAAGGCCTCTCTTGAATACCTTTTTATGCTGACAGGCCTTTGCGGCTGTTGGATTAACTAATCACTTTAATAATTATTTGTATTGTTTTTTTCAAGGTATTTTACGTTTTATCATGGTACACCATGGTGATATTTTATGATATGGGGTATAAAAATACTTTTATAAATAAATAAGTACACTCCAGTGCTGTGCCACTGGGCTTTATTATTATTCAGCAGTTGCAGTTGCTGCTGATTAAGAAACAAAACTACAAAGTTTAACAACTGTGTGATTGGTTTTGTAGGTGTACAAAGCCAGGGAAGTGGGGTCGCTGACCCAGGCTGCGAACCTGGTGAGGGGAATCATAGAACTGTAGAGCTGGGACTTGGAAGGGACCCAGATGTAGGAATCTTTTACCCAATGTGGGGCTCGAACCCACAACCTTGAGATTAGAGCCTCATGCTGTATTGACTAAGCTATGCAGAGGGAGGAAAGGGGCTTTAACCCTTTTCTCCTAGTGCATCCTTAATTTGGGATTGGGGAGGCACACGGGAAAGGAACGATTCTATTCACACCAATAAAAACTTCCAGTACAAACAGCAGGTGGAAGTGATCTGCTTAGAAGCACAGGCGGCAAAGGTTAAAGTTCCTGGATCCCAGATGTTCCTGGATCCCAGACTGGATTGGTCACTGTACCTGATGTTTACACTTAAAAGCTATTCACCCAACTGCTAATTTTGTGAATGGTGTCATGTTTAGTTTGGCCTAAGAAGTCATAATTTCTAAGTGGCTTAAGTCTACAGGCTAAAAATCTCTCTCCATTCTACCTGTAAACTGTGAAACAGGGGGGTCTGATCACTTGGGCAATTCTACTTGCTCACCTGCTCCAGGCATGGAAGCATTATCTGAGCCATCCTTGATTACAATTTTAAATTATTAATCATACTCTTGGCATAGGAAATTTGAGTCAGAAGTTAAATACCCGAGCTGATGAAGTGAATCAGCTGCTGAGCTGAGATCTTTCGTCGCGTGCTAGATCCTCAGCATCACACAGCATTCCCTCAGCTGGAATCTCCTCACCTGAGATCCACAGATGAAGGGCAGTATACAAATTTAATAAATAAATATTTAAATAAATGGCTAGTAGTGGAAACGTCAAATTTTGCTATACAGATCTTAAATCCATTATACTAGAGTTTAGCAAAACCATTCTTTCTTGCTTCTGTGAATTTCTGGTGGAGCCTTGAAGCTCTGAACATTAGGCATCAAACTGTGGCGGCAATCCTAAACATACTTATGAGGCCTGTTGAACAAACACACCAGCCTTTTCTGAGTTGTTCTTCCCTTATAGTCTTACAATTGTGTGATGGGAGAATGAGACCATGCCCCACCCCTGCTATTGTGTCTTCATTGGCCCTGCCTATTCACCAACCACATGCTGTGGGGAAAAGTCTGAAGTAGAGGGCCTGCTGCAAGTGCCCAGCTTCCCTGTGCAATTGGGCCTGCAATCACATGGTGGTTTATTCTGTTTTCACGACTTCTCCCTGATAAGTTCCACATTATATCTGAGCATTCACACGACATGGAAGTCTCTACTGGACCTATAGTGGAATATAGTGCAAGTTTAGTGCTAATTTCTGTGTTATTTACTTATAGGGGGGAAGAACTGTTTGCAAATAATATGGAAATGAGTGGTAATCTTGCATTATATTCCGCTGTAGTTCTGGAAGGGGGTTTTACATCATGAGAGAGCTCAAACATAATGTGGAAATTAACAGGGAAACATTGTGAAAATGAATTATTATTATTATTATTTTTTAATAATTTTTATTAACTGGCCAATCACATCAAATTAAATCACATCACATAAATTCCAAATTACAAAGCCAATTTTTTAAATTTTGTTGGGGGAACCCATACTTCAAGATCCAAAGGGGGATTCAGATCATCTTCTTATTACTGCGTTAATGTCCAAATCAGTCCCAATCAGTCCAAACAAAATTCATAATTCTATCCAGTCTTATCTTGGTGTTTCCACATCATATCTTGTTCATATAATTTCTATTTTTCCTTTACGATCTCTTCTGTTAGTCTCCTTAAGCCAATAAGCAAAATAATAATCCTGTGTGGATTTCCCGTTCCTCCACTAAATCCAGATGGTTTCCATATATCTCCTTCGTAGATAACATCGCTCTTTCCATCATAAATTTGGCATTTGTCGCTCTTAAGTCCCACCGAGAAGTTGATCCACGATATGTAAACAACTCTATTTCTCTCTTTCTCCTCCCAGACCCAAGAGCTCCAACAATGCCTCCCAAAATGGCGACAGCATTTTTAACTGCGTCATTCCAAAACTCTTAGCTTTCCAGCTTCATCTTGAAACATTGCTTTGGTTCGAAAGTTTATCTCCACACAGCCTTAAATCCACAGCTTAAGTCCTTAGTTTCTGACTCATTAGGGGAGGGGATTCTTGTTAAATCACATAAGAAAGAGGAAGGCAGGTTTTTTTCCCCCTCCCCCCTCAGCCATACCGTATCTTGACGTATCTTCTCATATTTTATTCTTGTCTTGTTATCAGAGATCTCTTCTGTCAGCAGTCTTTACTCCCCTTTTTCCTTGAAGCATGTGCAATTTATCTTGTCCAAATTGTTTCTTTTGAAGATGCTTGCAACTAGCGGCGCGAATCAGGGACGGCGTCCAGGAGTGCCGGAATCCCACAGGAGGGCTTTGTGCCTAGTGCCCCCACCCCCACAAATTCGGGGGTAGTATAGGGCACAGCAGGCAAGGGCCGTCCCCCCCCACAATCCTGGGGGGGTTAAGGAGGCTAATTACCCCCATCATAGCCTCCAAATTACCTCGTGTGGGTCGGAGAGATGTTATTGTCAGCCATCTTCCGATGCGCCACCTAGTGGCCCCCCCCATTGTGAAAATGAATTAGACTGCTATGTGAATGCAGCCTTAGAAGGGTGATCATGCAGGGTTCTGAATCATGGGAGTCTACATTCATATTGTAGCTCCTTACTTCAGACCTTCAAACACGTGGGGACAGGACTAGTAAGAAGACAATAGAGGGCAGGGCCATAACAGGGGTGGGGCCACTGAGTGGGCAGACTTGTGAATGTGGCTCCTCTACACATGTTTATTATCGCATTCAAGTAGAGTGCTTGAAAAGAACTACTAAGACTGGCTTCTGAGTAAAAAAGCATAGGATTTTATAGTTTGTGTGATTTCATTCTAATTAAAAGTGGTTTGGGTTGACACACATCAGAGAGACCACATCGACTGTTCTATTCCTTTTTCTTTTTCAAATAATGCCCTAAAGGGTGGTAAACATGCAAATTTAGAACAGGGAACTGAGATTTAAGTTTCATTTCTGTATGCTTGCCAATAGTGATTCTTGAGGCCAACTAGCAGGAAATAGATTTCTGCAGGGAATGTTGTTTTCGGCTAATCTGTATAATGATGTTGAAAGGTAGGACGCAATTGTTAATTAAGCCTTAGTTGTTGGGCTGTGAATATTTCCATGAAGCTGTAATTGCACCTCTAGAGACCTTTTTTTATTGTGGTTCAACCCAAGTAAGAAGAGAACCTGGATTCTCACAGATTTCCCCCCAGGGCTGTTGGTTTCGACTAGATGTTGCTGGGAAACTTTGCTTGTAAATTCACTAATGTTACTTAGAGAGAATCAGTGTAGATTTCCATAATATTATTTTAGCAAAAATATCAAAAACCAAAATTCCTTGTAAAAACTTGAAAAGGTTTATCATTGATAAAAACAGAAAACATTTATGGCAATAAAGGTTGAAGGATGTGCTTGCAAGTCCAAAAGTCCACTTCTCCTTTGGTGGCTTTCATAATGATCAGCTGTTGAGCCTGACTCTTTTGTAATGTTTCTATGTTTTTAATGAGTGATTGTAATGTTTATATCTTATAAGCCACCCTGTGTAGTGCATTTACACTAGAAGGGTGCGATAATAATGCCTTAAAATGCCTTAAAATGCTTGTATGCAGTAGAGGCCAAAAATTTTCTAGTATTAAAATATTTATAAAACAGTTAAATGAGAACATCCGTCATGGATGCATTAGCTGAGATCCCTGTATTGTAGGTGGTTGGACAGGCATAGGCAGACTTGGCCCTTCAGATGTTTTGGGACTACAACTCCCATCATCCCTGACCACTGGTCCTGTTAGGAATGATGGGAGTTGTAGTCCCAAAACATCTGGAGGGCTGAGTTTGCCTATGCCTGGACTAGATGACCCTCTGGATCCCTTCCAACACTATGATTCTATGAAAGGTGGGTTAGTAACTTGTGGATTTTGCAAATCTGGCTTTCACAGTGGGAGACAAAGAGTTCTGTGACAAGTCTATTGTTTTTCCTTTTTTAAAAAATAATAATTTGGAAAGGTGAAGCAGAGTAGCTCTCCTTGCACTGAGTATGGTTGGTTCATGATGCCCAGTCATTTCACAAAATTAAGCATAGTATGGTAGTCCAAAACATCTGTAAGCTAGCAGGCTGGTGAAGGCTGCTGTAGGAGGTGCATGAGCCAGATCAGGTGGCAACATACCTCACTTAACACATTAAGCACTGCAGCCTTCTGTAATTGTAGTGCACTGTCATTTTCTGTCATGTTTTGCTGTGCTAATTAGGTGTCTCAGTAACACCTGGCAGGGTTATTCACAGCTGACTGCGACCTGTTCTTGCATCCTGATTCATAACAAACACGTGAATGATATAATTGCTGGCAGCATGCTCTCAAACGTTTAAAACAGTTGACTTTTAACACCCTGCCAAACAGTGATCTGGCATCTTAGGATAAGCACAGATCTTCCCAAGTGTACTCCTGTTCATATAGTTAAGGGAGCTGTGAAAGCAACAACAAAACCGTACCTCTAAACCCACTGGACCATGTTTCTAAACGTTGGCATGCTTGCCACAACACACACCTCAGCCCCATACAATGGAATATTCTCCCAGTGGATTTGATGCTGATTCGCCCTTAGAGGATATACTCTTCTTTTCAAGGTAGGTTCTATCAGACTTTCCAAGATTACTTGGTTTAAAAAATCAAAAGATGTCAGGGTTTATCTGTGAGTAATTTTCAATGTGCATGGGTCTTTTTGTTTGTGGGTGGAAAAGCCTAAATTAATCTGAGCTTCCACCTATTAATGAAGTGGCATAGATGCAGTTTTAACACCTCAACAAGAACTAAGTTGAAGAGTATAGAAGAATTTTAAACTTATTAGATACTTGTTATGAGTCTGACTGAACTGAACCATTAGCTGTATCTGATGTGTGTGTCCCCTATTCAGACAGCTTTTTTAACAGCACTGTATGCCTAGCTGCTGCTGCTGCTGCTGTTTGTTTTTCCTAGCAAGCATTATATGAAAGTTGAAAGGCATCCATCCTATTAGTTCAGTTGGGGTTTTTTGGTCACATTGTCTTCTAGTCCAGTGCGTACTTTGAGACAAGAGTAACCAATATCTTATGGGAGAAGATGAAGGGAGGCACAGAACACACTAAGGCCTCATCTACAATATAAATTTAAAGCATTATACCGCTTTAAACAGCCATGACTTCTCTTAATGAATCCTGAAAACTGAAAAAGGGTGCCGTGAGTTGCTAGGAGCCCCCTACTCCTCTCACAGAGCTGCTATACCCAGAGTTCCCTGGGTATTGACTTTTAAAAGAGTCTGGGAATTGTAGCTTGCTGAAGAAGACATAAGGGTTTCCAAAGAACTCTCAACAAACTACAGTTTCCAGGATTTTTTTGGGCCTAAATCTCTTTCATTGAATTGAGACATTTGAAATGCTCCTTCTAACAGGTTGACAGACGTAATCTAATTTGACTAGAATGCCGTTGTGCATATCAATGTGCTCAGCTCTTTTAGGATTGATAATTAATTTTTAATATAAATTTATTCTGTGATATAGTGAAGCAATATTGTTGGAAGGAGCCCAGAGAATTGTGCCTGAATATTAAATTTATCTAGCTTTGAGTACATAGCATTGGTTACAGATAGCATTAGAGAGGAGCTGTTTCCATGGAGGCATGGGGAAAGCATAATTTCAAAAACCTGCAGAAAAACAGTGGCCTGGGTTGGGTAACCCTTTCCTCCTGGATTTCTTCCTCTGTGCAATGCAGGAGCAAAACTGTACCCTCCCACCTGCATACCGGGTGTGTCTGCCCTGCAGGCTATACATGCACAGCTATAATGTTTAAATATAACATAACACTTGTTAGAATTCAGCGTGTGAAGGCCAGCTGAGTTCCCTCATACATTATGAGGACTGACTGTGCAATTTGGACCGACACACCTTTCCCCCCTGCTAACGTTACACCCACATGTGGATATCTAGGTTAGGTGATTTGAGCAGGAAGGAGAAATCCTGATTTCCAGCAAAATACAAAGATGATCACCTGAGTGGAACTGCATTTTGTGAAGTTTGTTGAACAGCCTTATTCTATCCATGTTTTCTCAAAACAAGCCTCACTGCGTTGGGTGGGGCTGACTCACCTTTGACTGTATAGAACTGCACCTAAGTCAGGATCAGTACTTGGGGAAATCTCACCAAATTCACTGTGTGACGTGTCTCTTTGTCAGATGCTGTGGGAGACAGTGGTCAAAGAGTTGCAAACAACACTTCATATGGCTCTGGGCATATAAAGGACAAATAGCTGCAGAGGGCTTATATTTCTGAGGTTTAATGGGAATACAAAAGAATGGGCAATAATGTATTTCTCAGAATACATTTACAGTACATGGCTCAATAATACAGAGGAAGTCACTCCCCCAAATAAGCAAGCATGGCATGGGTACAGGAGAATATTGCACAAATGCTGCTCGTTGACTTCTGCTGGGTCTGTTCTGACCCCTGTAGCATATCTGTTTCTCTCTGCCAGTTAGCAGGACATTGGAGAGAGCTTACCTCTCGATGTTATGTGTCTTGTGGTGATTTAATTCCCATCCTAAAACTACAAGATGTCAGCCAGAACACAGACACACACACACATACATATATGTGTAAAGGGACCCCTGACCATTAGGTTCAGTCGCGGACGACTGGTGTTGCGACGCTCATCTCGCTTTATTGGCCGAGGGAGCCGGCGTACAACTTCCGGGTCATGTGGCCAGCATGACTAAGCCGCTTCTGGTGAATCAGAGCAGCGCACGGAAATGCCGTTTACCTTCCTGCTGGAGTGGTACCTATTTATCTACTTGCACTTTGACGTGCTTTCGAACTGCTAGGTTGGCAGGAGCAGGGACTGAGCAATGGGAGCTCACCCTGTCGCAGGGATTCGAACCGCCGACCTTCTGATCGGCAAGCCCTAGGCTCTGTGGTTTAGACCACAGTGCCACCCGCGTCCCATATATATATATATATATATATATATATATATATATATATATATACACGCGCACGTGTGTGATCCAGAATTGCCTTAATTCCTGCTACATAAACCATGGTGAAAATAAAGCCAAGAAAACTAAAGCCATTGTTTTAGATTCAGTTCAGATAATACTCATACATAAAAGCGTCAACAACAAAATCACCCACTGCTAAGTATTTAAGAGTTTTATGCTGCCAGGCAACGATGAAAAACATCTTAAATGTGGGTTCTTTGTGGTTTTGGTTTTGCTTTTGCTTTTGCGCACATTTGAGGGTATGATCTCAATTAAATGTTAAAAATAATTGCTACAGTATAGGCAGTTGGCATAATTTGAGTTGGTTTTATTTTCACCATAGCGTCTGTACTTGGCATGAATAGGTAGCCCAGGGGTCTGCAACCTTTAAGACAAAAAGAGCCACTTGGACCCGTTTCTGAAGGAAAAAAAACTGGGAGCCGCAAAACTCGTCATTATAAAAATAACTTTTTTGTCCCTTTTTATTATTATTTCTTTGTTTGACCCCTCAGAATTACTCCTCCTCATAGAAACGTTAAATTAACAAGTTACCTTTTTTTGTGTGTGCGTTCTTCACTCCCCTTCAAAACAGTGACCAGCGTACACGCCCCCTTTCAATGCAGTGACCAGCGTACATGCCCCTTACAATGTAACGGGCGGGCGGGAAGGTGACGTCGGGACGGTGCGTGACTAACGCACGCACCGCCCCCATGCGACGTCACAGCCAGTACAGCGCCCGCCACAGTGGGGAGTGTCGGGGCGCACAATGCGCCTCCTCCCCTCGCTAGTATCCGCCCTGGAGCCGCGGCAAAGGTGTAAAAGAGCCACATGCGGCTCCGGAGCTGCGGGTTGCAGACCCCTGAGGTAGCCCATTGCCCTGCAAAATATAAGTGCACAGCTTTTTAAGTTGTTGTGTGCCATGTGGTTATTGTTTCTGTATATCAAGTGAAGGAACTTTCTAAAACAGGAAACAACATTTTCTAGTCTTCTTAAATGACTGTTTTCTTTGGCTTCCAGTAAATATATATATATATTTTAAAGCATTTTTGCTTTTTTCTGTTAAAAAAACCCCTAATTTATGAGAAACAGAAACCTTATTTCTTCAGAGCTAGAGAAGCTTTATGAAAATCATGGAGCAAATTACAAGGGTGGCGGAAGCAAGGAGATTCTGTACATGATTAGATCACAGCGGAAGTATGATCAGCCGCCCTGTCATAACACCAGTGTTGCCAGTGTGGAGCACTGGGTATTGAGGCCTAGATGAGTCATGTTAGAAACACTATTTTCAGATGCCTTCTATCACCTTCCCAATCAGGAGGGAAGTGATTGTTAAGTATTTACAAATGTGGTTAAGAGTCAAAATACGGATAAGGCAGGATGCAAATTTATTGAAAAGCTCCTTTACGTGTCTCTGTGTGTTCATCCATACTTTGGTTTGGGAGGCTTTACTTATCTGGAAGAACTAGTTTCTGGGATTTACTTGAGTAACTGAACCTTATACAAAATACATATGTGGCCTGGTACTCTTTGCCACTCAGCATCATATGAAAAAACAGCTAATATGTGAAAAAATTTATATCTCAAGCAAGGTATAAGGCTTCAGAAATGTATTTCCTTTTTCTACCAAAGAGAAGTCATGTCCTCCATCATGGAGGGCACGTGTTTCGGTGAGGTCACTGTAAGCTGCCTCCCTGTTGTGGGGTGGGACTGTTTGGATGGCCACAACACCCCATTGGTTGCCCCTCTGTTGCTGGGGCAGAAATTTGGCTGGTTGGGATGGCTATTGGCTGCTGAGGGGCTAGTTAAGCTGCTGCACGTCGCTGGAGAGCTTCTCTTTCTTGCATCGTGCAGTGGATTAGCCTCCCTCCTCTCCCTATATTTAGGGTTGTTCTTTTGGCCTTGCTATGCCTGTCTAGGGGTCTTCTGTTTTGGAGCAGGGGCCTGGTAGGGATTTGCCATTTGGCTGATTGGCTGGTGCCACTTGGTTTTTGCCTACCGTGTAGCAAATCGTCACAACTTTGTAAGGCTGGCGGTTAGGCATTTGGTTCAATGTTTTGCAGAGGGGACATGGTTGGCTGTGCCTGCCCCTCCATTGCTGCTGCTAGGGAATTCCATTAAAGGAATCCAGGAGCTCACCTTGCCTTTGTCCAAACCCTGTCAAGGGGCTAGGGCCACGTCAGACCCCCTGGGAGCATCTGGGGTGAGCTGTGAGATCGAAGGAGTTCTTGTTCCCCCAGGATGCTTTCCCTTACTGACATATGGTGGAGCTCAGTGTCAGTCCTGTTCCTGCCACCGTGCAGGTTTAGGTGGTCTGGAACCAATGCCTAAGCAACCACTCACATGCTGTAATCAATAAAGTTGTGGCCAAAATTAATGCCAAAAACCTTAAACTAAAATCTGTGTCTATTGTGTCTTTATTTTGGGGGTGGTTTTCGGGGTCTTCACACGCAATTGCTTTGACAGGTATAGTCAGGTACAGTGTTAGATTTGAAAACTAGGAGCTAAATGGCACCTTAAACCTAGGCTATGGGCACAACAACAGAACGTCCAGGTGCACTTTTACTGCATTATTGTATGTTATTTTCACTTACATATTCATTTTTATGCACAGTTTTATGCTCTTTTGTAAATAAGGGTGGCTGGAGAACTGTATTTCAAAATTTGCACATTTTGAAGGATGGCTGCCTTTCAGTTCTCACATGGTTTCAGGAAGTGGGACTTTAAATGCAAACTGAATCAAATTTCTCCCCCAACCCTAAGCAGCAGTCACCCAGCCGCCTCCTTTACTCCCCATAACATCAACCCTTGGAAATGGTTATAAATGACAGTTATGGTTTCTCACCACCACCAGCAAGCCAACAGACTACCCATCTCTTCACAGTGGCTCCAAGAGGCAGAAAGGAGAGAGGGAGTCTGCTGTTTTGGCAATATTTTCTTATTATAGTACCATAGAGCTTGGGGAATGGGAAGATGAACTCTTGTTCCTAATTCGTCTTCTGCTGTTCCTCTTCTATATCCTGTGAACAGCATCTTATGTTTCCCATAAGCTGTTTACTCCTACGGTCAAACTACACATTATGCTTAATGTATACCATGCAGCTATGTTTCATCTTTTTCTTAAATTCAGTACAGATGTGTGTATGTGTATTGCCCATGTTATTGGGATTGTGCATTGGGAAGGAAGAGTTCACTCCCATTGGTGAGAAAGTATGTTTGAGCACAGTGTGCCACAGTCCTAAGACTGTTCCAGTCATGCAAATTCGCTGTTTGTGTTGACAATCCCAGAAGGGGAAAACAAAAATATAGTCAAGTGAATTTGCTTTGGGGCATGATTGAAAAATTAAGTGTGAATGCACCTTTTAAAATTCCAGGAGCATACTGGTCCTTTGCTGACATCCTACCTTCTTTGTAATTGAACTGACTGACTGGATTGGTATGCAGCCTTTAAGATCTCTGCATGATGGAGAATTCTTAAAAGAATGGAGTTTTGATTTCTGTCTTGATAAGCAAGATGTTGAGCAAGATGTTGCATGGACAAAAGAAAACTAGATGAAATTGTTAAGAAACATTTATTGACTGGCAAGGATTTATTTATTAAGAGATTTTTAAACCTCCTCCCACAGCAGTCTCAAGGCTGTTAAATTTTTGTTATACGCCACCCCAATCTCAGAGTTGTGCGACGTTCCAGGTGTGATTACCCAGGGTTTGTGTTTGCTTCTGGAAATGAGTTGCAGCACAGATTCTGGTGTCTTTAGGATATATGGTTTATTTACACACCTATACATCCTGAGCCTATGACGGAAGGGTTCTCAACATTACACTCCAAGAGGGTCTTGCTTCTCCTGTAGGCATAGCCCTGGATTCAAACAGACATCTGCCATGGCTGGGCCTGCCTGCAGCTTTTCTTCACATAACTCCTTTGTCACATCATGGCTCTGAACCCTAAACGTCTAACCTAAAGTACTTGGCTTCATCTCTTGAAGAAGAGGGGCCTCACCATTTGATGTCTCACACGACACAGAGTTCCTTTGATCCTCTGTAGTCTTATTAATGGGCCACCAGCCCAGGCAATTTCCTCACAATGAAGTTAGCCAGCTTAATTAACCTTTCAACACTGGTCTTAATTAAAGGAATAACAGTGTCTAGCACACCTTAATGCACAGGGTCTGACTTAACTTACCTAGTCTTAACACTCCAAGCATTGATTAAATTCTAACACCTACTGGACCCAGATCACATGACTGGACATGGTTTGAAAGAAATATGTGCTCTCCCAAGCCCACATCCCCATCAGAAATGACAAAGGAGGCCATGTACCCATCCTCAAAAGTTGTCATGAAAAATGGAAGATACGTGGAGACACCTTTTAGTAGAAACATGAAGTGGTCTATATTTCTTGCAGTGGACATGCCAAAAAGTCATGGAGGTTATTTGTATTGGTATAAATGATAAAGCCCCACATTACTACTATTCTGGATTTGTCTGATTTTTTTCTAAACATGTTCCGGATCTTCTAAACCTTTGGAAACCTTTATATTGTGGGGTTATCGTTTCTGCAGTTGCCAGGTTCCATACATCTTTATGTCACAAATATATTTTCAGTCATTCTGCTCTGGATAGCCCAGCAGCTGCCAGCAGCCATATTGCCATTTCTTTAGATTGTAATCTTTGAGATTTACCAGATTGATCACTGAGGCTGGGAACATTGCAGTGCACACTAGTTTAACTGTTTAGTAGAATACCACCCATCCTTTCTTCTTCCCCTATCTGACTGTGTGCTGTGTGGGCATTTTTTTTTTTAATGTGTCTACGATTCAGTGACTTGGAGCCAGGGTTTCTAAGATACTCTGCAGTGTGACCCTGAACGGTTTGTTTCTCTTGTGTACCTGGTGAAGTAATACCATTCTCTTAACTACTACTGTGTTTAGTTAATCTGAATCTTAACAAAAATGATTATTGATGTTGTGTCATCTGGCATAAATGTTTCTGAAAATTAGTTTATTTGATTCTACTGGGAATGTTTTCCTGGTCTGATTGAAGGCAACAAAATCTCACCTGCCCAAACACTGCACAGTTAATCTGATTTTTTTTCAAAATCTTTCTCCTTCAGCCTCTACAAGTAACAGGGGGGCTGAGCCAAAGACTGGGACATAATCACACTAATGCCCAGGCCTCTGTCTGCCATTAGCCCTCTGGAAGAGTGCCCTCTGCTTAGGAGACTATCCTCTCCAGAGCAGCTCAGGGGAAATGAAGAGGAACAGAAAATGCATGTAAGTAGAACACACAGGCCTGGTTCTTCTAAAGCTTGAAGGATAGAGATGTTTCAATTCAGCTGATTCTCATCTGGATGTGCAGCTGGCTCCAGCGAAAAAACATTTTATCTGAGGTGAAGTTGAAGCTCTTTTTATAAATGGTGGATCTGCGACGGCTCATTCACACACCTTGATATTGTGGTCACGAAATGACGGCCATGCATATATTAAGATGGTGGCGTAAATGTGTGCATCAGCAGTATCTTTGCACATTTAACGACACCTGTTTTCTAGACTAAACAGTACTAAATTTGGTAAAAGAGCCACATGACCTATGAAAATTAAGTATCTTAAACTTTCTTCCTTGAATGAGAGACGGAAGGAGAGTAAGCAAGTGAGCAGCTCTGCTAGGGCTCTCTAGGTTTAGGTGCTGATTCTGAGAGCAATAAAACACACCTGCAAACAATGCAGAGTGCCCACGCTCCTGTAGAATATTTACATTAATAAAAGGTAATAGGAAAGCTGCAGCATGTGAGAGAGATAAAGCAGTCATGAGCTGTGTTCACATGTAAAAATAAAACATGTCTTGGTATTATGAGGATGAGCCACAAGGAGCCTTGGGCTCACATGCTCTCCCCTTCTTCCACCAGCAGAGGCATACTTAGGGGTTGGCAAAACTGCCCTCCACATGGACACACACACACACAAACAAACAAACAAACAAACGCACATCACCTATCAGACTTTGGAGTGTAGGACATATAGGTGTTGTGGTGAGATAAAACCTGGAAGAAGCTTCCTGCCCTTGTGGTAAAATGATTTTTATTTTTGCAGAGGGTGCCAATGCAACTCCTTGCCAAGGGCACAAGGGACCCTAAGTATGCCTCTGTCCACCACCACAGTGGCAAGGAGGAGTTTGGAAACTGAATGCTGCTTTGTGGTGATGTTTGAACCCAGACAAACTACAGTTAGTCCTAACTGTGATGAATAGAAGCAAGCCAGCTTCAAACAATAGCTTATGAAGGTGACATATATTTACAATTAACCACACTTCACTGTTCAGACATAACACTAAACCATGGTTAATGTGAACCAGTAGTGGAAGCTTCCAATTTAATGGCTGCACTGGAAGGGGCTCAGGGAGGGGGTGTGCACTTGTGCAAGGATTGGAGTCAAACTAGATTTGATGCAGGAGATTGTCCGTGGAGAGAACCATAGAGCACATGCTTTGCACCCAGAAGGTCACAAGCTTAAACCTTAGCATCTTAGGTGGCGGATGATGTGAAAGACACTTGTTTCAGAGCTGCTAGAGCAGGAATGACTCTCCAAAACCATTGGAGACATTGTTGGGCTCCAGCTTCAATCAGCCACAGCATGACCATTGGACGGGGATGATGGGAAATGCAATCCAACAACGTATGGAGGGCCCTGGGTTCTAGAGCTGCTGCCAGTCAACAGTGGACAGCAACTGGCATTCAAAGTCATAATGCCACTGAAAGCAGACAGAGAACATAGCCATTCTTCTCATCTTTTAAAGGCATCAGAGTTGGTGGCCATCTCTACCTCTTGTGGGAGTGGATGCTATAGTCCCAACTAAGCGCTGTATGAAGAAGTTACCCTTTCTTTTGCTGTTTTCCTGACTTTAATAGCTTTAATTCCAATTGAAGCAGAGTATCTTAATTGTCCTTCCACCACAAACATGCCTTTTGTACTAAAATATCATTATGCCTGGAAAAAGCAGCATGTGGATTATGCTGAAGAATACAAGACACAAGATAAAAAGCTTTACGTGTTTAACATTCCACTGCTTTTTCCACTATTTTAAGCTATATATCTTTTCTCTTTGTCTTAGACATTGTATCTTCTGCTTAGAAACAACTGCATTTTTGGTAGTCTTTGTTCAGTTTATGGGAAAGCAGTCATAGATTTATACACCTGCAAGCGGTTTGTAGACGAGGCCTGGTGTGATTTAGCAGTGCTGAGGCTCAAGAGATTTAGTTTGTGCAGTTTTAGCTTTGAAAAGACTCCCCTGGAGAGCTGATTTTTAGTAGTGTTGCTTTGGCCTGAGTATTGTGATAAGCCTGTTTGCAGAAGTTTTTTGTTTACCCAGGGGCAATTATGGTGAATCAGCTTGCTAGTGGAGAAATCCTCTTTGGTGTTCCAAAGGGAGCTTAAAGAACTCTGAAATGATGTATATCTCACATGATGACCTGTAAGAATGAACAGAATACATGCAGCATCTATATTAATCCTCTGCATTATTAAACATAGAAGAAAATTAGTAGGACCTGGCCAGTGTTTGCCACTTATTCTGTGAGATTTCTGACTGAATTGATTAAAGCAGGGTGGGCGGGATTTGTGGCCCTACAGGTATTGAACCTCAGCTCCCATCAGTCCTAGCCAGCAGGTTCCTAAGGTGAGGGATGATGGTAATTTCAGTCTAGCATCATCTAGAGGGCCACAGGTTCTCCACTTCTACATTAAAGATGTTGTGTGGAATTCAAAGTAGCTGTTAGAAGATTGCTCCATCGGTGCAAGTATTTCTGCTTGGCTGTTTGGAACACTCTCCCCTCCCCGCCCCCAGCATGCTGTTCTGGATGTTCTCCTGACACACACACATCCCGAGCTGGGAAGAGGGAAAGCCTTATTGCACTAGTGGGACTTGCTGTCCTGGTTTCTAACAGCACAACTATTTAGTTGAATCTTGCCCATCATTTTGCACCAATATTCTGAAACAGCTTAGCTTAAGGAAGGGGTGGGGGAAGAACTAGGTAAAAGGTAAAGCTGGAGTAGTGGATCCAGAACTGGGCCATACTCTTTAGACTTGAAAGCAAGGTGAGGACCACCGCCTGTTAATTACGGATGTCGTATGAATCATATAATGCCAGGTGACTCTAAAGTTCAAAGCCATGGTAGCAGGCACAGGCACATCTCCAATGTTGGTTCTAAAGTCCCACATCTCTGAGATCAGAGGTAAACCTCTGCTTTTTCTTTTATATTAAAAAAGCAGTAGTAGAAGCTTATCTTAATTGGATATAAGTCTTTGCCAGTTGCCTTTTAGGTAGAGGTAGAGGCTTTTTTCTTGTTTGCATCTTCTAAAAAAACTAGGCAGAGGCTTATCTCCAATCTTAGCGCTGTGGTCTCATGGTGCCAAGACTAAAGATATGAGTTCCCTTATTGCTTACTTTAGCACTTTGTGCTTATGGAAATAGCAGATCTCAGTGCCTGATGCCGTATGATACCATGTGATTGGCAGCTGGGTGCAGTTTGCCTAGAATTGCCTTGCAGGTCAAATCCAGGGGCCTAGTCTTTGGGCCAGAGCTTCTCCATGCTAGGGCACAAGAAAGGGAAGGATGCTAGTTAGGTCCTCATGGAATGTCATTTTCTGCCAGGGGCTGAGCTGCCGCTTCCAGAAGTGAGGTACTAACTTGCACATGCTATTTCTACCAGGGAAGGCCTCTATGACCTCTTCTTATGCTACCTTGGAAATGTGGGAGTTGCTACAGCACAGCTCCTTTCTACTGCTCTTTCCACACCTTGGAAACAGTCTGAGATGTCCTGAGCCACATAGGTGGAGTCTTTATCTCACACCCACATTCTGTGGCTTTGTCTCACATCCACATCTCAGCCTTGTGCACGTTTCTACAGATGGAAGGCAGTCAGGATTCCAATAGCAGAGTACAGCTGCTTTTGCATTTTGCATTAATATCTATGATACATTCAGACTGCTATATTTCATAAGTGCACATTGCACAATGAGATGATAACAGTAATTTCCTTTTGTGTTGTCTGTTAAACCTTGGGTATGGAATGCAAACTCCATGTACAACTTCCTGGCTGGGATTCAGGGGGCTTCAGAACTTCAGGAGGGTTTCTGCCAGATCAAGGGAAGGCTGGAGACTGGGTTGTGCTTAAGGCAACAGTGCATGGTTACCATATTTTTTGCTCTATAAGACTCACTTTTTCCCTCCTAAAAAGTAAGGGGAAATGTGTGTGCGTCTTATGGAGTGAATGCAGGCTGCGCAGCTATCCCAGAAGTCAGAACAGCAAGAGGGATTGCTGCTTTCACTGCGCAGCGATCCCTCTTGCTGTTCTGGCTTCTGAGATTCAGAATATTTTTTTTCTTGTTTTCCTCCTCCAAAAACTTGTGGTCTGGTGTGTCTTATAGAGCGAAAAATACGGTAATTCACTGGGTGTGGACACTGTACACTTGTGTTAATTCTGACACTTGTTTTTCTGCAAGGCTTTGATGATAATAAAACACAAAACCCCCTTTTTTTCTTGAACCATTTCTTTTTGCAGATCTCAAGCTCCACGTACAAATATAGGAATGAGGAATTTAAGAGACAATTCTCGCACCTGCCAGATTTGGAAAGGCTTGTAGTAGGTAAGAGGGAAACGTTTCATCCTATGAGTGGAGCTACAAGCTGCATTGTTATATTTAAAGCAAATTTGAACCTTGTAACTTGGAAACGTAATGCCAAAAATACTGAATGCTTTGTTGTGATGAAAACGAAACAACTTAAAGGACACCTTCCTTGAGCCACACTTTCTGAAATAATAACAACAACAATAATAATAACAATAATAATAAATTTATTTATACCCCGCCCATCTGGCTGGGTTTCACCAGTATGTAAACTGAAACCCAGCTGTTCTTTGAAATTCACACTTTTCAGAATTTTGCAGTGCAGTTCCCCAGTCAGGTAATATGCATAAAAATGCACATGCTAGGGTAAAGTGTGCATAAAAATGTCTACAACAATGCTTTATATTAGGAGAAATTGCTTTGCAAAAATGCATGTATCTGGCAAAATTGAATACAGAAATGTGTATATGCTATTAGGAGGAATTAGCCCTGAAATGCTGGTGAATTTTCATGAAGACTTCTTTAAAAAAAAGAGGGAACTTAACTGATGTTAAGAAAAATGAGAAATGGAGAGAAACCAAAACTGACATATTTGCCCATCCCTAGCCTTGGATCTCTGGACCTTTCCATAATGTTGAAACATTTTCAAGAAGTTCAAACAGTAGATTAAGAAGACATCTTTGGGCGGGGGGGTAGTCAGTTTCTAGTTCATTTGTACTTGCAGAACATCTTCTTGCTAATTTCATTTCATTTGTGCCTTACTTGCTTGCCTTTAATTTCTCTGTGCTTGAACAGCGCTGACATTTTGCTCTTTAATCTTCTGGATGTATTTGCCTTTTGTTCTCAGAATGTTCAACAAGGCCCTGCCCTTTCATTTCATCCCTTTGCAAATCCTCCATATCTCCCTTGTGTATTTTGCACAGCTTTCAAATGCGCCCATGACACAAGCTAACTTGATCTCATTTTTAAGACATCCTTACTGAAACATTATCTGAAGCTTTAAAATAGCCCATATCCAATAGAGAATTAGTATGATCTGTAGTAAACAATTCCACTTTATTCTAAAATTCCAAGCTGCCGTTTGCACTGGTGTAGGAAAGCAAGCAAGCAAGCAAGCAAGCAAGCAATTTGGCTCTTTGTGTGAGGCATACTTTCCATATGACAACCATTCTGAATTTGAAGAGTAAACAGCCGGATTAGGCATGGGCTGCACTGAATGCAAGTTTGGCTAGTCAAGGACAGTGCAAAGTCATAGTATTGTATTCAAAGGAACATTAAAATGTTTCCTACTCTGACCTTAAAGCTTTGCTGTATTGCACCCTACAGCAGTATCAACTGTTGTTCTCCAGTATGTGACGCGAAGTCAGGAGCTATTACATATGATAAAAAAAGGAGCAAAACCTTTTAAAGAATAAAGAATGGGAGGAGAGCTAGTTCTTAATCTGAAAAGAAGGCTGAAAGCACAGTTCTCAATGACACCACGCTCTCTGTCCTTGAAGCCTTCCTTCTTACTCCTAAAAGTTGAAGCTTAAGCCAGCTAAAACAGATATGCTGTGAATAGGAAAGCAGATTACCCTAGATGGAGGTGTTCAACCAATCCTTGATGGAATTGCACTCGCCCTGTAAGACCAAGTTTGCAGTTTGGGTGTGCAGCCCCAGAGTGTGGGGGCTGAAGCTGCTTCTTATCAGCTTCAGTTTGTTTGTCGTGAACCTATTAAGAGACGTTGGGCTGTGCCACAATTATCCATGCACTAGAGATTGCCAGGCTAGACTACTCTGAAGCTTTCTACATAGGGTTGCATTTGATGATAGTTCAGAAGTTACAACTGATACAGAATGCAGCTGTCTAGCTACTGGGGCCAGGAGGTCAGATCGTGTTAAACATATACTTAGCCAATTGCGCTGGTTACCAGTGTGCTTCTGGGCCCAATTCAAAGTGCTGGTGATGACATTAAAGTCCTAAATGGTTGGGGCCAGGTTATATTATGGACTGCATGCACACACATTAACCTACTCATACCCTCATACTACTCAGAGGTTCCTGTGAAATAGGGTTGCCATATTTCAAAAAGAAAAAAAACAGGTTTTTTTAGGGAAACCCAAAGTTGTTAACAAAGCACCACATTTTGGAAATTCCCAAGGATGTCATCTCTACCTTTGAAATCCCAGTGATGTCCAGGAAAATCCGGGCATATGGCAGCCCTATTGTAAAAACTATTAGGCTTGCAAGCACATAGAACACTGCCTTTTCTGCGGCGGTCTCCCAGTTTTGGAATTCTGCTCTGAGTGATGTTAGGCAGGTCTTTAACAACTTTTAAACAGCACCCCCCCCCCTTTTAAATCATGCCCTTTTGAGGTCAACTTTTGATGCTGAATTAAAAGGACTGCTTGCTCTGCGCTAGTTTTGTATTCTGTTTTTGGATGTACGGTAATTGGCTTTCAATGTTTATAGTGCTTCGTTTCTATATGCTTATTGATTTGTAAACTGATTTGTTAGGCAATTTGGCCTTGAGAAGCAGTATAGAAGCTTTTAACATACTGTAGATAAATAAATTAGAATGCATAGTGTTTGGAAATAATTATTCCTCAATGAGAGAAGCACTGTCTGCATAGGGAGAAAGCCTGTCCCACTCACAGCTAGTGTATTTGATGGAGAGGCTCAAATTATTAAAACAGTCTTTGAGTCCTAATCCCTGAAAGTTTTTGTTTTATCTGTTCAGATGTTCCAGTGATACGGAGGCACTTTATTTTGGAACAGGTGGTGGTAAAAATGTGTGGGTTTTGGTTAGCAGTAGATACTGATGCAGATTTATTCATAAGATTCCACTTTTAGGGCTCAAGTGCTGTGTGAAGTCTGAGCAATTTGTAAAATGGGGAGGGCAATCTGAGCTGCAAGAAGCAAGCTTGCTTTATGCTGGGGTATATTATACCTGTGTAACTTACCCCCTGAAGGACAGGGGCTACTGATGGCTGAGGTGGCCTGAGCCTGGCAGAGGGAAAACAAGCCTTTAAAATAGAATTTGACTTACATCACCCTTTTTTGCTAGTGTCACTTCCTGTGGGTGACCGAGCTGAACAGAGTTTGCAATGGGGTAAATCTCCCCAGTGCTTTTCCCTTCAGGAAGTACTCAAGGGCACACAGTACCGGCACCTCTTTTTAAAAGTATGACACTTACTGTAACAACTTCAAGCTGGGTACTGGTACTTGTTTTTCTAGAAAAAAGACAATGGGTCTCCCCCTGCCTCTCTCCCAGAATGGCTCTTTTTAGCCTTGGCTAATCCCTGACTGACGCGGGTGGCGCTGTGGGTTAAACCACAGAGCCTAGGACTTGCCGATCAGAAGGTCAGCGGTTTGAATCCCCGTGACGGGATGAACTATTGCTTGGTCCCCGCTCCTGCCAACCTAGCAGTTTGAAAGCATGTCAAAGTGCAAGTAGATAAATAGGTACTGCTCCAGCGGGAAGGTAAACATAGTTTCTGTGTGCTTCTCTGGTTCGCCAGAAGCAGCTTAGTCATGCTGGCCACATGACCTGGAAGCTGTATGTGGACAAACGCCAGCTCCCTCGGCCAATAAAGCGAGATGAGCGCCCCGACCCCATAGTCAGTCACGACTGGACCTATTGGTGGGGGATTGACTGAGTTGGGATGGATGACTTAAGATGGCATACCTTCATTTGAGCAAGGCTGAAGAATTTCAGCTGATGTAGGCCCAGCTGAGCCCTGACTCAGCTGGAAATCTGCCTATTCCAAACCTGGCTCATCCCAGCAGATCTAGAGTTTGGAATTGGGTTAATCTGCCTGTAACAGGAGGAATCTTTTTAGAACTGGGTAAATCTTGGTATCTTGAGGGAGGGCCAGAGCTGGTAGCAGAATATGTGCTTTGCAGGGTTTCAGTTTTAAGTTTTATTCTCTTCTGTCTTCATGTCATGATCCCTGCGAAAAATGTCCATACCTCAAAGCTGCTGTTTTCTCCAGGAGGGAATTTGTCATTAGTAATGCCAGTATTAATGGCTGTTTCCCTCCTGGGGCCTACAGTAACTTACGTGTGTCTGTGTCTGACACCAGGACCATGGGAATGGAGGGAAAGGATGTAACAGAGTTTCATTCCTGCCCCTCCCGGCAGCTGCTATTAAAAATAAAAGAGGACACATTAACTGCATTCACACATATAACATTAGGAGCAGTTTGGCCCTCAAGTGTGTAACCTTGGAAAAACTGGTTCTGGAAGTAATGATGTCACCAGTTTCCAGTCTATCTTTTGTTGCAAACTGGCAGAACCAGTTTCTGCTCAACTCATTATGGGAGAGAAGATGATATACCTAAATAAAACCTGGCAAATGCACTTCCACAGTGAGCTCACCTTTTAAATTATGTAAGTCCGTGGGCATCCAGACTATGAGCAGACAACATTAGGCTTAACCTGATGACCATTCTGTCAAAGAGCAGGGTCAGATACATCACTTCAGATGCATTTAAGTTTCAAGGATAGCCCTTTTCCAGCACAGACATGCCTTTTTTCCTCAACCTGTTTTTGAAGTTTTGCCAAGCATGTAGGTTTACTGAGGAATGAAGCACATGTTAATTTTCCTCACATCTTAAAATAGTTGTATGCTGTTCTTTAAAATGTTTTTTTTTTCTGAAGCTGCTCAGAATATGAAATGTTTCAGGTATCCCTCTGACAAATGAAGAAAATGTCCTTCATTTCAACAACCACCCACAAGATACTTAAAGCTGCTTGAAGTTCCTTAGGAGCACAACATTGCTGATAAGCTAAATCATGAATTTAGCTGAGCTCTGTTAAAAAGATACACTCTTTTATCATTTCCCTTTTTAGATTATGCCTGTGCTCTCCAGAAAGATATCCTCCTTCAAGGACGCCTGTATCTTTCTGAAAACTGGCTCTGTTTCCACAGCAACATCTTCCGATGGGAGACCACAGTAAGGCCTGTGTGTGTGTGTGTGTGTGTGCATGTGCCTGCAACGACTCCTCAGGACTAACCCTACCATCAGGCATAGTGAGACAATGACCTCGGGCAGCAAAATTGGGATTGACCTACCATTAGGCAAAGTGAGGTGGCTGGCTGAGGTGGCCTTGCTCTTCCTCAAGTGTGGTGATAGATGCTGTCCCATTGCCAATGTTGAAGTGATATTTAACTGCCAGTTTGACGGGCTTCTGGACATGGGGTGGGGAGGGACCCTCCTTTGACTCAGGTGGCAAAATGTCTTGGGCTAGCCCTTACTTTCCTAAAGTGATCTGCACCCCACTTTTTATTTTTTTATTCTCTGCCACACCTAGAAGGTTCTGCTGCAGACAAGTTGATATAGAAAAGGTTCCTTGGGGATAGCAAGTCTGAAAACCAATGTTTTACATACTATGTCTTTATAGCTTTCGTCTGAGGTCTTACATTGTTTTACTTCATGTGTGTTCTTGAACTTCAGATTTCTATCGCCTTGAAGGATATCACCTTCATGACAAAAGAGAAGACAGCTCGGCTCATCCCAAATGCCATCCAGATAGCAACTGAAGGGGAGAAGGTGTGATGCTCTTTCATTTATTCTTTACTCTTTTTCTTAAAAAATGCTGAACTGTCCTGGCTCCTTCCCAGCACACACAGACAGAGATTCTTATGTGTAAGGAAGAAAAAAAGAGATATTTATTCAAGCATGCAACAGTACCAGCTTGGCAGCAGACATACAGTTCAGGAGTTCAGGAATCAGACAAGATGCTAAGAACTGGCTGTAAACGATGATGCCCCAATTGCTTCCACACGCCATAAGCCATGCTTTTAAAGACAAGGCATGGCAAGCTCACTTGCAGGACTTCCTTGCTTTGTGGGAATGTCAGGATTGCAAATGCATTCTTTTCTGAGGTGGGTGGGTCTGCTGTCATCTGCATCCCTCTTGCATCCTCCTGATCAGTTTGCTGCTACCTCCTGATTTGCCCCCCTGCTCATCTAGTTTCACCTCCATTCTCTACCTGGCTGAGTTCTACATTGGCAACACTGAGACGAAGGAAGAAGAAGGTGACAGCCAGTGCCACCCCCTGGACTCAGTATAAGTGGGGGCTATCTGGAGTTGCTGGGGTAGTGCCCCATGTGCCCTGATGACCTATGTGGCAGTAAACCCTGTTGAGCTTAGTGGGACTTATTTCTGATTAGATTTGTATAGCATCTCAATGTAAACATTTTATTTTGTTATTATATTTATAAACATACTGCTCATCCTGTAATATCTGGGTGATGAGCACACACAATAAAACCATAAAACAATTTAAAATACACACATTTTTCAAGCTAAAGTGTCATCCCAGCTACTTTTTAGGATCCCAATATGGATACAAGCATATAATAGTTATTTAGATAAAATATGCTCAAGTTTCTTGAGACATATCCTGGGGCTCCCAAGTTCAATCAAGTATGAGACAATGTGTGAAGAACTAGGTATACACATGATGGAATAATGGGTGTGGGATAGCCCTATAAAATACTGGTTGCATTGCCATTTCCATTGGCAACCATTGAGTCTGCTCTCTGACTTACTTAAGGACTCTTATAAATCCAGAGGATTCCAACTCTTACATAGCAAAATCAGATATATTGGTATTGACTTGGAACCCTTGTATAATTCAAGTGAGCAATATATTTATCGCAATATTCAAACCAGATTAAGGGACATCGAAAAACTAAACATTGAGTCAGCTGTAAATAAAATTTGCTCCCTCAAGTTCTATGGTTTAAATACAACAGATAAGAGGGTCACTTATATCTCAAAATTAATAATTCCAGTCCAAAGCAGGCCTTTATGTTAACCCGACTGAACGTTTCCCCCTCAGCTTTTGTCAAGGGCAGATATTTAAACATCCCCAAAAATGATAGACATTGTGGATGTTCTTTGAATGTGCTGGACACTGTAGAACATATCCCTTTCTACTGTCCATTGTACAACCAGCTACACAAACACGCGCTATCCCCCTTTTTGGGTAGTCTAACACCATGGCACAGTGAAAATATCAGATTCTATCTGTCTGACGTTAACATGGAAGTAACTGCAAGGGTGGCTGAGTGTTTGTCAATAGTATCTCTTAGAGTGGTGAATGGCATTATTTAGTGGGAAGAAATCCCAATGAAAATCTTTGTCATTATATATTTTACATGGCTGTTTTATTAAGTTTTATGATGATAAATGCCTAATAAAGGTTTGGTGAAGTAAGTAATTAATTTAAGCACAATTTAAAAATGTATTATGCCAATCAAAACAGCTCAGCAACAGCGTCAGAAATAGTCTTTCTCAATAACGGACCTCCCCCAAATGTTTGTGTGAACAGATGTGTGTTAAGTTGTCCTCTGAAATCCACCCGGATGGGGACAGCCTTATTAATGGAAACAAAAACAACTGAAATCATGTAGCCTTAGTTCCATGTATTTTCCTTGGGATGAGGATATGCAACATTCAGATCATTTTACAAATTGTACATGATTGTCATTTTTCTTTGCAGTTTTTCTTTACTTCATTCAGTGCCAGAGACAGAAGCTACCTCAATATCTTTAGATTGTGGCAGAATTCGTTGTTGGAGAAGGTAAGCTTTGATATGCTTGGGAAACGTCTGCACTGGCCATTTTTTAAAATGCTTGAAATCTAACATATATTGCTAGTTGTTTGCCTTTGCACTCTAAAAGACTTGCATTTGTTAAGTTATGCATTCTTAAAAAATTAGCACTGGATATCAAGTGCATAAGGGTGCTTGTGTGCAAGATTGGTGTGGTTTAGAACAGTAAAGGTGACTAGATGTTAATTTTAAAAAACATTCAGCGCAAGATTTGTCACAAGAAGAAGTCTATACTTGTGGCAGGCAGTAAAGTCAATCCTGAGATGATAGCTGGGGTAGGTACCCTGCCTAGCGCTCTGGCCTTCTTGGTGATATTTGGTTCATAGATAAGAGCTAGAAAAACAGGATGTCATGGGGAAATAGCATAAATGGAAGTTAAACATGTCCACTATATAACAGGGTTGGAGAGAAGGAAGGTAATTTTTTGGACAGGTGGTCTTTGGTGCTTGTAGGTTCTTGAGAGCCTTATGTTGCATTACTTTTTGCATCAGATCAGGTTTCATTAGAGAGTGAATTGCCTTCACACGAGGGCACGTGAGGGCAGTGTAAGCCCAAGGCTCTGAACTGTGTGCTCACATAATGCCTACCAAGGTTTGGCATGAGGCCTGATGTAGTTCTCCTTTGGGATGTGGAGAGATCTTAGTCACACACAAAAAAAGTCATAACAAAAGCATATTGTAATCTATAAGGATATGAAAAGAAGGGATAGGAAATCCTTTTCAGCCTGGGCATTGTATTCCCCTCATGGGCAACCTGTTGTGGGCCACATGTCAGCTGTGGGTTAAGCCAGAGGCCAAAACAGGTAGAGCATTAGATCATGTGACTCTTAGCAGGGATGTAGAACCTGTGACCCTCCATATGTTGCTGGACTTCATCTCCCATCATCCTGGCTGGGGCTGGCCGGGGCTGTTGGGATTCCAATAACAACCTAGTGGCCACAGGTTCCCCATCCCTGCACCATACAGTAGGCTGCATTCCAGCCATGGTTTCTGTGCACACACCCAAACACTAAAGGTCAGAGGTTTCTATGCATACATGTCTCCTCCAGGAAAGCAAGGACAGACAAAAGCACCCAAGGAGGCTGCAGAGTTAGGGCTGCTGAGGTGATGTGGCCTAGAAAGAGTCCTGAGGCCTCAGAACCATGCATGGCCCCTGGACTTACCTGTTACCAAATGTAATAGTTTCCACGTGAGGGATTTAGGCATCTTTATTTTAAAAACTGAATTGAATCCTTAAACAGGTTTTGGTTTATTCTAAAAATATTCTTAGAAAGACTTAAACTGCAGTTCTAAACTTGTTCAGAAATGCCACATGGCACACTACTTCCATAAAATAGGCCGTTTCAAGTAGCAGGTGTAAGATGACATGTTGAAATATTCTCTCTCACGTAAAAACAAAATAAAACCCAAACATCTAAGCTTCTCTTAAGCGTACTAGTTTGTTCAGGGATTATTATTTTTTTAATATAGGAGAGAATTCAAACACAGTGGCCACATTCAAACATCATATTAACTTGAGCTTAGTGGGATGAGAAGGAGCTGCACCAAGCCTTGTGTTTCCATACTTGTCAGTGTAACATGGCAACGAGAAGAGGGAAAGCTATTGCTTGCTTTTGATTAGCCACAGTTTAATGTGTCATCCAAACCCTAAACTGAATCTGCTTACCCATTTGGTAAGGGTCTGAGAATTATATTTAGGAGAAAAGATAGCTCTCTTGAATTGGTGAACAGATCCACTGTCTTGTTTGTGAAGCAGCTCTTCTCTTGTGTTTGAAATACACTGGGAATTAGGTACTTTGTGTGTGTTTTCGTCTACCTAGATTATCCTATTGTAGGTTTTCCATGTACAGTGGTACCTCGGGTTACATATGCTTGAGATTACAAACACTTCAGGTTACAGACTCCGCTAATCCAGAAATATTACCTCGGGTTAAGAACTTTGCTTCAGGATGAGAACATAAATTGTGCTCCGGCGGCACGGCAGCAGCAGGAGGCCCCATTAGCTAAAGTGGTGCTTCAGGTTAAGAACAGTTTCAGGTGAAGAACGGACCCCTGGAACGAATTAAGTACTTAACCTGAGGTACCACTGTATTCTTCTTTTTTTTTACAGCTGTTGGATATTTTTAGGTGTTTCTTGTTCATCTTCCTGTGATTGAGGGGATTCCCCCCCCCTCCCGACTACTGGGCAGCTTTAGTGTTTTGGTTAGAGAAACTGAAGAGAACTGACACAACAGGATTAGACAGCATTCCTTTTAATACCAGGTGCTGTAAAGCAATAGGCATAAGGTTGCCAGTGTGAGAAACAAGATGCTGGACTAGGGAGGTCGTTGTTTTGGTTCAGCATCAGGTGTTTGGTAAGAGCATCAGGGCTCTTACATTCTTAGCAAAAGATAGCTCATGCCTGTGGGGTTGCATATGCAACTGCAGAGGTATTTTAATGCTAGATTCACATTTTTGAAGGCTGAAGGTATCTTCTCACAACCATAAGGGCTATACACTTAAGAAACATCAACAAAAGGAATTCCTTTCATAGCAAGCGAAGTAAAATGTGTCCAGGGAGATTGGTTGTTAGCAGGCAGGCAGGCAGGCAGGCAGACACACACCTCTACTTATTGTGGGTGGAAGGCATATATATCAATGATTGCTTTTATCAATACAAATTTAATAAACTATTTATTTATTTATTACATTCTATACCTCTCTTCATCCGAGAATCACGGGGCAGCTTACAATTTAAAAACACAAAAATTCATAACACAGTAACAAACAAAAACAATTATCTCTCCCCACCTCCAGTTTAAAAAGCCATAGATTGTTTAATTAGCCAAAGGCCTGGGAGAAAGGGAATGTTTTTGTGTGGTGCCTCAAGGTATGTAACATTTGAAAGGCCTCTAAGATAGTAATCAGCCAAAGGCTGGCTGAAGAGGAACTGTTTTTGCCTGGCGCCTGAAGGTGTATAATGAAGACGCAGGCCAAACCCCCCCCTGAGGAGAAAATTCCATAAACAGGGAGCTGCTGTAGAAAAGGCCTGTTCTCATGTTGCTGCCCTCCAGACCTCTTGTGGTGTGGAGGAGGCACACAAAAAAGAAGGCACACAAAGAAGGGTCCAGGTCAGTTCATATGGAGAGAGGCGGCCCTTGAGGTATTGCAGTCCAGATCCATTTAAAGCTTTATAGGTCAAAACCAGCACATAGAACTGGGCCCAGAAACTAATTGGTAGCCAGTGCAGTCTGGCCAGGATTGGTGTCATATGCTTGAACTGTCTTGCCTTAGCTGCTGAATTCTGAACCATCTTCAGAGGCAACCCTATGTATAATGTGTTGTGGTCATCTCTAACCTAGAGTTTACCAGAGCATAATGACAGAAGTAGGCTATCCCTGCTCAGATAGGGACATGGCTAGGCCACTAGCCAAAGCTGATAGAAGGCACTCTGCACCGCTGAAGCTTTCTGAGCCACAAGCAACAGCAAAGGACCCAGAAGTATCCAAAGCAAGCTATGTTCCCGGTCCTTCAGGGGGAGTGTTACCCCATGAAGAGCAGGCAACCTGCCCTCCATCTGGTCTAGGGAACTGCCCACTAACAGTGCCTCAGTCTTGTCTGGATTGAGCTTCAGTTTATTCATGATGTCCTGTACAGCGTTTCACATTCCGGAATCTGCAGTTTTCTGGAAGATAAAGAGTTTCACAGCAAATGCTGTGTTATTATTAAATTATCATGTAATAAAATCATAAGCAGTGTGAATCTTTAATCACAGCAGCTGCTTCGCCAGCCTAGAAAGGAAGGTAAGTTGAGGGGCAGACATGGCAAAGGGTGCCTTGTCAGTGCTGACTGGTCTACTCTGGAAGGGCTGGTACCGGTTTGCTTTTTCAGAAGTGGCTGGGCCTTCTGGACCTTCTAGTCAAGTGTGATTTGCCCTCTCTATTTATAGCCTGCACTCCCCGCCCCCCTAATGTATGTGCATGTTAGTGAAAGGGTTAAAGAGAAACCTGATAAGGAAGCTCTGCCCAGGAATGCTGTCCGTGTTCTTTCCCTGCAGCAAACTGTGGCTTGACCGGCTTTGAGTGGAACTAATAGCAGCATTAGTGTACTAAGCAGCCTTGAAGGCAGCTCCCCTGAGATAGTGTTAGAGACTTAAGGCATTTTTAAATGAATTGTGCATGAGGAGCAGAAGATAAATTCTCTCAAAAGCCGGGTAACCACATCTGTTTTCCTGTCTATCCAGGTGTTCTGTGGTGGGGAGGAACCTACTCGATAGATTCTTAGGAATCCTGAGCCGTATGTTTTCCTATAACCTGCTTACCTGTTTTCTTAGTGGGAGGGCCCCAGGAACTGAGCAGGAGCAAAGCACGTCCCACTTCCAGTTCTGAAAACAGACCTGCCCATTTTTCAGCAGCTTGCAAAGTGCCTATAGTAGGAAGTTACATAAATGCAGCTCTTTCTCTCCAGCGCTTTTCTTCATGACCTCTTGATCACTCCAGGTTGTTTGCCACTATATTGCGGAGGCATTTGTCTACGGGGGGGTGGGGGCAGTGATCTTCCTTTTTATTACGTTCTACTTGTATAGCCTGGACCAGCTTGTAAGCCATGTGGCCATGAGAGGGTTCTTCGGCACTTCAGGAAATCCTGAATATTATGCAATGATTTTAAACCTACGGGAGGTTGTTGAAGTGCTCTCTGCCAACTTTCCCCCGAAGATGTGTCCAGTTTCCTGAATGCCACTATGAAGTTGCCTACATTATGGAACTGCAAATGTAAGGTTTCATTTTCTTTTCGTGCGGCAGGTTGCAGGTGAATGATGCAGGGAGAGTGGGTTAAGTCTTGCGTGAGAAACCTACTAGTCTTAAATCTGTATTCTCCCGAGGGAGCATTTTGTGTGTATTGGTAACTTGTGAATATATTATTTGACGGAAAGTTTTCTGCCATACATTCTGACTTACGTGGCATGCTTGAGCAAATATTTTCTACTGGCTTCATATGAATGGCAAATAGCTACCATTAATTCATTAGGAAAGCTGGAGTTCTCGTGGTGAATGAGTTACACAGTATAGTTGGAGCATAAACATGAGTTTGCTTGTCTGATTCCTGTTAGTGGGTATATCGCCTGATTGGAGTTGGGATTTAGGGGGGGGAGAACCTTAATATTCCTTTAATGGGTGTAGCTATTTCCTGAATGGCCAATTCATTTACAATGGTGGCATCTATGACCAGTGCTGTGCACAAGGGGTGTGTTTCTGGGGGTGGGAGGTAAAAGCCCCACACAATTTGAATAAAGCCAGGTAGAGGGAGAGCTTGGTGAAGCATGCACAAATAGTTCTTTAGGGACTTGCTGTCTGCTGAAGCAATGCCTGTATATTTGTAAATCAGGGTCAGGGGATTTGCAATCCTCCAGATGTATTGGGGCAGCTCCTACCAGCTCCAGCCAGGATGACCAGTGGGAGTTGGAGTCCAGCAACATCTGGGGGGCCACAGGAGGTTCCCCACTCCTGTTGTAAATAAAATCAAATATTAGAAAGCCAATCCTAGTGCTATTACTACTCTGAATTCTATGCATGGAACAGTACGTTTCCATGCCCTTCTCACTTCAGCTCCATTTAGTCGTTTCAGAGGAGGCCTCATCAATGTTGTACATTGATGTGGTATGAGGGGATAAAACTGGGATAAGCTGTCTTGGGAAATCTGAGACCCGCCGCTTTATGTTAGCAAAAGGGTCTTGATGGGGCATGAGGAGTGGGGAGGCTGCGGCTGGGTGAAGGACTTAAGAACCCTCCCATGTGAGCAGATGCACTCTGTTGTATCTGTCACTAAATTTCCCATGTCCAAAGGAGGCTAAATTCTTTTGCTGTGCCCCTGGAGCTTTTTGCTGCTTGAGGAAGTGGGGAGCACAAAACAGTATGGTTGGTCATTCATCTGAGATTCTCTCAGTTTACTTATCTTCAAAACCAGCTGCCTGTACTTTGACTGCGAAAGACCCTTGATTGTACAGTAGCTGTCTTGCCTTCTTGGAGGGCCAAAGTTCATTTGAATGGCATATCAGTTCTTCTCAACAATGCAAGTACAGAGAAGACAAGTATAATTATTTTTAAAATCTCATTTCCTCCACATTTTGAGAAGCATATTTATAGAAATGGCAATTCTTTTAATAGCTGAAATGGAAAATGTATGAATTCATTGGTTACAATTCGCACAGGGCAGCACCTACAGTGGGAAACTCAGAGCTCTCAGGTTTCTCAAGATTGCTGCTGTTGTTTTTATGAAACTTAGAATACAGCTAAAATTTTAAAAGCCGTTTAAAAACAATTTTCTAAAAATAGTTTAAAACTTCTAAAAAAACCCCAAGAACTCACTCAGTAATTCCAGTATTGCCAGGAAAAGATCTTTCAGCCACCAAATGCCTAAGTAAACAGAAATGTTTTTAGATTCTTCCTAAAAGTTAATGAGAGAGACAGACATACCTCACTACCTTGGGACTATGTATGCTAGGACTAACATTTTGAATTGGGCCCAGTAGCACAGCATAAGCCATAGCTAAATCATAATTTTGCTTAGACTGTTTTGTGCGAACAGGCCATTCGGTGTTTCAGTTATTTACCACAGTAAATGTGACCGCCACGTGAAATGTCAACTGGCCCACACTCAAGGTCATATAAACAAATACGGGCAAAGAGGGATGAAAAAATAATGGCGAAAAAGGGGAAGAAAGCATAGGCCGCGTGCTGCTTGCCTCCTCTGCTAACATCTGAATTTAGAAATTCTGGAATGTTTGGTATTGGCTGTGTTACAGAGTTTAGTTTCTGATGTATTTTGAATGAGTTCATTATAGACTTTTGACACCTTTTGTCATTTATTTACAAATATAACAAGCAGAGAATACTGGTAGAAAATACAAGGCTGTGACAGGCAGCTAGTCTGCTCAACCTGTATCCAAGTGTCAGAGAGGGACCCTGCACCTCCAGATTGTGTGTGTGTGTGTGTGTGTGTGTGTGTGAGTGTGAGAGAGAGAGAGAGAGAGAGAGAGAGAGATCTTCTCTCCATTTAAAATGCAAATCCTAGCTCCAAACTGTTTCTCTGCAACTCTTCTTATTTATTACATTTATAACCTGCTGCTATTCCATAATGAAACTGAAAGTAGCTTACATATAGATTGTAGGCAGTCTCCAATTTTCATCCTGACCAGAGCCCATGGCGTACTTAACTTCAAAAAGGTTGTCGCATCATGTGCTTTCAGACTATTCCCTTAACTCCGAGAGGTGTCGTCTTCCAAATTCTGATTGGTACCACAGTGGTACCTTGGGTTACAGACGCTTCAGGTTACAGGTGCTTCAGGTTACAGACTCCACTAACCCAGAAATAGTGCTTCGGGTTAAGAACTTTGCTTTAGGATGAGAACAGAAATCGTGCGGTGGCGCAGTGGCAATGGGAGGCCCCATTAGCTCAAGTGGTACCTCAGGTTAAGAACAGTTTCAGGTTAAGAACGGACCTCCAGAACGAGTTCTTAACCCGAGGCACCACTGTATATTCCATAGGCCAATAAAGGCCTTCTGGCTATCAGGAAAAAAAACCATTTCTGGTCATTTCTGGCTATTGTGTCACATCTCAGTGAGATGGAGGAAATCTTCTATTTCTCCTAGGCTAGGAGAAAGCATATTTGAAAAGTTTTTTAATGCTTCTGAATTTTGTCAGTAGTTAGGTACAAATGGCAAGCGTACATATGCTTTAGTGAGTTTTATACCACCCTGTGCATCCTGCTTTAACATTAAACATGTAATCTTAGTACATCATTTCAAGGCAGGTTTGTGAATATGTTCTGGCAAGAGAGGAGACAAACGAGAAAACAGTTCAGTGATGGTTAATTCATGATGAACATAGGATCTGATTTTTTTGGTTAACGTAGTGAGCTATCTTTGACTCCTGTGTTTGAGTTGGGTAACTCTACATTGCTTTGGTTCACATGCTATTTTTCTGTTGTCACTATGCTTGGGGCCTCTTCAGCAGTTGAGTGAAGAAGCCACTTGACCTGTAGACAGCTGGCTAAGAGGGGATTGTGGTATTGTTGTACAACTAATGTCAGCTGAGAGGATGCAGCTGTTCACAGCAGTTAAAACGACTTGGAGGAGTTTTAAAAAAATAATTCAGGAATTGGGGTGGGAGGGGGCAAAGACTATAGTGGTCTTGGATCCCAATAGCCATATGGAAAAGTACCGAGAGTGTACTATCTTAAAGATAATTAATCTATAATGATGGGTTTGTATTGTTAGTTTTCTGTTAGAGTTGAAAATGGGTGTTAGAACGAAAGCTCTGTTTCACATTTTTATTTAGAAATGCAGCTAGATATACTGTGGATCATAGATTGAACATTACTAGCAACTGGGATTATTTTAAGTGAATAAGAGCATTTGTTACCTCTGCTTAAATAGGATATAACTTTAAAAGACAAGCCATCTACTGTGGTTACCGACCAAGCGTACTTAATTTTTTGTTTTGTGTTTTCCAGAAACTGACCAAGCAAGAATTCTGGCAGCTTGTACAGCAAAGCTATGGCTCTGAGCTGGGCTTGAACACGGAAGAGATGGAAAACATTTATTCTTCATCAGAGGAGAATGGACAGTCAAGGTAAGAATATGTTGCAGATTACCACAAAGGAAGGTACATATTATTGGCATCCCATTGTATACAAGTCATTTGAAAGGCTACTATTGAATGCACATAGAGTTTTGCTTATTAGTGGTGTTTTCATTTTTCGGCACGATCCTCTTCCTATACAGATATAAAGCAAGTATAACTTCTATTTTGCCCTTCTAATTCCGAGCTAGTTTAGATATTACCACTTGCCTGCTTAGATTGATGAAAAGGTTGTATCTTCTAATTCCGAGCTAGTTTAGATATTACCACTTGCCTGCTTAGATTGATGAAAAGGTTGTATCCGCGGTGATGCTGGCTTGCGTGTTCAAGCAGTAGCAGTAGCAACACACGCGTTGCCGGTTGGATGCCAAAGTATATCAGGAACTATTAGTGCAAACCATGCAGCAGTGGCACTGCTACGTGAAGGTGTTGCATAGGGTAAAGAGCATGTAAATGTTAACTGGCTTCCATGTTTTTCTGCTACAGGGGTAGAGGCCTTTTGGCAACTTGCATGGGCAAACTGAAAAGGAATGTGTGGAAGTATGATGCTAAATATCCAATGGAAGGTGTTTCCAAGGATTTAGCATATTCCTTTTCGAAGGTGCTATTTTTACTTGTCTTGGGGCTGACGCTTACCTAATAAGATCATGTATACATTTAGCAGCTCAAGTGCAAGATCTACTTTATCTGCTCAGGTTTCGTGGGAAGAGAAGGGAACTTCATCTTTTGGGTGTCCTTTGTGGAAGTTGTTTATACTATGGATTCACTGAGTGACTGGACTTCTGTGTTAAATCAGTTTTCTAGTCGAAGAAGCTCTAGGAAATGTATGGGTATGATTCCTTCTATTAGTCCCTCTTGGTGTGTGCATGCATGTGCACACACACACACACACCCAAGCACATGTATTTTTGCTTCATGTACGGTAACTAAAACAGTTGAGTTCCTTTGGTTGCAAGGGCTTGAGCAGACGTTAACTTCTATCACATCTGTTGTTTCACAGCAGCTTTAAAATGTGTTTTTGCTTTAAAAAGACGAAGCCTACATCCCTTATTTCAGCTCTTGACAATATCAAGAAGCTTCCTTGTTTGTGAAAAATGTAGTTTCTGTAGTATTACGGCATAGTAATTTTTCTTGCATCCTTCACAATATTGTATAGAAATGTCTTAGTACTTTTATATACAATATTGTGGTGAAGGGTAGAATGCCAATTATTCTCATCTTTAATGATGCTTATAGGCCAGCCAGCCTTCTTCAATACAGTGCACTCCAGCTACTTTGTACTACAATTTCCATCAGTCCAAGCTAGCACAGCCATTGGAGAAGGCAATTATAACCCTTCTGTTTTGTGTCTGTTTATGTCTGTATCCCCACATTTGGGGGGTATGCATTAGCAACCCTTAACACACAAAGATTCTAGAGTCAAGCTTCCAAGAGCCTCACAATGCTGTCCTTCTTGCAGATTAAACACATTTTTCAAAGGCTTGCTTATAGACTTTCTGCTCCTTCCCCTCCTTACCCACTGTGGGGCAGCAAGAAATTCCTGGGTCTGAGAAGGTTGAAACCTTTCCTCTCCTAGTTTTTGGATCAACATTTAGTGTTGGCAACTTTCTATAAGGAAATGATGTTTCTGGTGAACTGATAACCACATTGAAACAAAATGCTGTCTCAACTTCTAGTGCTATGGGTGCTAAACCACCAGAACCGGGGTATTATACTATACCACTCCTAGGGCCTCAGGAATCAATATGACCCCGTTTTCTTGAGTGCAGAGACAGCACAACATGTTCTTGAGAGTGCTGCTAGCTAGGAGGCTGCTGTGGATCACTGGGAGAATCAAGGACACTCAGCAATGGTGAAGTAGAGACACCATGTCTTTCATGTCTTTCATAACTCTTGACACCATCCCTACTATTTGCATGCATGGGAATTCCATGGGTCATGCTTCATGCTACCACTTTAAGAATCAAGGATCTGGGCCAGTAACTGGTCTCAAAATACTGGAAGACTCCTGTGCCATTGCAGTCCACTGATTACAAAGGTTTGACAGAAATGGACCAGAGAGTACAGAAGTGGGCAGTAGAGAGTGCTGTGTGCATATTGCTTGTACTATTTTGGCCACATCAGCCTTGGTTTATTCAGCTGCTCCACCTATCAAAGAGGAGAGAATAATCCAACACGGAGGCAAGATCCTGTACTGTGATGATGAGATGCCTGCATCTGGCAGCCTACTGTAGTACCTAACAACTGCTTTTTCAAAAGTGATCCATCCTTCTAAACTGTAGCAAACCACATAGGATTCATGACTCAATTAAGCTAGACAAACACAGTTAGTGGCCTGGTAAAATGCATTCTACTCCAGTGCCTAATTTGGAGCCTAGTTTTGACTTCCTGCTTTACTTACAAGGACAAGGGATTATCCTTCTCCTTGAAAGTTTACCTCTGTGTAGTTTCGGCCAGACAAACAATGGGACATTTTCTTTATTTGCTAATCCCTTATTGAGGAAATTCCATCATAGCTTCAATTCCATTGAAATCTATTTTTGGTACTATATTAATTGATGGCGAAGCCTTTCAAGCGGAGGGCAAGCTGTGATTTTCTTAAGAGAAAATCCTTGGTAAGCCTTTTAGGAACCAACAAGGGTAGTATCTACATTCTAACCTAATGTGGACTTGAATACCAGCTTTCTCCTCTAAGCATAACCAATTTAATTAATAATAGGGAGATGGCCCATGATCTTGATGTCTGGAGGACATTATTTCTTTTTACCTGGATTATAAAAATCTGCTGATGAAAATAGGAGAAGCTGTATGTTTGCAATGCTCTGGAACTGTGTGAATTACCTTTGCCATCATCACACCATTTCCTAGTGAAGTGTGAACTAACAACAGCATTTTCTCAGGAATCCAATGGATTCCTGAATGCCCTGCTTTTCTTCTTTCCCAATGGATTGAGCTGGCAATCATGCTGAGACCCAACTCTGTTGTGAAAGAACGAGATGCAATGGGCCATCAACATGGTTGTTCTCGGAAATTTGTTCTGCTCCCTGTCTTGCTATGGGCAGTGAAGGAAGCTGGGTTACGGCTAGTGTGGAAGTTGTGGAAATCTCTGTGTAAAGTCAATCCAACAAAGATGAGAGCTCATAGTTATGCTTTCTGTGTGACAGTGAGATTGCCAACGAAGGGTTCTCTAAAGTAGGTGAGAGAGACTAAGTGCATATTTAGGCATCTATAAGGAAGCACTTTGACATTTGTCCAAATTCTGTCCTGACTTTAATCTCCCTTGTTGCTATCTCATGCTGTATATGACTGCACATAAGATGGTTGGAAAAATAAGCTAGAGGTAAGGAACTCTGTGCTCTATTCATACAACAAAGCAGCATTAATTTCCATCTTCACGTTACACAAGTTAGTTGTACCACTTTTGACAAAGTCTGAAAAGCTGATATTTACTCAAAAGCACAGGAAAATAAATGAAGTAACTTGGCGGTAATAAGACTGGATGTCTTAAGGCTGAAATGTTGCACTTGCCACACTGGAATTCCAAAATGGTAAAAAGTACTAACAATGCATGTGAAATAAGTGTAAGTTAACTCTGCTGCTATTTTTGTCTCTGGCAGATCTAGCCTTTGTGATGAATCTGGGGATAAGGAGTCACCTAAAGCAGTTGGTGTAATTCGAGAACCCATTGCTCAGATACTTGAAGTTGAAACGGAGTCTCTTAATGGAAACATATGGACAGAAGTAAGCTATGAAGGACTCTCTGTACCCCTTTCTCTCACACCCTCAGCATACAACACTAGCAGTGTTGGGTAAACCGGGTAATCGGGCTGACTGCGGCTTTGCCACGTCCAAAGCCCCTTTGTTTCTCCGACATGCCCTCAGAAGGTATCCTATGCTACCTTTGTAGCTGGTATAGTGAATTACCGCATTTTTCCGTGTATAAGACTAGGATTTTTTCCTAATAAATTATGTTAAAAATTAGGGGGCACCTTATACACGGATAGTGCCGAGGCCATTTTCTTGAATTTGAGTCCCCCCAAATAAGGGGCATCTTATACATGGGGGCATCTTATATATGGAAAAATACAGTATTTCACACTGTAACCAATGAGAAGGGAAAAGAAAAGGTACTTCTCAATCTGCCCATAGGAAAACAGTAGGGCAATAGATATGTGATTGCTCTTCCAGTGCATCTACCCTGCTCCCACTCCCACAATTCGTTGCTAGAAGTTGTCTTATAAAAGTATTTTTGAGCAACTTGTGGTAGTCCTGTCCTCCGCGCCCCCCCCCCCCCAGATTTGAAAGGGAAGCAGAAATCTATTTATCTATTTTCTGCTGCGCATCATGCGCTGTATATGAACACTTAATGAGCTTACAAATTTGTATTGGAAATGAATAACAACAACAATGGAATCTTGACATTGTCCTTGGTAGATTAAATCTTGTTCTGATTATTGTGGCTGTGTATGCAATTTGAGTTGAGATGGGTGGGAATACTTCACTTCAAGGCATGCTGATCGTTCCCATATAATTAATTTGAAATCCAGATTTTTTTGCTCGACACATTTCAGACTGCTAATTCTGTTATGATATGTAATACCCATGTCTGCTTTCACTCCCACATTTCCCACATTTTCCTGGCATTTGAAATCTCTGAAGTTTTGTTTACGACAGATCTGAAGTACTCTCATTATCTTAAAAATATATCAGCATTCTGTTCAGCACATAATTCTAATTTAGTATTCACAAAGTTTCAACACTAAGCAAAATGCGGTAACAATTACTTTACTTCAGTAACTACTGCAATAATTAATATTTATATAACATTTCCCCCCACACCCACTCAAGGTGCTTCATACATATTTATTATAAATATATAATGGAAAGTTTAAAAAGCAGAGCTGCTTGTTAGCCCTTTTAATTTCAATAAGTTTTGCATGGGAACTCTGTGCATGCTCCATTGAAATGAACAGATTTCATGGCATCGGTACTTGGTGCATTGTATGCAGACATCCAAAAACCTGTTTTATAGAACCTGTTACAGAGAATGCATACTTTGGGGCCTATGTGTTCAAGAGTTATTTCTACTGTTCTTTTCTTTTTATCAGGAAATTGTAAATAGTAGTCCTAATACAATTTTAACTATAGCGCCTTGTAAAATGAACATGATGGACTATGTGGTTGCTCTCTTTCACTAGGGCCCTGAGTTAGAGGAATTGCACTGTGATAAACAGGACAGAAGGAGTTCTCTGCTTCCTTCAGAAAGGAAGCCAGCTGATGTACCACAACGCAAATTTTCAATACAGTCACCGGATCTAAATGAGAACTTCGCTCAAGAGAAGAGCAGTGCGTCAGAAAGCGACGAAGAAGGTAAATCGTTTCCATTTCATAAACAAAGTCCTTAAAACCTGGTCCCAGGAAGGGACAGCTAAAGTAAACAAAGGGTAATGTGGAAGCATGAAATCCATGGGTCTGTTGTACATTTACGCCATTTATTTCCAGTATAGGTAGTTGTTGATAGGTGCGCCAGTCCTGTGACCCGACTATGCTAGCAATTGCTACTCTGCTGCATGCATTAGATAATGTCATTGAAGTCTTATGCACTCAAAGAAGCATTGATGAAAGCACAAAAACTGCATTTGAAAACAAAGTTAGAGTAGCACTACCAACAACCATTCCACTGTTGTCCCCCACTGTTGTATTACTAACCATGATGTTGGCTTCTGGTGATGCCCTCACATCACTCATTCAACATTTTATTAGTATGCCACCTTTCCATTCCAAACTGTGCTCAGATTGGCTTGCAACATAAAAAATTGCATAATTACAAACTTAACAAAGGTAAAGGTAAAGGACCCCTGACAGTTAAGTCCAGTCGCAGACGACTCTGGGGTTGCAGTGCTCATCTTGCTTTACAGGCCGAGGGAGCTGGCATTTGTCCGCAGACAGTTTTTCCGGGTCATGTGGCCAGCATGACTAAGCCACTTCTGGCGCAACAGAACACCAAAACCAGAGCAGCGCACGGAAACGCTGTTTACCTTCCTGCTGGAGCAGTACCTATTTATCTACTTGCACTTTTTGGGGTGCTTTCAAACTGCTAGGTTGGCAGGAACTTGGACCGAGCAATGGGAGCTCACCCCGTCACGGGGATTCAAACCGCCAAACTCCTGATCTGCAAGCCTGAGAGGCTCAGTAGTTTAGACCACAGCTCCACCCACGTCCCATTAACAAAAGTAGTCATAGGCAATAAATAAAACACATCAGAAAGTTTTGCCAGTCTCATTGCATTCACACCAGTCTTCCCCAACCTGATGGCCTCCAGACATTTTGGACTGCAACTCCTATAATCCTTGACCTTCGTCCATGTTGGCTGGGAGGTGTAGTTCCGAAAACTGGAGGGCACCAGCTTGGGAAAGGCTGATCTACACAACCCTCCCAACTCCTATAAATTTGAGTTACTGTGTTGCTTGGCTATATTGACATAAAAAGTGAGATTGGCAAAGACTGAAATGTCTTGTTTCAACATTGCATTTTGCAAATGGTACATCTGTCACTTAACGGTATTAGTTGCCACAGAAATCTGTTGCTTTGGAATATGGACACTTTATTTTTAACATAGATAAGATTCGTGTTGCATAGGCAGGAAGGGGTTTTTTTTTGTTAGTACTTCTGATTATTTTTCAAAAATGTTTGAATGATCTCTGAACTAAAATGAATATACAGCGGTACCTCTGGATACGCACAACTCTGGTTGCATATCCTTCAGGATGTGAACCTGGCAAACCTGGAAGTATTTTTCTGGGTCTCATAGCATGCGCAGAAGCGCTCTATGTTCCACGTGCATGTGCAGAAGTAGCACCCCCGGTTGCAAATCCCTCGGGATCCAACCAGAGCTCCAGAACGGATCCTGTGCACAACCGGAGGTACCACTGTACAGTATTCTAAATGTAAGAGGTGTTCAGTTTTAGCTTTCACTTCATTTTCACAGCCATCCCTCTATATACAGCTACAGTTTGGCAGTTTCTTATGTCCTCAGTCTGATGTTGGAGAGAGGCATTCAAGGCTGGGCTGTCTTTGCTTCAATTTGTTCAGTCTGTGGCTTCTTCCTTCAGAACACTTCCTTCAGGAGTGTTGCTGAGAAACTTTGCCTTGACCATGTGGTTGGGAGCAATTAAGAAAATAACCTTGTCCACACTGACATCCAGGTGCTGTGTTTGGCCTAAGATGAGATGGTTATATTTCTAGTTACCATGTGCAAGGATTAGCTTTTTGTGTGCCCAGAAAAGTAAGTGCCACTTAGCTTTGACATGCCAAAAGCAGAATTCTGCACATTCAGGCAGGTGTGTACGACTGATTAGCCCATACTGGGGGTAAAGGGAGTGAAAAGCTACATTGCATTTCAACAGTCATGCAAGTTAGTTTCCAAAAAGTACTAGGAAAAGCTTTTAAATATAGCTACGAAACACTCACCCCCAGTTAGCTGAAATGAAGGGTTGTATGCAGTGGTGTCTCTTTGCTGAATGAAAGGCACTTTGATCAAGCAGAAGCTGCCGTCAACCAAACAGCAAGGCAGTTTTTGCTAATTTGCCTTTCAATCTGCTCCAGTGCTGGAGAACCCTTCAGAACAGCATGGGAGTTGGTGCAGGGAAAGGGAGAATCAACAAAATCCACAATTCCCATTCTATTGATGAAAGCCTCTGCTAAATCAAAGAGCATTCCGCCGATGAAGACCATTTGATGCAATCCATATTGTGTCATCCACTGAAGGGTTATTAGTGAATACTGTTTTTTCCTATGTGAGTGCCCATTGATAGGGATTACAGGGATATAGGAATGCAGTGAATGTGCACAGGCTCAGTGTGTTCCCCGGGGGCCATTATATAGGTCTCCTTTCTGCAAGCAGCTCAGCTTTTTATAAGGGTAAGCATTTTTTAAAAAAAATTTGTGTAACCAAAACAGCAACAACCACCCAAGGAATATTCTTTGCAAGATAAACACTGAACCTTGTCAGGAAACATTTCCTTACCTTGTGGTTTGTTCCTTTTCGTTTCTATACTGCAACACACCTCTCTGGCAGTGTGAGCAACAGCACAGAGCGAGTAATTGCTTGTGATTAGTGGGCTAAGAGGCATATCTCTATATTAAAGTCTCCAGTGACATGTGCACCTTGTCATTATGAACATACTGACATTCTGTGCCTTAGTACTTTTAAGTTTAATTTCCTGATTTTGATTACAGCACAAAAGTGTTCTTGCCCCATTCTTTGCTAGTTTGAATAGATATACTTTTTTAGATTCTAAATGCAGTGAGCATGACTCTGTAGCAGCCAGAACTGTAGATCATGTGGCAAATAAAACACTTTTCGTTGTATTCACTTGCATTTATCATGTGGGTCGATGTTTGCCTCTAATTACCACGCCTGGATATTTTAGGATATTGCAGTACTTGTCTATTGTTAGTATAGAGAACATTGCACCATCTCAGATTCCTCTCTGTGGTATTTGCTTTCAGCAGTCATTACTATATGGACTCCACTGCACAAGCACCACATCTCAGTTTTGTACTGTAGTCCTGATTTCTCTCAGTACTGGGGACAAGATGGAGGATACTCTTGCTCTTCTTTTCTTTTCTCTACTCATCATCAAAATATGTTAGGTCTGACTTACTTTTACATTACTTTTGGAGAATGAGAATCAATTCAGTAATTACCGTATTTTCTGCTCTGTAAGACTCACTTTTTCCCTCCTAAAAAGTAAGGGGAAATGTGTGTGCGTCTTATGGAGCGAATGCAGGCTGCGCAGCTATCCCAGAAGCCAGAACAGCAAGAGGGTTCACTGCGCAGCGATCCCTCTTGCTGTTCTGGCTTCTGGGATTCAGATTTTTTTTCCTTGTTTCTTCCTCCAAAAACTAGGTGCGTTTTATGGTCTGGTGCATCTTAGAGTGAAAAATACGGTATTTATTCACTCTTAAATATGACACACAGGGCTGCTATCATACCATTGCCTATATTCCCCCTCACTGTGTGTGTGTGTGTGTGTGTGTGTGTGTGTGTGTGTGAAAAATTAGCTGCCATAATCTTTTCCCACATCAAAAACAATACAAAACATATAAAACGTAAACAACATACAGTAGTACCTCGGGTTACATATGCTCCAGGTTACATACGCTTCAGGTTACAGACTCCGCTAACCCATAAATATTACCTTGGCTTAAGAACTTTGCTTCATGTGAGAACAGAATTCGTGCGGTGGCAGCGGGAGGCCCCATTAGCTAAAGTGGTGCTTCAGGTTAAGAACAGTTTCAGGTTAAGTACGGACCTCTGGAACGAATTAAGTACTTAACCTGAGGTACCACTGTGATTGTAATAATAACATCCTTAAAAAAAAAACCAACCACAACTATATCACGGCCAGCCATATCAGTATAAGATTATAAATTAAGGCTACTGCCTAAAAACAATACTTTACAATAAAAAAAAAGTTTTAAGAGTCCATCTGAACAGTGGTATATCTCAGGGAAGGGAGTTTCATAGCCATGGAGCCGTTGCAGAAAAGGTCCTGTCCCCTGTCCCTGTCAGCTTAACCTTCCTTCCTGGTGGGCAAATGAGGCAAGCCCTTGTAGCTGTTCTCAAATCCCTGGCAGGTTCATATGGATTTAGGCAGCCCTTTAAGTAGCCTGATTCCATATACACTATTGCTAAGGGCATTAAAGGTAATTCACAGTATTTTTGAGCTTAATTTCTCTCTGTCTCTGTCTCTCTCCCCCCTGCCAAGCTGAACTGGCAGACATAAACCTAACAGAGAACAGAGAGTAGCAATCCTCTTGCTGTTTAGCACAAGAGTCAGTTACCAGGTGTCATTCTCTCAAAGCCTTGAGCCTTGGTGTAAGATGAAGGAAATGCTTCTTTCCTTTAACGCTTGGCATCATGTGTTGACATTCCTGCTTGTACAGCTTCATCGGGTGCGTTTAAGCTTTATCTGTTCATGTACGACTCTTCTTATGTTCTTTGTAAGATAGCAGATTGTCTCACAAGTCTACTCTAGACACAATTTACTGTTCTAGAGTGGTGTACTAAATTTGAATTTTGCAAGAAATGTTTGTTTTCCTTTGGGTATGTTTTACTATGTTTTGCCGCCTGTTTGCCTGACCGCTACTTTGTACACTTCCCCTCCCACAGATGAGGAAACATTCCCTGAGAGCGACCTCCATGGAAAACTCTTTATTAATCGGGTTTTCCGCATTGGTGCAGATAGGCTGTTTGAAATGCTTTTCACTAATTCCCATTTCATGCAAAGATATTTCAGTACCAGAAACATAACAGGTGAAGTATTATTCCTTTTAAAATTTACATTGAAATAACTTTATACCCTTTCATGGAAAAATCTGTTTGTTTATTTGGGACCAATAGGGTTGCCATGTCGTTGAGGTTTCCAGACGTATGGCAACCCTAGGGACCAACACACCATGATCTGAAACCACAATTTGATGCTGGTTATTCTTATGATAGTTTTCTCTGTAAAGTAAACACCTAGAATTCCTCTCCTTTCTTGAGAGCTTTTCCCACTGTAGATGCTCCTTCTTTGCAAGCGGATTCACCTTTTTCAAGAAGCAGTGATGTATTTTTGCCTGTATCCCCTTCAACTGATTCATGATTTTCTTGTCCTCTTGGGCTGCTACCAGCGATGACAAATTATGTCACATCTTCTCCCTTTGTAACATGCAGTAAAATCTACTTCTTTCATATTGCTGTGTTTCCCTACCCCCACTCCGCATAAGTGGCCACCACTGGGGAGAACCGAGAAATGTGCAACAAAATGATGTCAAGAAACAGAAAAGTCTTACTATATATTACAGAGGTTTGGATTAGGGAGAGACCTTGACGTAGGCCATCACTATTGACATTAGATAGGCCATCACTATTGACAGTAGATCCAAGCTCCTTATAATGTGTAGTTCTATAGTTAGGTAAAGGTAAAGGGACCCCTGACCATTAGGTCCAGTCGTGACAGACTCTGGCGTTGCGACACTCATCTCGCTTTATTGGCCGAGGGAGCCGGCATACAGCTTCCGGGTCATGTGGCCCGCATGACTAAGCCACTTCTGGCGAACCAGAGCAACTCACAGAAACGCCGTTTACCTTCCCGCCAGAGCGGTACCTATTTATCTACTTGCACTTTGACTTGCTTTCAAACTGCTAGGTTGGCAAGAGCAGGGACCAAGCAACGGGAGCTCATCCCGTCGCGGGGATTCGAACCGCCGACCTTCTGATTGGCAAGTCCTAGGCTCTGTGGTTTAACCCACAGCGCCACCCGCGTCCCAGTTCTATAGTTAGATGGATACATATTGCAAGCAGTGACTAAAAACTCATTATTGTTTATCAGAAATGACTATATCTTGATGGCTGCATATTTTAACTCGTTTTACACACATAGATGGAGATGCAAGGCGTGAGACAAGTTACCTAATGATTCCTGGGTAGTTTTGTTTCCTCCATTCACTTTCAACAAGTTTAATGATTATGATGATATGTGTAAATGGCTAGACATGATTGATTACATGTTTTGGGTCTAGATGCTGTAACAACCCCTTGGAACAGAGACATTGGAGGCAATCAGTTGAGGACCATGACTTACACTATTGGGCTCAACAATCCCCTTGTTGGAAAATTCACAACTGCAACAGAAAAGCAGGTACAAAACTCTGTTGGGGGTTATTAGTTAATGCCAAGTATGGAAGTTAGTTGCCTAAAACACCAAGTTTGTAAAGGTGTGGGATCCTATAGCAACGGCCAAATGGGCAAAATATGTAAGAACAAGAGGAAAGCTTAATAATGGATCCATTTTATTGACAAGTGAGCATGTTTTATTGAATTTTGTAGATTCAAGTTAGTATTGCCGTATCTTTGTTTCAAAATGAAGTAAAGGGTGATAATGAAATACTTCAAAAATCAAATTAAGAATACCTGTTTAATAGTTTATTTTGAAATAGATTATCATATATGTTTATCTCAGCCTATATATATAGGCTGGGATTGTACGTAATACTAAGATAGACCATGTGTAAGTATGAATGAATGAGTGTGCAGGTACTCACAGCAAAAATCACGGCCACTTTAATTCTCCCCATTCCTGCAGGTGCTGTGCTTCCCAGGGCTAAACCATGGTTTGGCTTAGCATTACGTTTAAACCTGGGCTTATGGTTTGTCTCACTTCAGACAAACCATGAGCTGTAGACAAGGTATGTTCTTGGCTTACTGCTCATGGTTTGTCTGCGAGAGACAAACATTGGTTCCAACATAAGGCTAAGCTACTTATTTGTACTTAACCATGGTTTGTCTTAGTCAGGCATAGGCAAACTCAGCCCTCCAGATGTTTTGGAACTACAACTCCCATCATCCCTAGCTAACAGGACCAGTGGTCAGGGATGATGGGAGTTGTAGTCCCAAAACATCTGAAGGGCCGAGTTTGCCTATGCCTGGTGTTGCATGCAAAGCAAGCCATTGTGTGATGACATTTTAAGCATGTTTTTGTTTCAGCTGTTTTAAGTTTATTGCAATATGGTGAGGGGGGAAATGTTTTTGCATGCATAAAATCATTATTTCAATTATTTTTGAACTATAATCTTAAAAAACCTTCTTTATTTTTTCTAATAGGTCCTGCATAAACGGAGCCACAAAGATCATTGCTATCGGATAGACACAGAGGTGGTGACACACGATGTACCTTACCACGATTACTTCTACACCGTGTATAGTTATTGTATTGTTCGCATGTCCAGCCAGAAGTGCAGACTACGGTGAGGCATTTTGCATTGTTAAATGGGGAATCTGGAGGCACTAAAAAATGACTGCACTCAGTATGGTAAAACTGGTTCTTCTGCACAAATTTCTTTTGCACAAATTCCCTTCCCTGTTTACTTTGGTAGTTGGAAAATGATCTGTTGACAGAAACAGGCGTTTACTTGTTTCTTTGCTTCTATTTTTGCCAGGGGATTGAACATACCTATAAACAAGTGTTGTGAGCTTTCTCCAACTGCCTTTTCAGTAGAGTTCATCATCATGTTACAGCTGGCAGTGTAATCTATAATAGCCTTTTAAAGCCACTGTGTGTGTGCACTCGAAAGTACAGTACAGTGGTACCTCAGGTTAAAAACTTAATTCGTTCCTGAGGTCCGTTCTTAACCTGAAACTGTTCTTAAACTGAAGCACCACTTTAGCTAATGGGGCCTCCCGCTGCTGCCGCGCTGCCAGAGCACAATTTCTGTTCTCATCCTGAAGCAAAGTTCTTAACCCAAGGTACTATTTCTGGGTTAGCGGAGTCTGTAACCTGAAGCGATTGTAACCTGAATCATATGTAACCTGAGGTACCACTGTACTTTGTTCAGCTTAGAGTTGTTAAGTGACCAAGTCTTCTATGCATTTCCTCCTTTTGGCTACCGGCATGGGTGAAGAAGGTGTTACCTAGTGACCATGCCTTTGCCTCAAGTAAACAGCTTGCTGTTTTGAGCTGCAAAGACTGACAAAATTGCTCTCATAGTGGGTGAAAAAGCATGCCTCTGTCCTTAATGTTCCTTGTATTGCATTCAGTTGCTAACCTTATTATTATTTTTGCTGCAGGATCTCCTCAGATGTGAAATACAGAAAGCAACCATGGGGGCTTGTCAAGAATATAATAGAGAAAAACACATGGGGTGGGATAGGAGAAAACTTTAAGCAACTTGGTAAGTGCCGTGTCTCCTCCTTGCTGATGATTCCAAATTGCATTCATAGCTGTGATATTTGATAGCACTGCATAGTTCTACACGGTGGTGCGATCTGCAAGATTTTCACAAGAATTGTGCTTTAGAACAGCCTTGGACCTTCCCAGCTTTTAGAAACAGTTTAAAGACTGTTTATTAATTTTATTTATTACCTTTTGGTAGCCTTCCAGTAGATGTGTCTGCTCTTGAACACTGCTTTTGCAAGCATGTGGAGGTGACCAATCGAGTACCATTGGATGATAAAGTCAAAAATGGAGCATCAAAACTTGGCATTAAGCTGTTCATTTGACTTTCATAGTGTATCTACATTGCATCATTAGAACACTGTTATTTCACTTTTAACCAACTGTTTGTGATAACCTGGAAGTAAGGCAGTAGCAGAACCTTATTTAGGCTCTGATAAATTATTTCCCATGTACCGCAGTAAAGCATTACTTGTTGCAGGTAGACCAGCCTGCTCATTTTTATGTGTACAGTGGTACCTCTGGATGCAAACGGGATCCGTTCCGGAGCCCCGTTTGTATCCTGAAGTGAACCAACCCGCGTGTGCTCAGGTTGTGATTCACCGCTTCTGCGCATGCACGTGACGTCCTTTTGAGCGTCTGAGCAGCAAAACCCAGAAGAAACGCGCTCCGTTACTTCCAGGTCGCTGCGGAGCGTAACCTGAAAACGCTCAACCTGAAGCACATTTAACCCTAGGGACAGGGGGGCCCTGTGGGTTAAACCACAGAGCCTAGGACTTGCTGATCAGAAGGTCGGCGGTTCGAATCCCCGCAACGGGGTGAGCTCCCGTTGCTCGGTCCCTGCTCCTGCCAACCTAGCAGTTTGAAAGCACGTCAAAGTGCAAGTAGATAAATAGGTACCACTCTGGCGGGAAGATAAACGGTGTTTCCGTGCGCTGCTCTGGTTTGCCAGAAGCAGCTTAGTCATGACCCGGAAGCTGTACGCCGGCTCCCTTGGCCAGTAAAGCGAGATGAGCGTCGCAACGCCAGAGTTGGCCACGACTGGACCTAATGGTCAGGGGTCTCTACCTTTTTATAACTGTACTAAAAAACTGCCTTGTGAATGCAGCCTTACTCACTGTTGGTTTCCCCACTCCCTTTTTAAATAAGGCCAGCACCTGATACTGTTTTACTGGTTTGTCTCTCCACGTCACTTCTTGAATGTAACATTTGGGTTTCCCAATGCATCATGTGCTTCCTCCCCCCGCCCACTCCAGTCAAAGACCACCTTTTAAATATCCTGGAAAATGTCAGTATAGAGTGTTGTGAATTTCTGAGTTAAAATAAAACGAAAACTGAGTAAGAAATAGGATGTTGTTCTATTACAGAATCGGAATTGCTAATGGAAGAATATGAAATAAACAAACCTGTAGAGGATCCAGTGAAACTTGGTGTTTTGAGGAGGAGGAGGTGGACTTTACAAAGGAATGTGGGAGAGATACTTCCTAAACGTTCTTCACAGTACTCTTCGGGGGAGACAGGTGCACCTTCCCGTGGTGATGGAGGTGGGTACTACAAGCAGGAGTATTTGTTTTGACCATTAACTTAAGCCAAAGGAATTTCAGGGATGTGCTCGCGTGAGAGCCATGCATTATATAGCACCTCTGCATAGCTCATTCAGTTTCATTGCCTCTCCAAATATGGCATCTCTGAGGTACATGCAGGCCAGTACAGTCAACACAAGGGTGGTGGTGTTGCAGCTCACACACAGCTCCTATGCAAAGTTGGCCTTTTCCCGCAGCTACTGTCTCCAATGCTTCCAGGTTCAGTGCTATAGTGCTGAATTGTCGGTGTAGGAATTGGCTGCACAGAGATGCCTTTGGAATTATTATTATTTTTTGAAATAATTTTTATTTGATTTTACAAATATAAAATTATAACAATACAAAATGCATATCCATATTTGGAAATTCCTCTGAATCTCTGTACTTCCCACCTTCCCTGCCGTGGATCCTATTGTCTACCTTTTCAACTGCATATTATTCAGTAATCCATATTTTAAGTCGCTCCATTTTGTCCATAATATTTGCTACATCACAAGTGTTATTGCAATCCTGCTAATGTTTTCATCTGCCTACAATGGTCTCCCAGATAGGTTACAAATTTTCCCTATTCTTTATTAAAGTTTTGGTCTTCTTGGTTCCTGAGCTTTCCAGTCAGTTTTGCCATTTTGGCATATTCCAATCAGCTTAATTTGCCATTCTTCCCTGGTAGAGACTTTGTCTTCTTTCCATCTCTGGGCTAATAACATTTATGCGGCTGTCACTGTATACATAAAAGGTCTTTTCTGGTCCTTTGGGATACTGGTACCTACAATTCCTAATAGAAAAGCTTCTGGGTTTTTTTTATAAAAGTTATTTTAAACATTATTTTTCAGTTCATTATATATCATTTCCCAGAATGCTTTTATTACCTTACACGCCCACCACATATGATAAAAGCTGCCTTCTTTTTCTTTTGGAAATTTCTTTAAGACTAGCTACCCGTTTTTACAAAGCATCCTATTGGTAAATACAGTGTATTTTATTTTACTTTGCAAAAAAATTGATTCACATTTCAGAATGTCTCAGATTCATTTGTCTTCAGCTACTTAATGTGTGCTTACAGCTGCATTGTGGGATCTGTGCAAAATATGCAGATTTCAGGACAGGGGCGATTGGACCAGTTTTTTTTTTTCCTTTGCAGTTTGCACAACCGTGTATTTGAGATTTATGTTCCAAATGTCATTCACAAGACACTACTGGATGACTTTCATTATTTATGCCTATGTACGTGTTAGTGTTTTCCTTCCATCTTCTTACCATCTAAACCTTCTTTTGAAATCAGACTTACCTAGTTTAATTTAATTTCTGGAATATTGAAACTCATCTTGTTGCACAATTGCCCTTTCAAAATTCCATATGCTAGTCAATTGCATATGATCATGTACTGGCTGATTTAGAAGATAAATGACTATTTTGAGGAACATATGGCACAGTTTAGTGTTCCAAGAAGGGTGAATGAACTAAACGAAACAACTTTAAATGAGTCTAAACTTAAATGAGTCTAAACTGCTAATGCATAGCTTCATTCAAGGAAAGATAATACAGAGAAAAACAATACAGAGTGTTCTGCAGAAACCTTAAAACTGTTTGATCCCTTTCATTAGTTTAGTAGTTTTAAGCTGCCTCCTAGATTTTTTAATCAGTCCACTCACTGGTGTTCCAGCTTCTCAGATGAGAGTGTTTGTGTCAATACATACACTGCAATTATAATGCATACTTGCATGCCGGAACACGAAATCTGAATTTTAAAAAAGGTTTTACTCAGTGTTATACTAAGTGATGTGGGGAGGGGGTGGCCAATTCAGTTTCAGCGAAAATGTATACACTCTTAACTTTAATCGCATCCCTTACCCTTAGTGGCTACAAAAAATATTGTACTCAAATATTTGTCAAGATAATGGCTATTTGTTTTAATGGCCATGGGGATGAAAGAAAATGAGCTCATGAAGTGTAGTAGAAACTGGTGATCAAGAGAAACCTAAGTTGACAAGTGAAAGAGAGCATGCAGTGCTGATGTCATTCTGTAAGTCTAGTGTGTGCTTCATACCTGACCTTATCTTTAGGGTGGCAATCAGATGATAAGTCCAACTGCTAATGTCATGGGTGTGTTCTGATCTAATGCCTAACCTAGTTTGTTACCCTGGTTTGTATGCAAGCACCAGCCCTAGTTTGCCTGTTTGGACAAAAAAGGCAAATTATGGTTTGCTGCAAATAACAAAAAGGAGGACATCTTGGTGTGCAAGTGAGGGGGAGTATGTTGACCAGCCAGAGGCTTACCAGCACTAGTTGTAGAACACCAAAGTATAGAAATATCCTATGTGGGTATCACATGATTTCCTGGTTCTGATTTGTGAAAACTAGTTGAGTGTGTTGCCTATGGAATTTATCTTTGGTCATAAATTTCTTTCTGTAGCTGATGCATGTTTTACTTTTCCTGGTCTCCACATGCATCAGGATATATTGGAATGCTGCTTGGGATGATTAGATGGTTTTTCTAAATCAGTGTCCTAAAGTAGCTTCCCTTACTGCCACCTCTGTTAGCAAATTGTGCACTTGTGTGGTATCAGAACTGTATGTACATCAGCTGTAACTTGTGGCAGAGGTTGCACAGGGGCCTCATTGTGTAACCATGACAGAGAAAAACCAGCTTACCGGGACGTAGGCTGGAATTGTGAGCAAAGGCAAGTAGAAGAATGGGCAGTGGACAGGTATGTGCACAAGGCGGAATCAATCTATATGCAGCAGCCATCATGGTAGAATTCTGAGATTAATGCAAGATTATTCTTACACTAAAAGTTTGCCTATTACATTGTAGTGGTAGATGTTTCAGGCCCTTTACGACTCTGGAGGAGCTTCCATTACAACAAGAATATCTGCCTACCGTACTTCTTGCTGTGCATGTCAAATAAACACACTCTACATTAAATTTGTATTTCGACTGCAAACATGAGCAGCATCTTTCAGTTCAGACAAGAACCAGAACTGCTCCACCATTGAGAAGGGGTGGGGGAAAGTCTTCAGAAAAGATGCACATTCAGGTGAAGTTAATCTAGTTTAAGAAGATGGATACAGTAGACTTAATAGTTGCTTCTCTTGCCTTATAGGACCAAAAAGGAATGCTACAAATAAGACCATCACCATCATAGTGGTAATGAGCATCTTGTAAGTACTTTTTTGGCATTACCTTTGACTTTGTTTTTCTTATGGCAAAACATATTGGGGAAAACATTTTTCCCTGGTGGCATTTGAGTGAATTTCATGGAGGTTGTTTTTGCAGAAAGGAGCTTTCCTAAGCCATTGTCAAATTAATCCCAAATTGCTCACATTTTTATGTGATACTGACATATAGGTGCAAGTGATGAATTGGCTTCAGAGGAAACATATCCTGGTCACATACACATAATCCTTTCCTGGTTTGGCAGGTGGAGACAGGGAGTCATCCTGACTCCCAGAATCTTTCTGTAAGAGTATAGGACAGCCTTCCTCAACATGGTGCCCTACAAATGTTTGGGGGAGGATTGCTTGGAGCTAGTCCAAAACCCATGGAAGACACTAGCTTGAGGAAAACTGGATCAATGGAAGTCAGGGACCCTCATCCCAGTGTGTCTGCATGCAACTCCAGCCCCCCCCCCAATGATTTTCACATATTGTGACTGTATGTGCAGCAGGAATGGGGGAGAATTCAATTCAGTTTGCATTTAGAATGGAATCTCCCTAATCCACACCTTCTGAAACAATCTGAGAACTGAAACACAGCCATTCCTCAAAATTCAAACTTCTTCATATCTTACAGTACCGTTGTCCAGCTAAGTAACGGGTGCAAAAATGCAAATACTGGGCGGGGGCGGGGAGTATGAATCAACTGCATATATTTGTGAAAATAACATACAAAAATGCAGTGTGTTAAGGGAAAGTGCTCTGCAGAAATGTGAATATTAGCAAAAATGATAAAAGGTAAAGGTAAAGGGACCCCTGACCATTAGGTCCAGTCATGGCCAACTCTGGGGTTGCAGCGCTCATCTCGCTTTATTGGCCGAGGGAGCCGGCGTACAGCTTCCGGGTCATGTGGCCAGCATGACTAAGCCGCTTCTGGCGAACCAGAGCAGCGCGCAGAAACCCCGTTCATCTTCCCACCGGTAGAGGTTAAGATGAGAGCTTGTGGACTAGCCTTGATCTCCCTGGTCTAATGTAGCTTGAACAATGCCAACGCTCTCTCATGCTAGCTCTCTTTTCAATACACATTTTAAAATGAGAATATTATAATTTATTTTGCCCAGTGAAAAGTCTTAACCATCTTGCCAAGGTTGTCATGAAGATGATCTTTCCTCTCTAATCTTACATGCTTTTCCCTACTGGGGTAGTCTCTGTAGCAGGGGTGGGGAATTTGTGGTGTTGTACTACAGCTTCCATTGGGCATAGTGGCTAGGGCTGATGGGATCTGGAGTCCAGCAGCCATCTGGAGGGCCACAGTTTCCCCATCCTTGCTGTTTAGCCCCTTAACTACTGTGATGCTATAAACATGAAACAGAAAAAGTGATAAAAACAGCCTGGTTTCTTTCTTTCTTTGCAGCTTGCTCCTACTGGTTTTGCTAAATGTGACGTTGTTCCTCAAACTGTCCAAGATTGAACATGCAGCTCAGTCGTTTTACCGTGTTCAGCTTCAGGAAGAAGGATCTGTAAAGTGAGTGGATTTCTCCCCACCCCACCCTCATGTTCAACTATGCCTCATTTGTCAAATATAAGATACCAAAACAAAGCAAAACAAAAAAAGTTTTGCTGACTTCACAATACAGAGCTGGTGTAGTTTAGAGCAGGGGTCGGCAAACTTTTTCAGCAGGGGGCCGGTCCACTGTCCCTCAGACCTTGTGCGGGGCCAGACTATATTTTTTTTGGGGGGGGGGATGAACGTATTCCCACAAATAACCCAGAGATGCATTTTAAATAAAAGGACACATTCTACTCTGGTAAGCCATCCCCCCCCCCACGACTCTCCGTGGCTGCTTACCTGTGTCTTGCAAGCAGCAGGGGCTAGCAGCGGTGGGATGGTGCGAAAGGGCTCCAGAGAGGGGCTGGCAGCAACAAAGCCTGAATTGAGCCTGCTTACAATGGCGGCCGCTCGAGAGCTAACGCTACTGTTGCTGGCACCAACAAAGCCCAGCCACCTTGCTCTCTGCTCTAGGCAGGGCAGGGAGAAGCCAGGAGAAGGGAGGGAGGAGGCGCCGCCAAACACACGCACTGGCACAGCCTGAACGATCAGATCCACGCGGCGATTCATGGACCATCTGTGGGCCAGATCCAGAAGGCAACTGGGCCGGATCCGGCTCCCGGGCCTTAGTTTGTCTACCCAGAGGTTAAGAGGGCCAAGAAGCACCAACTTCAAATCTCACTTTAGACACTGAAATATACTCAGAGTCGCGAAGTGATTTCATGCTCTTTATTCAGCTCATAGTGGTGAGGAGGAATGAATGAATGTCCCCTCAAGGTATCTGCTTTATATACATTATTTACACAATGGGCTGCACATGATTGGCTAATTCCGGAATTCTACTGTAAGCCAATCAGGTTGTGGATTCACTTCTATCTGGAGCATGATTGGGTGGTTCCTGCCAACCAATCATATTGCTGCATTGTTCTAGGACCAATCAGACTGCTGCATTCTGAATCCTATTGTTCTAGGACCAATCAGACTGCTGCCTTTTGGATCCTATTGTTCTAGGACCAATCAGACTGCTGCAGTTTGGATCCTATTCAACTCAGTACATAACAGACACCAATGCATTAGGTGGCTTTTGGGGAAGCTGCTCAGCCTGTGTTTTATGACCGGAATGGGGAATATTTTTCAGTCCAAAGGCTGCATTCTCTTATGTGGAACAGAGGCAAAAGTGGGTGAAGCAACAAATACAATTCATTCATTTGTACAGTAGGTAAACTCAGAGTTGTCTATAAACACTGTCCAGGCAATTAAGACATTATTACAATTCAGTTCAAGGACACAGTCCAGCCATGCAAGAGCACCTGAGGAGGGCAGGGGCGTAGCGTGGGAGTGGGGGCTGTTGGGGTGATTACCCTCGGTGCATTGGGGGGAGCGCTGCTCACACTGCCCTCCCTGAGCCAGCCCTGCAGTGTTTTGCAAGGCTGGGATCTGATCGGAAAACATGTACATAGATCATGGTAGTAATGTGTTAATTAGGCGAAAGCAAAGTAAAGAATGGGACTACATTCTTTAAGGACTGTAAGGCAGTGACTTATCCCTGCATTTTCTCTTCTCAGTTTAGCCTTTAATGTGGCATCAAGAGAAAAAACTCACCAGCAGGACAAAGATCAAGTCCAGCATGTCAAAGGAGTGCTGAGGGACTCCATAGCATTGCTTGAACAGGTGGGTGTTGCTGTTTCTATTATTTGGTCCCCCTACATGTGAAAACAAAACGTGGGATGTGTGAAAAGATTAGTGCTTTGCTAATAAAAGAATTAATAAATCACTTCCGTATTTGGATGCTATGGCATCAGGCTTTCAGGTATTAACTAGTGAGAATGGGATACAAAAAACTGATTGAGATTGCTTGAGAAAGAGAATATTAATATTCAAGAGCTTGAGATAATTCCAGGGCTGCTATGAATATTTAAGAACTAAGGAAGCTTTGAAGTTTAAGATTTGCCACAATGTATGTTTGTGGCATGTGTGCTAATGAAATGGAACAATAGTAAAGGTGACCAAGAGACAGTACTCCTTATTAAAAAGAACTTTCTTTGCATCCCAGTAAAACTTACAAAGGAAACATGTCTTTAAAAACTATATTATTTAAAGAATTGCAAGTTCTACTGAATGAAGCTCAACAACCTCATACACACATTTCAGATTTGGTAAGATGTAGATTAGAGAATGGGCTTAATTCTTTTATGTATGAAAGCAGATACAGTATGAGAAAACCCATGTCACTCTGTTGCCCATAGGTACTTCAGAGTAGATTCTGCTGCTGCTGCAATCATAGAATCTTAGAGTTAGAAGAGACCAACTCTAGTCCAACCCCCTGCAATGCAGGAATCTTAGCTAAAGCATCCATGACAGATGGCCAATCAATAGACAATTTTACAGAAGATTATGCTTCTTGTTACATGTTACATACAACTGAGGGTTCTCAGGTTGCCCCTAAGACATTTCTAGGTGGGTTGTCTTCTAGTTCATTTCTGGCATTCAATTTAAGTAGATCTCTTATGACTTGTGCCTAGTTGTTTGGGTTCCCATCCCTTAAAATACAGCTGCAGTTCATCTGTAGTAAGCACTCTGTTAGTACGTAACTATTAGTGTGGGGCAGGGTCGGCAACTCAAAGCAGCATTTTTGGGCAGCCTCCCAAGTACCAAGTGCAGCTGATGCTATTTACACTGCTGCCCTTGTTGCGAATTCTCCACGGCGCTTTCGCAGAAATGCTCAGAGTTCCAGGTTCTTCAGCGCAGTATATTTATTGTGAGCTATACAGTGGTACCTTGGGTTACATACACTTCAGGTTACATACGGTTCAGGTTACAGACTCTGCTAACATAGTACCTCGGGTTAAGAACTTTGCTTCAGGATGAGAACAGAAATTGTGCTCTGACGGCACAGCGGCAGCAGGAGGCCCCATTAGCTAAAGTGGTGCTTCAGGTTAAGAACAGTTTCAGGTTAAGAACAGACCTCCAGAACGAATTAAGTGCTTAACCCGAGGTACCACTGTATATACAAATATCTACAGGCTATAATACACGAGCAGTTCATACAGTCAAACAGAGTACCTGGCTGCACCTTAAGGCAAATAGGAAGACCTTTTTATCTCTTTCTCTGACCACACTCTTCTACACTACCACCATTACTGCTGGACAGGTTTCCCTTTTAAACCGATGACAGCCAATCAACTGACAGCACATTACTGCTGAGTCTTTCTGACCCAGCACTGCCATAGAAAGTATTGCAGGCTGATTGCATCAGCCAGTTGCATCAACTAGCAAATTCAAGCTTGCAGTCTTACTATCTCACACAGCATTCTGTGAATCCTGACAGCCCTGACGCCCATTTTCCAAAGCCCAGTGAACACTGGGACATTGCCATTTTAGTTGCCCACAATCATCCAAAGTTGACATTACCACTCAGTCACATTGTAAGCAATTACAATGGCAGCTGTCTGGCACTCATTTTTATTAGCCAAATACCTACCTGTCTGGTGGAAATAAATATGAAGAGAATAGACCACGTAATCCCATGGGGACCCCAACAAGGGAAGGCAGCCCATATTGAGGGTCCCCTCAAACCTGGAGCTGGTTCTGCTGAAAAGTAATTAGATCTCTTTTTAGAAACAATTCACTGCCTAATTCTTGTCGGATTTTATTTCTGTAGCTGAAGAATTCCCTTTCTATGCTCCAAAGTAGCTTTGATCACCTAAACAAGACCGACAGCAGGAAGCCTGAAAGCTGATGTCACCAAAGGAGAATGAAGATATTTTGTATTGAATGTGAAGCTGCTTATTTTTCTCACATTTCTGCTCACAACCACTGTACACCTTAGAAATATATCTATAAAATGTGTTCGTTTTTAAAGCGATTAGCCTGTGAATTCTCCTGATCCACTTGACATCTTCTTGTGAGCAGTTTGCTGAACTGTGAATACCTGGTGTGAATGAGTAAGAACATTGTGTGGTCTGGTAATTATGTGATATGCAAATTGTAGGGGGAGAATTCAGCAAGCAATGTGATCTGTAAAAAAAGTAAAAAGTAAAAGTAAATTGGACTCACATCTGATGAGAAAATCATTAACATTATGAAGGATGCAGCATAGATTATCTTGTGGAGCTTGTAACACCCAGAAGTTCTCCATATGGTCTTTTTCCATATTCATGCAACAATTATTCAAAAGTAAGCAATTTTAAAGGTCTGTACATATGTTCTAGAAAACTATTTATAAATCTGAATTTTGAACATACTGATTGTTTTGGTTGTGTGGGTCTTCTGCTGTACGAGTCAAAGCAATTCTACCTCTTTCTAGCACTGTTATTTCAGCTCTCAGGATTTCTCAGGAATTGTCCTTATATGTCAGAGAATTATATTCAAAAAATGGCCAGTCCCTGAATATTTTTAAATGGCAATCAGTGCATTAATCTGACTGGCATGTTGAGTCCATTGAGACTTTTTCTGATTTTAACATTTTACAGTCTTCAGGCCTGGGAATCCACTTGTCTTTTGGTTGTGTTATATATATTTTGTAGCACAGACTAAGACCTTAACTGTGTAACACGAGACGGGGATCACCTTTATCTGCTAAAGTTAAGAACAAGCTTGTAAGCCATTGAAGAACAATAGGCTTTCTAAAGTATACTTCTGGAAGAGTAGAACGAAGTAGAATGGTAGTGGCACAAATAAAATTGTGCCTCAATCTGGCTGTGCTGGATATGTCTGTCTATTAAATGGAACTGACCATGTTTGTGACTTCTATTTTGGGTTTTTTAATTTCCACTTGACGTTCATCGAAAGTGCCTTTATACCTGTTTGTATAGGAAACCAGCTTTAGCAGATGGACCTACCCAGGCTTTAAAAAACTAAGAAGGAAGTACTGTTTATGTACAGTGCAGAAAGAAATGTGTTGGAGCAATTTGTGTCAAACTACTACGTGTTTTTGTAGTATGTGTATCTTTTGAAAAGCATAGGCATTGAAGTTATAAATTACTAGTCAGATTAGAGATAAATGAAGGCCGTTTCTGTGATGTCTCTTTACTTCTGATGTCTTGTGTGCTTTTTGTACTTGAAAGGAACACCACACTGATAATTTTATATGGTAAGAAAATGAAGTTGAAGATTCTGTATATAATACCCGGAGAATTATGTTAACCTTTCTGTGAATAAATATGAGAGGATTCATTAAAGTTGCCAGAAGGTTTGCTGTACATAAGAAGAGGCTGCAGAATGAGGCCAGTGACTCATCTCTTCCAGCATCCTGTTCTCACAGTGGCCAAACAGATGCCCACGGGAAGCTGAAAAGCAGGACCTGAGTGCAACAGCACACTGACCACTTGTGATTTCCAGCAACTAGAATTCAGAGACATACTGCCTCTCGCAGTAGAAGCAGAGTATAGCCATTGTGGCTAGTAGGTCTTGATAACCTTACCCTCCATGAATTTGTCTAATCTATTTTTCAAGCCATCCAAGTTGGTGGCCCTTGCTGCCTCTTGTTGGGAGCAAATTCAACAGTTTAACTATGCACTGTGTAAAGAACTACTTTTTCTTTTTATCTATCTTGAACAGGGCTGCCTCACCTATGAAGCAGGGTGAAGCAGCTGCCTCAGGTGGTAGAAGCCCCTGAAGCAATGCCCCCATGGGTGCCTCACCCACTCTACAGAGCAGTGCTGATTGCCAGTGAGATTTCGCTGAAATTTCGTAAGATCTCATGGAGCACAAGAGATCTTGCCATAGATATTCTGCTGGAAGCCACCCAGAGTGGCTGGGGAAACCCAGCCAGATGGGCGGGGTATAAATAAATTATTATTATTATTATTATTATTATTATTATTATTATTATTATTATTATTTTATTATTTTATTATTATATCGGCATTGATTCCAGCATAGCTTCTCTGCTAGTTGTGGGCGGTGCAGTGATGATGCCGGCATGGTGGGAGGCATGGAAGAGTGGGCCGGCACTTCCCGTTTTACCTCGGGCGGCAAAACAGGATACTGATACATTTAAGGATTTTGTTGTTGGGGTTTTTTTTTAATGTTTTTAGCAATGTGCTTAAATTCTTCTTTAGCATCTCTTATTGGTTGGTAGAATTTCTTTCACCAAAGTTTGTGTTGCTTTTCCTTCTCCTCATTTGGAAAACTTCTATTTTCTAAACGAAGCCTTCTTGCCTGTAATAGCTTCTTGATTTTATGTAACTTCCTGAAGGTGGGAGCTTGGAGATGCGATGCACAACAGCCGCCTGTCATTGGACTAGCATAGCTATTATGGCTATGATTCTAAACATGGTTACTAGCAAGCACTGAATCCAGTGGGACTTAACTTCCGAGTAAACACAGGATTTCACTGCATATCTAAAAAGCAAACAAAAACTCACTGAATAAAATACCAAAAAAATACCTTTTTATGTTTTGGGGTAGAGACCAAGCTAAATTGAAAACCAGGGCAGTTGACAAACTGGAATGAAATCAGATGAGCTGTTAAAGGCAAGCAAAAAGATTTGGGGTAGGGGGTGGGGAATTGAAAGTACGAAGGTAAAAGAAAAGAAAGTGCTTCTGATGGAATACCAGTATAACTGTACAGAGAATATATTGGGATGTTTTAGGAAACCTGGTTCTTGCTTGAAACAGTCATATAAATGAAGCTTCCATCTGTCCTAGAAAACATTATTGAGAGCACCAATCCTGAATTTCTTAAACGCAAGCCCTACTGTGTAGAGCCAGGTGACAAGGTTCTATATTTCATCCAAACTGAAGGGCTGTCTTGTATTACAAACAGGTGAAGGGAGGAAGCATGAGTCACTTGCATTTCCCCTTTTGCTTCTGCTTTGCAATATGAGAAGTTGGTCAGTGCTAATCTATTCCAGTTATTTACCGTAGGTTATTACTGGCTTGGAAGTATCCATGATGCATACCGATCAGCACTGGCAACACTTGTGTTCATACGGTCCAGTACTGGTACTGTACTGACACGTACACCATCAGGACAAATGGCAGCTCAATTACCTGCTTAGGGAAAATGGTTTGCAATTAGTATTTTTATTTTTTTTGCAAATCCAGAGCTGTTAGCCCTGTGACAAAAGTAAAATGCAAAAGGAGCAAGTCATAACTGCAAATGCACAATTCTTGCCAGACCCTTTTTTTAAATAAAAAAGTGGGAGGGGGAAGACATTTCCTAACATGGAAATTAAAAAATAGCTAGTTTACAACATTTATCCTACAGTGTGAGAGCCAGTGCGATGTAGTGGTTAGTGTTGGACTAGGATCTGGGAGACCAGGGTTCAAATTGCTGTTAAGCCATGAAACTCGCTGGGTGACCTTGGACCAGTCACAGTGTTTCCTCATTGTTCAGTGTTGTTCTGAGGAGAAAATGTGGAGGAAGAGAATGTATGCCACCTCCAGCTCTTCGGAGGAAAGGTAGAATATAAATGTGGCAAATGCACTGCTTGTCGCAGCATTTATTTCCAAGGCTTAAGACAAAGGACTTTCTCAGACTAACCTGGAGATGCCAAGGATTGGACGTGGGACCTTCTAAATGAGAAAGCAGATGCCCTATCACTAAGCTAGGGCTCTGCTGCTTGAAATTAAATGGCACATTACGAAGGTGGCTGTTAAAATTGTGCAAATTCCGCTGTCAGCACCAGTAGAAAGGGGGAGCACGGAAGGAGTAAATCTTATTTTTGTGTGGGTGAGTTTTGCCTCACATATTCCTGAAAGAGAACTAATGATGTATTTCATATTAACACTCGGATCCTAAACACAGATTCTCTGAAGCAAGTCCTAGTATGATTTTGACAGAAGTTCTTTTTCCCAACCCATGTATGCCAACCAACAGATATGAAGTGAGACCAATGGAACTGCTGATACATATAATAAATGAGATGCATTCTGAGTATGTGAAAAGTGTTTTTTCTTTTAAGTGACTATAGGGGTTCAGCAAGGATGGGGGTCGTGCTACATGGAGGGGGAGGGGGCTAGCCACTTTTGAGAGGCCATTTTGACCCCTCCTTTTTTTGTAAATTAGTTTTTCAAATATTTAAACGTCCAAACGCGTAATAGGATCATTTGAGTCTGTAATCAGCACAGCTTCTAAAACTGGCCTTGAAACTTCATTTGCTATATCCTATACCTATTGATATTAATCCAGTAGTTTTCAAAGGGAGCAATGCACTGGTGTGGCAGGAGAGGGTGGCAAGTGTTTCAGGAAGATTCAAGGACAGTAACATTTAAACAACACAGTATAGTATAATATCAAAATAATTGTTTTACACTTTCTGGATGCCCCATATTCATATTATAAAGTAGTTGCGTTCCACTTAGATCATTGCCCACTGTACCCCTGACAACCTCCGCTTCTGTGCCTGGCAATGTTGCCTGTTTTGTTAAGGACTTGCATTGATAGGTTAAATGACTGGCCATTTCAGCCTTTGTGAAGAGGCACAGCTTGTTATCCTAAACGTAACCCAGCTGTGTTTGGCACAGTCTTGTCAAACCTTCATTAATTCTAACTTATATAAGTTTCAGGAATTATGGGCAACTTGCACCACAGACTCTGGTACCCAAAACCTGAAGCATGCCCAAGCAAAGTATTAGATTCAATGATTCAATTTGCTTCTGGAGGTATAGGTGCCTAATTTGGGGTGTCCCAAAGCTGATTGTTGTGTGCCCAGTTCCTTTATTTCTATGACTTGTCACAAGGGTGGGATGCTTCAGGATCTTGCATTGTCAAAGGATCGCTTCATATTGGGATGGAGCATGTGTCATGAAATTCTACTCAATAGTGATTCAGGGTAGATTCCAGTGTATAGTTAGCAGAATAAAAACTTAAATATGTTGCAGGATTCCCCCAAAAATAGACCAGAGGCAATTGCATTTCATCCAGCGGAGCTTTACCATGCTGTCAGTTTGCCTCACATTTTCATACCTGCAGGGAGGGTGGCTTGCAGTGTCAGAAGTGCACTTACAACTGAAAGGCAGCAACTCAATGGTGGAGGAACTGTTTTGCATGCATTGTGTCCCAAGTTCAGTTCCCCACATCTCCAGGTAGGGCTGGTAGAAACTCCTGCTTGAAAACCTAGAGAGCCTTAAGAGTTTATGGCGATTTCCTTAGGTTCTTCCTATGGAGTGGTCAGGTCACCTTTATTATAGGGCTAGGCTGGCAACTGGGATGGGAAAAACCTGGAGCTGGCCGCTGAGTACACGGTTTCTTAGGATCTGAACGCTGCCTCAAATTTTGTGTTGCAGTTTCTTTCTCGCCCTTTCCTCCACCTTTACTGAGCTGCTTCCCGAAGCCCCATCCAAACTTCGAAGGCGCGGCTTTTTTCTTCCTTACAGCGACGGAACTTCTGGTGCTCACAAGTGCTTTTTTTTTCTTTTTTCCTCCGCTCCCCCCGCGGGCCTTGGGCAGGGCTCCGTGACGTCACGGGAGGATAGGAAGAGGCCGGCGTGCCAAGGAAGCCGGAAGCTAGGAAAACTTCAGGTCGCGCGGCGAGGTCGCTTAGGGGAGAACAGCAGGGCGCGCCTTGGATGCAAGGCGGGGGCAGGAGGGAGAGAAAAGGGAGGCGGAGCCTGCAGAGATTCCAACCAATCCTCGTTGGCCAAGGAGGAGCACGTTGGGTTTGGGAGCTGCTCCCCCGCCCCGCCCAACAAGAATTCCTTTTTTGCACCTTGATAGCCGGGAAGTTAGAACGCGAGGAGAAGTCACTGGATGCGCATCGGTTGCAAACGGGAGGAGGAGACCTAGGTACCCGGGTGGAGGCGAAGCAAGTTGCAGGAAGGGAAGAACCTCGCTGCCGCCTGGCGCTTGGTTACAGGTGTCAGGTGGAGTCAGGAGGGAAATCGCTGCGCGCCTCTCCCCTTTCGTTTCCTCCTGTCCCTTGGGTTTGCAAAAGGCTCTTTGCTGTCGCCTTGCCCCTTTGCCTTCGCAGCTCGTTTGCAAAAGTCCTCTTTGGGTTACTGGCTTTAATGAGAACTTCCCCTGGAGTTCCCTGCCCTTTGCATGCTGCGAGAGAGGTTCCCCGCGCCTCTTTTTTCCCTGCCCTCCGGTCTTTGCGAGGGCGGGAGGGGCCATTGCTGCTGCTGCTGCTGCTGCCACCATGAAACGTGGGAGGAAGAAAGTTAGAGGCCCGGAGGTGGAGGATACCCTCTGCTGCTGCGAGTATCTGGATCGGAAGGGCCAGAGGAGCCACCTGGCGGCGTGTTTCTGCGAGTGCGAGGACCTCGACGAGGGCTGTGAAAGGTACGCCTGAGACTTTCACCCAGCTGGCACTTCTCATAGAATTGTAGAGTTGGAAGGGACTCCCGAGGGTCATCTAGCAGTGCAGAAATCTCCCAACAAGTGCCCTCTCCCCCGTCCAATTTGAAACCACGTCGGACTCTGTTTAGCTTTGCCAATGTGCTAGTAGTTAGCTTGTTGGTGGCTGCCCTGCTCGTGGCTTGAGTGAGATCTTTCCGTTGTGGCCATTGGGGTGGCCTTTAGCTGTTCCCTCCTCCTGTCTTCAAAGTTCAGGCATAAAAAGGCCTGCATTCAGGGTGTGGTTTCAGAGCTCTGACCCTATTAAGAGTATTTCATCTGCTCCACATATGGTGATTCTGGTAATCTGATCAGATGGCCACCTCTGTTGCTTGAGGTACCTTACAAAATTAATAATGATAATAAAAAAATACCAGAGCTACTATGCCTTTAAACAGCCCCATGAGGCACAATTTCTGAAGAATTTTTTCTTTTCTGTAGAGATGGAAAACCTTACCTGTTGAGTGTATTACATGCAACTCCTAAAGTCCTTTTAGAAAAAATGGTGTAACCATGGGAATTTGGAAGAGTTTTTGAAATTGGCAAATGTCAACACTGGGCAGCAGTTTCCAAAAGCAGGAAGGGAAAAAAACCAAACCCCTGCTATGATAATGTTGGAGAGTAAGGGTTGCTTCTTAATGTTATTTTTTTCTGGTGTGGCTTCCCTTCAAGGACACATATGCAATGAAGCAAAGCTTTGCAAGTGTTCCCTATGTTATACTTGGTCAAGGTTACCCAGTTGGAAGTTGACCAGCTGTACTTGCATAATTTGGGCAACTTCCCTGCAAGACAAACACATATGATTTCTTGCTTGGAAAGAGAACATTTGAAGTGGCCTTAGGCAGGCATGGGGGAACCTGTGATTCTCCAGATGGTCTTGGACTGTTATTCCCTGACCACTTCTGTCTGGAGCTTATGGAAGTTATGTGGAGGTGTTCCAGCCGTTTTCTCCCACAATGATCTTGCTTTAACTCAACAAAACCCAACACACTTCTTTGAGCCGTAAATGTCTTCCATCTTCCCTATTCAGTGTACGGAAAGTGGTGGGTGAACTCATGAGCTCGTGAATCCTTGTTTTTCTATATCAGGGATGGGGAGGCTGCAGCCATTGGACTACAACTCCCATCATCCTTGGTGATAGGCTATGCTGCTTGGGGCTGATGGGAGTTTGCATCCCCACAACGTCTGAAGGGCCATGGTGATTCCCACTCCTATTCTACAGAGAGATTCTTTGCCAGGTAAACTGACCAGACAAGAACTTGAGAAAGTTGAGGGCTAGTTCACAGAACTGGATTTACTGACAATGTGATACGCTCATCATTTTCAGATGATCATTAAGACGATATGATGAGATGTGGCCCCACATAATACTATTCAAATTTCTGGGTAGAAACTGAAGGATTAGGGCCATTTCACACATCCTTTTTACACTTGTCTGTATGCATAATAAAATAATCACATGCATAAGGGGAATAGAAACATGTTCTCATCCACAAGGAGCTGACAATTGTCCGAAGCAGCCCCAAACAGCCCCAAACCTTGGTGAGATCTGAGAGAGTGACAGAAGCCAACACAAATGTATTTCTTGGTCTCTTCAGTCTTACATGAGCAGACCTCTGTGCTTTTCCCTAACAGGTGGCTGACTTGCAGATCTTTGCCCCCGGGAACTCTAGAGAGAATTGCAGACACCGTCACAGACCGCTTTCGCCTCCCGTGGCTTAGGGGGGCTGTAAAGGTCGATATCAGCCTCCTCCCGCCAATCATCCTGTTGCCTGTCTTCCTTCACATAGCAGCTTTGCACCTCCTCTTGTCTCTTGTCATCCTGATATCACTTCCTGTACTGGTGCTGTGGTATTACTACCTCACACACAGGAAGAAGGGCCAGACTCTCTTCTTCTTGAGTCTAGGGCTGTTCTCCTTAGGCTACATGTACTACGTGTTCCTCCAAGAGGTGGTACCCCGGGGCCACGTGAGCACCAGCCAGGTGATCCTTCTCACCTGCGGCTTAATCCTCATGCTGGTGGCCCTGTCTCAAGCCAAGAGAGACCCTGGCTACCTTCCCTGCCAAACGAGCAGTGACAAATCTCTTTGCCAAGGTGGCAACATCAACAATAACAACATCTCAAACAGGAATGACCTGGAGAGCTCCAAGGGGCTTTACACAGCAGCTGTGCCTGACATTGCAATGAACAGTTACACTGAGGGCTATGCCAGTGTGTTGGAAGCAGGGACAGGTGGGATCACGGAGGACTGGTGCACCAAGTGTCACTTGGTTAGGCCAGCCCGAGCTGGGCACTGCCGGATATGTGGCAGGTGTGTGAAGAGACTGGATCATCACTGTGTCTGGTATGTTCCTTGGAGTTTAAAGTTGGCTTTGACATTTATTTTCTGATATCTTTGTTACCAGTGAGTCATGGATCTCCTCTTGCCCCAAAAGGCCTTTCTGCTTTGTTTGGGCTCTTGTCAGTATGTTTAATTGATCTGCTGCATAGTGAGTTTTGTGGCATGTATTGCGTTCCCTGTCTAATGCTTGCTCTTTCCTGCATTCAGTATCCTTTTTCTATAACCAGACAAGCTGAGGGAGTGCCAGATCTCCCCAGGGGAACGTCATAATCTGTTATGCCATCCATCAACAGTTGTAAATATTGTGATACATTAATGGTTTCATTTAGGGGGGTGTACTTTGTGTAATGACGATGGGGGAATCATTCTGTAGTCAAGAGCAAACTTGCACACTTCACATTGGGCCAGTTTTTAAAACAATCTATACTGCTCCCGGTATTTGAGCAATCAAAATATTGGGATGTTTTTTCCTCCAAATGTCTGGGCCAAAGGGAATGGGGGAAGAGTGGCTATTTAGAGATAGGTGCAGGGCACTGAACCACTGGAAGTCACAGAATCATAGAATTGTAACAAATTTCACATTTCGTGTGTGGGAAATCTGTTGGGGTGCAGAATATCCACAGTGCAGAATTTTATAGCTTTCTAACACCTAGTCTTAAGTGGTGCAGATTGTTGTATATTGGCTCTATTTACATAAGCTAGTTTGAAAACCTAGTTTATATGAATCTTCTCTGTTAGCCTGGTTTAGACATAATGCCCAGTCATGGTTTGGTGCCTAGCAAATGAGCCTTCAATGCGTCTCTAGCTGTTGTTTTCCCCCCCTCCCCTGCAGTGTACCCCTGGCTCCTTTTGCAGATTGAGGCAAACCAACAATTGCCATTTTGTCCAAACCTGCAAATTGTGTTCGTGCTGCAAACCATAGTTAACTACTCCTCAGCTGGACATCAGAATACTTAATGTACACCAGAATCTGGCACCTTGTTTATCTTACACCACTTTTCTGTAAAAAAAAGTTTTTCTTTTATCTCTTGGAGGATTAACAGCTGTGTTGGGGAACAGAACCACCAAGCCTTTATCCTTGCACTCTCCCTTTTTCTGCTCACGTCAGTGTATGGGATTTCTCTGACTCTGGACACCATCTGTAGGGGGAAGGCTACCATCAAGGCACTCTTCTACTGTCCTGGTGTGTATGGAGATTACAGGTGAGAGAAATACTCCAATGGGATAAGAAACTACTGATATGGCCCTCTGTCGGAGGGGCAGTCCTCTGGTCTGCCTGGCTTCTGCTATCTTGGCCCGAGGTGCATGCTGGGATGTTTGCTAATGTCAAAACCTTTGTCCTTGGGAAGGTTTGTGCAGCTTTCATAGATTGGCATGCTGAGGCACACTATTTTGTGCTTGTTCGACTTGCCCGAGTGACCATATGAGACTCTTGTGGTTGAAACAAAGATAAAGTCCCGTGTTCCTTTTTGGGTTGTTTTATTTTTGTTCTTTTGCATGGTCAGGTTACACTTTTAACGGCAAAAAGCATAATTGCTTTCTGGGATGATGCACTCTGAACATTGTAGTGTTGTCCTCCTCCTCTTTGCATGCACAAATCCTAATGATTTCCAAATGCCCGCTATCTCATTTCAGGTGCCCCATATCGGTTTTTTCCTGTCTCTGACAACCATTGTTGTTATTTTCTTTCCTCCCTTCTCAGTATGTTTCATGTCTCTTGCAATCTGTTTGTATGCAGCTATGGCTTCCTCTCAATCCAGCCTTGCTCCGCTGAAAGCTCATTATGTTCTAGACGATTGATTGATTGATTGATTGATTGATTGATTGCATGTATATACCAATTTTTTTCTCCCAAGGAGAGACAATGACTGGCCAAAGGTCACTCAGGGGATTCAAACCCTGGACTCCCAGGCCATAGGCCAACATTCTAACCATTACACCATGCTGACTCTCAATGACTTGTGATAAATCTATGAGGGAAATGTATTTCAATCATCTTCTTCCCATCCCATTCTGTCTTTAACATCTAAAGGGAATCTTAATAATAATAATTTTATTATTTATATGCCTCCCACCTGTCTGGGTTGCCCCAGCCACTCTGAGCGACTCCCAACAAAATACTAAAAACGCAATAAAACATCAAACATAAAAAAATGACCCCATACAGGCCCTTGGGCCTAATTATTATAGTTTGGTTTAAACCACACCTTAAATCATGGTCAACTGTCCTAGTACCTAAAATATGACACTGTTTGTGGAGCAGGCAAACTTACAGGGTCAAACTGATTAGGAAGAATGGGGAGTAAGTGCACTTTCAATTTTTACGTACTACCTGGGCCCAGTTCCACACCCCTTGATCGAGTTCCATACTTACACAATTGGATGAAATTAAATACTCTCTGGTACAAATTACACCTGTGGATTTACTTGCTGTTTGGAATTGCCGGACTACAACTTGTGCTGTTTCACTGAGTGCAATCAAGTTTAGAATTTTCTCAAAGCCTTCCCATTTGAAATTAAGGGGATGCAACTGAAGAACATCTAAGCACATGCTGTTTATTGCCCACACATATCTAAAATGGTGAATTTGGTTCTTCCCTCAACTAGTAGTGCTTTTACCATGGTAACAATATAGCTATATAGATTTCGTGGGCAAGGAGCTTTAATATTGTGGTTGTGTAAAGGAAGAACTGTGGCCTTTGCAGAAGGGGTACAGATGTTGTGGTATACAGTTCCCATCACTGATTATGCTAGCAGGGACTGATGGGCATTATGGTCCTCAACATCTGAAGGGCACTGTGCTGGCTACCCATACTTTAGGGATATTCAAATAGCATGCCCAGGGTGTGGGAGATCAGTCTGTAACCTATAATCTGTAACCAGCTGAGTGCAACTACATTGCTATGGGCATTTTTGCAGAGCAGAAGTATAGGGCAGAGAACTGGTTGTTGAACTTGGCAATAATCAAATCCCAATGCTTATTACCTTATAGTAAGGCATAGATCAGGCATAGGCAAACTCGGCTTTCCAGATATTTTGGGACTACAAATCCCATCATCCCTAGCTAACAGGACCAGTGGTCAGGGATGATGGGAGTTGTAGTCCCTAAACATTTGGAGAGACAAGTTTGCCTATGCCTGACATAGATGATGGACTGTTTGAAAAATAATTTTTCCAATGAAATGAGGCACAGCAATTTGCTGTGATGCAGAATCTGAGATGGGAAGGCACCAAAGGTTACCCTCAAAATAGTATGTCAGTCTCCCCTATTCTCTGTAGCCCTACAGCAATGCAGTTGTGTCCCTATTAAAACGGATTCCTTGCTTTCTGTTTCCACCCCCTTCTAGTTCTGCCCTTTCGTTCACCTGTGTGTGGTACTGTACCATTGTAACTTCCGGCATGGGCTACATCCTTCTCATCCAGCTTTTGAACATCAGCTACAACGTGACGGAGAGGGAAGCTCGAATTGCTTTGAAGGAGAACACTGGGCGGAGGCTGTTATGGGGCATGGTAGTTGACACAGGCCAGTACCATCGGGGCATTCTGCACAACTGGATCCAGTTCTTGACCTTGCGCTCAGCCGATCTGCAGTGCTCCACTGAAGACATTGTATGAAAGCAGCTTCCTATCAATCACATTTAGTTAACTGATCATCCACACCTGAAGTCATTAAGGGGACAGGTAGTTCTCATCTCTTAAGCCATATTTTAAGAGCAACGTTTTCTCAGAAACACGCGATATTCCAAATGCTGGGCATGAATGACCTGGTTATGGGGGTGCCTATGTATGTTACCCTCTTAAGTGCTCACCTGCTTAGCCACAGCCGGCTACCAGTTTTGGATTAGCGTCTCAGTCTACAGTTCTATGCGCTTGTGCCAATGGACTGTGTACATAGCTGTTTACAAGGATTATACACATTAACTGTCAGGAACATTCCTGACATTAACCTGGCAAAGAGGTCGCTGCTGTTGGGTTACGGTGCTGAAGAGGTAGTGTATTTTTTCATTCTAGAGGTTTGGGAAACTTCGTGTGCTTGTGCGGACTAATCTTAATGTACCACAAGGAAGTTCATCTAGCCATGAGCTTTAATTTTGTGCTTGTCAATGGTGATGTTGGCCATGGGTGGCATCAAAAAGGGGGCTGCTCTGCACTTCCACCCCCATGCAGAAAAAGAGCAAAATAGCAACAACCTCCCAAAACCAACAAATGATGTTACTTTTCCACACATACACACCCCAACTCTTTGCTTCAGTGGTTCTACTGAGTGCCTTTGTGAGACGTTTTCTTTGGAGCTGTGATTTGTGAGACTGGTAGATAGCAGGGGTGGATTTGTGTATGGTGTTCTCAAAACACTTCAGAGAAAGTATTTGTATTCAATTAATGTCTATTCTCTCCCCATCCCCCAAGTCCATTCAGAAAGGTTAAAAATGAAATCTGTAATTCAGGGGTCAGCATACTTTTTCAGCAGGGGGCCTGGTCCCTCAGACTTTGTGGGGGACCAGACTATATTTTGGGGTGGGAAAAAGAATGAATTCCTATGCCCCACGAATAACCCAGAGATTCATTTTAAATTAAAGCACACCTTCTACTCATGTAAAAACACCAGGCAGGCCCCACAAATAACCCAGAGATGCATTTTAAATAAAAGGATGCATTCTACTCATGTAAACACACACTGATTCCCAGACCGTTCGCGGGCTGGATTTAGAAGGCGATTGGGCAGGATCCGGCCCCGGGCCTTAGTTTGCCTACCCATTCTGTAATTGCTTAAAATAAACTCTTAAATCACTTGGATCCAAAAACTTTAAAAATCACAAAAACAATTGGCATTAGAAAGTACTTAATAATGAAAGAGAATTGAGGGAACCTGTCACTGCTTTGCATCACATATGATCAACTATTTTATTATTTAGGATCCTTGTCTCAATAGTGTTCCCATAAAAAGTCACTTGCTCAATCAGATGATTAGAAAGATTTAAGTTCCATTTAGATAGGATCACTGTGCAATAATGGGGCTGTAGGGCAGGTGGCCTCATTGAACTGAGATAATTGGTAGCCATGGATGTAGAAAATGATTTATTCTGCTTTTACATCTACTGCTTTCTGTACCTGGGTGCTGCAGTCTAAAGCATGTGGAGGGTACCAGCTTAAGGAAGGCTTGCTTGCTGCTGAAATAAGATATTGCAGTTCCACTCATATAATGTTATATGTTACCAAGAGATAAAAGGCAACAGAACTATTCTTCCAAACAAGGTGATATAGACTCAAGGTGAGACATGATGTTTCCGTGCATAATGGTAGCATTCAACTTGGAATTGGAGTGAAGTGGGAATTAGAATTCTCTAGTTTCTTAGTTCTTCACATGGGTTCACTTCTGGTCAGTAAATGTACATGCTCCTCAGACAGTTTGAAATAGTTACATCTTTGGCTGAAAAAGCAGTGTGTGCTATATAACTGGAGACACTGGCTGAGTTCGGACCTTGTACTAAACCATAGTTTAGCATGGCTTCCATCCAGTGCTGTTGAGCTTCAGGTTTGCACTTTGCTGCTCCCTGCAAGTGGAAGGAGTTCAGAAGCTTTGCTTAAAAACTGGCTTCTTTCCATCAAGCTGACAAAGCGGTTAATATTAACCAGTTTATTTGAACAAGCCAACTTGACAACAGAACAAGCACACAAGCGTTTAACTGAAACAGGAGTTGTGTTTTTGCCTTCTGTTTTTAGGGCATTAGTGCAATGCAGCAGATCATCAGTGTGTTCCCGCGCACCAGGAAGTAAAATATTTGCAGAAAGAGACTTGAAATGCACTCTATATAAAGGTTTTTCTCCCTGCTGGTGGTATGTAGGAAGTGTGCAGCAGGAATAAATTAAGGTGGGGAAATGAATAGAAGTCTGGCTGGATCATTATGGTAATCCACACTGATGGTGGTGTATTATGCTGTTAAGACCTAAGATTGAGACATGGGCTATGTTCCAGATAGCAAAAGGTAAAGAGCCTAGCTTTACTAGCCAAAGGGTAGCCAATGTGGTACCCTGAAGATGTTGCTGGCCAACATCCCTCATCACCCTTGAGACCCTGGCCATGATGGCTTTGCAAGGACTAGTTTCTTGCTAAGCCAACGGTTGATTATACTTCTAGCATTCTTCAGGGAAGTTGAAAGGATTACCTTGGAAAAATAAAGCACATTTATATGAAGAAAATGTTGCCATGGAATGTGGCAATAAATGGACTCATGCAGATTTTTAGAGGTTTCTTAAATACTCTTGCGTATTGCAGCACATAAGTGGGAGGTAATGCCTACCCATTTTAAACTGAAGATTTCAGGGAGTCATAAAGTTGGAAGGGATCCTGAGGACCATCTAGTCCAACCCCCTGCAATGCAGGAATATGCAGCTGTCCCACATGGGGATCAAACGTGCAACCCTGGCGTTACCAGCACCATGCTCTAAGTAACCGGGCTATTTTTCTTCCCGTGTGGCTATGGTTTCAAGCTAATCTTCCGGACAGAAATAGCTTCTTTCATAAGTACAGTGGTACCTCAGGTTAAGTACTTAATTCGTTCCGGAGGTTTGTACTTAACCTGAAACTGTGCTTAACCTGAAGCACCACTTTAGCTAATGGGGCTTCCTGCTGCTGCTGTGCCGCCGGAGCCCGATTTCTGTTCTCATCCTGAAGCAAAGTTCTTAACCTGAAGCACTATTTCTGGGTTAGCGGAGTCTTCAACCTGAAGCGTATGTAACCTGAAGCGTATGTAACCTGAGGTACCACTGTATACGGAAAGGTTGGAGAGACACTATTTACTCTGGAGGAGGTGCAAAAGGTATGTACCATATTGACCTGAATATAAGCCTCACTTTCCCCCCAAATTTTGACCGTGGAATGTTAGTGTGGCTTAAATTTGTGACCTTACAAATGTTGGCTTTTACGATATCGCTGCTGAAACAGACATATGGTAAAACGGAATGGGTGTGAGTGCGGAATTTTAAGGGAACGGCTTATATTCACGTATTTATTTATTTTTCTTCTCCCTCCCCCATGAATTTTAAAGGTGCGGCTTATATTCGGGTGCGGCTTATATTCGGGCCAATACGGTAATAACACTTGGTTGGGCTATATCTAGTATGGTGCACAAGCTTCCCTTTCACCTGCTTAATCTTTGCTCATCCTTTCTGTGCCTCACTGGAGGGTTAAGGGGGCTCATCTGAACAGAATTCCTTTTAAAAGCTCTTCTGTATTGCACAATTAGACACCAGTGAATTCTTAAGGACTCGATTTCCTGCGTTGCTGTCACAGTGGTGTCAAAGTCAAACCCATGCAATATGAAAATGCTACTGTGAGCCGTGTTAGGAATAAACCTGATGTTTCTTCCCAGTCATGCATTTATACTTTTCAGAATACATTTTTTTGTAGAGGTGTCAAGTGACTGGAGCAAGACATCTAGATATCTCCTTCATCTCTTTAAAATGGCTAAGTAAAAATTGATTCTTCCCAACAGGCCAATGATATTTCAGCCTCTCCTTGTTTTTAATGGTGCTTTTTTCTTTCAAAGTAGATTGCTTTCAAGTGTCTTAAAATAATTTGCTATGAGAGCATTTTCTCTAGAGCAAGTAATAACTGCCTACTGTCCAGTGTCTTAATCATGTGTTACGTGACTTTTAATCTTGATCTTGAATGTATTTAGCCTCTGCAGGGCAGGATGGTGCAATTACAAATGTTTTTCTATCATATTTTAAGTGACATTTCTCTTCCTGGAAGCCTTTTTTCCTCTGCCAAGCTCTACTGTATAGGACTTGAATTCTATTTAAAACCTTGCTGCAGCTCATGTTTGTCAGTTTGATGGCAGTGTGGAGAATATCTGAATTGCTTCTCTCTTATTTTTCCTCCGATCCCAGGTATTTGGGAAATTGTGAGATATTTTATTATGTGCCCTGCATTTGAGATCAGTCGTTACCACAGTTAAATAAAATTTTGTTTTATAAATAAGTGTTGAGTGATTGTACTGAGTTATTAAAAAAATACTATTCTCTGGGAAAACAAAATACCATCAAATTTATTACGTGCCCTTCACTAGCTGGCCCCCTGGCAGGTTACAATGATTTAAAATTCAGAATTAAAAACAGTTAATACAAATAATCACAGGAAATGGGTGGGTCCTGAACAATATACAGTACATCTCAGGTGTCAGAGGCAAAGAGGTGCATCTTTAGTCCAAGACTGTAGTAAACCATAACCATTATGTACTTTATAAACCTTCTGAATGGCTTGAAGGACCGTCTGAATCAACTGAAGATAGCTAAGCTGGTAATAAAGCAAAATCAAACTGATGTGTATCTTCTTCAGTCTGTTTACTTACAAATTTTGGAGAGTGGGAGAGAACATTAACAGATTCCTTTGGGTCACTCTTGTAGAAATTAAAGTAACAAACCCAAGATTGAGCCAATTTCTCTTTTGCTTTTTATTCTTTTAACCACCTCTTACAGTCACAATTTGTGTGCAAAAAAGGAGGGTGCTAATACGCATTAGTTGTTGAGAACAAACTGGCCAGTTTGTAATTATTCTGAGTGGGGTTTTTTTTTGCTTTTGCTTTTGCTTTTGTAACAAATCAGTACCTTAGCACTACAATTCAAATATCACCTCAAGTGGTATACTACTACAAGGGTTGCCCCTACTTGTCGGTTAAGATTTAACTACGACTGGTTTATTTATACAATATACTATGGGGTTTTATTAATGTGTGGTGCTGTGCTATGAAGTCTGAAGATTTGCTTGACTGAGCTGACAGAATGTTAATTAAGATTCCACATGACATCATGGGAGGTAAGTTATCGGACTTAGAATGTTTTGACATTCAAACTCTACAAGCTGAATTGAAAATCCAGCAACTGAGAGAGCCTCAAATGTGCCTAGGGACAGAAGGAGTTGCAAGGGCAAAGTAGTTCTAATATCAAAACCTCACATTTTTAAAGGACAGAAAGCTTTCTGACTATGAGGCATCTTAATTTGGTTTCCACAAAGTAACTGTTTAATTAACTGTTTTCCACAAAGTGACTGTTCCCAGCAGTGCTATCTACTGCTGTCTATAGGTTATTCTTATATCCCTTTCAGGCACTCTTTCCTTCATTCTAATTGAATGTTCAATTTGGGAGGAATAATAGTTTGTGGATTCGACACCTCCCTACCACCACATCAGCAGACTTGCTGGCTGTGTGGTTAATTCAGTAGTGAGAAAGAGTGAGACAGTGGTTGTCCCTATTTATTGCTTGTTCTTGTGGATACACACTCATAATACAGGAGTTTAGGATAGCACAAGGAAGAGATTCCATGCTTGTGTGTCAGCAAATGGAGTTAATAATGTATGTTCACATATAGGTGCTTACCACAGGAAAGCAGGCAAAGATGGAAAAAGGATTTAGCTGGGAAAATAGAAGTGCTGGCCTATATCAGCTTTGACTGCTACACTTTGATATTTTAGCAGGAGTTCAATAGAACAATTCCTCTTGGGGAATAAGGATGGAATTCAGAGTCTCCACAAGCATTGCAGCTTGCCAGGTGGAATGATTCCCCCCTCTCTTCACCCCAGGCACTGTTCTCCTAACCCCTGAAGCTAATCTCAGGAGGGACACTGGAGGGGGGGGAAGCCCCGTGATGCAAACAGAGATCCTTGCACAGGACTTTCGTGGATGGGGCTTGTTAGGTGGAACCTCCCCAAATAGATTCTATCACACTGGACAGAGAAATCTGTTTGCTAGAATGTCTGCAGATTCTCTGTCAACCAGAGAATGGTGCGTGTGAACTCCTTTCCCCCCCTCTGTCTTCTGGCCTGAAATGTCATGTTCGGAAGTCCGGAAGAATTTCAGCCACTCTCTTCCTTAGCTGTTTTATTCTCTCTTCTTTCTCCCTTTCCTCTTTCATCAAAGCTGGGAATTGCCTCCAGGCCCTGAACACAGTCTGCATTATTCTCCTACATAAAAAAATTGTGAGGGAGAGAAAAAAACCCAAAGGTAACAGAATTAAAAAGAGACATACATACGTTCAATGAAACACACGTTGTATGGAACAAATTCCTCTCCTTATTTATTCTCACATTATTTACAAAAATCAAGAATATAACCAGTTTAAGACATTTTGGTAAACTTCCACTCGTCGCCCCATTTGCACAAGGGCTTCTTGCACAACAGAACTCCCTGCATGCCCCCCAAATCTGTTCTTGGGATTCCCCCAACTTTCTGAAGTAAATTTGGGAGAGTGTGCAGGGAGGGAAAGGTTTGTTATACAAGCAGAAGTCCTTGCTCGAATGGGTTGGCTTAGTTTGATACATCCCATGGATTATTCTGGTAGAATATGGGCCCAGGAATAAGGCCTTTGCTGTTCACCCCAACAGAGTGAGCAGAGAGAAGGTATTGCAGGCCTTTTTCAAGGCCCCATTCCCTCACAGGCAATCTGACACAGGCCACATACCTGGAGTAGCTAGAGCCAGAGCTGATGGTGACTGAAATCAGAAACAATAAACACTACCCTGCTTCAATTTTCACAGTGGCTACTTCAGATTAGAATTTCCAATCCTATGCAGGTTTACTCAGAAAGAAGCTGCACTGGGTTTGATGGGGTTACTCTCAAGAGAAAAACACAAATGTTTTTTGGTTTTTTTGGTACAATATATAACTGCTGTATATAGGCCAGTATTGCTACTATTCTGAAAAGCAAGTGAAATCCCTTTCTGACTTTAGTGTGCTATGCATACACACATATATGGAAGCATACCATAGGAGTATATACAAATGCTAGTAAGAAGGGTAATAATAATAATAATAATAATAATAATAATAATAATAATAATTTATTATTTATACCCCGCCCATCTGGCTGGGCTTCCCCAGCCACTCTGGTTTTAATGGTTTAATACTGGTGCAGCTATTTTCCTCCTCCAGGCCCTACAACACTTACTAAATGCTTTTGTATAAGTGTACTGAGAATATTATCAGAACTATTTTTTCCATAGGAACTGAGTGCTGGGGAAGGAAATTCCATTATCTTCCTGTTCTGTTGGGAGGAAAGGCTGAAGAGTGTTTTATTTTGTTTTGTTTTTAAATGGACAGGTAAGTGCCTTGGTACAATAGTTATTCATCAGGACTCCAAAGCCATCAAGTTGTTCGCCAACAGAGAAGCAAACCTCCCTCCCTCCACCACCTTACTCCTGTGGGGATCTGTGCCAGCAAGAGGAACAGCTGCCTGTGCACAGAGCAGAACTAATGAGAACTGGGGATAATGCCAACACAGCACAACTTGGCTGGAACATCATCGCTGTGGAGGATTGTCACGTAAACTACATAGTTCACAATAAGTTAATGATACTAGCCATGCTCCTCCCTTTTCAAAGGGTAGAACTACACCTTGTAACAGTAAGCACACATCTCTTGTCAGTTTTATTGAAAAGTGTTCAACATGTTTTAGATACTAACTTTTTGTTTAGGGAAACACTTCATCTATGTAAGACTTCCATGGAAAATTAAATGTTTTTAATTTTAAAACATCAATCACTCAATTCCATTAATTGGTTACTTTTATGTTACTGTCACAATGACAGTACTTGTGACAATGAAGAGCAATCCTATATCCACTTGCGTGTAGGACTGCACAGTAGGAATATTAGTTGTGTTTGTAGGAAATGTAGACTGAGAAGCAAGTAGGATTGAGCAACACCCCAATAACGTTACTGGGGAACCAGAGGAAAAAAACTGCTTTCCTCCCTCCTCCAATGCTCCATCTCCCCTATTGACCAACTTGTGCCCAACCCACTCTGCAACTTTACTTTGTTAACATTTTCCAGCTCATCATTGCATTTATTTCTCCTATAAATTTGCTGCTTTCTCAGTCTCTTGCCTTTTGCTCTGGCTCTAAATTTTCCATTTAAGTATTTTTTTTCAAAAACCAAGCGAACTCAAGAGTCTGGTTCTTTGCTAGCTGCACTCGCATATTTTGGTCTTTGCTTTGTTCTCTCTCCTTTCAGGTCCCTGACTGGTAAGAATCAATCATATTTTTCCCTTTTGTACAATTAAGTAGCATACTAATGAAAGCATTGATGGCAGCCTCACTGTGAGTGTTCATCTTTTTTTGGAGGGTGCATTCATTGTGTAGACGAATTTATGAGAGTCTTACTCTCAGGTAATAATAATTTACTACTAATACAACAAATTATTATTAATTTTTGTTGCAATTTATTTATTTAATGAAGAGAGATTCAGTGCACCCATTTTCAAAGAAGGCGAAATACCAGAGAATGTGTCCAGGCCTGGTGGACTCAATCTCTGGACACCACTAATTTCTGGGGCTCTCACCATCTCTAAATGCTGCAACTACAAAATATGAGAATCAAGAACCGCTTTGCAATCGTTGCAACAAACAAAATGATGACAATATATGAAGGGAAAAGGGCAAATAACAATTGGAGTAAATGCAGCTCAAGTGAAACATATAGTCTATTTATATAGTCACCTGTCACTATATTGGTCTGCAGTCTTCTGCTTTCTCCAGAAAATACTCTTTTCCTCATTGAGTACATCAAACCAAGCCCAGAGGACCTTCTTCTTAAGTGAAGTTTCATGGAGCTTTTTCGCACTCTCTTCCAAAGTAGATACATAATCCTTGTACTATACAACAAACACAAGGAAAGGAGGGGAAAATAGATTACAGTACTGATATGTTTTATACAGGCACACAGCAACACAGATGGGGAGGAAAAGCAAAGGAACAGAAGGCTGAGACAAGAGTTTTGAGTGGTTTGTGTGCAGGAAAATAAGAAATGAAACTAACGTTTCAAGGATAACAATAGCAAAATGTTTTGTTCATGGTCTGGGCTCCCTGTTTTCCACTATTTCATGCAGGCACTATTGAATGTACAATTCAGTGTTGTGAGGATCTCAGTTTCCTTTTTTTTAAAAAAGGGTACAGTCCTTTCCCCTGACAAGTGTGTAGGAGAGGCAAAAACTGTGGCTCCAAACTGAGACCTGCACATTAGGAGTAGGAGAGCCACGTAGTTTTGTTCTAATGCAACTCCCAGGTACAATACAAGCACAGAGCAATGAGAGCAGGTAAAGAGACTTGGTCTTTCAAGTCCAGCATCCCATTTCCCACAGTGGTGAACCAGATGCCTTGGGAAAGCTCACAAGCAGGAGATGAGGACGATAATCACCTTATCCCACTTTTGTTCCCTAGTAACTGGTTTCCTAGTAGCTTGCCTCTGATCCTCAAGGAAACATATAACCAGCATTACCAGCAGACATCAATAAGCCTCATTCTTCATGAATCCTCTTTTAAAGCTAATAGCAAAGTCCATAGTTTATAACATTTCCATAGTAAGTAACATTTTCTCTTGCTCACCATTATCCAGTTCCTGAAGGACCTTCTGAGCAGCAGACGGGAATAAAGTCCCTCAGCCTGAGCTACTTTCCCAGCAAGGATCTCTTGCATATGATGAAGCCAGGCAAGCAGACACTTCCCTTGCAATCTAAAGCAATGATGCCTTTGTGCCACCTGAGCGCAAAGACCGAGGGAAAGAGAGAGAACCAGTTACTCCAATGATTACCGAGGGGCTACAGCTCTGCTGCAAAGTTACTCTGGCTTACTGTTAGAAGTCTCCACCATCTGTAACCTACATTTGTATTATTTCCATTCATGCTTTTCTGTTCCACTATAACTTTTCCAGAGCAAGCAACTGATCCTCTCCTTCCTTTCACTTTTACCTTGTAGTTCATCAGTATGAGTATAGCACGAGTGCTTATAACATGAGTAATACTTACAACATGATCTGGATCAGATTCACGGATCCTCCTGACCATGTGTGAATGCATATGGCCATTATTTAATTATTAACTGCAACAGAAGTGGATTTCCTGCACAAGCAGCAGGGCTTGGACTCAATGACCTTTGATCATCTCATCTACTTGAGAGTAAACCCTACTGAATTCAATAGGACTTATTCCTACAAAGACGTGATTAGAATTGTGCTGTAAACCCCGAGAGCTCAGCACAAACAGCATTAAAACCAAATCCTAATAAAGCAGTAAGCAAAATACCTACTTAAGACATTAAAATGTAATACTGGATCGACATCATTCCACATGCAAGTGATAAAAGCCAACTTGAAACAAAAAACCTGCGATTTTACAGATTCTGCTTGATAAATTTATGTGAGAAACCATCTCCGGTTAACCGGTGCACATGCTATGAGGAAAGTCACCTATAACATTATTTTTATGCATCTCTTCCTGCAGTCTCCTCCTTCCCTTTAAAGCTCCACCCCAGCTGTTCCTTTCCTCTCTCAATTTAAATCCACTGGTGCTGGATGATTTCCCACCACCTGCACACCTAGGACCCACTTTAGTTGTGACTACAATTTGTTTTAAACTGTTTTTAATGCTGTATTTTATATTGCTGCAACCTGCCCTGTTCTGGTGAACAGTGGGTATAAATCTAACAACAAGGTGCCTGACAAAGTCAGAAGAGGTACCGGGCTGAGCTCCTGCTAAGTCAAACTAAACTAGAACTGCTTCAGAAACTTGATGGCTTGATGGCGCGAATTTTGACTCTTTGATGGCAGGCAGAAGGCTGGCTGAAGATTAACCCTCAAGACATGGAGCCAACCTTCCTTTCTATTTTTTTTTTTTATAAAATTTTTATTAGGTTTTAAACACATAATAAAAGACAATACAAGACAATACATAAACAAACAAACATATAAACACGTATACTTTCTTAACATTTTTTCCTTAACCTTCTTTCGGCGACTTCCCCATACCTCCCCTTTCTGCATCCCTGTTATCAATCTTTTCAGCATCCCCTAATTTCCATATAAGACTTTCTTTAGATCTTATTTCTCATATCCAATTGCTAGTCGCTGCAATTCTGTTTTGCATTACCCAAAACATTTTAGCATTCATTAATTTTACAACAGTTCTTAAGATAGATTTTAAACTTCTTCCAATCTTCTTCCACCGTCTCTTTCCCTTGGTCGCGGATTCTGCCGGTCATCTCAGCCAGTCCCATATAGTCTATTACCTTAGTCTGCCATTCTTCCAGTGTGGGTAGTTCTTGTGTCTTCCAATACTTTGCTAATAATACTCTTGCTGCTGTTGTAGCGTACATAAAAAACGTCCTGTCTTTCCTTGACACCAATTGGCCTACCATACCCAGGAGGAAGGCTTCTGGTTTCTTCACGAACGTGCATTTAAGCACCTTTTTCATTTCATTATAAATCATTTCCCAGAAAACCTTGATCCTTGGGCACGTCCACCAAAGGTGGTAGAAAGTACCTTCAGTTTCCTTACATTTCCAACATTTATTATCGGGCATGTGATAAATTTTTGCTAGCTTGACTGGGGTCATGTACCACCTATAGATCATTTTCATGATGTTCTCTCTTAAGGCATTACATGCCGTAAACTTTATACCGGTAGTCCATAACCGTTCCCAGTCAGCAAGCATAATGTCATGGCCAATGTCTTGTGCCCATTTAATCATAGCTGATTTAACCATCTCATCCTGTGTATTCCATTTCAACAGCAAGTTATACATTCTTGACAAATTCTTAGTATTGGGTTCCAAAAGCTCTGTTTCTAATTTTGACCTCTCCACCTGGAAGCCAATTTTCCTGTCCTGTTTAAAAACTTCATTTATCTGGTGGTAATGTAGCCAGTCTCTTACTTTAGACTTCAACTTCTCATAACTCTGTAATCTCACTTTCCCCTCCTCATGTTCTATAATTTCCCAATACTTTGGCCATTTAGATTCCATATTAAGTTTTTTCACTTCCTTAGCTTCCATTGGTGACAACCACCTGGGGGTTTTGTTTTCCAGCAAATCTTTGTATCGAGTCCAAACCTTATACAATGCTTTCCTAACAATATGGTTCTTAAAACCTTGATGGATTTTTACCTTGTCATACCATATGTATGCATGCCAACCAAATCTGTTGTTAAACCCTTCCAAATCCAAAGTGTCTGTGTCTTCAAGAAGCAGCCAACTTTTCAGCCAGCAAAACGCCGCTGATTCATAGTACAGCTTTAAGTCCGGCAGGGCAAACCCCCCTCTTTCTTTTGCATCAGTTAATATCTTAAACTTTATTCTGGGCTTTTTGCCCTGCCAGACAAATCTAGATATGTCTTTTTGCCACTTCTTGAAACAATCCATTTTGTCTAAAATCTGCAATGTTTGAAACAAAAACAACATTCTAGGCAAGACATTCATCTTAATAACAGCAATACGGCCTAACAAGGAAAGTCTCAAATTTGACCATACTTCTAGGTCTTTCTTAATTTCTGTCCAGCATTTCTCATAGTTATCTTTAAAAAGATTCACATTCTTAGATGTCAAATTAATCCCCAGGTATTTCACCTTCTTTGCTATTATTAAACCAGTTTCACTCTGGAACTTTTCCCTTTCAACAGCTGTTAGATTTTTGTCCAGTACTTTCGTTTTCTGTTTGTTCAACTTAAAACCTGCTACTTGACCAAATACTTGTATTAGTTCTAAAACTCTTTTCGTACTAGTGTCTGGCTCTTGTAAGGTTAAAACTAAGTCATCTGCAAATGCTCTCAGTTTGTACTGTTTAGCTCCGACCTGAATCCCTTTAACCAGCTGGTCCTCTCTAATCATATTTAATAGAACCTCCAGGACAGATATGAAAAGTAGTGGGGATATTGGGCATCCCTGTCGTGTCCCTTTTTCAATAGCAAATTCTTCAGTGACCACATTATTTACAATCAGTTTTGCTTTTTGCTCAGAATAAATTGCACTTATACCATTTTCAAAACCTTGGCCTACCCCCATCCCTTGGAGATTCTTTTTCATAAAACTCCAAGAAATGTTGTCAAAGGCTTTCTCCGCATCCACAAATATTAATACTGCCTTAGTATTAATATTAACTTCCAATAACTCCATAATGTCTATTATATTTCTCACATTATCTGACAAATGTCTTCCTGGAAGAAAGCCCGCTTGGTCTTTATGAATCTCCCCCACCAAAACTCTTTTCAGTCTTTTTGCCAAAATATCTGCAAAGATTTTGTAATCCACATTGAGTAATGATATAGGGCGGTAGTTCTTGACCTGGTTCTTCTCCGTCTCTGTCTTTGGTATAAGCGTAATATATGCTTCTTTCCACGAATCAGGTGCCTTTTTCCCCTCCAAAATTTCGTTACAGACCTCCTTCAACGGTTGCATAAGCCATTCTTTCAAAGCTTTGTAGTATCTGGAGGTCAGTCCATCCGGTCCTGGAGATTTTCCCAATTGCATATTTTGAATGGCTCCCTCAATTTCTTGATCAGTTATCTTCTGATTCAAAATCACTTTGTCTTGTTCCGAAATTTTTTGTAATCCATATTTTTTAAGAAATTCTTCAATTTCTTTGTCGTTCACTGGCCCTTGTGCATAAAGTCTCCTGAAATAGCTCTGAAAACAGTTTCTAATCTCATTAGGTTTATAAATGTTTTTTCCTTCAACTTCTAAGTTGGTAACCGTATTCTGCTTTTGTCTCTTCTTCAGCTGCCATGCCAAAAGTTTCCCACATTTGTCTGCCGATTCGAATGTCTTTTGTCTCATTTGTTTTATTTTCCATTCAATCTCTTGATTCATCAATTCCATATATTGTCTCTGATAAAACTTGATTTCCCTCAGGATTTCATGAGACTTTGGTTTAGATCTCAGTCTTTTTTCTCCTTCTTTTATCTTATCCATGATCTTGTCCTTTCTCTCATTCTGTCTCTTCCTTTTTACGGCATTCTGTTGTATTAAAAATCCTCTCATGACAGCTTTACTTGCGTCCCAAACCACTCTTTTTTCCACTTCTGTTCTCAGATTTATCTCAAAGTAGTCTTTAACTGCCTTCTGGGCCTTTTTATATACCTCTTCATCTCTAAATAGGGAGTCATTCATCCTCCATCTAAAGGAACCAGCTGTTGTTGAGTTCATTTCCATCTTTACAGCGTTATGGTCGGAGCAAGTCTTTGGGCAGATTTCCACTTTCTTGACCTTTGATGCCATCCCACTAGTTATCCATATTTGGTCAATTCTTGTCCATGTCATTTTTGCTTCAGAGAAGAAGGTTCCCTCTCTCTCTAGAGGGTTCCTTGTTCTCCAAATGTCAATCAGATTTATATTGTCAGTCATTTCAAAAAATGTCTTAGGTAATCTCCCGTCCTTGGAGATCACCTGTTTTTGTGCTTTGTCCATATTTGTAGAGACCACTCCATTCATATCTCCCATTAAAATTACATTGTAATCCAGAAAGTCTGTTAATGTCTCATGCAATTTCTTAAAAAATTCCGACTTCCCTTCGTTTGGTGCATAGACTCCTATTATCAATAATTTTTCTCCTTGTATTCGAATTTCAATTGCTATATACCTTCCTTGTTCATCTTTGAATATTAATTTCGGGGCCAACTTCTCCTTTGCATAAATCACCACTCCTCTTTTCTTCACTTTATCCGATGAGATAAATTCTTGTCCTAATCTTTTGTTGATAAGTAATTTTCGATGTAACCTAGTCACATGGGTTTCCTGTAAACAAATCAAGTCCAATTGTTCTTTTTTCAAAATGTGGAAGACTTCTCGTCTCTTTCTAGGAAGGTTTAAGCCATTACAATTCCAACTTAAGAATTTCAAAGACATCTTGTTATTTATTCAGTTGCCCCTCCAACGGCTCCAAGGAGATCTTCTGTTGATTTTCTAGCTCCAAAAGATAAATTCGAAATGTCTGGTAGGTTTTCTAGGTCCGTAGGTTCCGCCGTTTCCTTAAGAAGGTCCTCCTCGTTTCTTGTCAGGAACTGTTCTTTGTCTTGCACTGTCTTTATCTTAATTTTCTTTCCTTTGTAGTTAAACGACAGACCTTGTGGGAACTCCCATCTAAATAGTATGTTGTTCTTTCTCAATAGGGTGACCAAGTCCTTATAGTGGGTCCTCGCTTCCAAAATATTTTTAGGAATGTCTTTAAAAATCTGCACACGTGAGTCTCCAATTTCAAGGGCTGTATGGAAATGCAGATTCAATATCTTATCTCTCTCCTCCTGAGATCTCAGAGTTATAAGGCAATCTCTTGGGCTCTTTCTGTTCTGTCTCCTTCCCAGTCTGAAAGCAGTTGTTATCTTAAATTCCTCCTCTTTCAAGCTGTCCTGCCAAAATTCCAGAAATTCTTTTGTCAAATATTCTATCAAGTTGTCCTTTTCATTTTCTGGAATCGATCTCAGTCTTAAATTTTTATTTTTTCTCTGTAGTTCCAGTAGAGACAGAGCAGCCTCATGTTCTTCCAGCTTTTTACAGACTGGTACTATCTGTTCCTGTGTATTTCCTGCAGAAAGTTTTGCTTCCTCTGCCGAAACTTTTGCCTCCTCTGCAATCTTTCTAGTTATCTCATTCTCTTGAACTAATTTATTTATAGTCTCTGTATTCAAATCCAATTTTGTTGACAATTGATTCAGCTGTTTGGAGTTTTCAGTGCTCTGCTTTGTTAGCACTTCTAGAGTTTCATTTATTTTGACTAATGCTTTGGTTATTGTTACTGTATCCATGGAAGGAGCTGCAGGTGGTACAATTGAGCCTCTTCTTTTTTGTTCAGCTTTGCTTTTGGCCCTTGTTGTTCTCTCCTCTATTGGGCCACTCATATCCCAAGGTCTTTCCCACGGGAATCACTTTCAGGTGGAAAATTCCACAAGTCTGTTTCTTACAGTAAATAGTAGTAGTTATTTCCCTTTAGCCTCCAGATGGAGCAGTTCAAAATTTCCAGTGCAAAGTAACAAAGTTCCCTTCCCAAGCAAACAAAGGTAGCAACCAAATGTCCTATATTCTTCTAAGTAGCCAAGTTGTATCTTTCCAAAGTATCTTTCCAAAATTCCAAACTTCTGTCAAATCAAGTCTTTAGTTGTAATCCAGCAGAACACCTACTTTGTAGCAAGTCTCAAATGACAGCTCTCAGTCCCGGTAGCTCACTCCCAGGCAGTCCTCCCCAAGGGTTTAAAGCGGCAGAACTTTCCCTTCCAAGCCTCTCTCGTGCAGGCAAAACAGTTCATAAATCTTCCCCCCCTGCCCCTGCTTGCTAAGGGGGGAGCTGGGTCCGATGCCTGGGTCCTTCACTTTTAAAGCCTTTCTGACAATTGCAGCTTCCTATTTCGATGCTTTATTTACATGCAGTCCGGAGAAGGCAGACTTCCTTATTTTAAACCTTCTCCGCTTTCAGCCAATTTACGATTATTTCCTTGTAAATTTGTTGCTCAATCTTACTCACGGTAGTCCAATTTGTAATCCAAATGTCAGGAAGAAGTCGGCGCTCTCCGTCAATGGCGACGCGGCTTCACTTCACGGGCTGGGTAGCGGCTCTCAGCCCAGCGCTCCCCCGCTGCCACTCCGGAGCCTTTAAAAAGGCTCCCTTGCGATAAAGAGGGGCGCTTTAGGTGCCCACCGAGCCTCCTTGCTCTCAGGCTTCTGCGCCTGAGATTTTAGGGGTCCCCGCTTCGCCGTAGCGGTCGGACCCGAACCCGTGAAGAGCCTCCCTGAGCGAAGCTCAGCGAGAGGCGGCCATTAGCGCTGGCGCCAACCGGAAGTCTCGCCAACCTTCCTTTCTAGACGCCCACTTTTACTCCAGTGCTTACCACCATATTTTCCTGAGTTTGCTGTATTAGTCTTTTCCAGGGCTCCAGCCCCTGCTTCTTCAGCAGGAACCTATCATAATGTTCCTTCGCTTTTGATAAGAGCTGCTGCTCCCGCTCCAGCCTCCTTTGTTTTTCCAATTCTTTCTGCAATTAAGGATACATAAGAGATCAATTCCTGGAGTAAGAATACCTTGTAAAAAACGTCCACTACTTTTAATTTGGGCTTGCAACTAATTATTAGTGTAATAATGGAGTTGCTGTTAGGAGGCTTTTCCAGACACAATCTTTTTGCTGGGCACACAGCATAGAATCATTAAAGTGCTCAATTGATGTTGACCCAGAAATCATCCCCATTATAATCCTTTCCCAATACTAAGAGCACTTACCTGTAAGTTACCAGTGAACAGCAATTCTCACCACGGCATGTGCAATTATTGCATATTTTTATGCAGGGATGGAAACCATTTTCCACCAGTTTTTCATCTTTTTTTTGTGAGACTGGGCTCACGCCCTAATCCGCGCTTGAACTCTTAGCTGGTGTCAGGGGTTGGCATTATTTGACACTTGTCAAAGCCCAAACTCTAGCAGGCGGACCATTCGCACCCTTGAAGGCCCTGATTCTGCAGCTTTCCCCTCTTCCTCATGGTTTCCTTGCCCTCTCAAAGCACAAGTACAGGAACAAAATCATGAAGCAGCAGCAGAATCCACCTCCACTTGCCTACTCCTCTCCTCCTCCTGGGCAATGGTGTGGATTGCGCCCAGAGGAAAAGGGTAAATGAATGGGAAATGGTGAAGGGCCCACTCAGAGAGGTATCTTTCACAAGGCCTCTCCAAAAACCTGGAGCTTGCACTGCTTGAGCCCTAACCTACTGCCTGGCATCCTTGAAGCAAGGTTATACCACCACCACCAACACAATGCTAGCCCTTCTACAAGAGGTCATGGTTATCACTTCAAACAGTGATCAATAGTACAGCTCTGCAAGAGGACTGTTTATAAAATGGCATTCCCCCCCCCACCTCTGAACAGTCCTTTGCATTTACAGGCTGCCTTCTCCCACTTATTCCAAAGTGGCACAAAACAGCCATCAAGTGCTGGAACTGGGAGAAGCAAGCAGTGGTGTAGCGTGGGTTGTCAGCACCCGGGGCAAGGCAAGTAATTTGCGCCCCCTAACCCGTGGATTTGCGCCCCCTAACCCGTGGATTTGCGCCCCCTAACCCATGGATTTGCCCTAACCCCAGATGTTGCGCCCGGTGCGGCCCGCCCCCCCTGCACCCCCCACGCTACGCCACTGGAAGCAAGCGCAATATTCTGCTCACCACTTTCTGCAGTCTTCGCTCCTCTTGCCTCTTCTGCAACTGAGCCTCCTTCTTTGCTGCTTCTTGCCTCTGACGTTCTTCTTCCTCGGCTTGCATCCGGGCCTAAAAATAGATAGAATGGAGCACTAGTTCACTTACCATGAATGGGCCCTTCTGGGCTGGCATAATGACACACCCGCTTGATGGGCTGTGCCAATCCACCCAGGCAGGGACCATGTGACTTGAAGCTTTAATATGTCATCTTCCCTCTGGTTTCCCCTCCAGCTTCTCCATCTGTGAGAAAGCTGCCATTAAGTAAGATCCAAGTAAGAAGTATGGACAGAAAATTAATAAGAACATCAAGAAACACCCACACCACTAAGTGCAATCTGTTCCCAGTGGAATGAGAAAATGAGAGGAGGCCTTGCGCTGGACATCTCACCATAGCTGTCAACTTTTCCCTTTTCTTGCAAGGAATCCTATACGGAATAAGGGAACTTCCCTTTAAAAAAGGGAACCGTTGACAGCTATGCATCTCACTATGCCAGCCAATCACCTGACACAATTAACCAGAGTCTAAAATGGTGCTTGAGTTTTGAGCGACTAGACTGAACCACACTGGGTCATAAGGAGTGACCCCAAAGAGAGGAACTGCTCTTTAGAGACAGAAGAAATTAAGGCCTGCAAAGCAAGTAGGGGGTGATCTCGCGCTGAACCCTAGGCCAGCAGTGGGAGGGAGCATAAGTAGACCCTGTTGCCAGGGAGAGTTCTGCTTCCTGGGTCTGGAGCCTTGAGAAGAAGCTGAACCTCTTGAGTGAGGACACTTAGCAGCCTTTTCAGTCTTTTTCTAGTCTTCCTTCTGTGGTACAGAAAAAGGACAATTGCCTAGAGCACCTTTTGTGCCTAAGATAGTTTCTGAATTTTATTCCACTGAAATAATAGCCAGCAACAAATAAAAGCCCCAAATAATTTATTTTGGAAAAAGGAGAGGCATCTGCAGAGATGTTGGAAACCTGTGCTATTACGACTGGCTGGCTTTGACTGAACAACAGAAACAGAAATCACTGAACTTACTGGGCCATTTGAGGACCTCTGGTAAATAGCTGACATAGCAATCCATGCCATTTAAAGAAAGTGGCCTCTGCTCCATGAGTGGAAAATTGTGTTTTCACGTGGTAGGAGAATTGGCTGTTTTATACCCTCCTAGGTGGTGGGACAACAGCTAAGGCGGGGAGCAGCGGAACTTGCCTCTTTTGTCTGTTGAGTGACTTTCCTTCCAGTTGTGAAGAGCGGCTCTACAACTCATGGCAGGGAGTCGCTAAGTCTACCTGAAGAATCGCTCTTGGTACAGAGGAGCCACAGGAGGCAGCTTTGTGGCAGGCAGCATTTAAGTGCTGGAATGCTGAGCAGAGGCTTTGTTGGTTCTTAGCAGCAATTCAGCTTGAAGCAGTTCTCTCAAAATGAGAGGCTTCCCCCCCCCCCCCGGCTGACTCCACTTGCAGGCACCACAGCAGCAGAAAGAATGAAGTTGAGAGGAGTGGGGGTGCCGGGAGGTAAGGAATTTTTAAATTTTATTAAGCAAGCCACACAGCTTAAAAAGGGAACGCTGAGGGAAACAATGAAGTGCGAGGCAGAAGTAGGAGAGAGGGGGGGCTGCACAAATCTGCTTGGGGGAAGGCAGAGATGAGGGAAACTAGGAGGAGGAAAGATGATATATTAAGTCACATGATCCCTGCCTAGGCAAATGGGGACATACAACCCTCAAGCAGATGTCTCACATGCTGGTCTGAGGAGAATAAAGTAATCTAAATATATCTTATTTAGATCTCACCCATCCCCACCTCTCCCAGGAAGGGCAGACTCCTCCCCACCCCAGCAGGAAGAGGCTGCATGGGAGGAAAGCATATGGGGATGACTTTCTTTGTGTGCCTTCTCATTCACAACGGTACCCCAACCCATCAAAAGCCTTCCCAGCACAATATTTGATATTGAGGGGCTCTGTGTGTGTAAGTGTAAAGAACTCGTCACCATCATGTGGGCCCTGTGGAAAGCCTTGAGGGCCATGGATTGCTCACTTTGCTATATACAGTCAGTGCCCCAGGGCTATTAAGTTATGATACGCACAGGAACAGGATAGGATAAATTATGTACGATACATTCCTTGCATCAGACTGATGCATGCTTCGGTTTCTCAGAATAATGGCTAGACAGCAGTCTCAACAGTTGTTAGCCACAACAACGAGATGTTCAGAGATTGGATATTTCTAAGGTGTTAGGGACAAAGAAGAGGACAGAGTGATCACTATCCTGTTTCTCAGAGGCATCTGGTTGATCACTTTTGGAGACAGAATATAGAACTAAATAAACTAGATGGACTTTCGTCAGACCCAGCAGGTCAGTTCTTATATTGCTATGGAGCATATCAATTTCAGTCCTTGTGTGCTTTAAATTCACTTGATTTTCATTTTTAAATAACAAATTGGACTTGGCCTTTTGATTTAGCAGCATGTTGATTAAAAAAACCAACCAACAAACATGTATTGATGTTGCACTCTTGGTTTAAGCCAGCATTCAACTTTACTTACCAACTTCTCCTCTTCTCGTTTTTTCTTTGCTTCTTCCAGTTCCCTTCTCCTTTCTGCACGCTGAATTGCTCTTTCCTCCATGGCTAAAATTTGCACAATAAGGAGTACAACAATTAGAACAAGTGAAGCACAGTGACATAAAGAATGCAGAGTTCCATTTACAAAATTGTGTCTGACTTGACCTGGTAATATCACAGGAAGGAAAGTAAGAACTGCCATGTTGTTTCATCTAGCTCTAATTTGTCCTCAATGGCAACCTGTAAAATTAGCTGTTAGATTTATTTTGTTGGGAACCTCTTAAAACTTAACAAATATTTTTATTTTAAAGAACAGACGGAATAGTAAGAAGTGGTTTATATGCATATATCCTCCTCTATATATTTCTATAATTTATATGTTGTATGACAAATTTCACTATGTATTATGCATGTGTACACTCAATTCTATTTAAATTTATTTATTTTTCCTAAAAAAGCAAAAATAAATGGCTGTAGCTCACCATGTTCCCCTGGCTTTGAAGAATTTGTCTCCCTCTTCTACATTTTCCCTTTCCTACTCCTTGTATGTCTTCTGTTTTTAGTTTCCACGTCCGATGGGCAGAGCCTGTCTCCCCACACTTTTCTTTTTACTGATGTGAACCACTTTCAGAATGAGTAATTGTAAATAATAGTAGTAAATGAATAAAAACACTCAGCCCCCATGTGTCGTATGTTGCTCAAAGCCAAGTGTCATATGTTGAAAGCAAAATGCCTCCAGTAAACATGTTCCATATGTGTGTTGAACAATCTGCAAGCCTAGTTCAACAGCTGTGCACAAGCTCCAGGAAGTCACAGTTAACCCTTGCTTCCCATTACATGCATACTGGGAACTACAGTTTATGGCTTCTGAACAAGCCAGGACTTGTAAGCCAGCTTCAAATATGGTTTCACATTCTGGCTTCTTTGGAACCAAAGTTCCCAACTGCACATAACAATTGGTTAACTGTGGCTTCCAAGTTCTGCTTCTCCACAGTGAGGACTGAAGGAACAGTATGCATGTGCACAGAACTAAATCTGATCGTGTGAATATGACCCTTGAGACTCACCATGTCTGGGTTCAAACAAGTGCTGGGCTGTGTTAAGTTATGATCAAGTATGTAGGGCCCTGAGACCCGTGAAATGGTGGTGTTTAAATGGTGGTATTTTCTCCGTAACTACAGGTTTCATCTGTTACTACACTTTCCCCTAAGTATCCAAAGAAGAGGCTCCATCAAGTATAGAAGGAGAATCTACATCATGGGTAGGCAAACTAAGGCCCAGTGGCCGGATCTGGCCCAGTCACCTTCTAAATCCGGCCCGCGGACGGTCCGGGAATCAGCGTGTTTTTACATGAGTAGAATGTGTCCTTTTATTTAAAATGCATCTCTGGGTTATTTGTGGGGCCTGCCTGGTGTTTTTACATGAGTAGAATGTGTGCTTTTATTTAAAATGCATCTCTGAGTTATTTGCGGAGCATAGGAATTTGTTCATTTTCCCCCTCCAAAATATAGTCCGCCCCCCCACAAGGTCTGAGGGACAGTGGACTGGCCCCCTGCTGAAAAAGTTTGCTGACTCCTGATCTACATCAAGAATATACCTTTGAGTAAGGGATGTGGTGTGGATAGCACTTTCAGGCTCCTCTTGCTTTGGATAGCTGGCTGGTAATTTTCTAATCTGAAAGAAAGTGAAAAATGAATGGACATGACCAATTTAAATGACCCTACTCTGACTAAAACTTAGCTGAGTATCACCCAATAGATCAATGGGCTGAATGACAGGACTCAATACCCTATTTATCCTGCCTTTGTACAGCAGTGGCATCATTTCATGCAGCAAACCTAAGAACAAGCTTTGGTTACAGCTTGTGATTTTTCTAGAGTGAGGCAAACCATAAGGCCAGGGTTCAGATGACATCTTAAGCCAAACTATAGCTTGGCTCATAGCAAAGCAGCAGGAGAAGAGGAGGAGTAAAGCAGCCATGATCTCCTCTCTGGAAACCAGTGTTCATGCTAAACAGTAACTTGGCTTAGTGTTATTTGTGAACCAGCGCACTACGTAGAACAAGAAAGAACGATAAGTAGTCTTAAATGGGGAGACACTCTCCCATCTCACTCTGTAATGCAAAACAGCAATACACGTGGGCTTTGCTAATGTATGCCTCTTCATAATTTGTAAAGTACGCAGAGATCTTTCAAAGGAGTCTGCTATTTACAGCATTATAATCCTATACTAAAGCTATTATTAGGGGAAGGAATCAATTAACACTACTCAAATAATAACAGAGGAAGAGAGAAGGATCAACCTGCATCATATTTGGCCATTTCACTCCCTAATGAGCTATCAGATATGTTTAGAAACATCATGGTATTGTCTCAAAGGCCGCTGTCCTAACAGGACATTGTGTAGCCATCAGATAATTGGATCTTTGTACTCTTAGCTCTGTACCTTAAAGACACTGTATTCCTGTAACTTAATTGGCTCTCTCTCAACTGCTTTCCTTCCCTAGTTTTTGGTGCCTGGTTGTTAAGTGCCTTGGTAACTGCCGTGGCTTGTTCAGCTTCCTCCTTGGCCTTCTGTAGCCTCTCATTTTCCTGAAGTCTAAGGATTAGTTCTTCCTGCTCTTTGAGCTGTCGTTTCTGCTCTTCAATCAGCTGCTGCTGGAAGGCATGGCGGTGCTCCAGGGGACCCCTTAAGACAGAGGACATTTTTTGTTTTGGTGGTTCAAGATGCTGCAAGGAACTTCTTGCTTGGTTACCAAACACTGCTCGATCTTGAGCATTCAAAGCAGCATGCTTCAGGGTGACTTGCCATGCCCATTTTGGCTGCTTTGGAGAATGAAGATCACGTTTTTGACTTGTCTCTGGAGAGCAAGAGTTTGCTCTTTCTACATTTGCCATTCTGGGATCATCCACCTGGAAAGGGAGGATAAAGCCTACGTTAATTATAAAAATTAAGGTCTCAGTTCTCATTGAACAAACGTTTGTTATAGGGACGCAGGTGGCGCTGTGGGTAAAACCTCAGTGCCTAGGACTTGCCGATCGCATGGTCGGCGGTTCGAATCCCCGCGGCGGGGTGAGCTCCCGTCTTTCGGTCCCAGCTCCTGCCCACCTAGCAGTTCGAAAGCACCCCTAAGTGCAAGTAGATAAATAGGTACCGCTTTATAGCGGGAAGGTAAACGGCGTTTCCGTGTGCTGCGCTGGTGCTGGCTCGCCAGAGCAGCTTTGTCACGCTGGCCACGTGACCCGGAAGTGTCTCCGGACAGCGCTGGCCCCCGGCCTCTTAAGTGAGATGGGCGCACAACCCTAGAGTCGGACACGACTGGCCCATACGGGAGGGGTACCTTTACCTTTACCTTTACCTTGTTATATGTTATATGAAGCTGCAACTACTTCCATAGCAGCTGATTCCATAGCCTGTCATCTCCTAGAGAAATATTATTCCTTCATGGTGTTTAGAAAACCAAGTTTCCCACAGTCATTTGCCTACAAAGACAGGAAAATTCTTGAAAACCTAAAAGATGGAAGACTGGGACCCTAAAGAATAGTCAGCAATGGCAGAAAGCATGTGTATTTATTCGCTCCATGGTTGTTTTGAGAACTTCCAATAAATGCTCATTGAGGAATACACAACACACAAGTCCTCCTAGTGCACCAGACACAACTCCCTTTGATATTATACCAAGTTTGTCTTTACCTGCAATGCCTGCAATCTGTTCCTAGTTATTGTTTTTCGGGTGGGGGTGAAAGAGGATGCAGGAGAAGAATCTTGCTAACACACCTCTGGCCTACTTGTGAGTTCTGCATTTTGTAACTATTGTTATTAACTATTTACTGAGCCTACTAGGTATGCATACCGGAGAATCTATTTACTTTCATAAGAAAGGGGGGAGGTGTAACTTTCCTGTGTTCGTAAAACTGCTCTGGAGACTTTGTGTTTGCCTCAGGCTGCTTGTCTGTGACTTGGCCCCCAAGAAATTCTGCACCATAGGGGGTGTGTATTAGTTCCATAGGAAGGAGGTTCCACACTATGAGAGTAATGATGATGAGGTATGTGTTTGTGAGAGAAAAAGCACAATGCAAAACCAGTCTACCTCTGTAGGATTCACGGGTTGATCCCAAGCTTCTTTTGACTCATGAGTTCTCTTGGCATCCTGGGAGCCGTCTGTAGCAAGTTTCCCCAGTGCCACTTCCTCTAACAGCTTTGCCATTTTCCTCCTTGTATCCTCTTTTTTCAATTGTAGTTCTCTCTTTTCCACCTCCATTCGGCTCCAGCAATGCCATTCGGTAAAATAACGGTGCAAAATGCACTTCCGATTAAACTCTATAGCCAACTGTTTCCCCCTAAAAATAAATGTTCATTAAAATCAATTGCAAATTCCACAGATTAGGAGGATGTGTGTCTACCTCACTCTATTTTAGAATTTCAGTATAGATTTTAGAATGGTTGACAATTGATTGTATTACTACTGCTATAAAAAGGCGCGTTAGCCAATATAGGCTTATATTATAAAATATAGTATAAACACCAACAACTGGGAAACACTGGCTTGCTAGTGCTCCGATTGGAGAACAGCCTTTACCAAAGGTGTCATGGGATTTGAAGACGCTTGAACTCAGGACGAAAGGGAGAAACACGCTAAGAGGAAGGCATGCTTGGCAAACCCTCACCATGATCAACCTATGTTCCTGCTGTGGAAGGACGTATGAATCCAGAATTGGCCTCCACAGTCACTTATGTTAATAGAAGACAATGTTACTCGGCTACAAGTGATCACCAAGGAAAGAAGAATATTATTGCTTGGTGTGGTTGTTTTTTTAAAAAATACAATTACTTCTTACTAACTACTTAATATATTTTCCTGCTTGTTTTGCAATCTCTGTTACAATCAGAGGCTGCTGCTAATAAGAGCTGTATCAGCAGTATATTCCCCAGTTAAGGCATTAGGCCAAAGGTGGCAGATGTAAAGTATGCAACCCGACAAAGCTTTTCTTCATAATGACCAGCAGCACTGTAAGCCTGAGTGGCCCAGATCAGATGCACTTTGTCTATCTCTTGTTAAGTTAATGGATTCCTAATTTAGTTTCTGGGACAATCAATGGAACAATAATTTCATCCATTATAGATTTGACTTATCAAGACTTTGAGATCATGTTCATGTCAGAAGGCCAAAGAAGAACAGGGAAAACTAGAACTGAATAATATTTATCAGAAGTCTTTTTGGGCTTGTTAAAGGAGCAACAGGAAAGCGAGGCCTTTCTTTTTAAGCAGATATCAAACACTGCAACTACATTTTACTCAGAGACCTTTTGAAATTAATGGACTTAACTTAGTCATGCTCATTAATTTCATTGACTCTTACTACAATTTAGTTGAGTACCACTCCATATTTCCCTGTGTCCACCTCTCTCTCCTTCCTCTTTTGTTTTCCCCTAGGAAAGTCAGGCCTCCCCGTCTGGCCTGCAACATGGTTTGTCTCAAACTACACAACCTTGTCCATCACCCAACGCTGCATGATGTCATCAGGCATAAGACAGGTAAAAACTGTGGCACCAAACTCAAAAGGAAGGCTCAGGAGTACACACTAGGTGAGTTCCTGGTTCTTCCTTTGCAGCCGAGACTTGAATTCCTTTTGAATTCAAGCCATGGGTTCAAAGGAAGCCTACTCCTTTGCAGTTCAAGCAGTAACTGCGAAGGAAGAACCAGGAGAGCACCTTGAAGTTTCAATCAGCTGATGTGACTGACAAGTGGGTAGCCCCACCCACCTGTCAAAGGGGCCATGGAGAGTTAGCCACTTCTGGAATTGGCCAGATCCAGTCCCACACCCCTGTCATATTTCAAATGTTAATGCCACACACAATGGTGGTGCTATAGAAAATAAGATTGAGCCAATCTTTTCATGAATCAACGAGGAGCCAAAGAGGCTAAAAGCATGCCATTTTACTGTCTCCAACATTCATCCTCTTGTTGGTTGTTTTGCTTTTAAAGAGATCATTATTTTACCATTTTGGTTCAGGCACAAAAATGTAAATGGCTGGAACTGGTCCCTAAAACAGCAGCAGATATTTTACTCATACTATCAACATCCTGTGGGGGGGAGGGGAAGGGTTAAATGCTGCTACCTGTTCTGATTGCGAAGCTGGTTCTCCAGTTTTTTAGTCTCCTGCTCTAACTTCTGAGACCATGTGTAATCTCTCCAGGCTCGCAAGGTCTTCAGCTGGCACTTCCAGTCAGCAAGGGCCCTTGCTTTTCCCATCTTAATTCTGAGATCCAGAATAAGCTTGTACCAGGCAGAGAAATACTTCCGTAGGCACTGCATTGGGGATGGTTATGAAATCAAGTAACTATATGATAGCTTTCCTCTTTCAACAAACCTTCTAAGTGGAGATCTTTATCGCAGTTGGCATCAGTACTGGATTTGAAATCGTTTTTATAGAATCAGAGAATTGTAGAGCTAGAAGGGACGCAGAGGCTCATCTAGCCTGCTCCTTTGAAATGCAGGAATCTCAACTAGATCATACAATTTTTTATATGTTTCAATTCCATTGCAAAAATTGCTTTGAGGTGCTTCGTGGGAGACTAATGACAAATGAAGTAATAATGTTCCATCACATCTACTGTTCTGATCCTATCATCTCCTATTTTCTTTATATTTTTAGTCTTCAGAGTTTTGCTGACAATAGAAGGTTGATTAACAGGAAAACAAACTTCTCTTTTCACACTTTGCCTTCAGAACTGACTTTAGCTTTTACCTTTTCTAGAATACCTCTCTGTGTTACAGAACCAAAGGATTCTTATTTTCTCTCCCAAATTCACTTGTTATAATTTCTCCCTTATTAAAAAAACCCAAATTGAAAGAACTTTAGAATTTTTTAGAACAAATCTACTGCCTACTTCTTCAACTTCCAGTACTATTACATGTGTTTTTCTCAAGTATCATCACAATTCCACATATCACTTATACTGTTCTATAGGAAATTGCATTTAACTGCATTTAAATTATTCTTATTATTTAAATAATGCTTTAGGGGCTGGCTGCTTGGCTCAATAATTTATTTGCTATTTTCTTCTTTATTACAATCTAAAACACAACATTAGCTACCGTGGACATTTTTTGGAAAGGCTCAGTATGATGTTTTTACTAAATAAATTGCAGCAGCCTCATAAGGCACACAGTTAGGAGTCACTAATTGGTGTGCACTGGCCTTCAAGAAAGTAAAAGCAGAACAAGTATTATTCCCAAATAGCAATTTACAGTACAATCCTATGCATTTGTATTAAGAAGGAAGTCTTACTATATTTCAATGAGATTTACTCCCTAATAAGCGAGTTTAAGATTGCAGCTTTGGTCTGTTGTTATGCATTCTCCCCTATTTACTGTTCTAGCCTTCTCTTTAAGTGCACAAACAAATGATATAACCATGCACTGCCATTTTCAACACCAAACCTCAACAGTGCAATAGCAGCCGCAAGAAAGGTTCACTCAGTCTTCCTGCATGAAAGGGGCAATGAAGGTGTAAAGGAGCTTCAAAACCATCTGTGCACACAGCCAATGTGACACTGTGTTCTATTTCCAGGTATAAACTAAACGGCTGGGTAGTTTTCATGGCAAATCTCAGCTCCTGCCACTCAACTGCTCACTATGATCAATAGTCTCGCTCTCCTCACATCTTATAAAAATATATATATTGGGATCTCAATCTTCAGTTGATCTAGGAGAGCCTGACATGGGGAGTTGGTTTCTCGGTTTACAGAGAGCTGACCCATGACTATCGCTGAGACACATCTGGCTCAAAGTGCTGAAAACAGATAATGAATGCTCTCACCTTCTGATTTGCAATGTCAATTTTGCTCAGCAGCTCCTGCATCCTGGTTTGTTTCTCTTTCCTTTGTCCTTCTATCTCACAATCCAGATGGACTGGCATGGGAGGCATGCCGACTTCTACCAGCCTCTTAATTTTTTTTAGATCGTGCCTCTTTCTTTCCCTGAAAATAAAGCAATCTGTGAGAGGCCAGAGACAACTAGTAAAGCATAAGAGGACTGTGATAGTCATCTCATGTCACTGTCAGCCAGTTCTCATATTATTACTTTTCTGCTACCCAACTCCGTTTGTGAGCCCATTTATCAAGATTCATTAGGTAATTGCTACATTTTTCTCTCTATCCTATGCCTGTATTAGTTGCAGGTCTCAAAGGAATATAGTTCTGCTACCTGCAGTTAGGAAAGTTTTATGTAAGAATAAAAGGAAATCTGTCTCAGTGAAAAGTATACTGCATAAAATCAGTATTGTACATGCCACTTAGCAATAGGAATCATAGCAATATAAGGTTCTTGTGGCATAAAGGCAGCCAGAAGTTCACAGTACATAATCCCATTAGTCATGGGGTAGACATTCTAAAAGATGATGTAGAAAAACTAAGGGACAGATTCAACTAATGAGTCCCAATAGCAGAAGCCCACACAAGGACTTCCGCTAGTGCAACAGGGATTCTTGCACCCCCCCTGTATGCCCCCCAACTGACTTTGGTGGGGTTCAGGAGAACCCCCAGAACAGCACAGAGTGGGAGCATCATTCCATCTGGCAAGCTAAAAAGTTTGTGCTGATGGAACAAATGCCATAGCACTACAATGAATTCCTCCCAAGGATTCCATGGTTACCTAAAGAAGCAAACATCAGAGAATAGTCTTCTTGAGCCACCTACCACTGCAGAAGCTCCTGTAGTTCAAAGGAGCAGTTAAGGTGACCAAATATAAGGGACCCTCTATCTACGGGGATTTGAATTTTGCATGTGAAGCATGTTTGAGGCAGCAAATTGGTGCACGTTTGGAATATTTTGCCCTAGCCAACAAATTCATATAACCAAACTAATCACCAAGAGTGATAATCTTCTTATAACAGCATATGAAAAGATTCAAGTGGCCTTTTGGGGGGACCTAATAGTGTTTGCTCTCTGCTGTAGAAATGCCAAAATGTTTCAGTTGCAGTAATTTGCAACTAAGTCCCATTGAGCATGTTGTTGTTGTTTAGTTGTTTAGTCGTGTCCGACTCTTCGTGACCCCATGGACCAGAGCACGCCAGGCACTTCTGTCTTCCACTGTCTCCCGCAGTTTGGTCAGACTCATGTTTGTAGCTTCAAGAACACTGTCCAGCCATCTCGTCCTCTGCCGTCCCCTTTTCCTTGTGCCCTCTATCTTTCCCAACATCAGGGTCTTTTCCAGGGAGTCTTCTCTTCTCATGAGGTGGCCAAAGTATTGGAGCCTCAGCTTCACGATCTGTCCTTCCAGTGAGCACTCAGGGCTGATTTCCTTAAGAATGGATGCGTTTGATCTTCATGCAGTCCATGGGACTCTCAAGAGTCTCCTCCATTGAGCATAGTGGGACTTATTTCAGAGTGCTTATGAGAGCTGCATGATACCACAAATGGACAGTTTCCTTTGATTTAATTTGTACAGTATAAGTAAAAATAAAAGGGCACACATGATATAAGGCCAGTTTTTCAAATTGCAAGCTCGGAAAGGGGGGAAAATCAGCTTTCCAGGTCTAAAAATCTGAAGAAACTTCATGGTTTCCAGGAGCTGATGAAGCTTCACATAACTTAGGAATGAGTTATTAAAATGTGTGGCTTACATATCGTGCCTTCTTCCTCCCTCAGAACTCTTAAGTTTTATGCATGGGATTCCCCAAGAATCTCCCATCCAGATTATGATCAGATTTAGACTTACTTCCACAAGTTTGCTCCGTTACACATTATCAGACTGCTCTGGTACCTAAAATGCATTTGAATGCCAAGTTCTTGTTTTCCTCAACTTACATTTTCCTGGCTTCTTCCATGAGATGCCTTCTTTCTACCAACTCTTTCCGCAGCTTCACCATCTGTTTCTGAATTTCCTCTTCTTCTCTCCTGGCTTTCAGAACCTTCTTCTTGTTCTCCTCTTGGAGTTGCCTCTGGGCCTCTGACATTGCCAATTTTTTCAGGGCCTTCTCTTGTTTCAGAAGCTCCTGCTCCTTCTGTCTCCTCAGCCGATTTTCTTTTACCTGAAAAACAAAATCAAGACCAAGATCATATTTTGTTGTTTTAAACTACAGGGCTATGGTATACAAATGGTTGTAGATGTGTTGCTTTCAGGGCAGCTACACCTTTGCCATGACTACTGTGTTTCTCCATTAAATCTTTCCAGAATACACCAAGGTTCAGGAAATCCATCGAGAAATATAACTAGAACCCCACTAATGTATGCTCCCCAACACTTGACTGCCATCAAGGATAACTATGTGGATGACACAAGTGAAGTGCTCGGATATCTCCATGCAATCAGTGCTTCTATAACTGGCAAATGTAAATAGAAGCCCTGGATACACTGTTATGCTGGAACTGGCCTCTGATGTATTCTAAAATGCATGGAAACAGACAAAAACATCAGCACTATTGTTGGAGAACAATTCACCAGTAACTTCAATTGTACTACAGCAGTATACATGGCTCAGGAAACAGTTTACTTAACAAAACCATTTAAGAAACACTACACTGTTTTTTTACAACTGTACCTTATAATAGTAGGTGCCTTAAGGCTGTCTTCTCCAAATAAAAATAGTTTAATGTGTAAAATAAACCCCCTTTTCTTCACCTGTTTATGCCTTAATTCCATGGTAATTCGTGGGTCTTTGGGCTTCCTTTTCTCCTTAAGTTCTTCAGTTCTAAGATTTCCCAATATACCACTGTCAACAACTTCACTCTGCAGTAGATCCTGCAGAATATCTTGTACTGTTGTATTTTCCATCTCATCTTCCAGATAACCATAAAAATCTAAAGCACCAAGCAAAACAATCAAGAAATGGCACCAAACATTTTTAAGCATACCATTCTTTCATTTCCTGCTTGTGTTAAAATTCAGGTACCCTGGTTAGCAACAAGACATATAATGCTTTTACAAGTATGCAAAGTAAGATATTTGGTATTTATTATCACTTGTTTAAGCTTGATATCACTGAAGACCCAAACTACTTGATCAAAATTAATTGATGAATACAGATCCATCTGAATGTTACATCTGCTTCATGTCATGAACTGAGCCATTTTAATATCAGATCAGAACGTACTAATGTAGAGCCAAACAACACTACAAACTTTGCATGACTACCTTGGTACTTGAGCTATAAACATAGACATAAATGCAAGGAAGTTCTATTCATTTTGACAATTTCCCATTAAACGGTACTCAATATTATCACTATACATTCTCTAGATCCAAGTTTAAAATTGAGGCAAGTTCTCACCATCAAATTTTTCATACTTCTGAAAGCCAGTGGGGGGCTGATGGGGAGGAAGAGAACAGGGGAGTGGATTTTCAGCATCATCTTCTTGATCATCTGCAAGTTCCAACTTCAGTTTTGAATTCAACCAATCATTAAGGAGCTCTTGGGCTACATTGATGAAAACAGCAATGGATTTTAATTGGATAAGAAGTGGCAACTAGAGCTAAAATACTAAAACAAAAGCAGCTTAACACTTCAAGCCTGAACACATGTTTTTGGAAGTAAGCTCCAGTTGTATATCTTTTAATACTCACTTCTTAGTTAAGTTGGCCTTAGATTTTTATTCTGTTTTACTGTTGGTATTGTTTACATTGGATATTTTAGGGAGGGTATAATATTCAGTAATAAAAATTATACTAATCAGATTCTAATTTTTAATTTGTTACTTTACATCATTTGCATTAAAGCAGAGGTTTTCAAGCTTTTTGAGTTCATGGTTCCCTTGGGGGTTATCCTGTTGTTATTCTGTCTCTGACAGCTACAATAAACCTACCATTAAAATTATGGACTGGTCATTTCTTTGTCAGAGGGCAAATGGGCAAATTTAGCTGGGGATCAAATACTTTCCCCGCTCACTGTACCTAATGCAAGTCTTCTGCAATGTAGCTAAAGAATATAGATATATTAATCTGGACCAGCATCACATTTAGGCAATACCTTCCACATATGCCTCATCATGATCTTGCAGCTGCTCTGTCGTTTCCAAATCTAGCACAGGGCCATGAAGTCCTCGAGAATAAGATGTCTTTTTTAAGGAAAACGTCTCAGAAACAGCAAACTCAGATGCTTGTTCCACCCGCTAAGAAAGAGAATCAGACATATGTATCAGGAAGTGTTCATGCACACGAAAGCTTATACCAGAACAAACTTAGTTGGTCTATAAGGTGCTACTGGACAATTTGTTTTATTTTTATTTTGACTGCGTCAGACCAACATGGCTACCTACCTGAAATTAAACATTAGTCAGGGAGGGAGGGAATGGAGGGCACTTTAGATGTGTAAGGTCCAAAGTTTCTTTCCATGGCACCTTAGGTAGCTATTCCAGTCAGAATAGACAATACTGGGGTAGGAAGACTCATTGTCTTACGTTATATAAGGGTCATAATCTCATAGAAAAAAATCTGCACAGTGAAATGCAGAGATTTCAGTCACAGTTTACACAGTTAAGGCTACTGATATAAGCTCTGACCTGCTTGTGTAGCAGCTCATTAATCAGTATATTAAATGGATCCAAATACAAAGAGGAGCCACTAACTCCAAAACATGACATACCTTGACACTAAGTAAATATCCAGGATGATTATTCAGAAATTAAGTCCCACTGAGTACAATAGGCATTACTCTCATGTAAATAGGAAGGTTATGCATCACTTTCTTCGCCCTTACCTTAATCCAGTGCTCCACATTGTCAGGATCAAGTTTTGTCTGGGGGACAAACATTACAATAGTTTAGCACTGAGCTAGCTATTAATATTAAAGTAAAACTAAAGACCTCTGTCTTTGTAAGCCCCTAGAAAGGTTAAGGTTGAAATAATCCTAAGCACACCTAAAGAGTAAGTAAGCTCTGCTGAACTCTGAGACTTACTCCCTAGTGACTAGTATTCAGAGGCACCGTGCCTCAGATACTGGTGGCAGCATTGACTAGTAGTAACTGATAGCCTTAACCTGCATTAATTTGTGAAAGCAGTCCAAACTGGGGGGGGGGGGGACTGACACACCTAGCATCAACCAGTTTCATTGCATAATTATGTGTTGCATGAATAAATACTTTGTTTTGTCTATCACAGCTCTCCCACCACTCAGCTTCACCATTAGTGTAGAGTCAGAGTGGGACCTGGGTGACTCAGCCACGAAGCTTGGTCCACTCAATGCTTCTTAGCCTAAACTATCTGGACTCCCTCAGAAGGTGGTGGATTCTCCTTCCTGGGAGGTTTCTAAGCAGAGGTTGGTTGGTTGGTTGGTTGGATGGCCATCTGTCATTGGATGCTCCAGTTGAGATTCCTGCAAAGAAGGGGAGTTGGACTAGATGAGCCTCAAGGGGGGCGGGAATCCCTTCCAACTATACAATTCTAGATGCTGTGAGCCGCTTTGAGCATGGTTTACCATAGAAAAGTGGCATACAAATAGACAATTGTTTCGATCCTGGAAGAAGGCACAGCTGGTTGCTACACTGCCCATCTGCAGCCTACGATTCTACCCCACAGGGTTGTTGTGGGAAAGACTGCATGACGAGTGCGGGGGAGGAACCATGTTCACCACCTTGAGCTCCTCGGAGGAAAAGGTGGGATATAAATGCAATAAACAGAGACCAGGAGAGAGCGAGAAGAACTCCTCTCTGCCTATTTCCTATCCAACCATAACTTCACGCTGGAACAGCTGCCTGGGTTGGCGGAGGCACAACTCTCATCCCTACCTTCTGCCGAGACGCCGACTGGCTGAAGCGCCGCCAGCGGTACAACTCAGGTCTGTGTCTCATAACCGCCATTGGCGAAGCTAGAGGCAGACACCTTCCTTTCTCCCTTTCTTCCCCCCCAGACAGCTTCCCCCCCCAATTTGCTCCGAGGGATGCTGGGAAACGAAGTCCTTTCCTCCCCTGCCCCAAGCCTGCGCCTATAGCAGAAGGCGAGAGCGAACTACGCGACCCAGGTTGCGCGCGACCAGAGCGCGGCGTCCTTTAGCTTCGCCATGGCAACAGCGGCGCAGCTCCTGGACCCTGCCCAAGAACCGGCGCCTCGTGATGACGAAAGCCCGCTTTGATTGGTGAGCCGGGCGCGAAGGACCGCGGCGGAAGCGAGTGGCCGGCGCGTGGAGTTAAGCTGAGGTACCGAGTGGGAGCTCGCGCGGGACAGTGAAGCGCTTGTGGCCCAGCGGGTGCAGCTTCTCTGGCTTCGTTTGAATTGGGATAAGGGCGGCGGGTACCGTCCTGGACTGCAAGCCGCTTCATTTCTTTGTGTGGTGGGCGTTAAATGTGGGGGGGGGCTCCTTCCACTTTGTGGGGGATTAAACGGGCGCCTCGGGGAGAAGAAAGCTGCGCTCAGCCGAAGGGCTGGTTTCCTACACGCAAGGAGACCTTTTTATTTGGAGGAGCGTCCTCCCCTACTGCCTGAAGCAGGCGAGTCTGGGATTCTGCCGGTGTTGATGTTGCATTTTGAATACTCTGCTATTATTACTTCGTGGACACCTAACAAGTGCCATCCATTTACGTGGCATGTTTTCTACTGTATACATTAATATATGAACCACGCGGAACGTGGCAGCAGCTGCTTCCTGGACTTGGAGATGAAGAAAAGGCAGTTTTTCTAGTAATCAATGCGACCACCGAGATCTTATGTGTTTCCTTCACTTAAAGCACTACAGCAAGCAGTGAACTTCTGACTATCCTGTGTGTGTTGAGGGCTTTTTAAAAGAAAAGGTTATAGGGGAGACGGAGGTGCATAAAATAATGTTTGATGTAGATAAAGTGGACAGGAAGATGTCCCTCCCTTTTGATAATAGCTAAAACTTTAGGTCATCAAAAGAAGATAAATGCTGCTATAACAGGAAGAAAAGCTTGTAATGTTCCCCCATCTCTGTGGTTAATATGTCCACAGGCAACTTTGAACTGGGGCTGTAGTATGAGGGAAATGGTTGGGCTCCTTCCTGTGCCATAGCCCTAATCCATCTCTCTCTCTTTTTCCCTCCCACCCTCACATCTGCTTCTAGAAGCAGAAAATTACAATGAGAGATTAGCCATGAATCTCCCAACGACATCGGCCCTAGGAGGTAGTTCAGGGTTAGCCAAATTTTTGGACTAAAACTCCCATCATCCCTAACCATTGGCCATGTTGGCTGAGTATGATGGGAATTGTAGCTCCCAAAAACGGAGGGCACCACATTGGCTACCACTGAACTCGAAATATGAATAACTTGTGCTTTGAAATGCTAATGTAATATTCAAAGTGGGAACTCGCAGATCTCACTTTAGGGATATTTGTGTTCCATAGTTTATTTCAGTTTATTATTTGTGGCCTTTCAGATGATGTTGGACTGCAGCTCCCATCACTGACAAGGACTGGTTGGGACTGATGGGAGCTGAAGTTCAACAACATGTTGTGGGCCTTTTACATCAACCTTAGCACAGTCCACTACCAAAATAATACATCTTAACCCCTTAGTCAACATCTTCGCCCTTAGTAAATGATGAAGTAGGTTCTTGCTTGAAAAATGATTCTCACAACAAACATTCTAAGATGCAATTCCATGTTCTTGCACACTTCTCATTTATTTCGGTTTCTGTTACTCAGAAGGATTTCCTAGTGATAATATCTTTGTCTTTATGCCATAGTAGTTTAGTATGATTACTGTTTTTACAAAGGAGGAAATAGATGTTCAAATGGTTTCCAAATGGATATTGTGAAAATTAGATAATCAGGGAAATAAAAAGATGCTTTATACCTACTCAGACCACTGATCTATCTAGTTCAAGATTGTCACTACAGTGACTGGCAGCAGCCCTCTAATGTTTCAAACAGGGTTCCCCCCCCCCCAAGTCCTATCAGAAGATGTTGGGGTTGAACCTGGGACTTTTTGCATGCAAAGCATGTTCTTTATTACTGAACTATCCCTGCACATAGTTGCAAGTATTGCATGATAAATATGGCTGTGTGAATTTGCTATTCTTTTTCAGTTGTGTTAATGAAGATGAAATTTTGCCTCTCCAAACTAGTTGGTGGCTGTCGTCTTGGCACGCTAACAAATCTTGGTAGGAAAGGGATTCAATCTATGGAGATTCCAGGTTGTCTGCTTTACACCAAAATGGGATCAGCACCACACCTGACACATGACAATCTACAGTTGGTCCAAGATGTTCCTGTAGTTATACAGCTTCCACTTCCAGCGTTGTGAGTGCATTTTTCTTCTGGTAAAATTTGGATCCATGTCATTTAGGCCTTTATGTGTAAAACAGCACCTTAAATTGTGCTTGTCCAGCTGTATGAGGCCCAAGGCAGACTATGCATCACTAGATCATGTTTCTTTTGTAGTGTATCTTTGATTGCATAATGTTGTTTTTTGTCCTTGCATATGTGATAGAATCAGATTCCAACAGGGCAATCTTGTACATATCTAAGCTGTAGTAAACATTGAACTCCCTAGGACTCTATAGATAATGATAACAACAAGAAGACTGGAAGATGGGATTTGTGAACATCAAAAGCAACAGAAATATGAGATGACTGGACCCTCACTGAGCTCGAAACATGGGAACCCCCAACAAAATTTAAAATTTGGCAAAATATTCGGACTATATAATATGTATTGGTATAATTTGGAATAATTAATGTGATATGATTGGATTGTTAAATGGAAAACTTAATAACAATTATATTTTAAAAAAGGACTATAGATAAGTGTGTCTTTAGGATTGCAACCTCAGACATGAATGACACAATGACTTTTAAGTCTTTGGGCAGTATTGCATGACCAGTTATTGGTCACTTAAAAGCTGATTACGTATCACCTCTAACCACATGACAGCAGGAAGCTTATTCGTTGTGACCCTGTATGAGTCAACTTGCTGCATAGCTAATCAACTTCTGATCCACTTTCTGGCCTTGACTGTGGCTTGAGACTGCCCTTTTATTTGCAACTAAGGCATCTCTCCAGTCAATCACTGAGTGGAATTTTCTCCCTTCCTCCCAGTTAGGCCACTACTTTGGTTAAATGAAATGAGAAAAAATGTCGACTGACTTGGCCAGTCAAATCCTACCATTTTTCAATCCCGTTTCTATATATAAAGAGAAAACCTCATTTCCAGAGCTACCTCTGTTTTAAGACAATGTGATGTAACAGTTAAACAGTCAGTCACCTGTTGGTGTTTTGTGGATATCTTGTATAGACAGTTTATATGCAGTTAACATTTTATATTCAGTAGTGTGAGTTCCCTTATATACTCATTTAAAGCAAAACTTTTCTTCAGTCATAGAATTCTAAAAATGATTTATTCACAGGACTGAAAAGGGTTTCCCCCAGTGGTCTAATTTGTTTCTCTGTTTGGTTGCAGGGTAGAACTTCATGAGGTCTTGGCGGAATATAAAGAAGGAACTGGAAAGTTCATAGGTAATAGTATTACCGTAATACAGTGGGACGCTGGAAGATGGAATGTAATATGCAGTACAGTATTGGAAATTGTATTTGAAGTTGGATGGATTGTATTTGATTTAGGCAAGGATCACCAACACAGCATGTACAAATGGCAGTGTGCCCACCAGTACCTCCTATGGCACTCATGAAAGGTTTTAGTAAATATCCCCTCATAAATCGGCAATGCACAAAGACTGATGTTCCTGCTCAGTTCCTGTTTGCACTGGCTCAACTTTTCCTACATTGGGCATGCCGTGTTAAACATGCCCACATTTCATTGGACACCCACCCACCTGCTCTGAATAAAGGAGATGTGCAAAGATCTCTCTATGAGCAAACCATGGTGATGGTTGATGTATGTGCCTTTTCCCCATTGGTGGGACAGCTGTTGGAGAGGGCATGCTTTTACCATTTCGTGGCCCTAGCTCCTTTTTTGCACTTTTCGATAATGGCAGATATGTTATGGCCCACCCCCACCACAGCCATTTTGTGACTGGCATGCATGGCACTTTCTCAGAATTCCAAATGTGCCCACTAATCCAAAAAGTTTGGCAACCCCTGGATTAAGGCATAATAGTCCTGTAAGCCACTGACATGCAGAGACTAGATCGCACTGTGCCTTTATATTCCACCATATTGATGTTCGCAAGTTATAGCTATATGTTTGTGTAAGGAGCTTATTGCAGGCAGAATCAGTGTTGCACATGAGTGCAAACCCAGTTTGTTTATGTGTTCACACATTGGTCAACTGATTTTCTATATGTTGGCCACGGCAACTGGTCAACCTGCCAGGAAGTGAGGACACTATGAAATAGATTTTAAAGCACTATATACAGCAAAAGGTTTCTCAGAATCGTAACTCAGATTGAATTAATAAGATCAGTTTAGTAGTCATGGGATATGAAAACATTGTGTATCTGGGGAGTTTTGAATGCGCTGCCATCGTATCTTTAGTCAACTACAAGTATAAAACCCCTGACTTTCTTTTTGTAGAACGTCAATAAGACTTTTTAAATGGTTTTTAAAGCTGTTTAATAATACCTTATGCAGCATGTTGATCACTGATCCACCTTTAGCATATATTTAATTTGATAGAAAGCCCAGGAGTGTTTTGTAAGGCATTAAAGTTAGGTAGCAAAGCCTCACAGAATTGCAGTTAAGCTGGGAATCTTAATTGCCCTACACTTCAAGAAGGATCTTTACCCAGAAGGACCTCTCTCAGAAAGTTCTGGCAAACTCTGCTCATTGTTATATTAAAAATGTTTGAAAGCAATCAGCGGTGCACTTAGGTATCTTTAGATTCTGGGCTTGATGAGCTTATCCCCTTCCCCTCTTTAGATGGTGACATGCATAGCTTTATTTACATCAAAATGTTGTAGGCCAGCCCCACTGTGTTTGGGGGCCTTCATACTTGTTCTTTTGAGTGGGGATCTGGACGGCTGCACCAAAGCCCTGCCCTGACATCACCGCTGAAAGCAATAAATGAGCTACACTTTGAGGCCGTACTTTAGCTTTTACTCTCTTCTTGTTGCAGCATTTCACTCTTTTATTTTTATGTTTGTTATCCTTTAAAGCTCTGTTCTGGGCTGGGGGTGGTTTTATCACCAAGGAGGCTCAAGGGTCAGGTCCCCTGAGAATATTTGCGTAGAAGATGAGCAAGTCAGCTGTCATTTTGTCAGCACAGTATTAACTGCAAGGAACATTAATCAAATCAAAATCCAGAGCCTACATGCCACTATGAAGTTGAGCTTTTGTAGCTGCCACTTCCCCTCCCTTTCTCTCCTGGAAGGTGAACAGAGCTGGTCAGGAGAATATTATAGTATCTGGGGAAATGAATTGTTGTTTTTCTATTCAGAAATGATAAGTTATATTCACTCACAGTTGCTAATAAGCAATGTACAGTACTGTATTAAAAAGTTATCAGTGCAGGTTTCATAGTTTGTATATTAAAAGGTAACTTTTTTTTTTAACCATACATAGGCATGCCAGATTCAGTGCTATACTGTTCCCTCCATGACCCAGTAATCTGCTCCCCACCTGGTTACAACAACTGCAAGGTATGGTAGACACAAGAACTTTCTGACACTTAAGTACTTAAATGAGTATAACAAGAGCTTGCTGGATCAAGCCAGTGGCCCATTTAGTTCAGCATCTCACAGTGGCAAACCAGATACTTATGGGAAACCCCAAAGGTGGACATGAGCACAACAACGTTCTGCCCACCTGTGATTCCCAGCAACTGGTATTCAGAGACATAGTGCATTAGACAGTGGAGGCAGAACATAGCCATTGTGGCTTCCCAAATGAGCCAAATGCAGTGAGGCTCTTGGGCTGCCGGCTCCAATCTTTCCTTCTAGCATTTTCATGCTGCAATCCAATATGCACTTCACTTGGGAATAAATCTCATTGAATTTAGTGGGACTTACTTCTGAGTAAACATGCTTACAATTGAACTGTTTGGGAGTAGTGACAGCTGTAGAATATTTGCAGGTTGGGGGAGGCAGTTTCAGAATTTTTATTTTGCTTTATTTTTGGCAAGGAATTATGGTAGCAGGAAGATAATTATTGGTAGGAAACTATGACCGAAAGAGGCGTGCAGCTATTCAGGCTATGCAAGCCTGACCTATAGAATCCTTACATCCAGTACCAGCACATTTTCACATCTGTTGCCACAACGAGGACTAGAAACCTCATTTAGAAACAAACAGCTAAATAAGTCTGAATGTGAGATTTTCAGGAAGACAGTTTCTTGTCTGTGGAATCAAATTATATATGCAACCGTTCAATAAGCATAAGACTGTGTTCCTTTTTAAATTTTCTACTTTGGTAATATAATAACACAACTCCTTTCTTGATTTTCAAACCAAATTAAGCCTGGTGTTCAACATCCATATTGTTCTTTCTACCCTTTTTATAGGACTTAAAACAGAAGTATGGTGTAGTACCACCGTTCTATATATAATGTACAAATCTACTCTCCATGCCTATATACTACATTCTGATTTTGGAAGGATGTCGTGAATACGGAAACATAACTTTCTTTTTCCCTGTATGAAAAAGTTTGTAATTGCTGGAGTAATTGCCCAAGAGAGCAGATGCTTGTTGATCTGTTCAACAGATGTATCAAAGCCTAAATTAATTGAGTGTCTCTCTTAATTTTGAAATTAAGAATCAGCAAATGCAGCTAAAGCAGTAAACTCTTGCTCAGTACAACTGCTAGTCTGCATTCACTGCATTTAATTATCTGCAGATGACTTTGGTTTGCAATATGTCCTGAGTGATGGCAGCTTTAATAACTCAACCTTTTGGGTCTACGTGATACCAGGGAGGCCCAGTGATTGAATAATCATCCATAATAACAACAACACTGGGTCAGAATACAAGGTTAAATGCTGCTGCAATACAGCATATTATTATCAAATAGCACCATCAGTTTGCATAGCGCTTTATAGAATGCAAGTCCTCGCCCCAAAGAGCTTGCAATTTATGTTGTAATTCAACACAGGGAAGGAGTGGAGTTAGGGGTCAACAGGAAAGCAGTGTGTTATTGCGCCAGTTAAACAAATTTAGGCTCAGTTACAGAAGGGCATGGAAACTGGGAGATGTGCTGAAGGTTTTTTGTTTTTTTTTAAAAGATGGGTTTTGAGGAGGGATTTGAGGGAAATAAGAGAGTTGGCATCACACAGGTGTTCTAGGAGGTAGTTCCAAGCATATGGGACAAGCAAGGGACAAAGGGCGAGTCTTTTGAGGGAGAATGAAACCTTCTGTTGCTACAGCTAAAGGAATAAAGATCACAGACAGTCAAGTCATCAAGATGGGAGAAAGTGGAAATTTAGAAGATGTTCAATGTAAGTGTGTATAGGTTTGCAGCCTTAGTCACTCAAACAAACTGGAAGATAGTTTGGGTTATTTTTTCAAATAGCTAAATCTCTTTTCTGTGGGGAAGAGTCCATATTTCAAAATGTTGGGTGAATAATTCCTCCTCTGTGCACTTTTGAAGTCTCCTGCATTTTGGCATTACATCTTATCACATCTTTCTAATGTTAATTTTATTAGTTTTATAATTCTGTTGGTGAGTTTAGAGCAGATATCAGAGGCTGATTCACACAAGTATATAGACATAACTTATGGCAGCTGGATGTGCCCTACCTCCATGTGGATGGGGTGCAAGAAAAGGAAATTCTATTATGACGGGACAGTTGTGCCCATGGAACGCACCTTCTGTTCATAGAGTGAGAACTTAAGGTCCAGACCACTATGTTATGTGAGCTGAAAAAACTGCCTTTGGTGTGTTGTTACTGACAGTTCTTTCCATGTGGAAGTTATTACTTGATTCAGGCATCACATGCTTATCCTTCAGATGATAAATCTGCTGATCATAGTTTAGAAGTTGGAATGACACTTTACAGAGAATGTGAAGCTACCACCAAAAACAGCAGCTCTTGGCTTAATTCCGCTCCAATCTCTTTGTAAGCATCTAGGTTCAGCTGTTCATTTGTCCTGCTGTCATTAAAATGTGCATTTCTCTACTACTGCTTCACATCATTGGCTGTTGCTGGCAGGAACGAGTAATGAACATATTGAAGTCAGGGTATGGGGCAGTTTGAACTAAGCATAAAGGAAATAGAAACTTGACTTTGAGGTACTTCCATTCTTAACAGCCATCAATGTTCCTTATAAAATGCAGTTTTGCCTTGCATTTCCAAGTGCATGAGAAGATGGTTCCATTAGCAAGATCTTTGTCACTCATTGATTATCTCCTAATCTCCCTGTTTAAACTCTCTCTGTTTACTTGTCTCTGACAGTCAGTTTCTGTATGGGGAAGTGGAGGGCGGATAGAAATGACACCATCAAATTTCATGGCCATCCAACGCGTTATTCAGCCAGACTGGTTCCAGTGTCTATCAGATGGAGACACAGTTGGAGAAGGAATATCTAAGAAGAGGGCCAAGAAGTCTGTGGATCGATCCCTGTCCTTTTTGGATGAGTGCCTGCAGTTGCAAGATAAATCTCCAGTAAGAGCTAAATCTGTTTGAACCATTTCAAGTCTCCCACAACCTAGGGGGTTTGGAGCACACAGTATATTGGCAAAATAGCTAGAGTAGTTCTGAAGTCTGATATTTATCGACAGAACAATCAAAAAGGTTCTCCCCTGCTCTAGTGAATACATTGAGGCACTAGTGTGTAGAACTGCTTCCCAAAAATATTTGCTCTGCCATTTAGGCATTATGCTTATTTGGGGGCAGGGGAATGAGCTTTTCTCTAATGTTGGAAAAAACAAGTTCTTTTATTATTCTGATAGTTCTTCATAGGGTAGTGGTAGCCAGGAGCTCTATGGTTCCTTGGCAGTAGGAAACCAATCTGCCACAGCCAGTATTGACTCTTTCTTAAAAAGTAGCAATCCTAGGGTGGAGAATCAGCTTTAAAATATTGGGAGCAGAGTCTCAGGCCATTACATTATGTGTACTTAACTCTCATTTAAGTACCATGAAGTTAACTGGTGTCAAGATAAGGGGGGAAGGACAAGGACAGTGATATGGTAATTATTTTTTTCTGTGTCCCAGTTCATTCATTCATTTAACCCTTATACTCCACACTGACCTTTTTCTTTCTTTTTGGTATCTGCCCCAAATAAGGCTGGTGCAACAGGGTAGTCAGTTGTGTAATCCTAACCATGTCCATTCAGAACGGACTCCTGTTGAATTTAGTGGGGCTTCCTCCAGGCAAGTAGGGGTTAGGATTGAAGGCTTAACTTACCTTCTCCAGCCAAAGGGTATATTTTTCTTACATTTATAACTTCCTTCCAAACTAGGAATTGCAACAGAGCTTGATAATTGGAGTTGTTGAAGGTGGAGATGTGTTGGAAGAGAGGCTCCGATCTGCTAAAGAGACTGCCAAGAGACCGGTAGCTGGCTTCTTGCTGGATGGCTTTCAAGGAAATTCCATGGCCTGGAAGACCAAACTGGAACTCTTGTCCGCGGTTACAGCAGAGTTACCGGAAGATAAACCCAGGTCAGACCACAGTGTAAATTTGATCAAAAGCCGCATAATGCAGATACTTGGAAAGTTCCTGGCTGATTATATCTCCAGACCACAACTGTTTTTATTTGCTGTTGAAAATGAAATTTTCATAAATTATGGGAAGGGTGGGGCACTTCAGGCCATGAATCTAATCAGGCCTTCCAGGCCTCCCTACCTGCCCTGAACCTTATGATGCACATGTTATCTTTTTTTTATGTACCACTTTTTGGGTGGATCTCACAAAATGGTTTATGTAAGATTATTGCAACAACCATGAATATTGATTTTAAAGAGTGGAAATTGAAACCTTTGATATCAGGTGTGAGGCAGATAAAGTCACAGCTGAGCCAAAAGGGGGTTTGCAGGCATATAGAAATTAGCATATTTCAGAGAGAGGAATTCTGAGTGCCGGAGGGGAATTGGCGATTGACATAAATTTAGGCTACAATTCATCATGATTCAAGAGACATTGTGTCCCTTTTCAGTGTCTCATAGCAGGAAGTTTGGGCACCTCTCCCCACTGCTAATGAACAATTTCTGTCTTTTTTTCTGGTGGCCTTGTTTCAAGCTTTCAAAATAAGCAAGTGGAGGAGTGTTGCTTTGTGTTTGCCTGTGGTTTGGAGATCAGCATTTCATTGCAATTGGGAATTGCAATAGCAGAGTACTACCGACTTTGTTATCTCCGCTGGCTGTGGAAGAAAATCACCCCAAGAGCTTATCAGGATCATTAAAAATGCAAAAACTATCCCTTGGCAGTATATTCTTTTAATAAACTTCTTTCTTCCATTGGGAGATAACTGTTTTCAGCACTGGAAAACAGGCAGAGCTTTCAAATGAGATTAAAAAAAAGTTCATAAATTACTGGCAAAATACTGCAAGAGAGGAGACAGATTTTGTGGCTGTGTTCGGCATTTTTCTGCTCCTTAAGGGCTGCGTTTGAGTAGTATTGAAGGAAGAACTGGACCTTAAAAGAGTAGAAAAACAATGTGGAAGTCACAAAATGGCAGGGGAATCAGCAGAGGTGTGATGTCACTCCTAATCAGTGGGAAGCTTCACAAGAAGCTTCCGTCCATGGGCAAAGAGAGCAACTGTCACCTCTTCTTACCCAAGCCCTACATTCCTTCCATGCCTACCTGCCAGCTGCGTCAACTTTCTCTGCAAAAGTTGCCCTCCCCTCTCACTATTGCATTCAGCCTGGAATGGAGATGGCTGGAGTGATAGAGGAAGAAAATCTGCCTGTCAAACTTTGACAGACATCAAGTTGTTTTTAAATTGGGAGTAACCTTGATTGCTGTTAGAAAGATTGTTGTTAAGGAACTTCAAATGTTAATTGCTTGTATAATAGCTATGTTAAATGCATAGCATTTTCCTTTCCAGGGAGCATAAAAATAAACTCAGCTCATGCTGTAAGTTTTCTATGGCCTGGTCAAAAAAGTCATTACTAAAGTGACAATTTATTATGGTACTGTGGATTTTTCTAGTCATCTGCTAAATTTATTGACCTAGATTGACTTGTTCAATTGTCAGCACAGCCATTATTCCTGAGGGAGAGAAAAACTGCTGTTTCTACACCTCCCCAGTTTTTGACAAAGCTGCCAGCTGAATTTGTGGAGTCTAGCATTGCTATTACTAATAATAGCATATTAAGCATGGGTGACTCCATCTGCATTTTTGAGCCCCAAGGGGATATTATAGCTTTTAGGGAAAAAATTACTTTTGGTGAAGAAGGCTCATGTGATCTGGATGGCTTGAAGGAGAATATGTGCAAAATGTCAGAAATGCAATTCATATTTTCTTGGGATGGGGGCATATTATTTAACCAGAGAAGTCCCAAAAGGAAAGTAAGTGTATTTTACTTGCACCCTCGACTCCAAGAAGTACTATTGGCTCCCATTTCACAACAGTTTGGGACTGCCTACTACAGAGGGCCCTAAGGATTCAACCCTGCAGTCAGTGCTAAAACTAACTGGGTTAAGGTTACACACAACTAAAGCGACTTTAACTTAATGGTTTTTGGTTTAGATCAGTGAATGTGTGTTTTGTGTTTGCTGACCAGTTTACACAAACAAAAACTCACAATGATGTTTTGTAAACCAGGGATGCAAAATTTGTGGCCCTCCAGATATTGTTGAACTACAGCTCCCATTATTCCTGACTGTTGCCTATCCTGGCTTGAGCTGGTGGAAGTTGGAGTCCAACCACATCTGGAGAGACACACATCCCCCATCCCTGCTCTAAATCATGAGGCAACTGTAGCAAAAGCAATCAATCAATGTGAAATTAAACCAGGTAAAGGTAAAGGGACCCCTGACTAAGCCGCTTCTCGCGAACCAGAGCAGCGCATGGAAACGCTGTTTACCTTCCCGCCAGAGCAGTACCTATTTATCTACTTGCACTTTGACGTGCTTTCGAACTGCTAGGTGGGCAGGAGCTGGGACCAAGCAACAGGAGCTCACCCCGTCGCGGGGATTCGAACCACCGACCTGCTGATCAGCAAGCCCTAGGCTCTGTGGTTTAACCCACAACGTCACCTGCATCCCCTTAAATCAGCATGTGTGGGAAATTGCAGCATTTTCAGTATCCAGGAGAGATCAGCTAAATAGAGAAACAAATAATAGTATCTCCTCTGATGTAACATGATTTTCAGGTCGCTAGAGCTGCCAGCAAGCTCTTTATTATATTTCCTCTATAACTGGGTAGAAGGTAACCCACTCATATGAACAAACTTAATGTGAATCCAATATTTATAGGTATTTAGAACTCTTAAATAGTTTTTACTTTTTCTCCCAATTGGATTTAATGCTGAAAAGGAAGGAGAACAGAATTTAGATTCTCACTTATCAAATTTTGACTATTTGTATTACTATTTGAAACAATACTGGTTTTGCCTTCATTTCACCTGAAGATAAAAGTTCCAGTGGAGAAATTCCCTGTTCCATTATATTATAGAGAACATCCTTCAGCCATGTATTTCTGTATAAATCTTGACAGATCTCAGAGTGCTTACTGACGTCCTGAAAGCCAAAGCAGACTTTATTACTTCTGGAAAACAGCAGTGCCCAAACCATACATGTTATAGATTTCAGTCCTATTTTCAGGCATATTCCTGTATTAACCACACCTGGGGACATGGGTATCACTCTGAAAAAGAATGAGCAAGCTCTTTTACTCCTCTGCTGGTGCACTGTATCCCTCTGATTGCCTCATATAAGATCCGGTTTTTTAATTGGAACACCTACAGTGCTACATGCACTGAATGAAAAGCTCTGTGAAAAAGAATCTTCACAGATTTCACAGATCAGTCAAACTGCTATGTGCTAATTGAAGTTTACACTTTGCGACTGTTTTCCCCATCTCCACCTGAAAGGGAGAACCAACTGTATCCTGAGCTAAGACAAAGCATACTAGCCCGAAGCTCAAGTATTAGCATGTGAACTCAAATGATTAAGATAAAAATTGCAAAGCATTTTGGACTATGAAAGGTGCTGCAGAATGATAAACAGTAGTCGTGATAATTCTCATCAATCCAAGTGCGTCTAGGGAAAGTGACTTGGTAAACTTTAATTGTTGGTCTTGAATTAAATGAACGACTGCCCAAAGAAAAAGTACCTTTGAATTGTTGGGGTGCAAGTTAATTTGAAATGTGCTTTTAATATATTGAATGTGTTGCAAACGGAAGATAATATATGTTGTACCTTGCCCCCTTCTAAAAAAAATGTGTGGATTAAAAATAGCAATAAATCAATTTAGCATATTCAGCCAGTCTGTTAGCTGCTCTGTTCAGGATGTTGCTGCCAACCTATAAAGGCCTATACAGTATACCTGAAGGTCCAGTATACCTGAAGGAGCGTCTCCATCCCCATCGTTCTGCCCGGACACTGAGGTCCAGCGCCGAGGGCTTCTGGTGGTTCCCTCACCGCGAGAAGCCAAGTTACAGGGAACCAGGCAGAAGGCCTTCTCGGTAGTGGCGCCCGCCCTGTGGAACGCCCTCCCACCAGATGTCAAAGGAAAAAACAACTACCAGACTTTTAGAAGACATCTGAAGGCAGCCCTGTTTAGGGAAGCTTTTAATATCTGAAGGATTATTGTATTTTAATATTTTGTTGGAAACCGCCCAGAGTGGCTGGGGAAACCCAGCCAGATGGGCGGGGTATTATTATTATTATTATTATTATTATTATTATTATTATTATTATTATTATTATATTATATTACAGTTTGGGTTTTGCATGGCTTAAAAAGGTCTGTCCATGTTTCTTCTTTCTGTAAAGACAAAGCCTCCATACAGACTGACTTGCTGTCAAGCCAGGTTCAAGGTTTTGCTGCTGACATTTAGTGCCCTTTGAAACAACTTGGGACCAGGATACCAGGCAGACTGCTTCCCCTGATGCAGACTAAGCCAATCTTTAAGATATGCAGAAACCCTGCTGGTCTTTCAACCATCAGCAGATAATCACTTGGTGGCATTGGGGAAGCAGGACTTCTTGGTGACAGTACCCACGCTCCAGAATACTCTTATTTACCTGGATTCTGACTTTTAATTTTTAATTGTTTGCTTTGTACACTGCTGAGTTTTATTTGTGATATACAGTTGCATTTTGGTCTTATATCATTTTTATGTAGCCTAGGAAATCTTATTGAATGTGCTTGTCTTTTAGTTTTAATGTAGAACGCTGAGACTTCTACATTTATAAATGTTTTATAAATAAATAAAATTCATCATTAAGATATGTCAGGGAGGTAAAGCTCTTGGGCCTCTCTACATCTGTTATTGAATTCAAGGCAATGGCTTTTTGAGGGTGGCTCCAGGGATTTTGGAAGAAGCTCTCTAATGAAATTCACCGAACTAACCCTGCAGGCATTTGGAAGTGATATGCCTGTTCATGCAAGGTGCTGAAAGCGCCATTGTACTCTTCTCCTGCTTTTGGGCTTTCTATAAGCATCTAGTTGTCCACTGTGTTAACAGGATGCTGGGCCAGATGGGCCTTTGGCTTGATCCAGCAGGGCTCTTCTTTTGTTCTGACACCCTTTTTTGAAAGTGTTTTATTCAGTACCCCAAAAGCTGGTTATTTGAAATTGACTGTATTTATTATAAATATTATTTTTTACTGTAACTGAATTTTGTTCTTTTTAAAGGGAACCCTCTTGGAATTTTAAGGTAAAATTGGTGTGTGTGTGTGTGTGTGTGTGTGTGTGTGTGTAATTAATAGATTCCAATAAACTAAATAACCTTTGCCACTATGTCTTCTGCAGACTGATTCATGGAATTGGCAGGCCAGATGAGGTGCTGGACTGCATTGAGAGAGGCGTAGATGTTTTTGAGAGTTCTTTCCCTTACCAAGTGACAGAGCGGGGCAGTGCTTTGTCCTTCAGCTATAATTATAAACCAGATCCTGAAACAGCAGGTATTTGTCTGTATGGACTTCTTTTGTGTGAATACTGGAATAGTGGCTGCATTACTTTTTTAGTTCTTAGAAATAGATATACACAGTACTGCACTATTAATCACCTCCTTATTATCTGTAGCTCATTGGACATCAGAAAAACAATAAACTGGTTATAAGAAAAGAAATGCTATTTTCAGATGAAGCTTGACGTAGTTGAGACCACTATTTTTTATTAGGTATAGCATTCCTTATCGTCTATATATGTTACTGAGGCTTAGGATAGTTAGTGTTTTGCAGTGGAAAATTACAGTAATTCTTCTTTTCAGTCTCATCTAGCTAGTAATGAAGAAATCAAACCATGACTTTAAGGAGCTCTTTTTTGGCTTCACCTTGCTTATATATATATATATATATATATATATTTATTTATTTATTTATTTATTCATTCATTCATTCATTCATTCATTCATTCATTAATTCATTCATTCATACCCCGCCCATCTGGCTGAGTTTCCCCAGCCACTCTGGGCGGCTCCCAATCAAGTGTTAAAAACAATACAGCATTAAATATTAAAAACTTCCCTAAACAGGGCTACCTTCAGGTGTCTTTTAAAAATAGGATGATGATGATGATAAAATTTATTATTTATACCCCGCCCATCTGGCTGGGTTTCCCAGACAGTAAATAGCCCTGGTTAACTCTGCATTCCAGCAGGCCACCAGGGAATCAGCTGAAAGGCCATCAACATGGGATAAAACATCTCCTACCACTCTCTGGAAGCCATGGATCCATTAAGTGGCGGGAGTGGACCATCCGAATCGGTCCCACATCCCTGCAGAGGGGAAGGGTCACGGAGAAGTCCAGTTGCACCAGGAAGTGATCTGACCCTGGCACTTCTTTTGTTTCGCTTTTACTTAGTGTCAGATCACCAACATCCGTAGAGGTAAACACCAAGTCTAAGGCATGTCCATGGTTATGAGTTGGGCCAAACTTATTCAGGGACAGCCCCATGGAGGCCATGCTTTCCACGAAGTCCCGAGTGGCCCCTAGTAAGTTTGTATCAGCATGGGTGTTAAAATCCCCTGGGACAACCAAACTAGGTGTCTCCAGGAGCACATCTGCCACAACCTGAAGCAGCTCAGGCAGGGAATCCTTGGTGCAAAGGGGAGGTTGGTACACCAAAAGGAATCCTGTACTGCCCTCCCTAAAAGGTTGCATGTGTTATTAAACTTGCTTGTATGTTGTGTTGTTTTGTTTCCATCAAAACAGAAGTTCCTTAGATTATGAAGGACGTTTAGGGACTGTACTTTTTCTTAACCAAAAGATTTCAAACAGGGCTGTCATTCACAGACAGGGCAAGTGTGAAAATGTAGGCCAGAAAAAGAGCAGCAGATGGCTTTCTTAATGGGTTCAGGGTTCAGGGTTGAGGGTTTGTTTCATGCTTTGGCAACTTTGAGCAGACAAGTATATCTTTTATCACATTTTCCAGAAACCTTACTTACAAAATGACAAGTCATACAGAATTAAAGGTGCAAAGGGGAAACACTCTGCTCCTTTTTCTCATTGAATAAGAAGCTTTAGAGTCTCTCTGTGCTTCCTGGTAACTTGTTTGGAAATAGAAGATAGTCTTTTATTTATAAAAGAAATAAACCCACAACAATACCTAGTCTCGTTTCAGAATTTCCAAAGGACGAATAGGCTTCACATGCATCATAGACCATTTCTCCACCCCAGTGATTTTATGAACATTTCAGTGTGCTGAGAACTTACAGATGGTATCCTTAGGAGTCTCTCTTTACTACTGTGACAGTCTAAACATTCTGATTGAAATTCTTTCAAGAAGCTGTCAGGCTGTCAGGTCAAATGTGGAGTGTGGATCAGATGCAGGTCACTTGTGAACTCCATCCAAATAAAAACAAGCTATTGAATTTGGTGACTTCACAGTGTGCAAAATGCAGTTCAGGCAGAATTGAATTTTACGGTTATTTAAGAGTGGGAAAGGGAAGGCAGCTGAGCAAGAGCAAATAAAATGCAGCAATTTGAGCTTCAAGTCCCCATCAGATTAGTTGGCTCCCTTCTACGTCTAGAGTCTTGTCACTTTTTTTTTTTACTACCTCTACTATATCATGATTATCTTTTAAACATTTTAAATGCCCATGTGGGTTTTAATGAGAGAGTCATCTTGAAGTGTTTGAGACGGGATATTTTTTAATATTTATTTAACCTTATTAATGAAATACTTTGTGCTTCATTGCAGTCTTAAAAGAGAAAGGGCAAAAAGATACGAGGAGAAAAGAGGATGAAAAAACAGACAATGAAACAATCCACAGAGCTCAAGAAATTGCTTCATTTGAAATAAATTTGAAAGAAAAAAGGTATGTTGGTTTAAGAGTTTAGTTTGAAATGTCAGCTTCTGCCATGGACTACTTGTCTTGTTGCTTAAGGGAGAAGTTCTGCATTTACCTGGAAATAAACCCTACTGAACATGGTGGGACGCGTTCTAAGTAAATATGCTCTTGTTGGCAAAGTTCTGAGTCCATTTAAGTTTATGCAATAAGTAACTCAAGTATTCCACTGTTTGGAGGTTTTGCTACTGGGAATGAGAAGCAGCAGACTGAAATCACTCAAGCGTCAAACGAACATGCTAGTATTACTGTATCTCAACCAATAAATGGACAATTATAACAATTAATAAATAACCACCCCACAATGTCCAAACGCCAAACTAACCCTGGTTACAGGGAACCAGGCAGAGGGCTTTCTCGGTAGTGGCACCCGCCTTGTGGAACGCCCTCCCACCAGATGTCAAAGAGAACAACTACTACCAGACTTTAAGAAGACATCTGAAGGCAGCCCTGTTTAGGGAAGCTTTTATTGTTTGATGCATTACTGTATTTTAATATTTTGTTGGAAGCCGCCCAGAGTGGCTGGGGAAGCCCAGCCAGATGGGCGGGGTATATATAATAAATTATTATTATTATTACTACTCAGTTTCCTGGGTAGATGAGTCAGCAATATCAGATAAGATCATTATCATTATCATTTGTTATGCACTTAATAAAAACATATCAAAGCAACTTCACAAGATAAAATACAAACAGATAAAATTAATTAAAAGCTAAGAAATTAACAAAAAGTACGTAATATAAAATTTCTAAAATGCTCATCCACGAACACAGCAAAAAGGACAAGTCCTACCCCACCCTGCTAAAATATCAGCACCACAGTACAGGCTAGCTTAACTGCCAGTGCTGCTGTTAGGGTAGCAGTTTCAACTTGTCAAGAGTTTGCTTTAGTTCTAACCGTTTCCTTCTATTCTTTCCTTTTCCTTCTTTGCCAGGTATTCAGCTTTTCATCACTCTCTTGGGCTCCTTGTCGATTATTTCCCCTATCCTCTTCATGCCCTTGTACCAATCATATTTCCTTAACTGACTCTTGCTCCCTTTTTTCACCATTGTTTGCCCCTCATGTTTGCTCATATTCAAAGAGCTTAAGAACAGGCATTACGGGAGCCATGATTGGCACATGATGTTACAGGTGGCCAATGGTTAGAAAACATTCAGAATACCAGGGATGTATACATTCTAAACCCAAGCATTGTATAGTAAACTTACGCCCTCTTGAGTTGGAATAAATGTTGAAAAAATATATCTCTTTTAGCAGATATGTTACTAAATGCTTTTGATGCTTTCCACATCTGTATGCATGTCCTGGCTCCATTTAGTGCAGGGAAAATTAGTTTCTTGTTAACATTTAAAAAATTAAATAGAAATTATGATTGCCTTCATTTTTCATGCTGTGCTTGGGACAGGCTAGAGGGATTAACTTATATTTTGTGAAAACTGTCAAACCGTAAAGGAACTTGAACACTCTTGGCTGTCCACCCACACCAGAAATTATTGGGCTTCTAAGTTTTTGTTGACAGCAAAGCTCCAGGGTGCCTCTTGCCAAGGTGGTACTTCTGTAGCTCTCTTCCTTATTATTGTGGTGTATGGGTCTCCTGCTGTGTCCTGTAATGGAATACAGAGAGCAGATAGATAGCAGCATTATCTTGATGAAGAAAAGGATGAGTCTGCCATTCACCTTGAAAGTTCATCCTGCCATAGTAATTGAAACCATAGCCATTACATTTCAGGTTAGGGTGGGGCAAGGCAGTATTCATTGTCAGGCTCCATAGCATTCCAGCTGAGAATCCCTACATCCACCCTGATAACTCATCTGCTAGCTGGTATTAGAAAAATACTTTGACACCCAGGTGATAACTCCATCTTTAGTTTCCATAGAATATACTGGTGCTTTTTCGATTGTTAGCCCCTTGGGACAAGAATCTGCCCTCTTATTCTTTGCAGTGCACTCTGTGTATAGAATACTTTTTGCTTTGCAATTAGACAGCGTCTCACAATGAGTGATTAGTGGCTGCCTCATTGTGCCCAATGTGTAGGGTTTTTTTTTAATTGTGGGAGAGTTGCTTTATTTTTATTTTTATTTAGCGTTAATATCTGCTCATTTACTTACTTAGGTACCAGGATGACTTTGGCCCTTTAGTGAATGGATGCTTGTGCTACTGCTGCCAGAATCATAGTCGTGCCTACGTTCATCACCTTCTTGAGACCAAAGAGTTGCTAGCTGGTGTGCTGCTTATGATGCATAACTTTCAGCACTATTTCGGTTTCTTCTGTTCTGTGCGAGATGCTCTGAAAGAAGACCAGTTGGATCGATTGAGAGAGATTGTCAGCATGCAAGCACCTTGAGGCTAGAAAAACATAAATTTTTTTTTTTTTTAAATACATATTTATTAAAGTTTTACAAAACAAAGAATTCATCATTTCAAAATGTATCATTTCCATACATAAAGCTCAAGAAAAACAAAAATATATGACAGGAAAGAAAAGAAAAAGAACAAATAGAAAAACAGAAAAAAGAAAAACACTCTTTCTTAAATTTATAAAGTTCCATGCCCCTCTGTCTTGACCTCCTCGCATCCCCCTTTTTTGTGTTCCACTTTACTCCAATCAGATTCAGCAAATTCAAAACATTGTTTCAGCCATACTTAATGTTATATTCTAATTATTATGTCCCCATTTTCCATTATTTTAATCCGTACCTCATCTTATAAAATATGACATAATATTGTTCTGTTCGTAACCCCTTATCCTTTTTTTTTTAGATTCTTCTTTTCACACACCTTTGGCCAAAGTCACACAAACCCTGTTACTTTTACTTCCCACATCCTATTGACACTCATAGATTTTACAGTATTTTTGTAAATAGTCCTTCAACTTTTTCCAGTCCTGTTCCATCGATTCTTCTCCTTGGTCACGGATTCTGCCAGTCATTTCAGCCATCTCCATGTAGTCTATCACTTGCGTCTGCCATTCCTCCACGGTGGGTAGATCCTGTGTCTTCCAATATTTAGCTAGAAGTATTCTTGCTGCTGTTGTTGCATACATAAAGAATGTTCTATCTTTCTTTGGCACCCATTGGCCAACTATGCCCAAGAGAAAGGCCGCTGGTTTCTTAGGGAAGGTACTTTTAAGTACTTTCTTGAGTTCATTATATATCATTTCCCAGTAAGCCTTAACTCTTGGGCAGGTCCACCAGAGGTGAAAGAATGTTCCCTCAGCTTCTTTACATTTCCAACATTTATTGTCAGGCAGGTGATAAATTTTAGCAAGCTTGACTGGGGTCATGTACCACCTGTAAATCATTTTCATAATATTCTCCTTTAAGGCAATACATGCCGTAAATTTCATACCGGTGGTCCACAACTGCTCCCAATCAGCAAACATAATATTATGACCTAAATCCTGCGCCCATTTAATTATTGCTGATTTGACCGTTTCATCCTGCGTGTTCCATTTCAACAGCAAGTTATACATCTTTGACAAAATCTTAGTTTTTGGTTCTAACAGTTCTGTTTCCAATTTCGATTTATCCACCTGGAAGCCAATTTTTCTATCCAAATTATAGGCCTCTCTTATTTGATAATAATGAAGCCAATCTCGCACTTTGTCTTTTAATTTTTCAAAACTCTGCAGTTTCAATCTGTCACCTTCTTGTTCCAAAATTTCCCAATATTTTGGCCATTTAGCCTCCATATTGAGCTTTTTCTGAGCCTTAGCTTCCATAGGTGACAACCACCTTGGGGTTTTACTTTCCAGCAGGTCTTTATATCTTATCCAGACATTAAACAAAGATTTTCTGACAATATGGTTTTTGAATGCCTTATGAGCTTTAACCTTGTCGTACCAAAGATATGCATGCCACCCAAAAACATTATTAAAACCTTCTAAATCCAAAATGTCTGTATTTTCAAGAAGCAGCCAGTCTTTCAGCCAGCAGAATGCTGCTGATTCATAGTACAATTTAAGGTCTGGCAGGGCAAATCCACCTCTTTCTTTTACATCAGTTAAAATTTTAAACTTAATTCTAGGTTTCTTGCCCTGCCAGACAAATCTAGAGATGTCTCTCTGCCACTTCTTGAAACAATCCATCTTGTCCAAAATTTGCAAGGATTGAAATAAAAATAGCATTTTAGGCAATACATTCATTTTTATAGCTGCAATTCGACCCAACAAGGAAAGCTTCAAGTTAGACCAAATTTCTAAGTCTTTTTTCACTTCTGCCCAACATTTCTCATAGTTCTCTTTAAATAAATTCAAATTTTTCGCCGTCATATTAATCCCTAGGTATTTCACTTTCTTAACCACCATTAAACCTGTTTCATTCTGAAACCTATCCTTTTCCATTGGAGTTAAATTCTTCTCTAATACTTTAGTTTTTACCCTGTTTAATCTAAATCCCGCCACATGACCAAATTCTTTAATCAATTCCAAAGCTCTTTTCATACTGGATTCCGGCTCCTGTAAAGTTAGAACCAAATCATCTGCAAAGGCTTTCAATTTATATTGTTTGGCTCCGACCTGAATACCTTTTACAAATCGGTCCCCTCTTATCATGTTTAGCAGCACCTCCAGGACCGAGATAAATAATAATGGAGAGATAGGGCAGCCCTGACGTGTTCCTTTTTCTATCCTGAAATCTTCAGTCACCACATTGTTTACAATCAATTTCGCTTTTTGTTCTGAATATATTGCTCCTATACCATTTTCGAACCCCTGACCTACTCCCATCCCTTTCAAATTTTTCTTCATAAAACTCCAAGAGATGTTATCAAAGGCTTTCTCCGCATCAATAAAAACTAAAACTGCTTTCGTGTTAATATTCCTTTGCAACAACTCCAGAATGTCAATTATATTCCTTGTATTATCAGACAAATGTCTGCCTGGGAGAAAGCCTGCCTGGTCCTTATGTATTACTTCCATTAATACTTTTTTAAGTCTGCTAGCTAAAATGTCTGCAAAGATTTTGTAATCCACATTCAAAAGGGAGATGGGACGGTAGTTCTTTAGTTGTGTCTTTTCAGCTTCTGTCTTGGGTATCAATGTGATGTATGCTTCTTTCCACGATTCAGGCGCCTTTTTCCCTTCCAAAATCTCATTACACACCTCCTTTAATGGTTGAATTAAGAGATCTTTCAAAGTTCTGTAGTATTTGGAGGTTAGTCCATCCGGTCCTGGAGATTTGCCCAGTTGCATATTCTGAATGGCCCCTTCAATTTCTTGTTCTGTAATTTGCTGATTCAATACTAATTTATTTTCTGAAGATATTTTTTGTAATCCATTGGTTCTTAAAAATTGGTCTATAGAAAAACATAAATAGTACAGGGAGAAAAGAACCCATGAAGCAACAAACTCCATATTTTGGCTACCATTAATCTCATGTCATCTGAAGCCCAAACCTTCTGGAATCTTTTCCCCATTAGCCAACCAGTTATAGCAAGGACAGCCTGATGTTGTTGGACTACAACTTCCAGCATCCCTACCACTGACCATGCTGAATGGAGCTGGCATCCCAACAACATCCTCAAGGCACTACCTTGACTACCTCTGGGTTAAAGGAACCAGAACACAAAGGAGGAGATCACATTTCTAGAGATACCCATTCATTATGTTTATCATCATGACTTGTGTCTGTAATTCTCAGGAATCCTAAGAGCACTAGAGCTGAAGAAAAGAATATAAACTGTCACATGAATCATGTTTAAAATGTCAGCGTGCATTGTGGGCTCTGACTTCATCCTCATAACCGGCTAATATCAGCCCATTTGGGCTTTTATTTAAAATGCCTCTGGGAAGAAGATGAAACATAGAAAAAATGACTCTTTGCACCTCTTTGACCTCTGGCTTGCTGGGCACACAGGTAATGTTTTGCAAGTGGGACCAATCCTCACAGTATTTCATAGACTTGCACAGTTCAGAACCCTTACTCTGCACTATGGCTTGTCTGTTTCAGTCCATGGTTTTGATAAAAAGTCCCCAGAACAACAGCTGTTCTATCTTCATGGTTTTTAATACGCTTTTAACAATTATCCTCTTGCAGATTCCATTCTCCCTCCCTGATTTGTGGCTGGCAAGGTGCATGCCTTGATTAATGTAGCTGCACAATTGTTAATGTGTGGTAGTGCTTTGATGATAACAGAGGACATGGGTGCCAACATATGTTGGGCTTCTGTATCTTCTTGAGTTCAATCGTGCTTTTTTATTGAGTGGAGTATTTAAGTGTATTATTATTATTATTATTATTATTATTATTATTGAGAAACATCAGTAAGACACTTGTACATATTTTTGTATTACTTCTGGTAAGGCTGTTGCATAGAAGAGCATAGGCATTGAAACACATGGGGCCTTATCTGGAGATCTTTGCATGTACTGGTGGCCTATGGTCCTGCTACTATGCATGAAAGATTGGGGTGTGTTCCCTCAGCAGTATAATCAGCTTTGCAAAAACTAAGTCCTTGTGTGAAAGAATGGGAGGACTGAATCTAGACCCTCACCCCCCTCTCTGCCAGAGCTTACAGTGGTGACCATTTTCTAAGGCAGGTGATTGGAATCTGATCCATCACATATTGTTACATCTCCAAGAAAGGATACTGCCATGCTGACCAGAGAAGAATGGCAGATCAAGTTGATGGATTATGCTAAAATGACCAGAAGAATCAGAAATCGGGAAGACCAACAGTTTAATAAAGAATGGGGAAAATTTATAACTTACCTTAAAGACAATTGTAAACAGCTAAAATTGTTAGTAGGTTTGGAATATCACTTGTAGTTTAATGGTGAATTTTGGATGCAATGGAGAGAGAAAATATTTTAATCATTATAAAAGATGCAGGAGGAAATGATTAACAGTAGGACCCACAAAGGAGAGGAGGGAAGTCCAAGAGATTCTGCAGAATCTTGTTCTTATGTTGTATGTTGGATATCTGACTGTAAAGTTTTAATCTGAAAACCCAGATAAATAAATTCCTATTAAAGAAAAGGACACTGCCATGTTGAATTGGAAAGTGGGGAAGGTGCTAAACTTCTGTCTTTTGCTAACTGCAACTATCAAAATTTTTTAATAATAAACAAAACTTTTTTTTTATTTTTGTCATTATCGATTCAGCCTCTTCTTTCAGTGGGTTGTTTATCTGAATCAGGATGCTTTGAATGTGGATCGGTGTGCTGATTTAATTGGCTCTTGAATATTCCATCCCCAAATTCTTAAAGGTACACCATGGTTTTGTGTTTCACAGACTGCTTTTCCTTTTTTGTCAACTCTCCTAAAGCTGGTATGGATAAAGCTTGCTACACTTCTTTCTTCCCTCTCCCAGAATGGAGTGAGTGATGTTTGTGGAGACACATGAAAGCGCTTCATACATTTAGGAAGGAAATGAATGGCTGGTTTGCTTAAAGCAGATGTGCAAAAGGTGGCTTTTACAGGACTTCAGCTCAGACTTGTCCTTTCTCATTTTAAAAAGGTAATTCAGACTTCTCATGGTGGGACGCTTGACATACTTATTTTTTCTTACTGCTTGTTAACCAAGATCTCAGTGGTATTTACAGGGTTGCCAAGCAATCCGATTAGGATAGCATAGAGGCTATTATCTTGCGCCTACTGGTATCATGGTTCAATGCTTAGAACACACACTTGGCACATGAAATATCCCAAATAACAGTTCCTTGTATTTCTGGTTAAAAGGATCTCCAGAAGCAGGACTGGGAAAAGCCCCTCTTCCTGAAACCTTGGAGTGTGGACCAAACCGGGCAAAATGGACTAAGGGTATAAGATGGCATCATACATTCATTGTATACATTCAAGGCCACTTGAAAAAATTTTGTAAAAATGTCAAGCTTACATTGCTGCTAAGCATGGCTCAGGCTTTAGAAACTATGCTAAACATCACTTCTGCCATGCAGCTTCATGAATCATTTCTAATTAATAAAATTAGCATCTTTGTGGGGGCACTTAGAAGCTTTTCTTAAGAGATGAGCTATTCTTGCTTTGTTATTAAACAAGCCGGTATGTTTCAGATTACTATCAATAATCAGATTGTACTCTTAATTGCAATTTTACATTCTCTCAACTTTTTAAATGAAGCTTTTGTATAAAATTTCCTAATGATGCTACGTTCTTAGCATTGGTATATGTGTGAGAAGCGCTATGACCCTAACCTGTCTGACTTGAGAAGACTGTAACCAGACTTCAGACATGTTCTTTGGGTACATTCACAACTGTGGCACAAGCATTCCCAGCCTTTCACCTAGACTAACTCTATATCTTAATTAACAGGTGGTGTTAATGCTTCACCTGCTGACTTCTGCTGTTACTAGCTAAAAGTTGCTAGAATGTATTCTGATAATTGCTGACTTATTGGGTGCTTGTGACAGTTTCTTTCTATGCTTTGAATTTCATAAAGCCTTATGCTCGGAACAGATATCCTAGGGCAGGTAATGCGTAAACACACTTTCCCTAGCTATTCTGTAGTGTTCCCATTGTACGTTCATTACCTGATTCTGACAGTGGGCACAAGACTATTTATTTATTTATTTATCACTGCAGGGTCCCAGGGCACGTTAAAGCGCAACATGAAAACAGGCATTGCATTTGATCCAATGAGTTGCCTTGGGTGGGCTGTGTTCCATAAGACCACTTATAAATATTTCTACAGTTTATTATTATCATTATCATTATTATTATCATCATTTATTTCAGATTTATAAACTGCTTTATAATCAAGGAACACCCCCGCAGAATATAGAAATGAAATATAAATGATTAAACTGATGATAATAAAGCAGTATTAGAAACATCAGTACCCTTTTACTGCAGAAATAAAATAGACTAAATTAGAAAGGAATACTTGGGAGGAAAAGAAGGTTTTCAACAGATGTAGAAAACAACAACAATGAGGCTCGCTTCACTTCTAAAGGGAGTTTCAGAGAACAAGTGACACCGTGCTGAAAGTACATGCTTGAACAGCAGCATATTTCACTGCAGAGGCGTGTGGTATTATCAACATAAATTCATCTGCAGATCTTAGTAACAGGCGTGGGATATAGGGAAAGAGGCAGCTTCTCAGATCTGGAACCATGTGATGGTTTATACATCACTAAAACCTTAAACCTAGCCTGGTAGCAAATTGGTAGCCTGTGCAATGTTTTCAACGTAGGTGTTCCATTGTCAATAGTTTCCCCAGAGAGCAATTTAGCAATGGTGTTTTAAGCTAGCTGCAGCTTCTAGATCATTCAGCGCTCCATGCAAAGTACATTACAAAATTCAAGTCTAGAGATTACTGATGTGCAAACAGCTGTTGCCAAGGTGTCTCTATCCAGGTGTGGTCGTAGCTGTTGGCATACCATCTGAAGCTAGTAAAAGGCACTCCTACACACTGAGAGCATCTTGTGATCAAAAAGCACCCCCAAACTGCACATCTATTCAGAAGGAGCGCAACCCTATCCAGAACAAGCAACTGACCCATTTCCCAGACCCAGGACCCATGCATCTATAGGGACTCCAGCTTGTTGGTATACCAACAGCATCCCCAATTTTTCCCTGTGACCCAACACTAGTTATAGTATCCCCCCCATCCTGATCTGTGACAGAAAGCTTTCCTAGTGAAAGAAATGTAATCCTTACAGACGGTTAGGCCCATGAATATGTCTAATCCCCTTTTAAAGAAAGTTGGTGGCCTTCTCTACCTCTTGAAGAAGTTAATTCCATAGTTTATAGGTAAAGGTAAAGGGACCCCTGACCATTAGGTCTAGTCGTGGCTGACTCTGGGGTTGCGGTGCTCATCTCACTTGATTGGCCGAGGGGGCCGGCGTACAGTCATGTGGCCAGCATGACTAAGCCGCTTCTGGCGAACCAGAGCAGCGCACGGAAACGCCGTTTACCTTCCCGCCGGAGTGGTACCTATCTATCTACTTGCACTTTGACGTGCTTTCAAACTGCTAGGTTGGCAGGAGCAGGGACCGAGCAATGGGAGCTCACCCCGTCACGAGGATTCGAACTGCGACCTTCTAATCGGCAGGTCCTATGCTCTGTGGTTTAACCCACAGCGTCACCCGTGTCCCTTTCCATAGTTTATACACTGTGTAAATAACGACTTCCTTTTCTCTGTCCATACAGCTTGATTGGGCTTACCCCAGGTGTCATGATTATGAGAGAGGGAGATAAACTTATCTGTCCATTTTCTCCACGCCGTATGTAGTTTTGAAATGAAAAGGCCATAGCTCAGTGGTGGAGTATCTGATTTGAATGCAGAAGGTCCTGGGAATAATCCCTGGCATCTCCAGGTAGAGCTGGGAGAGATCGCAGTCTGGAATCCTGGATAGCCACTGCCAGACAGAGTGCACAACAGTGAGCTAGATGGACTGGGTATAAAGCAGCTGCTATATTAAAGACCTTCATAATTAAGCCTTGGGGACTGTCTAGAAATTTTTCAAGTAACAGCCATTAAAGTTCCTACTTTGGCAAGATGATAAAGCTTTGAAAATACTTCTGATGCACACAGAAGCTCAAAGTTCAGAACATTTAAGAGGTATTAAGCATTTAAATATTCTCTCTTTTCTAAGTAGAGTGAATTTTGATTGACTTATCTGCTCCCCTTTCAGTCAGAAGCTACAGAAATGAATCATCATAAAGTTTAGCCATCCTCTGCCTTGAATGGTCATTTCTAAAACTTATTTTTAAAAAAATGTGCTATGGTATAAATGGAATAAGTGATTGCAAGGTATCTTTCCAGAGCTAGACTTAGAAGTCGAATCATTATACTTCATTGAAGTTGTTGACTATCTACATTGCCCACCCCTCCCAAATTTTAAGATTTTTCACTCTGATCAACCACATATTATTTTGTTCGTGTTTCCTCATCTTTACTATGCAAACAGTCATAAGCCAAAAAGCCAATAACATTAAAAGACATTTATACCTTACATTATGGAAACTTGCTTGTCGTACACAATACAGTTATCCAGATGCAGAATATGCTATCAGTTTATTAAGATCCATGGATCACACACCAACAACCCACAAATTCTGTGGTTTTTCACACTGGAAGTCTGTGTGTTTGTAATGGTTTAAAATGGATTTTGAAGCAATAGTCTCATTGCACCAGCTACCCGGGAATGTATTCCTGGGTACCTGTTTTCTGTGCTGAACATGAGGCTAAAGCTACATATACACCATGCTGTTTAACACATTTAAAAAAAAAGAAATTCTCCCCTGAATAATTCTGGGCTCTGTGGTTGTTAAAAGTTGCAAGAAATATATTTAAAATTTAGTAATAATATAAAAGTATTAGAAAGGGAGTTGCTGGGAATTCTAATTCTGTGCGGACTAAACTACTGTGCCAAAATTCTTTGAAGGAGGGAATGTGCTTTGAACACTAAATCCAGGAATAATGGGTATCTTGCACCCACAAACTCATATTCATTCTCATACACACACGCACACGCACACACACACACACAAGAATTTTGCAAACAACTTCTGTAACTTTGCAAAATTCATGCAAAGATTTTGTGAAATCCACGAGTTTTCTATGTTAATTTTTCATCTGTTGAGGAATACATGTAGAGGGAGGCACATGGAAAATGTTGTTAGATAGCCATCTCCATGCGAGATAAAGACTAGCTTTCCTAAAACACAGTGGAATGAAACATGAACACTGCCCCTCATTCTGGTAATCTCAGTTTGAATACCACAATCTTAACAACTAAGATTAATGAAAATGAATGCAATTTAGTCCAAAACCTCAAATAAATTAGCAGCACTATTCATAATCGTCCAGTATTTTGCGTGTCATTCTCTGCTTTACTCTTGCTTTTATTCTGTTTTAGATTTCATGTCTGTGTTTTATTTCTGCGTCTTACGGTTTGAATTGTTTTACTTGTAAACAACCTAGAGAATCTCCACTATTAAGTGGTATGTAAATAAATATTGTAAATGCAAAATGAAAATAAATATTATAGACAAGAGAGGACTAAAACCTGGGCTGCATGGAGCAAAAAACAGTAATGCCAGAGGTCCCTAGAGGATGTAGTCTAGAAAAAATAACCCACACAATCTGAGGGATGAATAAGAGGACTAATCACATTTTGTTGGTTGAGGGCGAATAAACAGAATTTGAATGCTGGCAAGTTGGGGGCTCTGTGGGGAACTGGTTCCTGTATCCAATAAATAGGCCAGTTACCTGTTAGGGATGGGGTTGTATTCCCCTGATGAAGCAGGTATGCCATTTGAAGTTGCTCCTGGATCATTCTCTGCTTCTTTGAACACAGGTTGCTTCAGTGACTTACAAGTGCATTTACCAGCTTCTGCTCATATGGCACCTGCAGCCATTCTTGACCAGGACAGCTTGGCTGCTTAAGGATTGCTGCAGTGCATTCAGCGTGTGGCTTCCCTTGGGCATAGTCTGGAATATGCAGCTGGTACAGAATCCAGCAGACAGGTTGCTGAGGGGGACACTCTCTCAACAGTATATAGCATCTCTGCTGAGAGAAGTCAACTGCCGGCCAATATGCTGCTGGGCTCAGTTCAAGGTTTTGCTTTTAGCATTTAAACTCCTGTACAACTTGGGCCAGGTTATGTGAGGAACTGCCTTCCTCCATAAACCCCTCTCCGACAATTGCATTACTTTGATGGGTCATTCTTAAGAGTTCTGTATGCCCTATAGGTATGCCTTACAACAACTAATTGCAGCTCCTGTTCTTCTGAATTAGCTTCATATTGATCTCAGACAAGCACCTAACATTTTGGCTTAATTGAAAACTTGTCTTCCAAAGAGGACTTAGCCTGAAAAGTGACTCAGCCATTTTATATTGTATACTAGATGGAATTTTGTAATTTTTGCAATATATGTTCTTTCTTTTTATATTTCTGTTGTACACTGCTTCAGAAACATTTGCTGGGATTTGTGGTTTAGAAATCCTTAAACAAATTTCAATCAGAATTGGTATCACAGGCATGCAAAGCATCCGCCTTGTTGCTTTCAGAAGCCCTTCCTCTTGCAAAGTTCGCATCCAATCTAGAACTTTCATTTGGCTAGAATTGATGTGTGCAGAGAGCAGACCGAATGGCAGAAGTAATCGAAGCAAACTTCCACTCAAGCCACCACAGCAAATCTTCCAGACATGAAATCTTATTTTAGAAATAATCAGCTACCAACTTGCATTGGCTTGGTGCAAAGGCTGTCACCCATCCATCGCTCTGATGCGCAGGTTCATCTGAATCCACCTCCTCCTTTTGTTCACATTACTCGTCGTTGATGAAGGCAGAAGTTTGTTGCTAGAGAAGCCGCGGAGGTAAAGGACAGGCCTGTTCTTCACAGATTAAAAACAACTCTGCCATACTGTTCAATTAGTCTTGCTCATAGTTGTGAGAGTAGGCTTATTAAAACTGGCAATGATTCCTGGGGTAGGTAGCCAAGAAAGGTCAGGCCCACGACACCAATCTGACAGCATCTTGGCTCTGTCTTCCAGAGACATTCAGGTAATTATGTTAAGATCGATTTCATAAATTACCTTGTTGGATCTGCAGTATTTTTCTGCTCTCCCTTTCTTGGGGGTGGGAAGGGTGGGGGCTCCAAAATGTAAGCAATACAGAATCTTCATTAAGGGTTTGCTTTCAGGTTTGTGTGTGTGTAGCAAGATACCTGGTCCACCTACAGCAAGCGCGCTCTGTTTCCTCCCTCCCACAGTTCCTAATTCACTTTCTCTGCTAGTCTCCAGAGAACCAGGAGAGCAATGGGGAAGGCAGGTTTGGGGTTTGTCCCAGGTCTGGGATTCAATTTGGTGCGCCCTTCAACCACTGATAGACTCCATGTCGTTGACTAATCAATCTACATGGTACAACCTTTATGCCTCCAATTTATCCTTAGCAGTTAATGACACATAATGTGTGAGCACATGTATGGTATATGTCCAAAAACCTTTTGCGGGGGAAGTGGTGCTTTGGGATGGGGCTATTGACAGCAGAGAGGTTTAATCTTTCCCCTGCCAGCTATTTCCCTGCTTCAAATTTAGGTTCCCCCCAATCCCATGTAAATCATTCAGATGCAACTGATAAACTGCACAAATTTACCAGGTATGTTGCTGCCAGTTTCCAAGAAAATGCAAGGTTTATTACTAGGTTTATTACAAAACAAAACAAAACAAAAAAAATTTGGTATGGGTTTTTAGCTGCCACCATATTTAAACCAGAGGGGCAGTGAGATAGGAAGGGGTTAATACAGGCCACACAGCATTGTTAAAGATGCTGTCCCATGTTTTGTGTTTCTCTGCATTTCTCTAATGGCTTTAGAATGGCCGGGATAATGAACTATTCATCTTAATTTCAAGAGCCATTTTCTCACAAACACCAACATTAACACTTGCCAGTCCCAACCTATTTTATCCCAAAAAAAGGTCCAATAAGGCAAAACACCTCCAGGCATACAGAAAAGGGAATATTTAACTTGACTTAATCTTCATATCCATATACGTGCATGGTAGAAGCGGAAATAAAATTGACTAGAAAAGTGTCTCAGTTTACAGCATAGCTGTTTGTGTGAGCAAGCAAATATGAATTATAGTGAATTGTAATATATTTCATTGGCATAATCTGGTTCCCCAGTTGATACTAAGACAGCAGACATTTTGTACAATGCATGATGGGTGAACTGCACTCAGCTTTATTTAGAATTTACTCAATAATTAATTATGCTCTTTCTCAGCAAGTATTGGGGGAAAATGCCTATTTTCTGAGACTCCGTTCCTAGTTCATAACATTGCTATATGCACATTGTTGAGGCTGTGCACACGTGCCTTATTGTAAACTCCCTTGGGAAATGTAATTCATAGTATTATCAAAAATCCTACCAGTAGCACCTTAGAGACCAACTAAGTTTGTTATTGGTATGAGCTTTCGTGTGAATGCACACTTCTTCAGATACACTGGAACAGAAGTCACCAGACCCTTATATATCATAGTATTATGTCATAGAATGCCACTAGAAAATGTAAAACAATGTAAAACAAACAAACAAACAAACAAACAAACAAACAAACAACACCCAAATCTGGAAACGGTGATTTAGATCTACATGGGGGTTCATAGAAGCCATATAAAACATTTGCAAATAACGATTAATGCAGGACTCTCAGCTAAAGCATCCATGACAGATGGCCATCCAATCTCTGTTTAAAAACCTCCAAGGAAGGAGAGTCTACAGCCTCCTGCGGGAGACTGTTCCCCTGTTGAACAACTCTTACTGACAGAAAGTTCTTCCTGATATTTAGTTGGAATCTCCTTTCTTGTAACTTGAAGCCATTGATTCGAATCCCACCCTCCAGAGCAGGAGAAAACAAGCTTGTTCCCTCTTCCGTGGGATAGCCCTTGAGATATTGGAATATGACTATCATATCTCCTCTCAATCTCTTCTTTTCCAGGCCAAACATACCCAACTCGTTCAACTGTTCCTTTTAAGGCTTGGTTTCCAGACCCTTAATCATCTTGGTTGCCCTCTTTTCAGCTTGTCAACATCCTTCCTAAATTGTGGTGCCCAGAGTTGGACACAGGTTAACTGTTCTATTAGCCTCTGTGAATTGTTTCAGCTGGTCTAATAAATTGCACCTGTCTTTGTTAGTTTTTATTATTTTAGATTGCTCTATTCATTAGCCCAGTTCACATGTTAAATTAAAGCATAGCTGCAAACAAACTGCTTCAGTGTGAATGAACAGTGTGTTGGTTCATGTTGCTGAAAAGTTCTCACTCCACTCCTTCCCCATTCGTATTGCTGCCATGCTACCAGTAAGCAAGCAAGAGTCACCCAAATCTGGGCTCGTGGTTCATTTCCCCCAGGCAAACCATGAACAGTCAGCCCAAAACAAAACTTATTAGTTCATGGAGGATAATGTTATAACTGGCTACTAGCCATGATGGCTATCTTCTACCTCCACTTTCAGACGAAGTATGCCTCTGAGATCAGTTGCTGGGAATCACAAGTGAGGAGCGTGCTGTTGCACTCAGGTAGGTCCTGCTTGCAAATTTCCCATAGGCATCTAGTTAGCCATTGCGAGAAAGCCTCTCTTCCTAACAGAGGGGGAGGAGTTGTGAGCGGGAGCCAGTTCCTGCATCGGCAGGGGGTTGTTTTTGGCCCCCTGTGTCATTTTACCCGGCTACCGCGCTGTGCCCGTAGGCCAGTCAATAGGGTGAGCTGCATTCAAGCAGCCGTGGCAGCTCCGTCCCATCATTCTGCACCCTGAAGTCATTGGATCACCCGCCCACCCTCCCTTTAGGTCATATCTATGCTTCTGACCTTGCTATGGACTTTGGTTGGTTGCCTTGGTTGCCCAGGAAACCTGGCAGGAATTTTTATCCATTTGGCAAATTGGCACTAGCCTCATGGTTTTTCACCTACCTTGTAACAAATCATCACAACTTTTCAGGTATTGGCAGTTAGGCATTTGAATATGTGTCGTGTGTTGGAGGGCAGGTTGTGGCCATCACCTACCCCTCCCCTTGTTGGGTATTCCGTTAAAGGAATCCGGCTGTCATGGATCCTGTCCGATGCCCTGCTGGTGGCTAGGGCCATGGCATGACCCCCGGTGACATCAGGGGAAGCTTCCAGTTGTATTTGCATCAAGAGGCTCCTCCCACTGGTTGTTAACCTTCGGATGACTCCCCGCTGAGCTGGGTGGAGTCATGTATAGATTGTTTGATCCAATGCCTAAGTCAATACCACTCACATGCTGTAACCAATAAAGTTGTGGCCTTCTTTAGCCCATTAACCTAAAATGCATGTGTCCTTGTGTCTTATTTATTTCTAAGCGGGTGGTGGGTCCTCGACTCACAACAGGAAGCTGGACTACATTGGCCTTTGACCTCATCAAGCAAGAGTCTTTGCATGCTCTTACATTCTTTCCTTGTAGATAAATATGCCACAAGCCCAGGTTCAGACATCATGAGAAACCAGATTCTGGCGTGTTTCTTAGCTACGCAACAGGTAAAGAGGAGCAGACTTTTCAGCAGCTTATACCAGCACGCTGCCTGCTCACAGTAAACCATAGTTCGTTTTTAACTATGGCTTTAATGTGATGTGAGGCCATGGTTCAAGCCTAGGGTGAAATAAGGAATCTTCTGGTATTGGGCCTACACTGTGCAAGGACAGAGCATTACAACAGTTTGAATAGAACAGGTAGGAGCAGGAGCAGTCTGCCTTTATGAACCCCTTGGGGGAGATTATCCTATATATGCATAGACTTGACTGTTATTAGCAGCAGACACTAATTTCTCAGGAGGACACCTGACATACTGACTGAGGTTTACTTTGTTGTGTTTAATTTTTGATACTGCTTAGTTTTCAAAAACAGAGATGCTGTTGCTCAAGCCTCCGCTGACATTCCAAGCCTCTGATTGGCTAAGTCCTACTCCCCAGTCACAAATATTCAATTTCCCATGGTGACACTTTAGTGAGTGCTGAGAAGCATTAATTATCCATGCCTTAATTACAGAGGGAGGCAGATGGGACCCGTCCCCGTTACCTTTTCCATAGACCCACAGGTTTGCTACATTTTTACAAGGCTATGTGGACATGCTTTGATTACAACAGTGAGGAGGTCTGGGGCTTGTGGATTTCATTCAGGGCTCCCACCTCTTTCACCATAATAATTATATAAGTAGAATTAATGCACTTGGCACATTAAACTGTTTTACATAAATTAAAATATGGTATTCCGCCTGATAACTATGTAACAGCCTCTAATACAGATCCTGAGATCTGATATTGGAGCAACACCAGAGAAACTGAGCACTGAAACTTTCCCTCTCTCTTGTAAAATAGGTTTCTTTTGCAAGGTGGGAATCAACCTGTTCGTTGTGGTGTAGTGGTTAGAGTGTATTACTAGGACGTGGGAGACCAGGGTTCGAATCCCTATGCAGCTCGATGTGTGACCCTGAGCTAGATAGTCTCTCAGCCTAACCCACCTCACAGGGTTGTTGTGAGGATAAAAGCAGATAAAAGAATCATGTATGCCCCCTTTAGCTTCTTGGAGGAAAGGTAGGATAAAAATGTAATAAGTAAGAAAATGAGTAACAGTCTACAAATACATCTAACACTTTTATTGTATTCATTGCCGGCATTCTTTTTAAGGGTTCTCTCCCCATGGCATCCATTAGGAAACAGAACTGAAGAGAATGTTTCCTTTAAATATTAAAAAGCAGAGTCTAGTTAAATCATATTAAAAAGCACTTCCGAGAAGAACTGCAGCATGGGCAATGGCAATTATAGATTGACAGGTTCAGGTGGCAAGTATATACCCAGCTAGCAATGTAGACAGTTTTGATCTCAGGCTCAACCACGAGCCTGAACAGGAGCGCCTGAAGCATCAAGCCAGCCACTGTATTAGTAACTTTGTGAAATGTGTTGGCATTACCTCAGGGAGAACATTTGGCAAAAGCAGCCAGATTCCTCATTGCATTAGCCCTGAGTTGCTTCTTCGGAGAAGAGCAATGTACATGGTGATTATGGGCTCTACAAGAGTTCAGTGGATATGAAGTGCACATCTCATGACTGAACTGTGTTTTTTACTGTATTTTCCATTACACCAGAAGCCAGGACACAGAAAGATACTAGTCAGTGATACTGACTGATAGATACCTCAATAAGATGCAGCATGAAATCAGTTTAGCAGATTATTTCAAACTGAGGTTGTCAAAAGGGAGCTTCGTTATTTTCTACCCACAGTGCACATTCACAGTTTCAATCTATTTTATTCCATATTAGCTGTTTTGGAATAACTACCTCCTCAACTTTTTTCATTGACAGCCAACCAGCATAGATTAGAATCACTATTCCATAGACAAACATACAGTATACTGAAAGCACTGGAGGGAAATCTGTTCTTTTACCTCTCAGGGAGTGTGGAGAAACTGGTGGTTAAAAATATGACAAGAGGTAATTAAACTGCCTACAAGACCAATAGTGGGTCCAATGGTTAAGAAGGCAGTTTTTGCATGTGTTGTAGAGAGACGTGAGGGGCAGATGGGGTTCATCAACCTGGGAAGGTAGCCCATCTAGAAGGAAAACCAATCCTAAACCTCCACTGCCTTGTGGAATATCTTTGGAGTAAACCCTACACAAATCAGGAATGGAGTCCCTAAGATGGTTGGATGGTGCCTCCTTTTGGCAACTCCTGCAGCCAAGCTGGTGCCAAACATATTGCTCTACTTTCCTTTGGGCCATATCAGCAAGGCTGAGAGGGGGGTCTTGTTGTCTGGGAAGCTCAGGATCTCCATACACACTGCCCAGGCTTGTACTCCAAGGAGGAAACGTTGGTGCTGCTAATGCAGCTGTTTGACTTCACACCCGGAGGCGCACTCCATTGTCTCTAGAGTCAGATGGATACCAACAACAACAAAAAGTTACTGCCTCTCAAAGATGAACGTCTCATTCCAGTACATCTATTCCAAGAACAAAGATGTTTATTCAGGTATTCAGAAATATATGCCTTGAGAAATATATGTCATGAACAGAAATCCAACCTAAATTATCTACACTGTATGTTTGATAAAAAGTCATATGGTAGCAACGCAGTTTCAATTTCTGGCTGATCCTTTGCTTTAAGAAAGCTGAATATAAAACTCAATGTAACTGATAGTCCCCCCCCCCCAAGTTGGCTTAATTTACTGATAAAAATGGTTACATTAAGGGCATGCTGTTGCCCTGTGATTAACAAACAAAACACATTCTGTACTTGAATGTTAAGTAAAGCTATGAACTGTCTCTATAATACTGTTATGAGTGTGTGAGTGCTAGACACTTTTCAATTCCTGGACCCAGAAAGTGTTAGAATTTAATCAAGCCTCCAGAATCCCTAGACCCAATCCTGGTTAAAATATAAGGCCAGCTTCCTCATGAGCAGCAAGCAGAGGGTCATAGAGACACCACAGTCTCCTCTATGCCTCATTCCAAAAAGGAAACATGAACCGGGGGCTGGAACCCCCAGAATCTCTTAGCACTCAGAGATTGGGTATATGTGCAGCAATATATCCAACTGTTATAAGAATGAAATCAGGTTGGAAAATATACAGTATTAACTTTAAGCTTGGTTCTGTATCTATTTATTAAAAATGGTTAAGGGGTATCTGCTGCCTTCTGTGAATTTAATTTGCTGTCTGGATAGAAAGCATTATTAAAGTTCAAAAACATGGACTGCAATCCAGGATCAGAGCCTTGGTGAATGTAAAAAGCATTGCTTGTGTAGAATGTGCAGCTGTTGACGAAGTCCACACCCGCTAGCAAAAGCCCCAACAGTGAATGAGCTGTATTTACATTCTTCTCCATGCCCTTCTTAGACTTTTTAACTCTTGCAGTTTCTTTAGGAGCTGATCTTCTCACCTGCCCTACATCTTTTGATGTTATTGTTTGATAGGCTGTCAAGTCAGCTCCGATTTCTTGAGCTGTTCTGCTACTTGTCTTTCAAGTGAAGATGTTATGGCCACTCAGGATGCAATTGGCTTAGCTACTCTGATGTCACAAAGAACCAGGTCAATCCTGAGCTAGGCAGCTAAGAACTAAGAAGAATTTTAAGAGCTTAGAATTGGCATTCCAAGATCCATGTGATACTTTTGTTAAATTAAATCAGATCTGTGCTTCTCAAATGCCATAAACTTTTTTTGAATTTTGCTGCAGATCCACTGAGCACTTTCATGGAAACACATACATTTTGTGTTTGTGGGATAAATCCACCTTTCTAGGTTTTCACTCAACAGAATAGCTTTTGTTGAAAAGGTGAATACTTTGCCAGTTTCCCTGAAACCACTTTTTCTCTACAACTCTAAACATGTAGCATACCTGTTTTCAACCTGAAAACTACTACCAATATAAGGAAAGTCACAGTAACTGGGAAACTCCATTTCAATTGGAACTATATAACGCTAGCATATGGGCTAGCAAATATCCGGAATGCGGCTATGCTCTAGTCTTTCTGAAACACTTACATAGGATAGCACCTTCTTTGACTGGGAAATCTCTTTTCCATCTGTTTCTGCTAATTGGTGGTCTTGTGGAATTCCTGTTTCGCATCATGAACTGGATGTTTTATGAACGTTGTGTTATTAATGTTATTGGAAGAGGTTTTTAGAAGCTTCGTTAGTTGTTGATATTGTATTTTTGAATCTTTTGTATGAAAACTATCTTTAAGACTTATACTGTGTTTTAAAATATTTATATGCCACCTTTCAGACAAGGAAACAATGTGTTGTGATATTTGTCCAGAGCCTTAAATCTTGAGGCTGCAATCGTATTCACGTTTACATGACTTATCAAACACAGTGAAACATACTTCCGATTAAACATGTTAATCCTTGGAAGTACCACTGAAAAACTTGGACTTATTTCCAAGTAAAGTGAATGTTGGAAAGAGTCGAAGAATATACAATGACGTTTTAATGTATTAGCGTAAATCTAGAAGATTTGTTTTATTTGTTGTGTGTTGGTAAAGCTGTTCTTTTTACTGTGTCTGGCATTAGCTACTATATATATTTCTATTTATAGTACTGAAATATAATTACTTAATTTTTTAGCTGTTATTTCAGTGGGTGAAACCAGTTAACTCCAAGGAATCCTTGCGTGTATTATACTGGCCAGTGTGACGTGTTTAGATAAATAGTAGTGCACAGATCTCAACTTTTTGAACTGTGTGAACTCACATTTGCTTTGTAAGTCACAGTTGGCTATGTGCATCTAATGACTGTGTTATATTTCAAACACTGAGTGCAAACACATCAGATGTTCCTGCTCCTGACCTCTCCTAATAGGAATCTCTTCAGAACTGTTCATAGTCAAATATATGCTACTTGGAGGTATCTATGGCAGAAGGAGTCATACAGTTTTTTCCTTTCAAAGTGTCCTATAGGCAGGCACAATAATGCTGCATTCTGGAACTATTCAGACAGTCTCATAATGTGTGCTTCTCATGGACGCAAAACTTTAAAGCAATTTCATGGTTCTTTCTGCACCAGTGTCTAACACAGAACAGATGGATTCTGCTATTGTGAAAAGTATTTCTCATAGTAGCTGCTAAAGAAAAACCGATGCAAAAGTAGGTCCCATGTTGTTTTTTCCTCACTGTTGATCGAGAAAATCCACTCAGGTGTGTTTATCTGCAGTACCCACATAGTATGTAATGTTGTGTTACTCTCCAAGTTTTCAGCAATTCAGGATCTTGAGGAAAGCTTTACGGAACTCATTGTTGAAGGTGGTGTAGATGACAGGGTTGAGGGCACTGTTGACATATCCAAGCCATGTGGTAGCACTGTACAACTCTGGGGAGATATGGCAAGCTTTGCAATGAGTATTCAGTATGTGTGTCAAAAAGAATGGCAGCCAGCAGACTATGAAAGTCCCTAGAATGAGAAAGAAAATGAGATGTCACCAGCACTTTGGCTCAGAAGGGCTTAACTCTGGACACAAAGCATGCTCAATCTGCCCACCTGAGAGCCAATTCATAGTTCTTTCCATTATTTCCATTATTCTCACACATAACTAAAGAAACATCTTTGAGAGTCTCTTGGCTATTTAGCCACGTGGAAATAATGATAAAGGAGGAAAGAAAGTAGAAGAGAAATATTTTAAAGCAAAATGTAGATTTACCATACATTGGAACTGCAGACAACAAGCTTTTTAAGTGTAATTTTAAAATAAAATTTAAAAGCACTCTTCCTCTCTGTGGTTCCTCCAACCACAGCTGCAGCTGCTTTTGTTAAAACGCAAAACAAAACCTCAAACCTGTTATATATGTCTGCCATGTAATATTCAGTTGGGTCCTCATTCTTGCCCAGCCTGTTCTTAAAAAGGAGCAAAAATACTTACCAAGAACAATAGCTAGCATTTGTGTGGCTTTCCTCTCTCTGAGCTGTATTGTCCGATGCTGCTGAGATGGAAGCTTCAAAGAGGTTGCTGTTTTGCCATTGTTGAGTTTGCGTACTTCTAAACTTTGTTCCTTGACTTTTGTTCTCACCTTTAGATCAACAACCTCTCTATCCCCTGTACTGGAGATGGAAACTTCGTGGCAGAAACTGCAATATTGCTGCAGTTCTGTGGGCGTCAGGGGCTTCTTTTCAGCAGGCAGCCTTTGACCTGAACTCTTTAGCTGCAAACAACACAAGAGTGCGCTGGGAAGCTTCTGGTGCAAAGCTTTCCTTTCTGTATGTTGCTGAAAAACAATAGGTCAACAAGAATCAGGAACCACTTAGAAAGATGGGGAGCTGCCTTAGACCAAGCCAGAACACTGGTCATTTTAGCATAATATTGTTGACACTGACTAGAAACATCTCTTTAGGGTTTCAGGCAGAAATTTCCCCCAGCCTTATCTGGGATTGATCCTGGGACCTTTGGTATGCAAAATTTGTAGGGTTCCACTGACCTGTTATAAATCTCTCTCTCACACACACACCAAAGTGTAGTCCAAAGATCACAGGGCGGTTTACAATATAAAAATATAAAAACACAAAAATAGATAGCATAACAAACAAAACCTTATTTATGTATTGCTTTTTCCTCAAAAGAGCTCAAAGCAGCAGACTTGGCTCCCCCCTTCCCAATTTTAGCCTCATAACAACCTGGTGAGGTTACATACAAGAAATTGTGACTGGCCCAAGTTTGTCCAATGAGCTTCATGGCTGAGTGGGGTTTTAAATCTGAATTTCCTCAGTTCTAGTTCAACACTCTAAACCCTCTATTATCACACTATTTGGCTGCTAGTTAGTATAAAACTAATATTTAACTTAACCCATAGAGTGTTGCAAATTGTATATGTAATTTCGTCCTTAGAGTAGGGGCAGTATATCTGATATTTAAAATACCCGTGCTTTAAATAATGTGTGTTTCCACTGAAATTAGCGGTTAGAAACTTTATTCATAACAAAAACTAACCACTAAGGTGGATCCATCACCTCTTGTAGCTTTTATTGCCTGAGGTTGCAATTGCTGCAGCAGTCCTGATCACATTCTGTGTTCCCAACTGAGATATTTGATACCTTATTTGATACCTTATGATACCTGAAACTAGTAAATAAAATACTTGTTCCCAAAGTAATTAATAAAATTAGCAGTTCAAAGGCAAGTAATTTATTTCACTAGTGCTTGTTACCACATAAGTGAATCATTCCAGTAGAGCTGGAAATAGCTGATATGAAGACTAACAGATCCATCATTGCTCATGATTGGTAAACACTTTCAGCTGCCCCTCTGCTAATGCTATGCTCAAATCGGCTTTGCATATTCAAAACCCTGCAAAGTTCTGAGCAGAGATGCCCATGTCTAATTGCCCACTGAGCAGGGTGGGGTGGGGAAAAGCATCAGTTCCAACTGAGGGGTGAGTCTGACTAAAACAAATAGCCAGAGAGGAAGAAATTAAGAAACCCTTTCCATTCTTAGAACATGAAAAAAGTGATTCTGGGTCTGACTAAAGGTCTACTAGTATCCTGCCAGAGGCCTATGGAAAGCCCACAAGTAGGACATGAGGTTAGGCAGAGTGAATGCATTGCAGAAGGCCTAAAGCAGCCCATGTGGTACCTCCAGGTGGGAGCTGTAGTCTTAACAACAGCTGCAAGGAAACAACAGCTGCAGTAGTTTATGGGAGCTGAGCAGACTCCATATGAGGAAGAGGCACAGGAGGTGTACAAATGAGGCCTACATAGGCCTGTTGCAAGTAGATAGGGCTGTTTCTATTTCATCCCTTCTGGGCTCCAGTAGAACCCTACAGGCATACTATATAGAATATGACAGTTAAGGCCCTTTCTAAATAAAGCCTTTTTGTTTGTGGGTCATACCTGTTGTTTGTAGCAGGTTTTACCGCTGTGGCTGCTTTGTCTGGAGAGGATTCGCTTCCTTTGCCTCTGCCTCAGCACCATATAAATCCGGATGTAGAGCAGCAGGGTCACCAAAAACGGAAGATAAAATGACACCACAGAGGAGTAGATAACAAAGTTGGGATTGGATATGGAACAAATATTTGGATCACCTGAGCGAAAAGACACATAGAAAAGAGAAGGTAGAGTAACTTTCATGCTACATATTTTGTGTGTGCATAATAAAGGTATGGTTCTTAGAACAAATACAATATGTTTTTGTTTCTACAAACTACTAAGATCTAAAATATGTAGTTTGGAGGCTGAACATTTTCCCAGAAGCCATTTTAATATCTTCCACAGTTGACAGAAGTCTTTTCCAGCTTGTTCTTGGAAAAAGGGGAAGCTGAGTTCTTAAAGCCATAAGCCGTAGGAGGTCCCATGTTTGTGTACAAAGCCTGTGCTTCAAGGTATTGTTACTGTATTTACCTGTGGTGTTGAAGCCAAAGAGAAGAGGGCAGGAAACGGCAAATGCCAACAACCAGACCACTGCTATCATAATGGACACTCTTCGGCAAGAGCTGGGCCCTGTGCTGTACTGATAATGAACAGGCATAACCACTGCAGTGTATCTGCAAGGTGAACCAACTCCAAAGCAAGGGTGATGAAGACGGAGGAGTTGTTGTACAAGAAATGTATAGGGAAGGGAATTCAGAAACAGAGAAAGAGAAGACAAAGTTGAATTCAGAGTGTAAGAAAGTAAAAGAAGAGAAAGGAAAACAGAATAAATCCAATGATGCAAAATGGAAGATGAGAAAAGTGAAAAACAATTCAGTAGCAATAGCCAGAGATGAAAAAAGGCAAGCGGTGTGGAAAAGAGATTGGAAAAAAGAGTCAGGTAAGTCAGTATCTGTTAATGGTAAGAAGAGGCAGCGAATCAAAGACATAGTCAATCATGACAAGTGATGCTTTCTGCACGTGTGTGTGTGTGTGTGTGTGCATGTCAGAGGATGTGGCCATGTGTAATGAAACCCTGACTTTTTTGTTAATGAAAAGCAGCAGCTGGAAGCCGTGATTTTGAGTGAAAGTACAATGTCTAGAAAAGGGATTATTAATCTTTTCCCATTTGCTTACTCAAAATCACAATCTGTTTTCCTCCTTTGTGTGGTTTCAGCATGGGCAGCACCAGAATGGGGGGGGGGGGAGAGCAAGTTCACCCCCAACAAAGAAGCTCACTCCTCACACTGCTGAACTCCTGTCATTAACATACACTGTTATTTTTCTTTCAGAGATCTTAAAATATGGAATGCAATTGCCCCCCACCCTTTCAATATACTTTGCTCCTTCTGTGCCCCACCCCTTTTTCTGGTGCTGTCACTGCATGACTGGGTGGAATAAAGATGGCCAGAGCAGAAATCTTTTGTTCCCCTCCCCACTCCATTTAAGTGAGTGTAAAAAAGGTTGAGGCTCTATTATATGTAACATATGTATAGGCCTCATTTACACCTCATGTTAAGCCAATGCAGGACTGCATGAAATTGTTAGCTCCCAGGGATGAGCTTACACCCACTTTGCTATCTGCCCCCTGTCTTTTTAGCAGATTGTGGTTAATGTCTCTTCTCCTTAGCCGTAAAACATAACCATAAGACCAACCTTAGGTACAGATTGTGCTTAAGGAGAGGAAACTCTGGGATTCATGTAGCACGTTTGCACGGTCCTGATATGCCATGGCTTACCATGATATACAAACCAGGCCATAGTTTACTATCACATCTGCTTAACTTTATGGTTACTCAAATGATTCCCCGAGTTTACTTTGCTAACAAAGACACAGATTGGGAATCTAATGTCTGACACATACATAAAAACTATCTTATGTGGCACAATTCTCTGACGTATTACGTGGCACGTACATATGTGGCACAATTGTTTTTCTACATAAATCCCTAACATTAAATTCAACCCACTTCCCCGTCTTAGTCCACCTGAGAATCTCCCATTTCTACCACAGTTTACTGTTGTGCTCTTTTGTTCTTACCTGTCAATGCTGATAGCACAGAGATTTAAAATGCTGGCCGTGCACATCATCACGTCCATAGTAACAAATATGTCACAGCAAACACGGCTGAAATTCCAGACTCCTCCCATCACCTAAATATCAACCACAAAATGTCACTATTGGCATTGCACTGAATACTAACGCACTGCAGTTGCTCCTTCCCATTAGAATTGTAGAATTGTTTTATATGGACTTGTTCGTAGCAGAAAGCTGTGTGGCTCCTAGGATTAAACTCATATATCCTCTTGCAGTTAGTTCTGCCTTTGAGAATTAAATGCTGCTCTAGACACAAATCTAGAAAGTGGGGAATGGACGTGGGGATATGTTAACTAGGTTCACCAGGATATATATATATTTAATTCCATCACAAAAGAACTGAAGCATCAAACCCTGCAAATAATCATTCAAGTTCATCCTTGCAGGTCCGGGGAAATCAACACCCAGGGTTAAACTAGACATGACACTAAATGTGCCATTAGGAACTTTGCCAGTCTCCCTGCCTGCCCCAGCTCCCTCCCTTACTTAATAGTAGGGGCAGAAAACCTATTTGCATTGAGGCTGCAGTGCACGGAGAGGTAAAATTTAGCTGATCCAGCAGCTGTGTTCGTTCAATTATTCATGGTCTATTTACCCAGTCTACGTTACTGTAATACATTGCATGTGGAACTGCATCTCAAAAATGTTCAAAAACTGTAAGTGGTGCAAAATACAGCAGCTACATTGTTACATGGGGCCAACTACAGAGAGCATGTAATGCTAATACAACCCTGCCCCCCCAAAGCTTCACAGGTTATCAGTTTGTTTTGGGGCACAATTCAAGTTCTGGTATTGGTCTTTAAATTACCATGACCTGGGTATCGAAAGGACCATCTTTTCCCTCATGAACCTGCCCACCAATTAAGATCTGTTCTGGAGGCTTTTGTTGCTATTGTCCCCCGCCTCCTGGGCTCTGAAAGGATACTGAAAAGAAGGCCTCTTCAGCAGTGGCACCCAAACAGTGGAACTCGGTCCCTGGATATATTTGGAACCAGAGAACTTATTAGGCCAGTATTTATTTATTTATTTATTTATTTATTTATTTTTGCACAGGCTGCCTGAGAATTAATTAGCCATGGAGGCTTTCCTCAGTGTTCCACCATTGGAACTTTATCCCCCATGGAAATATGAGGCGAGGCCTTCTTGTCTATGGTTGCTTGCTGGCTTTTAAATTCCCTGCTCCGTGATATTTGGCTGGCTCCTATGTTGGTAACCTTTCGTTAAAAGTATGGCTGCTCAAGCAAGCATTGTGAATTGTTTTCATGTGTAATTTATGGTTCATTTTGCATTGGCTATTTTGCTGAATTTTTGTTTCCACCTTGAGATCTTGAAAAAAGTGGGATATCAATAGGTTTTTTAAAAATAGAATAAAAAGTCTGGTGCCTTCTTCACCAACTTTTAGACAATGGATAAAGGCCATGCTGTTCTCCCAGGCTTAATGGCTTTTTATGATATCTGTCTCCTTTTAATTGCCTGATCTGCTATTATTTTTGAGTTGTTTGTCTTTTCATTTTTATTGTGGTTTCTCATCTGCTGTTTTATTGTTTTGTTGTAAGCCAGAAAATAGCTTATCTCCTGAGTTTACGCCAATAAAACTCAGAAACGTGAGGAGTCCAATGTTGTTTATTGCAAAGCAATAGGTTACAGTCGGATCGTTCCGCAAAACTGCAACCCTGCCCGCTGGTTCAGGCAGCGGTATTTATAAAATTTCAAACAAAGTATTTCAATTTTCACCAGTCATATACATCATTACCTCATTTCATGTTTAAAACACATGCGCAACAAGCACTGACAATTTAATAATAATTAATAATAATAATTTATTATTTGTACCCCACCCATCTGGCTGGGTTTCCTCAGTCACTCTGGGCGGCTTCCAACAAAGATTGAAAATACATTAAAATGTCACACATTTAAAAACTTCCCTAAACAGGGCTGCCTTCAGGTCTCTGCTGATTAAGTTCTGATTCCCACTGTGTTCTGTTACATTTTGTTAGTGTGCATGTTGGGAACTTGTGTTATGTGCAGCCATTTGCGCCATGTAGCAACTTATGTTCTAGCTTTGAGCTGTATCTTTGTGATTCACATATTAGCTGTATTTCTGCCCCAATTGGGGGGGGGCAACTTGCAAAATCATCAGTTTCATAAAGTAACAGGCTACCATAACTTCTCTATTGGAAGCACACCCAAGGATTTACAGGGGTATACATTATCATATTTATTGTGGCCCTTTGGGCCACTGCCACAGTTTCTTAGTATTTTTTATGTTTTATTGCATTTTAATTTGTTTTATTGTTAGCCGTCCTGCGGCAAGGCAGGGTAAACATACCTCAAAAAAGCAAGCAAACCCATATTAAATATATGAAATTATCAATACTGTATGAAACTGCTAAACCACAGTTGTTCTCTGGTCTGCTGTAGGCTGTATGAGGGAGCAAGGGGAAATACCTCTGCTTGTTCTTGCCAGCCATGTACTGCATAATATTTAGAAATTGACTTCATGTGTTTCTGCATAAGTTCCAACAGGTTTTATTTAGTATCCACACTCCTATTCTACAACAAGCCAGGCCTAGTCAAGCAGCCATGATAGATTCTGGTAGGCCTCAAGTCAAATAATTGTTTTACACCAAAGGTGTTGTCATAAAACCATAATCTACTTAGAGATCACTTCCTTGCGTTCTCCTTATGCTGTGTATATGACTATGCACTCTATCAAGGTGGGCTCTGTAAATTCTTCCCACTCTCTTTGTGCCCCAAGGGCACAAGGAGAAGGGGACGACAGAGGACGAGATGGTTGGACAGTGTTTTTGAAGCTACCAGCATGAGTTTGACCAAACTGCGGGAGGTAGTGGAAGACGGGCGTGCCTGGCGTGCTCTAGTCCATGGGGTCATGAAGAGTCAGACATGACTAAACGACCAAACAACAACAAAAACCAAGTTTCATAAACTTGTGATTTCATGGGTTGCTGATTTCCTTCCTTCCTTCCAAACCTTTTGCTAGGGGGTGTCTCACAGCAGAGAAACTTCACAAAGGAAGGCCACTCTTAATTTCCCATTAACCCACCATGAAATATGGATGGTCCCTTTCTCAGATGCTTTTATTTCAATCCACTTTTTTCATTAATTGCTGTGTCTTACTGACATTTTTGCTGCTCATTTTAAAGGGGTGTAATGGTAGACTCACATAAATGATTTTATGTGAAATAAGGCTATATTTATGTGAGGACACCTGTCCTGAAAGGCAGGATATAAATCTTTTGAATAAGTCTGGCAGGGTGCTGGCCTTCTCTTGCCTCTTAAATACGCTATCTGCCCTGTGAAGTTGGAAGCTGTGAGAGAGGAACCACTGAAAAGGCTTCTCTAGATCATGGTGATATTTACCTCAGCATTGTGCATGAGAAGCCATTCAGCATGTAGCACTCAGACCGAAAGAGTGTTCCTGAGCCGAGAAAAGACCTAATTAAAGGCAATTTAAACTACAAAATGCTAGTAAAAGCCATGGGAGTTGTGCTTGCTTTAAGGTCTGTGGAAGTGCCAAAATGAGAGATCACTCTGCCTGTTACTGATCTTTCAATAGTAATAAAAACACTAAATGCTAATGAGTGGCTGAAACAGTCAGCATCTGTTCAGCTGCCCTTCATAATTCTATAGCCCTAGGTTTGATTTACTCATCATTATTCATTATTGTTCTGTTTCATGCACGCTTTCCAACAGAGAGGCACAAGGCTGTTATTAGGCAGAGAGAGATTTGTTGCAGATGCACATAAAAGGTCTGAAATTTCCTGTTTTGATATATACACAACAAAAGTCCAGACTCGTTTAAAAAATTTTTTTTTTTTTGCATCCAAACAGCATTTGATAGGCAAATACTACAATTTAGTCTCTTGTGTGCACACCTCTATTTCTAGGACACTAAATGTATAACATTCAGTCGAATAATAAATGAAACATGTTAAAATGAGAAAAAAATGCCATCAAAAGCAATTAAAACCAAACTTAAAAAACCCCCCAATTTCTAATAAAACATTTTGAATCTACTGCATAAGTTGGTCTTTCGGAACACTTATTCAAAAGCACTACATTAGAATCTGTCATGCAAGAGCTGTATTTTAAATTCAGCCAATTTGTGTGCAAGGTGGGATTAACCGAAAAGCTTAAATGTAAATAATCTAATTTTAATTTTTGCAAATAATCTAATTTTTTTGCCACAAAAAGATACACACCTTCAAAACGCACAGCTAATGCATAAATCTATTTAGGCTGCAATCTTATACCCATTAACCTGGGAGTAAGCTCCACTGAGTATCCACAGTAGTGTCCGCAATAGTGACCAGAGGAGGAATGACCACTGGGATAACCGTAGAGAGAAGAAACACCATGGTGCAACTGGGCGCCTTCATCTGTCCCAGCTGCAAGAAAGGATGTCTCTCCCATATTGGTCTCTACAGCCACAGCAAGCACTGTAACTCTCTAACGGTTTGATTCCCCCACTCAAAAAAAAAAAAAAAAAAAAAAAAGGCACATTCCTCCATTGTCTCCTGAGACAGATGGATGCATACCAACTGGCTCCACTGAACTCAATGAAACTTACTTCGAGTAGACATTTATAGGTTTGTGCTGTCTATTGCTTGTAACATAAAGCGACATAGGTAGAACTAGTGTGTTGAACAGAAATATAGGTGTTCCTGAGAATTAGTCACCTGTCATCTGAAACATTGAGGGGCAGTGTCCATCTATTTTCCCTGAATGGCCTAAGAACATGAGAAGAGCCCTGCTAGATCAGATCAAAGGCCCATTGACCCCACCATCCTGCCAAGCAAATGCCTACAGCAGACCTTCAAGCGGGACCTAAGCACGATAGCATTCTGCCCACTTGCATTTCCAGGTAACTAGTAGATAGAGGCATCTCTGTCTGAGGGTAGCCTGTTCAGATTTCAGTGAATGCAACCTTGCCAACAAAGGCCCCTATAGTTAAAGCTATGGTTTTCCCGGTAGTGATGTATGGAAGTGAGAGCTGGACCATAAAGAAGGCTGATTGCCAAAGAATTGATGCTTTTGAATTATGGTGCTGGAGGACACTCTTGAGAGTCCCACGGACTGCAAGAAGATCAAACCTATCCATTCTGAAGGAAATCAGCACTGAGAGCTCACTGGAAAGACAGATCCTGAAGCTAAGGCTCCAATACTTTGGCCACCTCATGAGAAGAGAAGACTCCCTGGAAAAGACCCTGATGCTGGGAAAAATGAAGGGCAGAAGGAGAAGGGGATGACAGAGGACGAGATGGTTGGACAGTGTTCTCGAAGCTACCAGCATGAGTTTGACCAAACTGCAGGAGGCAGTGGAAGACAGGAGTGCCTGGCGTGCTCTGGTCCATGGGGTCACGAAGAGTCGGACACGACTAAACGACTAAACAACAACAACAACAGTGGTTAGGGCAAGACTAAAGTGGGGGACCCCGGTTTAAATCCCTTTCAGCCATGAAGTTTGTCGAATAGCTATAGGCCAGTCACTATCTCTCTTGTCTAACAAGCTTCACAGTTGTGGTGAAAAGAAGAGGGTAGAGCCATTATGAGTTCCTTGAAGGAAGTGTGTGATACAGTGCAATGAATAAACAAATGAAGGATGCAAGTATAAAGGAAGAACCCACCAGATTTTAAAAGAATGGGCAGAAATCCATTCTTATTTACATCAATGCAGGTTTCAGCAATTCCACTGAAGCCAATACAATTACTGACAGCTGAAAATCAGATTAGAGACCTAATTTATTTTTTCATTATCTCAGCTATTTTTGCCTTCATTATATATAATTATTTTAATGGAATTTACTTCCATGAAAGTGTGTTTAGGAATGTATCCCAAGGCTTTCAGCTATATCTTCCTAAAACAGATACTTTTAATGGACTGAGCACTCTACCTAAATCTCTTCAGAAAGCAATTAGTCAGTGCATCATTGAAAAGAGAAATGCTTGATCTGTTACTGAGTGAAAAGTGATATTGCCAGATGATAGAAGCTCCAAACCATTGTGCAGCAGTAGTAAGTGGAAATCCACTTAATTTGTTTGCCTCCATTTGTTTTCAGCTCTGCATTGTCAGAGATGTATTGCCTAGAGGTATGGTAGGCACCTATGGAAATGGTGTTGTGCTGGTTGGTTGAAACATAAAACTATTTGCAGGGACATTCCTGAGCACTGATTTTTAGTACTATGGTTTCACCCAGTTGGCTCAATATGACCAACATATCCTGGGTTATGTTGGTCATATAGATATTTCCTCAGGCTGCATAAGAAACCAACCTCATTAGGTGTACTAAGGATAAAATCTGTGGGAAAGGCACATGTTGGTGAATAATCCAAAGTGGATTGCTGCCTGGCATCCGTAGTGTTGAAAGCAAGGAAGGCCTGCAATTAGGTCTTAGTAGCCTGGCGTGCTCTGGTCCATGGGGTCACGAAGAGTCGGACACGACTAAACAACTAAACAACAACAACAACAACAGCTCAACAAAGTAACATATTTTAAAAAAACAGTTAGCTTAATTCAAATGTATGTCAGCCCTTTTCATTTTTAGCCTATACCACATTTAGGAAAATGCATACCAGTAACCAGGTTTTATAGGGACGCGGGTGGCGCTGTGGGTTAAACCACAGAGCCTAGGACTTGCCGATCAGAAGGTCGGTGGTTCGAATCCCGTGATGGGGTGAGCTCCTGTTGCTCAGTTCCCTGCTCCTGCCAACCTAGCAGTTTGAAAGCACGTCAAAGTGCAAGTAGATAAATAGGTACCGCTCCGGCGGGAAGGTAAACGGCGTTTCCGTGTGCTGCTCTGGTTTGCCAGAAGCAGCTTAGTCATGCTGGCCACATGACCTGGAAGCTGTACACCGGCTCCCTCGGCCAGTAAAGCAAGATGAGCGCCGCAACCCCAGAGTCGGCCACAACTGGACCTAATGGTCAGGGGTCCCTTTACCTTTACCTTTAACCAGGTTTGAGTCATTCACAGCAGAACTACCACATACATAGAATTAGCTGGGACCCTTGAACACTTAATTGATAGGAAGATTGGCTTAATCAATTTCCTTTTTGCTTTGAAACACAAGATTTGTTATATATGCCATATTTGAAAGAGTGGCATTTATTCCATGAGATAAATTACAGAAAGGTTATTTTTACAGCCATAATAGGTTTTTATTTTATTTTTTAGGTGATGAATCCCACAGCGATATTATTATCTCATCTGGGAGAACTGGCAGACCATTTGACACCTTGACTGCCCCCAGAAGCGTTCTACGGATTGCTATATGAAATGCTTCCTTTTTGTGGGTGCAGCCAAGCATGGTTGTCATCCGAGATCCTTAACCGTTATTCACCCCTACTTAAAATGGACTAATTAGGATTATTCTTAAAACAAATCAGATTTATTATGTGAGTATTTCAGGTGCGGATAACATGGCAAAACCCTGAGTTCTCTGGACAAATACTCTCCATCTCCATCCGTTGTCAGCCACATATATTAATGCATGGGTGCTATTCTCTTGGATTCTAGTGCAGAATGTGCTACTTAATGGGCTGGAAAATTCATGGTCTGAGAAAAGCTATTGGCAATTAGCTGAAGACATTTTCATCAAGGGCATGTGGACAAGTGATGTCAAATACACCTTTCAAGAAGGAACATCAGTATTCCAGCTGGGTATTCTTGCCTTTGCCATCCAACGTATAATTCTGTCACCCCAGTCCCATAAATGCAAGCAATGTGTTGAGGCGTATATTTGTAAGAGGAACTGTTTTTCCAAGTGCAGAAAAGTCTGCACTGTGGGAGGGCAACAGCTCTGTAGTACGTGTGGCATATGTGTGTTATTTATTTATTTATGTCACCTTAGCTTCTAAAATTAATTAAAAACCCATCTTAAAATCAGCTAGCAAGAAGCAGCACAACAACAAAATATCTGAATTATTTTATTGCATAGAATGTCTGTGAGCACTGAGATCACAGTGTAGGTGGTGCTTCTGTTCAGATTGTGTCTATATTAGTATTTTCTGTCCCCTTCCTGGATCATATAATTCCAGATCTGTGGACAGGATGGGACTATTGGTATCTATTTAAAGAAAGTGTTCATTAATAAACAGTTAAAAGTTTGTAAACTCAACTCTCTTAAAATTATATGTTTCTACACCAACAATGCATAGACATGAAAGTGCACATGGATATTTGTGCTTAGCAGCACAAATCTAACAATTGATACTCCTCTGTTATTCGCTTTTTCCGCAAGACCTGGGTTACATTTTTCTTTTATGATCAAGTTATAAAACTAGAAGAAGCAGAGAACACTCGGAGTCCATCACATGTGTGCAACAAAGAGGTTCCTCATGCTGGTTTTGTAAAATATATAAGGTACTTGGGTTGAAACAGTGACCTATCCATAACCTAATGTCTCCACTATTTAAGGGTGGAGGAAGAAACAATATAGACCATGGGTAGGCGAACTAAGGCTTGGGGGCCCAATCGGCTTCTAAATTCAGCCTGCTGACAGTCCAGGAATCAGCATGTTTTTACATGAGTAGAACGTGTCCTTTTATTTAAAATGCATCTCTGGGTTATTTGTGGGGCATAGGAATTCGTTCATTCCCCCCCCCAAAATATAGTCTGGCCCCCCACAAGGTCTGAGGGACAGTGGACCGGCCCCCTGCTGAAAACGTTTGCTGACCCCTGATATAGACCACAGCTGTGGATGTTTACTGTTTTGTATAGTTCTAAATGGATGACAAAATTTGAGAGTATATTAATCATGCACAAATACTAAAAAAGAAAAGAAAAGCCATAGGACTGGCAGCCTAAAGTATACTGACCTCTAGGTATACTACCCATGGCATCACCAAAGTGGCCACAAGCAGGTCTGCTACTGCCAGGCTCACCACAAGGTAGTTGGTGGTAGTTTGCAGGCTACGTTCCCTCAACACTGCCAGGCAGACTAGGACATTCCCAAAAACGATGGCCAAGATCAAGATGCAGTACCAGAGGGCATAGTAGGCATGAGACTGTGGTGATCCAGGTTCTGTGGAGTTATCCTGCCAGTATGGGGCTGATACTGTAGAATTGGGATTGCTAGTGATTCTGCTGAAGGGTGTCATCATGGGATGGAAGATCTGAAAAATAAAGGCACTGGATGAACATTGGTGTGGTGCACCAAGAACAGAGAATCTGTTTATATTTTCATATCGCTGGCCAAATTATGCCACTGACTATGAGTGAAACCCTACAAGTCATTCATTTGTAAGATTGCTCAATGCCAATGAAATACAATCTGGGGAAAAATGATAGTAGTTTAATAGTGCCAGGAAAAGCATTGGGGTGCTTTAGATAAAAGTTATGGTTCTGTACTCACTAGGTTCCTAAGTATTTTGCTTTTTGAGTTCCTTCTCTTCCTTTCTCTAACATCCACCCAATACAAAGGAAATGGAAAAAGGGTGGCCACATTCAACACCAACATTCCTGTGCAGATTGTATTTTCAGTGTGTCTTACCACCCCAGATGTACTTTTCACATATCAGCCACAAAGAAGCACAATCACCATCATACCCAAGTGATCATGTGGGGAAGGTGAAAGCACACAGTAGATGAACCATTTTTGCTCCTTTCTACAAACTCTGAGGCCTGGAGCAAACAGTTGCTGGCAATGTTATAACTGGCCATGGGATATTTACTTAGGGAGTCCAGCAGGTTGCTCAGTGCCTACTGGAGATCAGTGCCCTAGGCAACTGTACGATTTTTCATACAACTACCTTTCAATACCATGCAGTGGTATAATGTGAGGAATTTGATCTTCCTGAAAGAACCATGTGGAATTCACATTGAAAAATTAATCTGGGGGAATTAAGACTGATATAGGTAGTGTTATTACCTTTGCTTTAGCAAAAACTGTCACAGGTTCCTCATTAGCTGATCATTCCCAACAATGATTTGCTGAGAAACCAGTCTCCTTTACTGGGCTGGGTCCCATAAAGTCAAACTTAAGTTCCAGACTGAACTACTAAAATTGACTACTTGCTGCTTTTTCTTGAGGGAATTTAAATTTAAAGTTCTGACAAAAATCTACTTGATTATTAGCATTCCTACACAGTGCTGAGTAGTTTCCAAGTAGAGAAAGAGGCACAGTTCCTGCACCATTGAACTTGCCGGATACAATCCTAGTCCAAAGTGGAATACAGCAGGAGGTACACTGCAGGGTGTTCAAAGTCTCTCATTCCCAATCAACCTCTGATGGTTCTCTGAAACCTATTATGTCCATTTAGCTTTGATATGACTTTTCCAGAGGTACTGATGCTATTCCACAAAATAGACAGCCTCTATGGAACTTTGCATCAGAATTCCATAGAACTTTTATGATGAGCATCGGCTGAAATTGGGTCATTACATTGAGTATCTTGTTATATCAGGCTATATAACACTAGTCCAGGGACCTATCTGCACTGTGCAAAATGCAACATGTAGATTTGGCCATTCTTGTTACTTTTTGTGGTCATCCAGAAGGGTATCTGGTCTTTACTGCACCAGTGATGATATCAGTGATGTACATGAAAGCCTTAGGGCATGTCTAACATGACAATGTGGGACATGAATTGGTTCCATACAGAGCCCAATACAGAATACATGTGTCCCAGTAGAACCCATAGCCATTGCAAAATCCTGACTTTCCAAGTGCGTATGTAATTCAGCTGCAACTCCATTAGATTACTGCAATGCATTATAAGTGGGTCTGCCTTTGAAGGCAGTTTGGTAACTGTAGCTGGTGCAGAATTCAGTGGCCAGATTGTAGATGGGAAGTAGAAGGTCTGATCATATAATTTCAATCCTAGCCTGACTGCATTGGCTGCTGAGTCATTTCTGGGCTCAAGTCAAATTCCTGATTTTGACCTGTATAGCCTTAGTTGCCTCAGCACACAAGTATCTTATGGACTGCCTCTCTCTGCACAAACCTACCTGGCCCCAGAGTCTATCCTCTGGTGCCTTTCTTTGTGTTGGGCCTTCACAGTGGTGACTCCCTGACTGTGGAGTGCTCCCACTGGCACCATCATTATCACCTTTTAGGCACCAGGCAAAGATGTTACTGTCAACCCACTATCAAGCAGATACTTTTCAGATATAGCAAGTTGAGCCTCTGCTTTTACTGTATGAGTAAGACTACTGTGGCAACGCTATTTGGCCTTTTTCTGGGCAATCTCAAGATACAAGCCAATGAATCCCTTTCTCACAATTTATCCCTCCAGGCCATGAATGATACACATGGACTTCAGAGTGTGAAGAAAGCTTAACCTGCTTGTGCCTGTCTAAGTCCCTGTTCTGGGGATAATTAGAGGTAATTTGATATATTTCCTCTTGGCAACATAGAATATAATTGAACTAGAATCCTTTGTCCCAGCTGGTGAGGCACGTTTGACAACAATAAGAAATCAAACCTTTAGTGTCATAGGCCCGGTCCTGTGGAACACCCTTCCAATGGAAATTCAGTGGGCACCTTCTGTGCCAACTTTTAAATGCCTGCTGAAAACTTTTCTATACTGCCAGGGTTATGCAGGCAGTTAAGAGTACATCCCCTATAATGTTCTACTGATGCTTGCTTTTAATTTCTTTTTGTTTTTAACTTGCTTTTAACAGTTTGTGATTTTATTGTTCGGTTTTATGTTTTTATACTGCTGTGACCTGCTGTGATATATTTTTATGACACAGTAGTATATAAATATTTATTTATATATAAATAAAAATACATCTTATTTTTATATGATGTCCCCTGGGCAGAAGGCTTAAGGACAGGGTGTTGAGATATTCTAGGCTAGGGATTGCCCATATGGACAATGAGGAAGAGCTTGAATAATGCATCCCTCAAAGCCAAGCCTTTTGCTTGATGAAGCTTAAGGAAGGCAGGAATTTTCTTTGGGGAGGTTAAAGAGATAAAGCAACTCAGCATGATGGTAGCAATGCTTGTGGTTTGGGGAAAATCCTTCCTTAGAGAGAGAAAAATGTGGGCTGATGTGTGCAGGTTTATGGAGCTTTATTTCAGAGATCATTTCTTTCTTTTTTTAAATGTATTTTTATTAAAGATTTTCTTGATTTACAAAGGTATGTGCAATGTCTTTCTCTCTCGCATTCCCCCCATGTAACTTTTTTTTAAAAAATAAATCGGTTTCATTTGTTGAGATATTAGGAAGAATAGGAGGAAAGAGGTGGAGGGGAGAAAGATGAGTGGGGGTGGGGTGGGGTGGTGATGCTTCTATTTTACTTAATATATGTGGGGTTTTGTGTCAGTGTTGCTTGTGCAGGTTCTCTGCTGTTCACTTGTGTTCCTTTGGTGGTTAGAGAGGTTGGGGTTGGCCTAGGATGTGGCTCCTCATTTGTGGTTGGCTGTGGTGGTCTTTGTTTTCATGTGTGAGTGGTGTGGGTGGGTGTTTTGGATCAGGTTAGCCATATTGATTTGTATGCTGTTGGTGGATTTTTGTCATTGTCTTGTTGGGCTGTGTATGTGATAAAGGGGAGCCTTACCGGGGTGAAGGCATTTTCTTGTATTTGTCCCCGTATTAGTTTCAGATTATTGGTTAATTTTTCTATTAAGCCTGTTTCCCATACTATTTGGTACCATTGGTCCATGCTTATTCCTTCAGGGATCATTTCTAAAAAATATTTAATATTCTTTAATCATGAATGCTGGATTGGAGATGCTACAAACACATTCAGAAAAAAAATAACTGCTTCCTTAACTGCATACAAGTTTGGAGTTAGGCTCAATGTTGAGCCTGAGCCTGTGATTTTATGATGGGATTTTTGCAAAAAAGCAGATCACTAAAATAGTCAAATCACTTCCTTAGTAAGTAACCTGTTCAGTATCTGCTTTGTAATAAAAACTGGGCAATGGGTTATCATGGAAACCAATTAGCTAAAGGTGGCATGCCATTCCTTGCCAACCTCTGGCTAGAGTGTGTGTGTATGTGTGAAAGAGAATTAAAAGAAACAAGCCGGAAAGACACAGGGGCCTAATTTGCTCTCTAAGAGAATCCAGAGCTATGACTTTGGTGCCCTACTCTATACCTAACGGGGGAGCAAGATCTGTGTTGATGTTGTAAGTTGATGCTGTAAGCCTTGCATCACATGCTGCACTTGAATATATGTGTAGATAAACTGTATGTCATAGAAACATCATATGTCTCAAATGTCTCAAATGCCCTTAATTCCAAGGAAACCCAATTTATGCACTGGGACCCCTGAAGCATTTCACCACTCAGAGATTGGGGGTTGCATAACTATCTTAAGTCATCTGAGTTTGCTGCTAATGTTTTCTTCCTTGCTGCAATCTTATTATAGGCTGCACTTTTGTATATCTCCTGATCTGTTATAATGGCTTTAGTTTGAAGGACACAGCACAGTACAAGAGACTGGACTGTATAACTTTTTATATTGCTTTTACTCCCACATTTCTAAGATTTGATTCACATACATTCTTATATATCTATTGAAATCTCATCACTTGGTGTACACAGCTGAATATATTAACAGTCTCCACTGACCATGTTTTGTTAGGCATGATATGAAACTCAGTTTAGTGGTTGGACTGTGTTGGGTATTTTCAGACATGGAAGTCAACACCTGGCATTGCAATAATCAATTTTCCTTTCACTGTGCTTAAATATGCATGTGTAGCCTGATCTTTGACTGAAATGGCTTGTCAAAATAGTAGTCTGAAACAAAACATAAGGCTTATTCTGGTTTCTGCTTACAGTGCAAACCTCAAATGAAATTCCCAATTATTCACACTACGTAAGATTCTGCTGTGAGCTCTGTTCATTGAAACAACCGTGTGCCCAATGCACTTTATAGCAACCAGCCTTGACATCAAAAGTAATTACTGAGTGACAATGGCTGTAATCATATTCCCAGTTATCAGGTATCATTTCCATTTGCTGGTTCCAAAAACAATCAATAGAACCCAAAGTGATTCCAAATGTGTTTTTATTGGATAACTGTGCCAAATGAGAGCAAGCTTCAGAACTAAAAACTTAATGGTACAACTTAGTGGTACAAATTAAAAGCTTACTAACCTTCATCATTATCATGACAATCATTTGGGATCATATCTGTATTTTTCTGAAACTCCCCTATTTTCGTTTCCACCCTCCTTTCCCTTAATAGGTCATTCTCAATCTACTTCACCTATTCTCCTTTATAGCTCCATTTTTATGACTTTTGTTCTTTTACTTCCTTTCAATTACAGAAGTTTGTGCATCTATTTCAAGGGCAAAACTCCGATGCAAATACCAGAATCAAAACAATTTTCTCAAAGGTCAGTGTTTTAGGTCATGTGAGATTATATATACAGCTTGAAAAATGTGTGTGGGCACATATACATGTGTACATGCATGTATGCACATGTGTATGCACACATACAAATGCATCCTCAAGTCTGCGTTTGCTCATTTCAACATTCTGGTACACTAGATATTCAAATCCCTCAAATTATTTTAATTACAGCACCGACCTGAAAACAATAGCACCATTCTTTCAATATGACTTACTTTGTTGGGGCAGGGCTTTCTTCTTAGAAAAGTCACTTTTAATATATACAGGACTTTCAAACCGACAGCCTTTCTAACTGCTGCATTGAAGTGAAGGGGCACAAAACAAAATTATCTCAGGATTGTCAAGAGCTACTTTGCCAGTTATAGCAAGCGACAAACATCAACCTCCTTTCCACACACCTTTTTAAAAAGTCTTACAGAGGGAGGAGAGCATTTAAAATTAACAATCTTTACTAGATTATGAAAGAGAAAATATTAAAAAGAACAAGCTCTCTCTATCCTGTCCTCCAGGTGATAATGCACAGAATACAATCCCCCTCCTTGAACCATAGGTTAGTTTACAGCCTTGACAGGTATATTCTTCTTCTTATGCATATGGGTTTTCTTTCAGGCTGTTAGGTTTTTTAAAAGATTTGCAAAGAGCATAGGTTAAAAGCAGGAAATCTTACAAGACAGAACTAAAATACAAAAGAGGAAAACAATGACTTACCCTCGTCTGTCTGATTCAGCTCTGGAAGGATATAGAGAACATGTTAGATTCCTGTGGCTCTGCAGCCACATGCCCCAGGGGACTCAAACTTTGCCCTTCCCGAGACATTGCAACTATGTAAGAATACAAGAAAAAAATATTCCACTTTGGACCTGATTTATATCCATACATTTCCCATATGGCTTTCTGAAGATCTCAAAGACCAGCTGCTTGGTGTCTCTGTCCTTGGTGCTGATAGAATAAGCTGCTGTTCCCTACCTCCTCTTCCCCCCTCTTCATATTCCAGTTCTACAGCATCACCTCTCTGCCTTTCCTCTAACTTTATCAGCCTCTCTTACATACTGCTTGCTTTTCCTGGCAGTCTGTGCCTCTCAGATATCTTGGAAGCTGAAGCTGAATGTCTGTCGCCTTTGTCTTATTCATGCTATCCATGTGTTGACAATTTCAAAATCCATTAGGTGGAATGTCATGCAGAATACAAATTCAAAACATTAAGTGTTCTTGGAGGTGGGGAGGAATAGTTAAAGTGAGGAGTAGTCTACTGAATGAACATTAGGTTTGGTTTTCACAGGCTGCTTGGGACCACAGACTAAAATCATACTGAGGTGGGCTCAGGTGTGAATCCCATGAAGATGCTGAACTCTTATGAATTCTGAATCAGTTCTGTATGCTTACCAAGCACGATTCAGATTATTTTCCACGGTATTTTAAAGGGAGATGGCCTCACTGAGAAAAATGCTATCTGTAAAATCTTAACAACTGTTGAGGCCAGAGATTTAGTATTAATGATGCTGTGTGGTAGAGCATGTAGTTTGCATGTGAAAGGTTCCAGGTTCAATCCCCAGCATCTCCAGGTACGGCTAGGAAATATTCCTGCCTAAAATGCTGGGTAACTATTCACAGACAATATGAGCCAGATGGACCGATAGTCTATATCGGTATAAGGTAGCATCCTATGGAGCACTTAATAATAATAATAACAATAAGCCTTACCTGTGAATGCAAGACAGTTTTTTCTTATCTGAATGTTAGACTAAAATTTCATATGGCTATATTATTCATTCATTCACTATAAATTGAAAATATAACTTTAGGATGATTTCATTGAAGAATTTGCTTTTAAATTTCAGAACACTTTATGAAGAGCAAAGACCTGCTGAAAAATTTCTTTCCATGATTAAATTGCATGTGATACTTCACCCTACATGTAGCCGCATACCAGCACACTATAGCCTTTATGGATGTGTGTGTGTGTGTGTGTGTGTGTGTGTATAACACAACCATCAAGCTCTAACCCAAGGTGCTGATTACATAACATCCAATCCCCATGTAATGTGATGGGGGGGTAGTTTTGCTCATGGGATTGCAGACCCATCATACCATTCACTTTTAATTTTAAAATATGAATCTATGTGCACCCTTACATGAGACACAGAGAATGCACAGCCACCAGGATCTCATAAAAATAAAGTGGGTGGGGGAAGAAAAGTTTGATTAGATCAGGGGTCAGCAACCTTTTTCAGTCGTGGGCTGGTCCACCGTCCCTCAGACCATGTGGTGGGCCGGACTATATTTCTTTTTTTTGGGGGGGGGGGAATGAATGAATTCCCTTGTCCCACAAATAACCCAGAGATGCATTTTAAATAAAAGGACACATTCTACTCATGTAAGAACAGGCTGATTCCCGGGCTGAATTGAGAAGGCGATTGGGCCGCATCCGGCCCACGGGCCTTAGGTTGCCTACCCCTGGATTAGATGCAGCACTATGGGAGGGAAATTTTCCACTGCTCTTTGCCACTTTAAAAATTAAAAGCAAAATTTAGATTTTTTTTTCTTTTTAATTTAAATTTAGAAGTTCTCAAAACAGCAAGGGCACGGAACGCATCATTAATGGTGTTATACATAAAACTTAATAAGTGCCTAGAACATCTGTCGACAATTATAATTGTACTGGTTTATTATCCAAGAAAGGCATTGCATTTTCCTGGTATAAAATACGCATCCAGTACTCAGAAGGTCATTGTAGCAGAAGCATATATGGAGTGAGTGTAACAAATGAATAGCCAATATACATTTATTATGATGAAATGGATTGGGCAGAAAGTTATTAAGAATCAGTTAGATCTAGGCTGGATCTAGACACATCAAAGAAGCATTCCAGTTTAATAGTGTAAACTTAACAGGGAAAACAGGTAGGGGAAAAACCGGCACGTCGCCATCTGGTGGCACAATGTTATATCACACATACAAGGAATATAAATCACTTTTTCTGTACCAGCCTAGCTGAGTCCATGGATTGGAAATAAAATTATTGGCTAAAAAGTAGATATTGCTTTTAGGTTACATGTCAGAAAGGGAAATTTAATGAAAGCTAGAAATTGGAACAAATTTGCAATATCTGAAACAATAATGGACAAACATTTAAAACCACCTCACACTTTGGAGTATCAGATGCTAGACTGTTGAAAATGAATTATGGACTGCAGTTAGGGTGTGTCTGTATCCACGTGGGTGTCATATTTCTGCATGCCCCTTAATGTAAAAATGACAACAACTCTCCGTGTAGCAAACCAGCGTAGCCCCTTTCCTGGTGTGCTAGTTTACCACATGCAAGGAGCTCTTTTCATGGAGGCGCATTCAAAAATATAACTCCCACCTGCAGTCTAAAGTGGTAATATGCAGAATGCAACCCCCTCAACATACCCCCCCCTCATAATGTATAACGTGAGAACGCTTCTTAGTTGCCCGATTACAATGGATTAGATATGGAGCCATGCAAACCACACATAGCAAGGTGGGAATGAATAAAAATGAAAATGTCCCAAATGGGCTCGAAGTGGACTCAACTTTATTGGCTGCGTTTCGTGGTGTTTGGTATGAGACAGGGCAGGGATCCAGTCACTGGCTTGCTGGCCAATGTCACTATTGAAACCCAACTGCTGGAATAATGTTAAAGGGAGCTGAATGATCTTCCCACACGATGCATGAGCTACTGTGGGTGTGTGCGTACATGCTCTTTGCAGCCTGGACATGTGGAGTCCATCCCAACCTCCTCAGCTGGGGTTGAGTCTTTGAACAGAAACCCCAAGGCTCTTTAATCAATGTTAGTGTACATCAATAACCGCAAAGGAAATGTTGCTGTGAGGAAGGCAAAAATATTGCAGTGTTGGGCCCAGTTGTTGTGGGGGGTAAATTCCTTCCCAGCCCCATCAACTATCAGCTACCCTCATCTACTGCAACCAGAACAGCTTGTTAACATAGACTGGGGCAGAAAAGTCAACATCAACAGTACCAAAGCCACAGAACCAGTCCTCTAAGGCTCAGCCAAAAAAGCATATTGTGCCACCAATGAGCTCCCAAGGGTGGGGTTTTACACCACTGCACAGCTGAGTAGCTATTCATGAGCCACCTGCTGTGTGCCCATTCCAATCAGACCCAGACTTGCCCAAATCCACATGGGTGCACAAGTAGGGTCCTTGTTTAGGAAGGGACCCAGGACTTGCCATCACAGCTAAGCAGGTATTTCAACCTTGGCCTCTCACAGTTAAATGCAACACTAAGCCACATTGAGACCTAACACAAATGCATTGCTTCTTTGAGATACAATATTTTGATTCCAGAATAAAATCAAACTGATCCAAAAAAGTAGACTTTCTCGGAGATTGCACAAAGTTTTGCCTATGTGACTTTCCCAGCGGTATCAAATGGCATGTTTCTACTACTATTTACAAACACTCTTATTAATCTCAGATTTCACCAGCTGTGTTGCCAGTTGTATTGAACAATCAGGTGGCATGGACTTATATTTTAAATAACATATCTAAGTGAGGAGGACAGTGCTTGGTAAACAAGGGATGTGTTGTATATTGCTGTCGTTCTATATTTGATCTTTGTCCTCTTCTTCTGCCTTATGGCACCAGAGTTTGTGCTTCTTTGTGAGACTTTTGTACTACAAAAACAAAACAAAAACAAAACATAAACAGATTCCAAGCCCATCTGAACATTTTCCTTTAAAGAACAAGGACTATACTATTCCAAGGACTATACTAAGTGTCCTAGCTTTAAGAACGTGCACTGTTCCTCCAACAGACGCAACAAGAATTTTGATCAGCATTGTGGCAATTTAGAGAGTCAAGAGCAGGAGAATAATGTGATGAGTTATTAATAGTTTACACAAATTATGTATATGAGCAGGTATGACCTAAAACTATCACCATCAGAAGTCTAAAGCCATTTGATGATAGGGGAAACTAAGCAGTCACAGTAGCAAAAAGGGATAGTTTGCTGGTACTTCATATGGGACTATGCAGGGACGATATTAAATCAGTTTCGGTGGTGCAAGAGTTGAGAAGGGTGAATGGCAGATCTAAAATATGTTGTCTTTAAGTAATTAATTAAAACCCAGCCTAAAATAGGAATAATTCTTTGTTCTTAGTTGTTTTTTTGTGTTATTTTCTAGCCTAGAAACAGAAAGGTTTAAAGGTGTAACGCTAAACTACATCAGGCTTCCTCAGCCTTAGCCCTCCAGATGTTTTGAGACTGCAATTCCCATCATCCCTGACCACTGGTCCTGCTAGCTAGGGATCATGGGAGTTGTAGGCCAAAAACATCTGGAGGGCCGAGGTTGAGGAAGCCTGCTCTACATGAACTAACTTATTCTTCTCCTGGTGTTGCACATTCCTTCTTTTTATCTCCTCTCCAGTATAACTGAGAGGAGGAGTTCAGAGGATTTTGCTTCTGCTTTTAGTTTACCACAATCTGTTAACTCATCTGCAATGGGTGGGAACTGTGATTAAGGACAGCCCTTGTCAGGGATTCTTCATCCAAGTAAACATACAATGGAGGATTATGGGGATGAGTGTAACAGATGTGCTCTCCTCACCATTCCTGTTGGCCTCCTTGTGTTGAAAGCTGAACTTCTGAAGCAGGGAACCCCTTGTACTGCTGAATGTTCCCCATGTGTTTTAGACCCCTTAAATGGTCTGGATGGTCTAAATTATCTTAAATGGTTAAACCTTAGGGCCTCCATTCCCCCCCACAACTCAGTGGGGAATGACAGGAATATTGTGAGGGGTGGATCTAATCCCTGTGTCCCTCCCTCATATGTCTAAAACTCAAGAAAAGAATGCTGAAGAGGGGTATTAAGAATGGCTAATTTCATAGAATCATAGAGTTGGAAGAGACCACAAGGGCCATCAAGTCCAACCCCCTGCCAAGCAGGAAATTTAAACAAGCCAACTTCATAAACCACAGTTTGAAGTTGACTTGGTTGAAACTAACCACGGTTAATGTTGACCACAGTTAGAGAGTTGGTTGAGCAAGTCTTGGTTGAGCAAAGCAAAAGCTTCCAAATTCCTCCTTCTGGCCATACAGGGAAAGCAGATGGGACAAGGGTGTGCCTGAGTCCAAAAGTAGGCTAGACTTATTCAAACCATGGTTTGGTGTTATGTACAAACATACCCCAAAGATATACTACCCAAGCTACCACTGTAGCATAGCCTGTACTAAATAAGCTTAATGGTTTGTTTGCTTTTGGGAGGTGTTTTTTAAATTTTTATTCGCTATAGCTTTATCTGTATTCACATATATGAATTGCACAAATAGGACAGGAAGCGAGAGCTGTTCTCTATTCAGGGTTGCTCCCTCAAGGACAACGTACAAGGTGAACAGCATGGCCAAAGTTTTTAATTGCCTGCATTTTACATGCTCCAGGATTTAATAGGATCTTTAGCTGTCAAAGATGTCAGTGCATTTCTAATAGATTTAACAACAAAATCTGAACCGACAGTTTAATTCTTAACACAAGCTGCTTGAAGCTGAGGAGCAGTGTTACACCCCTACACTTTCTTGTGCCAAACAAAGGAAGAATATGTTGAATATTCTGCTTGGTTTCTTTTTAGTGCAATGAAAGCTTGGCTTCACCAAGACAGCTAATGTCTGTCCTGCAAAATCTCCATCCTTAAGAAAAGACTGGGATTTCCAACTGGTACAATGTGGTCCTTTAGAAGCGACAATAAAAATAGTAATTCTGCAATACCTGTACTACATTGTGTGCATTCTGATGGGACAAGACAAACAAAAGCTGGAATAGGAGAACCTTGCTAACACAGATTACTTAATGTGATACTGTAATGGTTACAGTGTAACCCTTATGTCCTGTTGGAAAACTGTTCCACCTAAAATACTGCAGTCAGGTAATTGCAAGAGTCAGGATGCAGGCTCAGAATTCTGAAGAACTGGGATTTACAGAACCAGAATTCTCAATCGTGTTATCATATTCAGCTAAACAAATGGAGGAGTGAAAATAGAAGGTGACTCTGTGGGTTGTTTTAAGTTATGCAGGAAATCTGTGCCAGAACCAAGAATAGAATCCAACTTTTTTTACTCTTAAAACCAGTTTAGGAGAGTTGTGATTGGTGAAGTCAGTTTTAAGTATGTTTCTGGTACTATATTAATCATTTGTATTATGTATTTTGTATTGTTATATGTTACTGAGCAAAATACTGGGGGCAAATATATGTGTAATCACCCCTGAAGCTGTGGGGTAGAACAGAAGAAACCATTTGTCAAGAAACGCAAGCTTATGACTGAAAGAGGTCTGAATGCCTGTCTTGAGGGCAGAAATATCTTTCTGTCTGGATTATGTGAAAAGCAGAAATGCTGACAAGGCTTTAGTCAAGCTAAGGCAATGCACCAGTGTAGATTTGTTATTCCACACAGCTGGCATAGGAGCAAACTCCAAGGGCCTGAGGTCCCCCCCCCAAAGTATTTGAGGCCCCCCCCACAGTTGATGGGCATTGCCATTCAAATGATGTTCGTATGTCGCATCTTGTGATTGATTTATGCAATGCAGGGCTTACCATCCACCCCCCCCCCATATTTTAAGTTGGCACCCTTGGCAGCTAGTATCACTTTAACTCCTAAAACAATGGAAGACTGCTTCTGCTGGTGTTTGTCTCGTGACCTGTTAATACTTACCCTATGATTGCTGGGTTGAAGCACAGTATAAAAGGTAAAGGTACCCCTGACAGTTAGGTCCAGTCGTGGCCGACTCTGGGGTTGCGGCGCTCATCTTGCTTTACTGGCCGAGGGAGCCGGCGTACAGCTTCCGGGTCATGTGGCCACCATGACTAAGCCGCTTCTGGCGAACCAGAGCCACACACGGAAACGCCGTTGACCTTCCCGTCGGAGTGGTACCTATTTATCTACTTGCACTTTTGATGTGCTTTTGAACTGCTAGGTTGGCAGGAGCAGGGACTGAGCAATGGGAGCTCACCCCGTCGTGGGGATTCGAAACCACCGACCTTCTGATCGGCAAGCCCTAGGCTTTGTGGTTTAACCCACAGCGCCACCCGCGTCCCGAAGCACAGTATAAAAATATCCAAATATCTAAATGGTCAAGGCAGGGCAGCTTTCCCTGTCCTTTTCCCTGGCTTTTTAAAAATCAATCACTTTCACCGCTCTCTGCTCTTTTAAAAGCGGCATGCATGCTCCTACTACAGCTGCCATTTACACCTTCAGTGAAAATGGTATATTTATTTTTCTAGCCATCAAAAACACCCAGTAGGTATATTGAGCAAACCTTGTGATGTGTATGAAATGTCCTGGTAAAATTCACCCTTCTAAATGACAAAACACCTGATGCTTTGAGACTTTCATATTCATCTGCTAGTTTGCTCCTTCTCTGCCTGGGCCATTTTTTGATCCTTTCATGTATTTATGACAGCTAAACAAGAAGCACAGAAAGCATACAGGAAACGATGGACCCATTTCCCTCACATTGGAAGTTACAAACTGATTCATGCAGCAGACTACACGGCTGATGTTTAGCATCTGATGCCAATACAAATTTGCAATGCGGCCTATTGGAACCAAAGGGAAACCATATAAAAATTACTTTGTGTTTGTGTGTATATATGTATAGGGTAGGCTTCAAAACTTCATCAAATATACATGCGAACCCTTTCATAACACTCACACAGCTATCTGCTGCTGTTACTGCCAGTGGTGGTTCACTGGTAGCAGCTGTGGAAGCTCAGGCTTAATGACCTGGGTCTGCACTAAGAGTCAGTCAGGGCCTTGCCCTCCCAGACCAGGTGGAAAAGGCCTGCAAATCAGGGAGTAGGACTCACAGCTGATTCCTTCTTAGTAATTTATGCCTCTTCCCATAGTCCTCTTCTCCTGCCCCATTAGTTCTAGGAGCTCCATAAACTACTCTTTTGGTGGATTTGGCCATGTTGATTTCTGTCAGGAAATGATGAGATGGCAAAAGGGCATGCCTGCAGTATTGTGACCAGTCTCACCAGGTATGAATTACAATAATTACTTTTAGAAATTTTTTCTTAAGATGGGCTAACAAAAATTCAGGATTGTCTTTTAACTGTGTTGAGAATTCAAACAAACAAAAATAGATATTGCAATGATTCCAAAGTTCATGCTTGCTGGGAGAGAATGGAGCTACACCATAGCTTTCCCATCTTTTGAAGGACACAACTAATACATAAGGTAGCCACCCTGTCTTCCTGTATCTCTCCTTAAGATTCAAGTGTTAGCATTGTGCATCTGGTAAAATGCCGAATGGTAACACAAGGCAGATGGTCATTGGAGACTTGTGATATTTCTCTAATTTATTCATTTATTTATATCTTGGGGTTTATTTAAAAATTGACTCACCAAAGCTGTGTAGTGAAAGCTTGCCCTATTTAAGTACATATTCTTTCTGACAATTCCTCTCACGCTCATCCCCCAGTTTCTACTGTTGCTCATGTTAATGTTTTTCTAAGATGAAAAGCTTTTCAGGGTATGGATTTTCTTATTCAGCCCAAACCTAGTATTTGCAATGCCTCCATTCTGAACGAAATTCCCCACTGTTTAAAGGAACAAAATCCGCTTTATTATGTACAGTAGACCTTGCCATGCTTGGCTTTGTTTAATGTGATGACTGTAATAAACAGCATGGTGAGATCCAAAAGTTCCCCCTAAAATACAGCATTCTTTTGGCATTTGTTCCACACAAGTGAATAAAGAAACCCACAGTGACAGTTCTTCAGAGTAAACCTCTTGTATTCACGAGAAGCAGCTGTGCTCCTGGCTGGGGAGAAATCGATTGCCATGAAGCCAAGGTATTTGCATATGAACTGAAAAGGTGGATTCTATTGATGAAAACCAGGCCAATGAAACATCCTTTCATTAAAAAAACCCCCTCATTTCTGCAAACACTACCAAGGGGAAGGTAGTTGAGGCGGGAACCGCCTCAAATATATTATCTCCTGAGTCTCCTGTTTGAAAGGAGTACAAGTAGGCTTTTGAACTACCAGTCGTTCTACATTTCTTATCTTTATAGAACCAATATAGCTACTAAATCTCTGACTGAAACCATCATTCTAATGAAATGAAACACAATTTTACGCAGCACAGCAGGTTTTCCACTGAGGCACATTTACAAACTCTCTATAAAGCTTCCTCATTTTAAATATACCAAATCACAAAAACGCAAATAGAAAGTGAAAAGAGTGGGAAGGAAAGGGAAAAGGGCGGCTACACAATTGGTGTTATCCATCTTAAATCATACTCAAGAGTAGACCCCTGAAAATAATTTGATTTACTCTGGATGTAACTAATATTGGTCAATCCAAGAATAGTCCCTCCCCCCTTAAAAATGTGATTTGAGGAATCATAGAAGGGGTGGAGTGTGTGGAGACTATAGGTAATTCAGTTTATCTACAAGATAGAACTGGAGTAATAACATTTAATCTGCCAAATGATGACGTCTCCTAACAGATGTTTATCAAATGATGAGATTGTCTATGTCCTGGATTCTAGCGTTTGGCTTTTCTTACAAAAAGGCCATCTTTGTCGGTTTGTAACATTCCACAGCACACTAATTCATTTAATTCAAAGAAATGCCACTGGTTTTGATGGAATCACTCATGAGTCAATGGGTGTGGGCTGCGTATTAACTAGGAAATCGAGATCTGGTGTAGTATAGTTGTTTTCTAATTTTGCCTCTGCCATGAATTTGTGCAATGTAAGGGCACCTTTTTTTTTTTTTTTTGGCCCAGGTACAGTAATACCTCATGTTACGTTTGCTTCATGATACGTTTTTTCAGATTGCATCCTGTGGCGACCCGGAAGGGTTACTTCCAGGTTTTGCTGCTTGTGCATGCGCAGACACGCAAAATGACGTCACGTGCACGTGCAGAAGTGGTGAATCGCAACCTGCATGTGCGCAGATGCGCTGAGAAGCAGGTTGCATTCTATTCATGTTGTGAACGGGCCTCCGGAATGGATCCTGTTCGCAACCAGAGGTACCACTGTACATTCTTTCTTGATTGGGCGCTCTGCCCTGCTCACAAAAGAGGGCACAGATTTGCATACATGCTGTGCCATAGGTAAATTTACATTTACCTATGGCATAGCATGTATTCATTTACAAAGCATGTACTCTTAAGCTACAGCCTTACCCACTAAAAATTATACAATATGGTTGGGAAATATTGCAATAATAATTTATAACAATATTATGACATTCATATAAACATGTTAGAATCAAGCAAAAATAAACCAAAACTTAGAGGAACAAAAATTAACATCGTGCAACTGGCTATGAATACTATGATGTTAGTTATGCTCCCCACTCTGTCTCAATTCTTCATAAGTAAAATGGGTCTGTCTTTAAGAAGGGGGGGGAATAAGGATAAGGGAGATCAGGAGGACAAAGTGCTTCAAACACTATGCTGTGGATGTTACCCCTGAAGCTGGTTTGGAAGCAGCAGCAGAATTCTACAGCCTGGTTGCTATCAAGCATTGGCTACTAATATAACAACTGTGTTGAAGAAACTGCAATGGTTGCCAGTATGCTACCAAGCCGTCTTCAAGGTCTTACAATTAGTATATAATAAAGCCTTAAAGAACCTGGGGCCACTGTACTTAAAAGACCATCTTATTCCTATACCTTGCAATGAGCTCACTTGCCATGGGTTAGTACAATTGATCTTCAACTGGCAACAACACAGTTTCAAACCAGGCATGGTATTTCAGAAGACAGGGGTGGTAATAAGATTTGCAGCAGCCAAGTATCAGATGCCCATGCTTGGATAAATTCAAGATTAAATTGTTAAAAATGAAGCAGTGTATTCTAAGAGCATTTGTGGTGGCTATTTATTATTTATACCTCCTAATAACTGCAGCAATGTTATCAGAAAAGGTCAAAAACCTGCATCTCTCTCTTTTTCTGAGCAAAAAGGATTTGAGCCTTTGACATTAGCATGCCCATTTTAGTGTTTATAGCAGCAACAGCAATACAAAAGGTCTGAAAATAGCTAGAATTTTGCAGTGTAAATTCTAGCCCACCTAGGTTTGATGGGGCTCTCTTTTATGACTGTGTGGAATGGTTAGCCCAGGATGTGAATAAATGTAGGAACTACAGGGGTGTCATAATAGGAAGAAAGATGTATTTGGTAGTTCTAACAGCTAATGCCAAAGGGAGGGAACAAAAGAAAGAGGCTGGGAGATTGTAGCGCATGAAGGGAACAATGCCAAACCAGTTCCTTTATCAAAGTAAGGCCTAACTAGTTAAGTACCATGATTTAGCAGAAGCAAAGAGGTTTCGCTGTGTCATAGAATAAATGGGTGGGCCTTTCCCCACACTCCCCTCACCTAGCTGCAGTTTAGGAAAACATTAGCCAGAGTTGTTAACAATACATTTGAGTTTTGCACTTTGTCTGTGACAAGGTGTTTGGCAAATCTTTCCTGGTATCTTACATATGTTTGCTCCTCAAGTAATGTGTGCCTTTCTTTCTCTTTGGCTGCTTTACCTTTCAATAGTGTTCTGTGTTTTTCGGTCCCAGTGGGACACCAAGTGGGCACACAGAGAACTGCAGGAAAGTAATTTAACAACCCAAAACTGTTTCTTTAGATGCAAGGAACACATTTTGGAAAACTCTGTTGGGTTTTTCCAGCGTTATGATTAAATATTTTGAAGCAGTTGCACAATGAACAATTAGCTCTTGTATATGTGAGTGTGGGTATATAGAGAGAGCTATACGTATATGTTCATTTTCTTTCCAGGACAGGGATTGGGTTAGTAGTGTTGCAAAGTAAGGTAAAGGTAAAGGGACCCCTGACCATTAGGTCCAGTCGTGACCGACTCTGGGGTTGCGGCGCTCTTCTCGCTTTATTGGCTGAGGGAGCCGGCGTACAGCTTCCGGGTCATGTGGCTAGCATGACTAAGCCGCTTCTGGCAAACCAGAGCAGTGCACGGAAATGCCGTTTACCTTCCCGCCAGAGCGATACCTATTTATCTACTTGCACTTTGACGTCCTTTCGAACTGCTAGGTGGGCAGGAGCTGGGACCGAGCAATAGGAGCTCACCCCGTCACGGGGATTCGAACCGCTGACCTTCTGATCGGCAAGTCCTAGGCTCTGTGGTTTAACTCACAGTGCCACCCACGTCCCTAGTGTTGCAAAGTAGCTAGTATTTAAAAGTTACCTTGCCATTGGAGACGATGCAGCCATCCATGGCTTCTTTTGCCCTGCTCCTCCTTGTTCCACTCACCCTCCCTGCTTGCCAGGCTAGGAGGAGTTCTGCAACCTGGCAAACACAGGGCTTTGGGAAGAGAATTGGCTCATGTTTACCAGCCTGGGGCCACTTTACTTGCAGAATTTCCTTACCTCATATGTGTGCACTCAGTGACTTCAATCTGGCAAACTGGTATCAGGGCTGGAGCAGCCATTAGGCGGGATGAAGGCACTACCTCAGGTGGGAGAAGCTCCTGAGGTGGCACCTCCAGTGGAGAAGCTGCTCCGGAAATCAGCACTGATGCTGGTGGTGCTTCTTTGGCAATGGCAACAGCTGTGCAGGCAGTGCAGCAGGGCAGCCCTTTCCATTTCTCCTCAAGCCACCACTGCCTGGCATTGTTACAGGTGGCACATACTTGTTTCACATCCATAAGAAATCGGTATTTTAGTGTGGCAGCACCTACAATTTGGAATTTCTGCCTATTGACTTCATTGAAGGGTATCAGCACATACCTTGGAATAATGACTGGTGGCAAGGTTTTGTTTACACATATATTCAGGTTGAACATTCCAACAGTTGTTTCTCCCTGATTAGGTTTCTGGATCGTCTTACCTAAAGTCATAGCTTTGTTTTCAGTATAGAAATCAAAGCAAGCATCTGTGTATTCCCAATTTTAGGTGACATTAGACAAGGCTGGCCTCTTGCCTGTTGTTTTGCCCTTAGGACAGTGTTTCTGGGCAGGTGCACCAGACTCTGAGCTTTTAAAAAAGTAAGTTTCTAGCCCTCCTAGAAAGTAAGTTGTGGGCCAAAATGTGCAGATACTTTCTAAGCGATTTCTGTGAAATTAGTGTGATTGTGGTGTGACCATCTTGTATCTTTTCCCTGGCACTGAGGAATGCTTCTTGTTGCTATTAGACAGCAACATCAGTGTTTGTGTGTATGTGTAAAGTCTATACTAATTGATCTCCACAGTCAGGATCTGCAGGACATAGCTGACTTCCCATGGTAAGCGTGAGGTTGCCAGGGCTGACTGTCTCTCTAATTTTGTGTTATCACACTCCCCATGGCAGCCGTTTTGTGTTGTGCTCCTCCCCTCCCCCAGAAGCTATTTTGTGACTGGCGTCCCCAGCTTTCTCTCAAAATTGAAAATGTGTCCGCTGGTTCAAAAAGATTGGTGGCTCCTGCCCTAAGATGACTGAGCTATTGTCCCCCTAACCCTAGGATGATGTGGCCTCCAGCCTGGTGATTGGGGAGGGCCTCCAGAATCATTCTCCAAAATGATATCTCATTAAAAACATGATAAAATAATTTTAGTATGATTTCTATTTAGTATTATTGGCCAGTTAAGTTTATAGTAGTCATGTGATTCTGTTGGAAAACACATAACTAGTTGTGGTAAATCAATTAAGTGTTACTATTTACAGAAGGATAACTTGGGGTGAGAGGAAGGAGCAGCAAGTCAACATCCTGCCCCACTCTGAGGGGGGACACATTTGGCTTGAGGAACTGTGTTGCTGCTCTTTGTGTCAAGATTAAAAAAAATTAAGCCATTGTTTTAAAAATAGAGACCTGAACTTTATATGTTTGTTGAATTAGAGTATTAATAATAGATAGCACTTACATTCTGCTGTGGTATGCTGTTTACATTGGCTGCTGAAAAATTCTACTATAGTAGAAACTGCATAGATGGATGGTATTTTACTCTGAAATGATTCCTGGTTGCTACTTCCTTTTTGTAATGTCACTAGGCTTATGAAATGACTTTACAATGCCAACAAGGAGGCTAGCATCTTAGCACTGTGAGACTAATGTACTGATATCAGAGAAAAATCTCTGCTTGCTCCTGTGGCTTTAACTTTGAATCTCCTGGTGTCATATGACATCACTAGAATGACATGTGTGGCTCCACCTACTTGTCAAAATAGTCCACGGATTTCTGGATTCTCCCTTCAGTTAGGGCCTTTTATTTCAAAAGAATAGCCATTTATTTCAATAGTCATTGAGCCACACTACATATCAGCCTACTGGTAGCAGAGTTACGTAGCTTTTATACATCTGGGTGTGTCTGAGAGCTGATCACATTTTTATGTGGAAAGCTTTCCCATTAAGATGATGCCTATTTGAAAATTAAAATTGATTAGAAACAATTCTGCTCTGTATATTCATTTTCTTATGAGAAATTTCTAGTGAATTCATTAGATGTAAGTCTTGCCAAAGAGCAATGGGTTGGATTAAGTGGACTTTGAGAAGAATCAGCGATGAAAAGAAATAACCAAGTATTTGGCATAATGGTGCAGTTCCTGTTAAGCCGTTATCAGTGTGTGATGGAATACTTTACCGTTAGTTCTTCTTTCCATACAGCTGACTTTATAGTCTCTCCTTTTCAGAAGCAAATTAGCATCAGCATCAATACAATAATAGTGAACTTTGTGGTCTTGTGCCTATAGCAAGGTGTTGAAATAAGGCCAGCCATAGATGCCAATCCTGTCTTTCCAGTTCTCCTAGCTTAAAGAGTATTTTTCTTTGCTGTTCTTTTCCATTCCAACTTTTAATTTGGATTTCTGAGTGACTGTAGGAAGAAGTCTATAATTTATATATTTTTAGTTAGTTGGCTGAGACAGGCTTTGCTGAGTGATGGACTCCAAAGCCAACACTCCAAAACCGTCCAAGTAACATGTTCTGTGTCAGCAGAAGGATTTCTGCTTGCGCAATGGAATTCTCTGCCCACCTGGGTGTGCCCCCTGAATCTGTTGTAGGGAGGGTTGGGTGTGGAACGAGCAAAGGAAGAGTTAGTGGGAAGAACCGTTGTACAAGAGGAAATCTTTGCACTGATAGAACATGTGGATACCTCCCCTAGTTTCTTTACCTCCATGGAATTAATAGAACTTTCCCCTTGCTTGCTTTATTACCCTCAAGTATGCTGGCCACTGCAGCCTCGGCCTGCTTCCTCTGCTAAGGTGAAAAAGGTGCCAAGAGAAGGTCACACCATAGAAAGTGGAGTTTAGAAGTCTCAGGGGGCAGTAGAGTGGAGTTTTGCCTCCAAGGCTGTCCTGAAGCAGCAGCACTTACAGCAACACATCCAGAGAGGAGCCTGTCACCATGACTCATAACTAGAACTGGAGACACTGTTATTAACAGCCAGCATTGGCAAACATCCAGAGAGCACCGTGTTAGCTACCCCTGCTGTTATATCAGGTTCACTTTTGCATTGGAGTTTGACAGTTTCTTATGCTGCTCTCCCAACCCTTCTATATACAGAGTCATACCACCCACCAAAAAGCTTCATAGTAATGTGTCCTAATGTGCTCAAGTGGTATGAAACTATCAGTTTAGAAGCCAGGCTGAAAAACCAATTAGCTTCTCATGAGATCTCCCTTAAGCAGTAGTCCTGAAGGAGATAGCAATACTGTACAGGCTTTAGCTTATGCTGGGGTTAAGTTCTGGGGATAGCACCTAAAGCCAAAACCATGCATCATAAAAATACATTGGGTTCAATGGTGGGTAGGATTGCAAAAGTCTTTTTTCTTGGATGCCAGACCCCTTTCTGTTTATTTATTTTTTAATTCCCAAGCAAATAAAGCTGAATATGTGCAAGTTAAATCCACATAAATTGTGAGTTACAACAAATGTGAAAATGCACTGTGTCCAGGGCCGGATTTAGGTTTGATACGGCCCTAAGCTACTGAAGGTAATGGGGCCCTTTGTATGTCCAGATGTCCTTTGTCAACAACAAATTGTTGCTTTGTGTTGAATATATGCTCTATGGTAATTTATGAACTTAATAGGTATCTAAAGCCATTTGCACATAACAAAACATGTATTTTATCAAAGTAATTGTTGAACTGAAATACTATTAAGGTTTTATTTTGTTTTTTATCTTATATTTTGGAAATGAACATCCAGGTTTTTTTCCTTTAAATTTTTGGGACCCCCCCAAGAGAGTGAGACTCTAAGCTATAGCTTGTTTAGCTTATATGTAAATCTGGCACTGACTGTGTCTTGTTGCTTCTCCAAGTAGTTCTCAGCTAGGGTACAGTATTCTAAATACTGGGGTATGAGTTGGGGCTTCTAGGGCCAAGAGCAAAGACCAGAAGTGGCTCCAAACTCTGTCCTCTGATGTAAGGGAAGGTTGAGATCATACTGAAGGTCGTGGTCTTCTATGGTGTTCCATACATAATATACCGGTATCCACAGGAAAGTTTTCATGTGAGCCAGTACAATAGTAAAACAACAGAGACAGCAATTTCTTTCTTTCTTTTTAATTATTCCTTCATATTCAAACTTCACAAACAGTGTGAACTTGTACAATACCTCAGAAAGTGAAACTTACAAAAAAAGTGCTGGTAACATTAAAAAAAAGAAAAAAGAAAAACCCAAAATAACAAACATCATTCTTAGCAACATCGATTACTCTTCCACACAAAACAGAAACCTTGTAAAATTTATTTCCGTATCTTTAAGGCGTAATACTTCCGTATAAAGTATATGCAAGAGATAAAACTTCACAGTATTCCAAAATGTCACAATAATAATAATATAGTATAATGAAGCGCTACAGTTAATTTTATTTTTTTCCTTTTTTCTGTTTTAAATAACAAATACAAGTCACAGGTAAATATACGTGAGAAAAATACGAGGCTAATATTAAATGGCAGGTAAGGATACTCTCACTGTAAGAAAAAACTGGCAGGATGTGTGTAGTTATTCTATATTTTAAAGCACTTGATAGAAAAGGCGTATGCAAGGTTTTTAAAAACAATTCTCAGTTTACTTGCTTTATAACTGACATACCATTTACAGAGTAAAATGAGAGAAAAAAAAGGAACTCAGTATTCCCTCAAAACTTTTGACCTGCTCGTCTCATTTTCTTAAACCATGTTGCACTGTATAAAGGTGTGTTTTTGTGTTTATGTATAAGTACACTTACAGCCACTACAACACACTTTGGATTAGGCAGAAACTAGTATCTCCAGGAGAAGTATCTTTGCTCAAAAGGGATCTTGTCTTGAAGCCTTTACATTTGGAAATCATTGTTTTAATTTATGTAAAGACTGCAGGATTCGTCTTCAACGTAGTTTTTCCCATTCACTCAGTTACTAATGATTTTGGGGACATTTCTTTGCCCAATGTATGAAATTATCCAGTCCTCAAACATAGAGAAATTCTAATGCTTTAAAAAAGCATACTAAAAAAGCAGAAAGATAGGGCAAGTTTTGAAATCAGCACTGGAATCATACATTATATAGTCAACCCTTCAGAATGCTGGACCAAGGAATGGGAAAACATGGGTAGAAGTTCACTTAGTAGAAATATCACTGTTGTGTGTTTGCATGTGTGCAAGTGTATTGTCTTCTATGATGGCTTGTATGTGTGGAATGCTGTGGACACACGCAAGTCATACCTTGCTCCTGCACACATTTGTATATGTTAACAGCCAGCCATTCAGCTAACAGGTAACAGAAAGACAGCAGATAGCATAACACATCAATAAGGTGCTCAAAGGAAAAAGGGTGGCTACCACTCTTGGAATGGGAAGCCACATTAAGGTGCTTCAAAAAGGTTTTTTCTTAAAAAAACAAACAACTACATTTAGTTCAGAAATGTACAGATTTTTGCACATAGTGATTGAGAGCAAGGCCAAAAGTTAAGAGATTTCTGACATCTTCCATAAACAGGGGCTTTTTGTTACAGGTTTTGTTACTTTTTTGTTGGGTGGGTCATTGAACAAAAAAACTAATCAAAAAGTGCAGACCCTGAACTGTGTCGTTTAGATTGTAATAGTTTTTGCCCAATCATTCAGTTGCTTTCATTTAGCACCGTTCCTTTTTCTTCCGGTTACAATCCATTCCTACTGTAGTTATTGTACATACAGAAAGGACCAAGTTACTTGCAAGTAGCTGTTTGTATTTGTGATCTGTTTCAAGAGTCCAACTATTATTCCTCTGCTGCTTCTGTGTTTGTGAAAAATCTGGTTTTGTAGCTGTGAAAAGGGAGGCTAATCTCCTCTCACACTTCCGGCTTTGTGTGTATGTGTGAATACATATCTGTAACCCCATCACACATGAGAGTATATTATAACTGGAGATAAAGTGAACTGGGTTCAGACATTAGTGCACTATCTTTCCCCTGTGCATTTGAAACAGTCTCCAACTTTTTTTTTTAAAGTGCATTTAACATGAAATAAATTGGGCATTTATGTGCCCTTTGGAAAACACTTCAGAAGCGAAAAATGTCTGACTTGTGTAGATTTAGAAATGCCAATAGTGAATGGGTAATAGTAAGATCAAACAGGCAGATGTTCTCAGACAATTAATGTCTTTTCCAATTTAGCAACACCATGAGTGACACAAAAAGGTGGAAGGGATTTGTTTTGAATTTTGGCATTTTGACTTCTTTTTATAGAATGAATTTGGACTAACAACAACAGCAACAACAACCTGCCCATCAGGCTAGAATAGTTTGTTCAGAGCTCCAGTCACTTCTCCCCTTTCATCTGTGCCGATGTGACAACTTGGAATCCGACTTAGTTAGATTTAAAAGAGGACCTGGGTGCTTATGTGCCAACATCTATTAGGAATAAGGCACTGTAGAAATCTCAGCATCCTCTTTTTCTCAGTGCTGAGATATTGCATGTTATATAGTGAATTCTTCTATTTCGCATGTGTCAAAAACAGGTTCTGGAAAAGGAATTTAATTTTTTGTCTTATCAGCACCAAAGAGCTCTAAATCAGCACCCTTTGTCTCTAAACACATGCACCCATACAGTCAAACAAGGAATACAGGGATACGTTTAATTATTAAAATAATATGGGACTAAAGTAACTTTTCTTACTACTGGAACTCCTTGTGAGTTTCTGAGTTATTGCATAGGAGAAGCTGTGTGATATCAGATTGTCCATTAAGCCACAATTAAATTATCACCACCCCCATTTCTGATATGGGGATCATATGTTAAATTTGCAGCATTCAGCTCTTAATTGCTTAGGCAGCTAATAAACCCTTCCACCTCTAAGGTCCATAGTGATATGAGATCTTAATTATCTTCTCTCAGACCATTCCCTGATCACCAGGGTCTTCCTTTGGCTTTCCTTACCCATTCACAAACACATGAGATGACCAGGAAAGCATAGAGTGCAGCAGAAGAGTATGTGAGGAAAGCAAAGAGGCAGCAAGGCTCTGGACTGAACTGGATTGGATTATAATACGGGAAGCACAAAATTATAAAGTCTAAATATAATTGATCTCTAGGCTAAACCCCAGAATAAGTTGTGGGTAGAAAATATTTTAATGAAAACACCACAAAATATGGGCAACAGCAGAACTGCCACTTTTAGTGTTACAAGTCTTAATAAGGCCACAATCTGGGCAAAAAGTGTGAACTCATAGTAGGAATTTTCACTGGGCTACAGTGGAAATGGGGGCAAAAATGCCTCAAGCCCTTTAGTGTTAGTTTTGGATAAGTTGTGTGCACAGGGATTACGGGAAATGTTTCTCTGGGAAGACCTAGACATGGATACAAACAGGGAGTTAATTGCCACAGCTTCCATAAATCATTTTACTGGACACTTTTTTTTGACAGCCTCCTATGTCTTTTTTTTTTTACGTGTAACTTAAAAGACGGTCAGGAGGCTGGTTCTATTATAAAGCAGGAAAAGAAGGCACATGATTTACTCAGTCTTGGCTGAACTCAGGTTTGGAAAACAAGGAATGCTTTGCTGGAAGGTGGGAAAGTGCTCATTGGAGCAAGATGCTCACAGAAGAGTTCTGGAGCGAGGGGAACAATGGCAGGAGACTGAAAGAGTCAAAGAGGGGAGAAGAAAGGGAAGTGAAGGCGAAAATGAAGACCACTCTTTAGCTTTCTATTTGCTTGACATGCTCAGGATTTGGCAGTGTTCTATGTCAAGAATGGAAAAGATGTTGCTTGGCCTTGAACATAGCCCAGTTACATATCTCCAGTTTATGGTGTTTATGGTGTTATGACTGTTGGCGTCTCCCTCTTCCCTTCCTTCCTACCCAAAAAGCATTTCGATCACAGCTTTAGTCTTCCTAGTTTAAGCATTCTCCCTGCTTTCTTCAACGATTGACAATGCATGTAGAAATTATTGACCACCCTTGGGTTTAGCATCTATACTTTCTGTAATCAGAAAATAAGCATTTCAAAGCAGTCATTGCTACTGCTTCCATCAGTCACAGATTGCCAATGAAAATCTGCATGGTGCCTCCTTTTATTATGTTGTTGGACAACATAATGCCTGGGAATTTGGATGGCATGTCTGGCAATAGTGTCTTAGTGGACTTTACCAGAAATCATGGCCCTCCTGAGAGGAGCTTTGGACATGCAGTGGTGTGAATCCGTCATGGAAAGCACCTTCTCATTTCAAACTTTAAACTAGGAAGGAGATGAAAGACATCTGGGGTGATTATGTACAGCAGATGTAGGAAACTCTTTTGACCTTTGGTTTTCTCCCCTCAGACTTTGAATTGAAGGTTCCTTTGTTTCCCTTACATCTGTTGTTACGTTCACCTTAGTCTGCCTTAAGGTGGAAGGAGGGGAAATGAGATTGCCAACAGCTCGATGAGAACACAGGGGTAGTACACAAAGTCACAGTCCAGTGTTTTAGACATTTCATAAATAACCTTAAAAAAAATAAAACAAGAACAATCCCTTTACTTACTCATCTGAAACAAAATAAACAGCAGTGGATACAAACTTCTTGTAACAATTACAAAAGAAAACAACAATACAACCCCCCAACTTTAACACATTTGTTTTAAACTCAAGACTGCAGCATATCCTTAAGGGCAAACTTTTCAATTATTTTTTCTTTCTTTTCTTTTTTTAAATAATGTTTTCACCAAAAAAATCCACAAAACAGTCTTGTACCAAGAAAATGCGTTCAAAAATAGAAAATATTACACAACAAAAATATGTACCCTTCCTTTCCAAAAAGAGTCTTCACAAAAATGTAGAAAAAATTCCAACCATTTTGGTGCTTTCCTAAACATGTAACCTTCAACCTAGGGCACAAATATTTATTGATTTAATTTTTGCATAAAACATGGAAGATATAAACCAACTATTAAGATTGTGAAGTTAAAGAACAGCCAATGTCCCCATTCTGTTCCACATATTCTTACAAGAACAAATAAAAATTAATAAATCTGATGATTAAACAAAAGATATTTGTGAGCCAATGGGCTGTGAAACCATTAATAGGACCCAGATACAGTGACATGAGTGGAAAACTGTCTTGTCTTTCAAAATAGGTATTTATATATTATTTCAACAAGTCTTAACAACTCCACTGTACTTGACTGAGAGAGAAAGCAAGAAAAAGGATATTCAGGGTTAATAGTATACAGGGAAAACAGGCTGATTTTAAATATTTCACTTACTAAAAACTTTGTAGCCATATTTTAAACAATGGTGAGGGTGTTTCCATATACCCTCAAAGTGCAAGAAGCAAGGGATCTTTTCTGGATCACAGTAGTCAAATATGAGGAAGTCCATTTCCCATTAAGGACAGAATCTCAAATTAAAGTCAAGTAATACCAGTTGGTAGCGGGACAATTGGTATTTGATTTTTAAAAAACAAAAACTACGGAATTTGTTTGTTCAACAGGTTTTACCTGGACCAAGAAACATTTTGTGGATATTATTGTAATACTGCACTGTATCCTACTGTTATTAAAATGGCTGCAGTAAAACTGATAATATTAAAAAGTGTGACTGCAAAGACATATAATCTGTTTTGTACCAGCTCATGTAACTTATCATTTTTTAATGCTGTTTCTGATGCTATTTAGTTTTATTAAAAAAAAAACACCCTTTCTGGTTCTTATTGGAGCACATGCTGGGACTGACACTGCAAACCTCCGGGAACAAGTGCACCAAGTAGATTGGACCAACAAGGACCAACAAACATGTCCAAACTGTGGGTTTCTATTTCTAGCTGTAGTGCTTTAGATGCTTGTGAGTGAATAAAGGGAGGTGGTTTAGCCTCTTCCTTGCGAAACTGTGCATTTTCCTCTCTAAAAATTAAATATTTTCCAGTGCATCTTCCCCCGCCTCCAAAGACCTTGTCACTCATCCTTCAAAAAGAAAACCTCAGATTTATAAAGATACAATGCTATAAAATCAGGTATTTTAAACAATACAATGTGCAAATGCCAAGCCAAAAAACAAAAACCACCATATAAACTTAGCAAGAATGAGCTAAGAAAGCTATCTAAAACTGGATGATTTGTAAGCATTGGTTAAGAAATGGGTAAGGCTATTTATTTCTATTTCAGCATAGTTAACCACTGATCCCCTGCTTTCTGCTCATTTATTGTTTCAGATTTTCACTTTTTACTCACTGGCCTTTTAGCTTTTTAAATTAAAATAAAGTTCTTTTTTGGTCTACAGTAGAATTACATATTAACACAAATAACAAAAATAGGAAATATTTTACCAGTAGATTTATACTACCCTACCTCTGTGAAACTAGAACAAATAGAGTAATTTGAATAAACATATTCAAGGGCAATATCACCTTGGACCATATATATCTATAAACTCCTGGTACACTGAGCCTGGCTTCTGCTACAATTTTAGGTTTGTGACAATTCAGTCAAAATTCAAATATGGCCACTTCTTTTAAACAGCAAATGGCACCCACTGACAACTTAAAATGTGCCGCTTCAATGGAAAATAAAAACGAAGATATCTGGAGATCAAAAAGATTTTAGATTCCTTGATACATTCAAAATCCTTGGGGATTTAAGGACAGCTTGGAGGGCCATGAAGATAAGGACTATTGCAAGATATCTATTCAAGCGAAGTCTGCACTAAACACTGTGAGCAGGTAAGATAGCCTGACATAAGAAGAGCCTGCTGGATTAGACCAATGATTCATCTGGTCCAGTATCCTGTTCTCAGAGTGGCAGAACAGTTGCTTGTAGGAAACCCACAAGCAGGATTCAAGTGTAAGAGCACCATCACCTCCTGTGGTTTTCCAGCAACTGGCATTCAGAAGCACTGCTGCCTACCAGCCGTGGACCTTCTTTAAGGCAGAACAAAATCAGCACAAGGGAATAGTCTGGGCTGAAAAGCAATGCTGTTTTACTAGCATCAGCTTTTAAAAAATGGACTTCAGACACTTCTTCATTGCTGTTAAGACAGTACTAAAGGTGTTTAGTAAACTCTAAAACAGCCCATCAGTAGAAAATTATTTTTTAAAGAAGACTAGTTGGACAGCTTTATGCTCCCCCTGCAGTATTCATTCTGCAGTTTTTGTTACTTTGAAATGTTTGGGAAATGACATTTTTGTCCCCGTATATCAAATCGATGCATGATAACAAGAACAAAACTGCACCACACAGTTCAGGGTGGAAAGAAACTGCTCATAAGCTAGCTGGAAAAGAAAATATACAATTAACATGTAGGTTTGCAAAAAGGAACACATCAGGCTTGGATCTAATTCCTTAGAGCTCAAATACTGCACTGATTAGTCTGGTTTAAAGGTAAGATTTATAGAGGGCCACTGTATATCAAAACACACACACATGCAAATCCAATTCTTCTCAGTAACGTAGATTGTAATGCACACTTTGCCAGAGGCTGCAACTGCTTCCCCACTGGACTACATAAAATCAGTGCTTCCCATTTCAGAGTTTATGGAGTCACAATGCAGTAATAGGAGAGCGAAATTTAATTCTTCCAACGGAATGATTAACATCAATAACCAAGTCTAAGTCATATATTGTTGATTCCAGCCCAACAAGCCTCTTAAACCTGACAGCCAGGTCATGGCCTTCCTGAAGGATTACATAATTTAAACACTGGCTAGCTCACTGCTTCTCAAAAAGAGATTCAGGGATGCCTCTGAGGATTGTCTGGTAAAATAAAAGTATTGCAAGATGGCACAAAAATCCAGACCATTTCCTTTCTCTGCTTCTTGGTCAATATGTCTATAATTCAGTGTCAAGTATGTTTATAATTTAATGTTACAACTCTGTTCCATTGGTTATTTTCTCATTTGATACATTTAGGCTCCAATGCTTATCCAGAAAGGAGCAAAGATAACCAGGTCTAAGTGTGAAATGGATGATTGATCCTAGCAAAGGTACTTGTATGGAGATGCATCATACCCTTACTTTGTTAACTTTTTATGATAAGATATGCTATTGTTTTTAATTGAGGGCTGGCTGTTCTTCAGTTTCTAGTGCCTCAGTAGTGTTATTGGGATGGGAAAGATCTTGAGATTTCCCCCTTCCTGAAGTGAATATAGGTGGCCATTTAGCAAATGATAATAAGTGTAAGTCAGCCATTTCTAGCAACCTAACAACGTCTGGTGAATAGAATTTTACTACTCCAACTTCCCTACACTGATGCATGATGAAAATTCTCACTTGGTAGGATGTTACATTCAACTTGATTACCAAGTGCTTATTTGTACTCTGCCTGAAGCAGAAAAGAAATTTTCAGCCAAGTGAGTCTGACCAGTGACCCTGGGACATTTCCCCCTTTCCCTAAAGAGTGATTTTTTGAGTCATCTGAAGCTAGCCGCCATGAAAGCACCTTCTCTCTGCTTGTGGCACCCTGTGGTCTACATTGCATAGGAGGATCTATGAGATGCTGATGGTTGGCTAGTTCTGCCTTTGGGCAAGAGCCTGGCCTAACTAGCCTTTAGATTCTTCCATTCTACAATGCTAACTATATATGTTGTTAAATGGAAACCATTTAGAAACAATTACCACTTGGAAGCTACTTTCTGCAGGATAATTCTTACGTTTCTATGCCATATTTCCACTTCAGTCCTATGAGAAAAGTCTTTTAGACAAGCTTTTAGAAAAGTATCTATAAATACAGATTGCGATGGAGTAATTTTATCAGAATCAGTTGCAGATGCTTGCTCCTACTTATTTCTCTGCTCTTTCTTTCTCCTTTACATGACCCCTGCATAGGCCTTCTTGATCCCATAAATACATTTCAGTAGTGCAATACAATGCAGTCTTAGTGCAAAAATAAAAAGCCTTATCCAAAAGTAAGGAAAATGCTCACTTCTTCCAAGTATTACAAGCACTCAAAACTAAAGCAGGAGTTGCTGTCTCCCAACCCCATCACCATACATCTTTGTTTATTTCTACACAATTCATGGTCTTCATTCCATCTTCTTTCTGTTGTGTTTTTAAAAGAAGCTTACTTCAAAGATGGAAAATATACAAAGCCTAATAAGACACTATAAAGGAGTGCCACGTGGATGGGGGAGCTGAGTGGCTAAAGCAAAGTTCAGTAGTGGTTTTGTTAGATGGCTCCTTGGCAATGGGCGTTTAAGATTGCAGATAAGATATATAGCTTTTCTGTTCCCCAAATACAATTTTAACAGTGCCGGTTCTACAGTGCAAACAATCCCTTAAAATAGCAACTCTTAGTAGATGTCCTAAAACAAACCAGTAAAAATGAACCTTGCTTATAGATCTCTTGCAGCAAAATCTACACATTAGTTAAATGCATGGTTTGCACATGCATTTTTTTAAAGAATAGAAGGGGGCCCTAGGTGTGGATCAGGACGGAGGTGGGTCTTCCTGTGTTGCAGACCACCCCCCAAAACCCCCCAAAGCACTTTGCTCTATTAGGGAAGCTGCTATTGGTGCAAAGAGAAACTTCTGCCCTGGGGCAAAGAACAGCTGAGGGGATTTTTGTTGGGATTGCAGGGCAGGAGGACAGCGTTGAACCATCTTTCTACATTCCCATGGCCCTGATCCATTCTGGGCACCTTCCTGGATCCTACTGTTGTGCAAACGATGCATATAACAAATAATGAAGTTTGGCCTAAATGCACACCTTTTTCCAAGGCCCCTTTTTAGGATAATAGTGCCAGGAGTGTAAATTATTTTACTATATAGGAAAACAACCAAATCAAAAGGAAAACAACAATGCAACCTAAATTAAGATGTACCAGTAGATAAGAAGGTCCTAATTAAATTTGTGCTTGTTTCCGCTTTGCTTCAATGAAATTAGAAATCTTATGGGATTTTCCATTTTGTTAATCATCAACAGCACATAATTTTTAAAAGCACATGAAAGAGCTATAGTTTGAAGATTGTTTCTGTTATTTGAAATCTTCCAGCAGTAAGTTGCTAAAACTCATATGCTCAAATGTGAAAGGGATACTTTAAAGTTATAGAAGAAGAACAAGCAGTATTGGTGAACAATCAAGAAATAAGTGAAGTCTTGAAAAGAAAATATGATTCTCCCCATTCCTATCTAATCTTCTGATGAATTATATCAAGGCTTATTGCAGGATATCTATTTCAAATTCATCCCTCCCCCATCCTGAAATCTACCAGAAGTTGCTCTTGATTTTTTTCCCCTCTCAAGACAACTGGGAAATTTAACGTAATCTGTTCCTCCTTAATGGAGAAAACATTTTTAAAATAATTGTTGGCACAGAAATAAGGAAGAAAGAAATCTGAGCTGGAAGAATGAAAGCTGGATTTTGGACATTTTCAAATGTGTCCTGTACTGTATTCTGCTGCTACAAAAAAGAAGCAGGAAACCTGTAAAGCAAGTTTTGCTAACGCCAAGTTCAGGGGTCTCATCCTGTGTTGCAAGTGGTGCCTGGTCCCTTAAGATTCCACTGATTTTGACAGCAATGGTAAAAATGATAAATATTCTTAAAACAGACTGCAAATCACTCTCCCTGGTTAATCATTTGAATGGCGAGAGGGCAGTAATTACCCTTCTTAACTGATCTTTATGGATGTGCATCCATCTGTCTTCTGTGTGTTTATGCAACTTTTGGTCACACCCTTTGCGGGCATGTGGCAGATTGGGCAAGGGTGAATGTGTTCCTTGGGTCAAAAAGGTTGGCTACACCTGGATTAATATTTCAGAAATCCTTAGTGTTGAGAACCTTAAGTTACTTAAGATATGGAAGAGGTCTATTCAGGATAAGCCTATTTGATTCAATGTCAGAATATTATTTCAAGAGTGCTTTTGAGCAATTGACTTTGCAATAATAATTTTAGGGCTGCAATCTGCTGACCATTAGTTTACAGTGGAAAGAATCCGATGTATATGCTTAAAGGGCTTCCGTTATTAGTACAGAGGTGACCTTCAGATTTTTCATTCCCAATCAGAATTCTTCTGAGAGGTTTTCCATTGTTCAGGAGTGCAGGTTTTTCGCACCCTACCTGTGTGGAACTCTGTGGACCTAAACTGATAATATTGCAGAGGCACAATGCTGTATTGAGAATCACATGCTCCTTTCTTACTTGCCTTGTGTAATGGGATATGCCATTATTATGTTTTATTTTATCAGACAGGAAAAAGCGTCATCTCCTTAGCATAATTAAGCAGTGATTTGAGCTCTGAGATGAATTCACTCTGCAAATCGTCAATTTAGTTATTTATGGATGGTTTTTAAAGGGATCTTATGTTGCCTGTTTTAAAACTTTTTAAAATCCCTGAGTACATACTTAAAGCATATAAAATTGTCTTACATTTATTTCAGAATTTAGGATAGATAGGTTTTTTTCTTAATTAGGATGATAATTAAAATATTGGTGATCAAATCAATGTGGGAATAATGATGGATTTGGCTGAGAAATGAAGGTGTATAATTTCCTCCAGACCTTTTTCTCTTAAGTGACTTTTAAAGGAATGTATGACAGATAAAGCCCTCTAGCCTTAATCTTAACACTATAAACGAGTAGAAAGAACCTTAGTCAAAATCCCCGAAGCTGAAGGAATATTTTTCTTGTTATACAGTCGTACCTTGGTTGACGAATGCTTTGCAACTCGAACGTTTTGGCTCCCAAACGCCGCAAACCCGGAAGTGAGTGTTCCGGTTTGCGAATGTTCTTTGGAACGTGAATGTCCAACACAGCTTCCGATTGGCTCCAGGAGCTTCCTGTAGCCAATTGGAAACTGTGTCTTGGTTTCCGAACGTTTTGGATGTCGAGAGAGTAAAATATTAAGGCTTATTATTGTAATTATTTAAAATCCCTAATAGAATTATCACCATTACTTTGTTTTATAAAATAGAAGTCAGCAATATTACTTTTTGAGTAAAACTGACATCTATTTTATTTTACAAGGAACTTTCCAGCTTCATGGGGTCACATAGTAAAGATCCATATTCAAATAATAATAATAATAATAATTTATTATTTATACCCCGCCCATCTGGCTGGGTTTCCCCAGCCACTCTGGGCGGCTTCCAAAAGAATATTAAAATACTGTGATACATCAAACATTAAAAGCTTCCCTAAACTGCAGAGAAGTTTAAACATTCAGCACCTAATTAACCTATTGAATCAGCAATTATCAAATGGTTTTTGATTTCAATATACTAAACTATCTGTGACCATGGTGACTTCATGATATTTGAGTGGCACTCTATTTACTCTGATCTGTTTAAAAGAAGAAAAATGAATCTCAAGCCTACTGCAGCAAAATACAAGAAAGAAATTTATTTTTATATTTTTCCTGATTAATAATAAAAAGGTTGGCTTTAGACACAAAAATGTCTAAATAAACCTCTAAACATCAGTGAAGATCTTCCACTGTTACCTTTTACTGGTAACAAAGCATAGAAATCCCTTCTCTTCAGTGCTAGCTGTTATTGCTCTCATTCTTTGGTGAAGTGCCTCATTTTGCTGAAGGTTTCAATGACCCGCCAGCACACCCTCTTTAATTAAAGTTGGTTCATGCAGCTCTTATGATTAAGGGGTCTGTCTTGAAATCGCATGAGTGCCCTACAATATGTAGAATTCCACACAGGCATTCATTTTGCCACGGTGACCTCTCCATCCCATTTTTATGATGAATCAATCACACATACTGCATCACACAAAAGTATGGGTGGACATGCACAGCCTAAGAGATCCATAATCAAGCACCTATTGGGGGTGGGAATTGAAGAAATGTTGTTTCCTTTCAGGACTTCTTAGTGTTAATGAGTGGAAAGAAGAGGTTGTGTGAATGCAAAAACTCTGCTGTCAATATTATTTTGAATGACTATGTTAATATCCAAAATACTATATAACTTTTCTTAAGAGGAAAGGAACAAAGATGACTATTGAATTAAAGGCTCCATTTCACAGGAACGCAAACTTAAAACATACATTTCATCCATGAAAACAAATGGATCAATCAGAAAATGGGAAGGAAATGAATGAGGGATGTGCTAAGAAAGAATTGTCTGAACTCTGACTTGGTGGTATACAAATTAGTGTCAAACCAGGAACTAAATAAATCCCTAAAGCCTGCATTGTATTTAGAGCAAAAAGTAATAGAGGGGGGCTGGTTTAAATGGTTTCCTAGCTTATCCTAGATTCTATGTGTACATACATATAAATCAGAAAATAAACCAGAAATAATAAAATACTTCTGTGAAAAGCAAAACTTTAGAATAACCACTAACTATGGTAGACATGTTTGTAAAAGTAGTTTTCACCAGTTATTTTGTTAGTTTCACTTTCTTCTACACAATTGCCTCCCAAACACACTGTAATATGAAAAAGCAACTTCTATTGGGAAATATGTACAAATTTGGTACCTTTTGGTTTGTGAGACAAATCTTTACATAAGAATTGCAAGCAGCAATCTATTATACATGTAAAATAAGGACAGAAGCTCTACAGAAAAAATACGAATTTTTAAAGGCAGTAATGATGCCACGAGAAAGCATTAGCCAATAATCCCTCTCTACAACAGTTAAATGATGACAATGCAAATATGTTAAAGGAAGGGCAGGGAATGTGGTTCTTTAAACAGGCATCAAAGGTAGTTAAGAAAGCACTCTGACAGTAATTTAGAAGCCAACGGAAGGCCTGGGTGTTTGCACTGAAATATGACAATTATCTGATTCAGCACTCTGTTCTGAGAGCTATATAGAAATAACATTTTGAATACAGCATGTAAATTCATACAAATACTAGCCTACAGAAAGTTTTTACTAGCCTGTCTGACCACATACATACCTCTATGCTAGTTATTTGTTGTCTAAAAGAAAAATAAACATTTTGGTGAAACTTCTCAGTTTGGATACATGTATATATGGGTATGGCAATTCTTATTGAAGAATAGCACTGAAGTGGCTATTTCTGAGCCTGACTTAATACAACATACAGACAATGGAGCCAAATTCATTAAAATGGGTCTAGCCAAAATTAAAATGCCTTTCTTCAAATTCAGACACCTCAGAACACACATGAAACCATACCAGAGCATGAAGATTGAGTTTATCTGTTGAACTGACTATGCCAGAAAAGAGTTCAAACACTTCCTGCAATTGCTCTTGAACTTACTCTTGCTATTTACTAATGAAATATACTTGGTACAATAAGAAATGTCCAAACCTCAGGCTAGAAATATATTTCTGTAATGTTGCTGGGATGGGAAGCAACACATATAGAAAATAATGACAAAACCTTAATTTTATCTGTTTGAGGCTACTAAGCAAAGTGTTGGATCTAAATTGTTATTAGAAACAATCTATGCTGGAGATAAGGCTGGATGACTATTGGGCAGAAATGCTGTAGTACAAGATTCCTGCATCCCACCAATGGCATAGCGTGGGGGGTGCAGGGGGGGGCCGGCCGCACCGGGCGCAACATCTGGGGGTTAGGGTTAGGGGGCACAAATCCACGGGTTAGGGGGTGCAAATCCACGGGTTAGGGGGCACAAATTACTTGCCTTGCCCCGGGTGCTGACAACCCACGCTACGCCACTGCATCCCACATCCCCTTCCAACACTACAGTTCTGCAGTTCTATGGTTATGTTAACCCAATAAATATTACTGTACCTCTTCCAGTCCGAGCAGGTAAAATTTAACTAATCTGAAAAGGGTAGGTGGGCATTAAGTAGAGTTCTAGTGAACCAAGAGTAGTCAATAGCTTCCCCCTCTTTACTCTGGGAAAAAATGGCCTGATATTTTACAACTGCATCAGTAGTGGAAGAGGGAAGCTTGCTGTACATTTTGCATATGGAACCCAAATTGATGCTGTACCCATATGCATACAAACTTGAAAGTAAGCCCTGCTGAATTCAATGGGACTTGTTTCTGATAAGCATGCATAGGATTGCATTGTGAATCTATTATTTGCAGAAATAAGTTACTGTTTTTATTTGTTCTGCTTCCCTGATCACCTGATGCATGAAATAATAAAATTTTGTTTATAATAAGAATACTGTGTTGCTTTAAAAACCCCCAAACCAAACAAACCCTAAACTCTCCTATAATGTTTGGCTAAGGAATTAAAAAAAAATCCTTGAAGACAATACAGAAACTGATAATATAAAAATGAATCTAGGTTTAGTTGCTAATTATTACATGACTCAAGTTAACTGCAGCAGGTGAATGGTGAGTAATAAATGTGAATCAAAAGTACAAATGAATATACTGTATGTGTAGTGTATATATGGGTGTGTGTGGAGGTGTATACATAGATATATTTGAATGTGTTATATATTGATACAGAGATGTACATATTGTTTACTTATGTTATAGTTTTCAGAAATACTGTATTGTAGTGTAATGTACTTAACTAAGCAGAGCTAAATAGCAACTTGTCTTCTAGTCACTAGTACTATTTTATTTAAAAACACTGAAAAAGAAAAAGAAAAACATTTATGGTCACTAACATTTTGATTATGAAACGACAATGTACAATTATTAACAAAAAAAACCTCTTTCCCAAATGAATACACAATTTTGTTGCATTCATTTTCATATTTAAAGAGGGAGGGAAAATACTACCAACGCGCACACACAAAGAAAACCTTTCACGGTTTTGTGAGGTGAGGGGAAAAGAAACCTACATCACAAAATCGTCAATGAAGCAAAAGAATTTTGGAGCAAAGAAACCAGTTGAAACAATTTCAGAGCCACCATGCTTCTAAAAAAAGGCTGCTTATCTAACCCACTTAATAATCAAGAATAGTGCAAGTGTGGGGAGCAAGTTCTCAAATGCACAGAGAGTAGGTTTGAGATAATTAAAAAGTTAACCACTTTTGTCTTCATTTGATAATATTGGTCTGCTAGATTAAATTGGAACATTCATCCTTGGAAAGACACCAACAAAGGCCACATTGGTTTCAAGAGCATTAGCTGCTGATAGACAAAACATAGAGTGTGCATGTGCACATACACCGCCACTCTTCATTGTATATTACATGAAATGGGGAACGATCTGATCAATAGTGGGTTATAAACTGAAAAATGTGCCTCATAGTTACTAATTTCAGCAGTAGCATCAGACTGTTCATTCTCAACTCTCATCTTCATTGAAGGTGACCCTGAAATATCATTCTATTTCTGTGCTTGAAGTCCCTTACTGGCTTTTGACCTAGCTCTTCTGATATTACCAGATTGTAGAAGAAAGTAATATAATGTTGCATTGGGCACTCTCCACATGAGTTATGTGAACAGTATAGTACAAGCATGTTAACACATGAATGTATAATAGGCAAAATCTAATGCCAATTCTTAGAATTTACCTGGAACTTATATGGGCAAACAACAAGATGTATGCATTTATCCTATAGAAATGGATTAGTTGCTGTAAAAAGTACACAAAGGTGTTAATATCTATGTATCTATAATGCAGCATGGAGTCGCTAGATGCCTACAGTCAATGCTCTGGCTGGTAATTCAGAATTTGTGGAACGCGGTCTACTCCAGCTGTACCACATCTCTTTGGACTTCTCAGCACATTGTACCCCATTTCAATTCTCACACTCTTTTTTGTGTAATACTTGAGGTGCTGCTACCAAAGAAAGATTATTCTTTATTGGCTATAGAGTTAGAGAAGGAAAGAGAACCTTGTGGCGGGAGACATAATGTCTAGATTGAGGAGGGCACGAACTGTGAACTGCTTTCCCGCAGTCAGAATAACTAACCACCCAATGGGGTAGGGGGAAAGTCCCACTAAGTTCAATAGGTTTTCTGCCAAGTCAGTGCTACGGTATTATGCACACTTACTTGGAATAAGCTCCAATGGCCTTAGTGGCATTTCTTCCCCTAGTAAAAAGCATAGGATACGGCAGCAAGTAGTTGATTTGTTGGACCACCTGGCTGCATCTCTAGGCAGAAATGGTGGGATCTGCTGCTTCTGACACACTTCCAGCTCATTGACTTAGACTCCCTTTAATGGCTGCAGCAATTAGCACCTCATATGAAGAATGTTTGTGTGTATGTCATGATCATACCACAAGTGCTGCTGCTGTTTGTGGGGGACCTAAGAACAAGTTCTCACAGTTCAGTTTGCCAGCCTGTGCACCTGCCTGCCACTGCTGCTCCTCTTCCTTCTCTGGTAAGAGACAAGGTGTAGAAAGTGCTCCTAAATCTTACCTGCCTCATGTTTCAAGGCAACAGAATGGGGACAGCAGGTATCTTTTTTACTGTACTTCCCAGGAGCATAGCACAACACAAAGGAAAGGATCATAGTTATAAGTGATGCAAGAGGAGGGAAGGATGGTGATTCTTGCCCTTTCATTTTGTTTAGAAGACCCCTGGAGAGTCCTCTGTGCAAAGCAAAAGGATCACGCTTCTGCAGATCACTTTCTTTTGTAACAGCCAGAGGAGGAGTGGTAGGCAGGGTAACTGTTTAAAGGTGTGGTTTCCTGGTCACAAGAGTTTTACAATTGAAGTGATTCTACAAAATCAAGATTGTAATCAATGCTCCCCTTGAAATACAAAGGCTCTTACTCAGTTATAACTTACGTAATGAAGACCAGTCAGTTTATAAAATAGAATTGGGGGAAGCATGTCAAGTTTCAACAAAATACACATCTGCTATAATTATTCATGAAGATCACAGTTTGCTGTCAAACACTGTATAATGCCATATCTTAGAGATGGTGGAAATAACTCAACATTAGAAAAGAAAGTGATGATATAAATAGCACGTACTTCTTATGAACCCGCCCCCCCTTTCTTAGAAGTAGTATTCTGATATACACCTGACTAAAGAACAGAGTAGGATAATTGTACAGTATTCAAAGTGCTATACTTGTTTTGTTAGTAGCTGGAAAATTATGAGCCCTCTGGGAAAGCACTTTTGCAATACTGGTTTTGGTGGAAATCATCAATGCACTAACCACATAAGAGGCTGAAAACTATAACCATTCTTCTCCTACATAACTCAGTTGCAGACAGTCTCCATTGCTACTAGTACTATTCTAAGACTAGTTGCTTCATTGTTTCACCCAAATTTAAGGATAATCTGTAATTTGCTGCAATATCTAATTATTACCATGGTGCAATTGCATGGCTATACATAGATCTTTTTGCAATAATTAGCAGAAAGATAGCAAACCAAATTCTGTCACTGGTAACACTTTGCTTTCAACATAGTATAATTCTAATAATGTGAACTAAAGGCAAGCTTTGGCCCTTTTTTAAATATTGGAGACCAGTATTTCTTTAAAAATGTAGTGTTCTAGGATTATATTTCTGTTGCAATGTTTCTATTGCAAAAAAAGAAATGTGCTAAAATGTACAATATTTGTTCCAGATCATAAGTAAAAAGAATGGAAAAGTAGGAAAATGGACCATTCTCTTCAAATCTATTGCAAATGATAGTTAGGGCCAAACGAACTAATTTGGCAGATCTGTGTTACTAAAAACAGACCTGTCCTGAGAGGGGTTGTGGGGCTCCTTAGCTAAATGCCCCTTTATATTGGTCCCTCTTCATCTGCTTTCTATGTGATTGGAGAGATATATGATAACATATGCAGACATGACACTGGCATGTCAAATTTGGCCATTAGTCTTTTGCTCGCATTGTGAAGCCTACATTCAGATAAAGCAACATATGACCAAACTAGGGATTTAGATTGCAAAATTAAAATCAAGATAACACCAATACAACTGAATTGTTTAACTTATTGTTTAAGTTAGTTGACTGACATCCAACAGGCACAGTACAGTGCAAATAGATAGCAGCTACTATAATAGTAGCACTAATACTTTCCAGCTGGTGGCCTCTTCACAGATAACCCTTGCTGTCCCACATACTATCACACAGTTCTAAAACAAAATGTGCAGCATTTTGTACAAATGAATGAACATTTTAAAATAATATATATTCAACATAAGTATAAAAAAATAACACACTCCCTCTTTAAAGATTTTGTCTGTTTGTTTTAAGGCAGCAATCCTACATAAGGCTGCAATATAATTGCTTCCCAAATAATATTCTGTTTCATCTCACTAACTTCTTGGGTACTTTATTACAGTACAAGTATTTTAGGACAACCTTATGAAGCAAAAATTAAGACTCCCATCAGTAGATGGTTGGGATAAATACTCATTTAATGGATAGCATATACTGCAGTGCTCCTCTGCTCCCTCTTTCTAAAAATGTCCCCCCCCCCACTTTCCTATCCGGCTATTTCATAAAGGTGCCACTGCAAGAACCAGACACAAGAGAGGAGCCATAGCTCAGTGGTAGGGCACATGTTTTGCATGCAGAAGGTCCCAGTTTCAATCTCTGGTATTAGGTTGTAGGTTATAGGAAAGGCTGTTCTTTGCCTGAGACCATGCACAACCACTGCCACTCAAGAGGCAAAGAGTCAGACCCGACATGAAGCAGCTTCCTAACGGGAAATGGCATACAGGTGATGTTAGAAGCAAATACTTTTTCTTGAAGGGAAATTGGGAGCTTCAGGAGAGCTTTTAAACTTAAATACAGATTCCTTTCATTGGATGAGGGAAAGAGAACAAAAACAGTGAGAACAAAAACTTAGCTACAGTCACTCAAAACAGGAGTTTGCTTTATGTTCTGAAGGTGGTGGCCGGTTACTACTCTTGTCTGCCGTGACAAGCACACTACTTCTATGAGTAATTTAATATCTGTGACATTATGACAGAATTGAAAAAAACAAGCTTTTAATTTATGTTGTAGAACTTATTTCTGATTTAGCTAATTACATGTTCTTTTCTCCTCTCAAATATGTTCGTATTATTTATCTTCCTTTACTGCCATTTGCCACTTCCTATAATTGGTGTAGGGAACTAGTGTGAAAATGGGGGGCGGGGAACCCAAACATTTTATTTTCTAGGTTTTGTCAGGACAGGTCCAGTTCTTGGGTAAACAGCACTGCTTGTGAAATTTTATATGCTATTTTGATACCTAATCTAAACTTTATGCTTTCTAAAATGTTTTTGTGAAATGAATTTTTTTGCATCAAAAGTAAATGACAGTGTCCTCTTTAAAAAGCCATACAAATCGTGTTCTTAAATTGATCCGTTTTCAGATACCAAATGCCAAATCCAGTTTCAGTTCAATTCACCTACTACCTACAGTCACTGCCAAACAGCCTTGGCTCCTTGCCCTGTGTGCTAGTCTAAGTGACTGTAACACATCATGCCACCATCAGAGGCTCAGGGCATGCTAACTAGAAATCTCGAAAGCTTGGTCTTGGGAACCACAGTTCAGAATTTTCAATCTAATTATAAGCAGAACAAAAGCAATCAGTGTTTGTATTCAGCTTGTAATTTGTTTGGCCTCACCCCAGATCTCCTTACATTTGCCATTAAATTTACCTGGTGGAGGCAATGAGAAAGGCTACTTGCTGCAGATTTGATTAGACCCCTGAACACTACAGCAGACTATATTCCACAGCCTTTATCATCACTACTGCCGGGTAAAATTTGGGGTAAAGGGAAACAGTATGGTGGAGAAAGTATGGCAGAAAAATGCAAGAATTCTGTATGTCACAGGACCCCTCTTTTTTTTCCTTGGCACTGCTTATTACAATTTGGAATGATCTAAAATGAGACAGAGAGCAATGCACCTGTACATGTTACCCAACCTGAAAAGAGAACGAGCATGTTTTCAGACAAGAAAACACATAGCAAAAAGCAGGAATGCAAGTCATCCTCTTTTCCCATATAGTACACTGTAACATGCAATAAAGCACTAAGGTGCCAATCCTACTCCCACTTACCTGGGAGTAAGCCCCATTGAACTCAATAGGACTTCTGAGTAGACATGGTTAGGCTTGCACTGTGGTTAGGTTCTGTGAGGACATAGCTTTAAACTGTCCATTCTCTATAACCTGAACACCACCTGGCATGAAATGGGCAGCAGTATGTGAAATAACTCCTGTGGCCAGAGAATAATAGCATCATTTACCTTATATGCAAACCAGGGTTTTCCCCATTTCTCAGCAAAGAAACAAGGCTCGACCTGGGTTTTCTATTCTTCATATATCCAAAGCTTTCAGTGACTATTTTAAAGAATATAAAAAGGAAGATTATTTTAGTGCTGTTATTGAGCCCTTTAGTAATCAAATACATGGAAGTTCAGTTAAGTTCAGTGCAAATATATTTAAAACATAACAAAAAAAAATACAACATGAATTGTTTTATAGAATTAATTCAGTGCCAAAACAAACACTGGAACCATGAAATTATTAGGACTTTTGGATTGTGGTGACCTTTGGCAATAAGCAATAAAGTTTCTAAAGTAAAGAAACTAGGAAACAACTATATGGAATTTTTGTATACTGCCAATTATATTGAATTTTTTTTTTAAACCAAGGAGCTGTAATCTAACAAAACTAGGTGTGCTTAAGCCCCAACTACCACTCTTTGTTAGATTGGGAATATAACATGGATCTTGTATGTTTATACGTGCTAGAAAGGAAAATATTAAAACCATATAATTTTGAATTTTAGTTTCTTTAACAGTAATCCTTGTGGCTTAATCTGCCTATGTAGAAATAAATTTAACTGCAAGAGTGGTCTGAATCACTGGTTTCAGTAACGACAGACAGCTTTCGTGATGCTCCATTATCTTCAGTACCTGAGTGCGCTTTACATATGAGTGGAGCTCTGTATCCACACAACATCCCTAGAAAGCTTTTGGATTGCATGTCTCTAAACTATGCTTGTACCCATGGATAGGTACCATCTAACTTAATACCCCTTTTGTATTACTTTAGTTTTGGAAAAGAGATGTTGTGTAAATCTAGAAGGCAGTAGCAAAACTTAATTCAAAACTACATCTTTTTAGGTATTGTGTGTAGCTAAATGTACAAAACTACAGACACAGGAACATAACTTGAATCTCTGGAAATAATTCAAGTTCTAGAATTGCTCTTTAACAAATCAAATCTGTATTTAGATAGCTTGTCACTCAATTTAAATTTCATAAATCTAATTTACCTAATTCAGACATTTACAGGTGGCAACAGCTTTCATGGGTTGAAGTGGTGCAAGTGTCTCTGTTCTGCACCATTCACTGGAAGAAACATGTGATTCAGGTGCTCCATTGCTAGGACAGGAGACCGGTAAAATCACATTAATGGATCAGCTGCACATAAAAGTCTGCATGGAGCATACACAATATATATTATTTCAGTTGTGTGGGCAGGGTGTTGAATTACTCTTCCTCCAATCAAAGCCTATTCTTGCCGAGTAAATGTCTGAACCATGTCGTAATTTCTGATGGGCGTTTTTCATTTGTGATTGAGCTTCAGATTACTATATATTGATATTTTAATACAGATTTTCACTGCAGAGATAGTACAACGAAGATCAAAAATACTGATTCTAAACTGCTTCCCCATCACTTTCCCAAATACTTGTCCCTCTTTTGACACCTCAATCAAATTTATTATTAGGGTATTTTATCGTATTCTTTCCCACCTCTGTTATTGACAACTACCTTTTCTCCTCATGTGAATAAATTTGAGATATTGCTTAAAGTGAATTAAAGAACATTATCTTTGTACTCAGTGAAGATAATGTTCTTCCAAAAGACACTGTCATATACTTTTGTGCACTTCCTGATCTTTCTCTCTTCATTCTGATGCGGCTATTTTTTGCCTTTAGTTTGTGAATTACTACAATGTGAGTCAACATTTATAATCTCAATCTTAAACACATTTTCCTCAGTTCAGAGCCCAGTGGGGATAAAGTTCCTATACAGGGACTTTCTTCCCTTCAGCTTGTTTAAAACTGGGATGTCATGCATTTATTGACTGGTGACAGGGGCAGCATCTAAATTGCTTAAATAATTTATAAGAACAGTATATATCCTTTCACTTGTGCCAATAATCATTTTTTTAAAAGTTAATGTTGAAACAATGTCATCTTTGAAAATATTGTCATGATATTGTAATATTTATCATATGTGATAGGCTGTCTCATTGCAACTGGTTAGGATCAGAAAACAATCATATACAAACTGTGGCTACCTAGAAATCTGACAATATCCCCTAACTATGCCATTTCATCCCAGATAGATTATAGACAGTAAAACAAACGTTTTCACCCTAAGGAATAGTGAAGATTTAAGTATTAAATAAGAATAAAGCTGTCTAGCATGGAGGAGTGTCTCATAAAGTCCACAGACGTTAGTAATTCTGTCACTGTAATTCTGTTACGTGGAGTAGGTCCCACTGATTTCCATGGAATTTATTTCCACACAAGCATGCTTAGGAATAGTCTCAGCAAATTTGGTTGAGAAAGGGATACATTTAAAATCCATCTAAGTATTTCCTCTTTGTCTCTTCTTTTACATATTATTGTACCGTATTTTTCGCCCCATAAGACACACTTTTTTCCTCCTAAAAAGGAAGGGGAAATGTCTGTGCGTCTTATGGAGCGAATGTGTGGTCCCTGGCAGCAGCGGAGCTGGGAACTTTGGTTCCTGGAGCAGTGGGGGCGTGGCATGTCGTCCGTGTGAGCATCCTAATGGTGGCGCCCGTGTGAGCGTCCCCCGCTGAGCGTCCATCGGAGGGACTCTGTGACTTGCATGAGAGCAGCCAGGAGCCAGTGTGGAAGGGGAACTTTCTCCCTCGCACACTCTGTCAAATTGGGACAGGGAGCTCCCGCCCAGCAATATATCCGCCTCTTACTCCAAGGCTTAGCTGCCAGATGCCCATGTGTGTCTGAAGGCTCCGAGGGAGACGTTGCCCAGAAGTAGAGGAAACGGGTCTCTTTATCCCTTGGATGAGCAAGCAAGGCTGGCAGGCAACACTTTTGGCTTTTGTACGCAAGGCGAGGCGGCAACCTTCACTTTTGCTCTGTTTTTATTTTGCATTTTTATGTTGTGATCTTTGGATGGAGGGCAGTATACAAATTAACAACAACACCTGATCTAGACAAGCTCTCTCTCTCTCCACTCCCCTCCTCCAGTGTCCTCTCTCCCGGGGAGCTGTTGCGGCTTAATGCCAGGCCAGAGAGAGAGAGAGAGGTGCTACCGCCAGAGCCGAGTAATGTCTGAGCAAATATTGCCCAGGGAGATAGATGTTGCAGCTGGAGAATGAGACTCATTGAAAAGAGCGGCGGCTGTTGGTGCAGCCGCCGGGAATGCCAATGAGTTCAGTTTTGCTGCTGCTGCTGCCTTTGAAGGCAGGCTTACTGAGCTGCAGAAGCTGTCCCGTTGCCAAGGCTCCAGCAGGTGAATCTTATGGTCAGGTGCGTCTTATGGAGCGAAAAATACGGCACTTTGCTTGGACTAGAAATTACTGCACAGGACAAATGCTTACGAGATTTGTCAGACATTGGTCCAATTCAACTAGGCACTAAAAGCATGTCAGTCAACCTGGGGTGATGAATTCTCAAAAACTCCTCTAGAAAGATGTTAAAACTTAGGGGACACACCTTGCATCAATAATAAAATGAAATGAAATGAATTTCTAATGTATATCCTGGCTGCCTTATTCCACTTTGGGCCACACCTTTCTGTACCTATACAAACTTTAATATATTTGCAGATGAAAAATAACAAAGATGAGCTGTATTTGTAAGGAAAAAGAACAATCATGATATCTTAGTAACTAAAGAGACTGGATCCATTTCTCATTTATGGAAGATTAAAGACAGAATAACAGGATGTGTTAGAACAATCTTCATACTTTGCCCACCTAGGGACTTCAGGACTTATGAGCAAAACAAATACTCCCATTCCAAAGGCCATATAAATAGTGTTAAAATCTTGCTTCTGAAAACCAATTTCCTTTCATCAGAACCTTAGATGAAAATCAATTAAAAGCCAAATAAAACCAAAACTTCAAATTCAGAACAGCTTTTCAAGTGACACTACAAGGCGGGCAGAATATGATGGAGGGGAAAATCACATATAATATCACTTTACTCCCAGACTGCTATTTTCAAACTACTAAAAAGCACAGAGAAAAATAACAGAAAAAGGTTGATACGTTATCTTTTGTTGAAACAAGACATCAGGATCACCTCGTTCTCTTTTCCCCTCTTGCTAATTGGAAGTAGGATTCCTAATCTGAACAGTCTTTATCTACAATGATATATATATAGATATAGATATATATGTGTGTGCGTGCGCACGTATAAATATATATGCATATATTTATACATGTGCACACCATACACATATATATTCAGTTATATAACTGAGCAGATATTAGTGGCAGTGTATGCAAAACAAAAGAGAAAACAAAAATTACTTTTAACAAGGTTACACTTTTGTTTTTTTTTGTTTTTTTACACAAATACTGTGGTAAATATATTTTTTTTAAAAAATCAGCACTCTATTCTGGTAAACACCACATCTGTCCCTCTATAAAATTTTGAATTAAAAAAAATCTTGAGAACTTTTTTTTTAGTTACTTCCCACCCACTTTCTACATCACTTTCCTCCACAAGAATAAATCTTGATGCAGCCTTTTAAAAAAACAAAAAAACAAACCTACCCCCAAAGATTGTGGGAGCTAATCCTTTTTGTGTATCTAGAACACTAGGTGGGGAAAAAAAATTGAAATCTTTTCCTTTTGCTGTTTCTCTTTGATATTTGCAAAAGTCCCGTTGATTGTGCTGAGGCCCATGGCTCAGCAAAGACACTGAATAAATTACATAAAAAGCCAGCTTTGCTCACCTCAATTCTTACTTCATTGTTCCTAGCTTTTGATGAAATATGGTGTTGATGTTAGTGGGGAGGAAAGAAGTTGGGAATCATGAATCAGAATGTGTGGAATGGAACAGAATCCACAAGAGGAACCTATTATTCTCCTTCCCCATCCTGCAGGGACTCCACACCATCCAACCCAAACTCCCTTGCCCTTCTCCACAGCCCTTTTTTAAGATAGCAAGACTAATGGTGGAATCCAATAGGGCCCATTTTCTGTGGTTGCTGCTCAACCATATGGTTCTATTCCACAGTTTTAACTGATACTGTGAAGTCCAAAGCGGTCAGAATTGTGAATCTGTCCATTGAAACACTGTAAGCGGTGTACTTACGACAGTAGGCCTTGTAGATTTCATAACATATTTCTCCTCTAGTTGTTGGGGTTTTTTTTTTTGTGTGTAGTGCTCTTCACAAGTGACAAAGAAGATTTTTTTAAAAGTTTTTTTTTGTAGTAAAGAAGGGTTGTATTTAGAGGCCAGTAGCTAGAGATCCAACCAGTAGATCTCTTGAAGCACTATCTGGCCTTAAGGCCACCATCAAAGGAAGGCTGAGCTAATTACTATTCACCCAGCTTCCAGAAATGTAATGTACCAGCAGGCAAAAAACAGTTCTTCATGTAGTACAAAAATGAAATGAAAATAAACAAACAAAAAAGTAAAAATGAAAAAAAAAAATATTAAATTCTAGTGCCATAGCTTTTTGTTGTTGTTTCTCTGGTTGGGCTTTGTTGTTGTTCATAACAGAATAGATTTTACTTATCCATCTGAAACATGCATCCTCATGTGGTCATTGAAATGCTCAATTTGGTCAAACTTAGCAGGACAGACGGAGCAGACATATGTGGTTCCCTCTGCGCAGGCCATCACTCCAGTGGGAAGAGCCCTTGCCCCAGTGCCCGTTGTGCTAGGTGTTCCATTTGTGGCACTATGTAGAGCCACGTGTCTTTCGAGCAGGGTCTTGTGTGAGAATTTTTTCTTGCAGATGTAGCATTCATAGGATTTCTCCCCACGGTGGAGCCGCATGTGCACATTTAGGGAGCTCTTCTGGGTAAAACGCTTGTTACAGATGCTGCATTGGTAGGCTCTGACACCGGTGTGAGTCACCATGTGTTTGATTAGGTAATCCTTTAGGGAGAAGGATCGCCAACAAATGCTGCATTGGTGCGGCTTCTCACCTGCATAATAGCACAAGGGGAGAGGAAAAGATGGGGAGAAAGAGAGAACCGGGGAGAAAAAAAATTAACACTGAATAAGGTCTCTAATGAATTAGCTAGTCCTTTTTGTTATAATTATAGAACAATGGTTAGGGAGGAGAGCTTTCTTGGAAATCAGTATCTACTTTCATTGTATGTGATATTTTTTCTCTCTTCAATTGAAGGTGATAACTCATTTTCTCAAACAACAGAAAATGAACACAAATATAAAGTAACTTGGCCAAAATGAAGATTTGTGTGGTTTCTTGGCTTTCTCTTGTCAGTATTGTTTCAGCCTACAAGAATTGTTGGTTTTGTTATGCCGTGGATACTAATGTGTAGCTGGGTTAGATAACCTTCTTAGAGCACACTATATTTTAGCACAGGACATACAGACCAGGGAGTTTTGCTTCACTGGATTACTGTTTATTTAGCTAGCTAGCAATTTTGAATATCAGTTAAAACCCTTTTTAAAATTATGTTAATAAAGGGGAATATATTATTCAAAACATACAAAACCTTTCTGTTAATGCCAGTGCTTTGTTTTCTTAAAATTGTTTAGGGGGTACTCTCATTTTCCTACTAATATTGAAATGCTGCCCCTCAATGAGGCCAAACTTAGATGCACAAAATGTTTAGGGGTATGTGCCCCCCCAGAAAAAAGCACTGGTTAATACATTTCGAAGTTAACACCTGGCTAAAGGTTCAACCTACTCTGTGTAGCACATAGTAGCAACTGGTAGCTACTTCAAACTGGTAGCAAGACATCAAAAATGGAATTAGGGGATCATGCCTTTGCTGTAGCTGCACCCATAGTGAAGTATGAGACATATATGTTAGAAGTGACAGTTGGTGAGGTGTGGCACAGTCTCCTAATATACTATACCGCCCCCCGCACCTTGCTATAACTCTCCTTGGTATCATTTATCTTCCCAACCAAATGGACTATGTTGCTTCTCTTTACAGGTTAAGGAGACGCTTTTAAAAGTGTGTTTACACTGAAAGTTACATTTTTCACTTTGTAGCTTTCAACAATGAATTTCCACCAGGTAAGTGACTATATTAATTTCCCGGCCAAGAAATTAAATTGCAAAATAACGAAAGTATAAGGTGCAGGAGTCCCGTATCACCTTAAAAAATGACAGTATTTGGTGGCCTGCTTTTTCATAGGCTAGTGCCCACTTCTCAAACTTCTCAGTTTTCCAAGCTAGGTCACTGAAATTTTCTTCCCACAAAGATTGGAAAATGTATACTTTGGGATTTATTTTTATCCAGGATTCATGATGAAACCAGTTTTTGGCATGAAAGATCCTACATTTAGGGTTTTTAGAATAGTTCTCAAAGATATTTACAGCTATAAAACTTGCTTATGATACAAAACTTTACTTGTTCTAGCATTTAATTTTCATTTGTTCTCAAGAAGATGTGCTGCTATGTTGCATAGGTGGGCAACCAGCAGTCTTCACCTTTGCAGCTCTGAAGCTGCCCCATTCTTCCATCCCATTAGAGTTCCTACCTTCCTGTTCATTGCCTTATTTTATCTGACTTTTTAATGTTCTTTCCTTCTCTTTCTATATCGTTTCAGAAGAGTTGACAGAATTTTTTCCTCCGCTTGTCTGAGAACAAACTGATGTGCTTTTACAATATATGAGAATAAGATGTTGAAAGAGACAATTATGAATTCTTTCAGCATCATGACTATTATTATTATTATTATTATTATTATTATTATTATTATTATTATTTAAATGCAACATGAGGGTGTTAAATAGAAGAATATCTCTTCTAACCGACTGCATATTTATAAATGTTTTTCCTCTCTGAGCCTACAGCCTCACAAATAAGAGCCACACACTTACCTGTATGTACAAACATGTGCTTGACATAATTCTGTTTGGCGGTGAAAGTCTTGTTGCAGAGGGTGCACTCATAAGGCTTTTTTTCACCCTGCCCACCTGCTGTGCTGTGGCCTGCAGAAGGAGCCAGGGGCTGTGGGGCTGGCAGTTGAGCAGTAAAAGTTGACAGACCAGGCTGGGAGACTGTCACAAACTGTGTCTGTTGGCCTAAGGGTTGGGGCAGGCTGAAGAGGAAAGGCTTAGGACCACTGCCAGCAGACTGTGTAGTAAACAGTGCAGGCAGGTAGGTATTGCCAGCTGTGCCAATGACTTGTGTGTTGCTGGTCAGAGTCAGCGGCATCCTCAGATTGCTGGTGAGGGTTTCTGTCTGGCGTAAGTAGAGCTGGGTGCTTGGCAATGTTTGGGCAACAGTCGTAGTGATAGAAGGCTGCAAAGTCCCCTTTTCAGTACTGTTGCTTACAGTGAGCAGTGTGCTGTCCCTTTCAATGTCATTGCCTCTCTCCGGTGAGGAAGAGTTGGCATCTATGTGCTGCTGCTGAATGCCTTCAGCAGAAGCATCATTTTGTTCTGCTTGAGGAGGGTCTTGCTGACCTTCTCGGCTTAGACCAGTTATGAATTGCTGCTCAACAGAATCAGGCTCAGTGCCAATAGAGGAACTGACTCCTGAGTCAAAGCTCTCCCCCTTGGGCTCGCTCTCAGTGCCTTCTGCTTGATCAGTATCCTCAGTGCATTCTTCAGATTCATTTCGCTCTAGGATCTGTACCCTCTGCTGTCCATAGTAGTCATAGTCATCCTCTACCTCTTGCTTGATGTGAATATTGCCCATGAGGGTCTGGATCCGAACTGGACGTGGTTGCTTCCGGCAGTGTGTAGTTTCTGGAGTAGTGGAGAGATACCGCTCCATCTGTTGTGAGCGCTCATGGATCCGTGTAATCCAGCTTGGGTCTTCTATACGATGGTCTCTGGAAAGTCCCAGAGCTGTTTCATGGTGGCTGACCACTGCTCCACTGTAGAATGAACGCTCTCCGCTACCATTCTGCATAGAACAGGCATACAATGCTGAATAGATCCTGTCTACACTGTGCTGTGAGTGACTTTGCAGGTAGCCGGACTCTGTATCACTGCTCTGTCCTGAAGTGGCTGACTCAGGAGTTCCTCGCGGTGTCTCCTGGGCAGAATCCTGGATCACTGGATAGATGTCGCCCACATTCTGTGACACAATCCGGGTGCACTCGTCAATCACAGTCTTGATCTGAAGGATGCTGGCTGCTGTGAGGATCTGCAAGGCCTCTGACTGTGAGACCCGTAGCACCCCGCTGTACATGAAGTCAATGAGCTTTTGTACTGACTGGACTGACACCACAGAAGGAATTTCAATGTCGCTGTAGCCCAATAGCAGCTTGTCCTGGAAGAAGGGACTGCCGGCCGCCAGCACACAACGGTGGGCGCGCAGCATGCTCCCGTGGATGCGGACCGTCACATCACAGAAGTGGCCACGGTTGCGTTGCTCGTTGAGGGTCTCGAGCACAGAATTGCTGAAGTTGTGGAGATTGATGCTATGAATGCGCTCTGTCATCCCCTTGCAACTAATGTTACCTGCAGTAATGGAAAAGGCACAATAGAAAGGCAGATGAGATGCTGATACAGGCATGTTCCGCCTCCCCCATTGTGCAATGTTGAAATTCTTTAGTCTGGGAAAACTTCAGTTCAGAATTTTCTTGCTCAGCTTAAAAAAATATTAGGAAGCTTATGCAAAAAATAAAAGTTCACTAAGATTTGAGGTGTGCGTAGCCTCCTTAATTAGAAAGTGAATTAGGTAATCATGCCAACCATTTCGCCTTCTCAATAATGAAGAGTTCAGTGTTCTTTCCAAGTGCCTTCAGAAATACAGACAGGAGAACATGTATGTTCCTACACATTCCCCTTTAAACACATATGGAAGATGAAGTAAGAAGTGTCTGCATAACTATATTTAGTTGTGGATGTACAGATCAAAATATTTACTATCTACCAGTACTAAAACCAATTTTAATGCCAGCTTAAGTAATGGTTTGTTTAACTTTCTCACAGGAGAAACATAGCAGTTTAATTATTGATAAATGAATGCTTCTGGTGGCCTTATGCCAATGGAATTACAGCTCCACTATGTCTGGGAGAAAATCTAGCAATATTGTTTAAGACATTGGTTATAGGTTTGTGTTTATTTTTATTTTTTATTTTTTACTACATTTGGGTCTCACTCTTCAGGCAAAGCAGCTCCCAGAGCTACTTACATACAAGGCAGTCCCTACCCTCAGGCTGACAATAAACAAACCCACAACATCCAAGGGAAAAGGGACAGGGAGGGAGTGGGAAAATCAAACCCAAAACTTGGGCACCAGTTCTTAAACAGTTGCTCCTATAATGACCTGCTGGTACAGTTCAGACACAGGAGGTGTCTGATGGAGCTGGCCTTCACACCAGAGCTGATGGGAGTGAGCAAAGAGGCCTGATGGAGCCTGTCAAATATGATGATGGGACTGATGGGAGCTGTAGTCCAGATGAAACATCTGGAGGGCACCTGGTTGGCAAATGCTACTGTATGCAACTACTGTGCCTGAAGCCCACCATGATTAAGCTGGCACCCACATTATCATCTGTGAGGAGGTGGGGTAAAATGTACTTAACTGCCAGGGGAAGGGAAGGGCATCTAATGACACAGCTGTTGGCCAGCCTCAAATTAAGAGACCAAAACTGACCAAAGCCTAGGACAAGATGGTGTCCTCCCATGACCGGGACAGAAACTGGCTGGAATGGCAGCTGAATCAGATTTCCACAGAGGTAAAGTGACAACATCTTCCACTCTCCCTAAGGGGAGCAGACTAGCTCTGCTCTCAAACACTTTCTCTCCTCCCACCCCCACTCCAGCATCTGCCACATGAGGCTGTTGGCTAACAGTACAGCTGGCTCTGCAGAAAACCTCTGAATCCTCAGTGTCTCACTGCCACCACCGCCAAGTGGGCTACACTACCGAGAACCACCAGGACCTCATTGGAAATGTTACAATTCCTTTAAGTCTGGGAGCTACTTCACATTTCATGTAGCAATTGTTTTTAGTTCACCAGTGTTACCCCAGTGTTTTCAACATAACCTATGTTAATTTCCACCCACCTCCATTCATTGCCTGCCGGGATAAGAACTACAGTTGCATTTGATTACTGTGCCCTTTCTGAATACACCTTTATTCAGAATCTGCAATTAAAACGTTAAGTGTGAAAGGCAAAATTGTTCTGGAATAAGAGGTCTAGAGAATTTAAAACCCAACCCATGTTTACGTTTCATAAGCAAATTTTCTATGTGTAAAGCAAACACCTTCTCCCAAGTCCCCAGATATGTTCAATATATTCATAACCAGACAACAAACGATAGTATGTATGCAAGTCTCAACTCCTGAAATATAGGGTCTAACTACACCTGAAACTTAAATATGCCTATTAAATCCTCAACATTATTTCCTTCAAAGAATAAAATCCACTTCAGAAGGGCAGAGTGGAGAAGGGAGAGGATATTTAAACCCTTCCCTGCCCATTTCAGGCTGCTAACCTAAGCAACTTTGCTTCCGGAAGTGAGGGTTTGAATCCCTGTTTGCAAAGGACAGGGGTTAATACCATGTCTCCACCCCCAATTGCCTTCTCGCAAGAGGAAAAAGAGGAAGAAAAGGGATTGATTTGTAAATAGTAAAGAAAAGCAAGACTGATGGAGAGAAAAACTAAGCCTAAGAAACTCATCCCCTGAAGAAAAGGGGTTCCTAAAGGAAGACCAGATTTTGCAACCACTTTTGGTATAGCAAAACAGCTGGCTTCCATTCATTACTGTGCATAGTGGTTGTATCCTCATCAGCTGAAATTTACCATGTCATAGAGAATTGTTTAAGAAATCATTCTCCGGTACATGAGAAATATACATGATGACATGGATCTAATGTCTCACCAGGTGTGGTACACTCAGAAGAAAGGGTTGCCATCTGAAAATGACTGGCAAAAGCCATCTTGTCAAAAACGAGTGTGAAAAATAGGCTTAAATAGCCCAGTTCAATGATAAGCAGGGGCCTTCAAGCCTTTTGGGCTTAATCCTGTCTCAGAGTGGCCTTACTTTTGACATGTACTAAATCAAACACTTCATTATTCACCAATTTCAGTATCAGAAATGGGGCGGAATGAAAAGACACTTTTACAAAAACAAAGCCAAAGGTAAAGAAGTGCATTGCAGGCTACTAAGAACATTCATTTAAAAATGGCATCCCAATAATCCATACATCTGAAATATTCTTTAACTGATAAATATACAAATCAATTCACTCTCACTCACCTAATTGTCACTGCATAGAATATTCAGAACAAAGTAGAAGAAAGGACTCCTGTCTCATTCTGTTCCCAGACCTGCCACTTTCTTTAAAGTTAATACAGTGGGAAATGTTTCTGTGAATTGAAGCAGCCTTTGTTAACTGACCCTCTTTTGCCCAGTGAATATCAACATAGAAATCCCAATGGACTCTGCTTGAGAAACTACTGTATAAGAGTTTGTTCCTTTTTGTGAAAGCAGGTTGATTCAGAAATGGCACACAAATGAAAGGGTGTGAAAATGCAAAGGCTATTCTTACCCGAGCCAGCAATGAATGGTCATATAGCCTGGAGGGAGGGGTGATATAACACAGATTGTGCACATGTGTCATACTTTCAGAATGCTGACAAGGGGATTTTATCCTGTGGGCAAGGGTCTGGAAAATGTTTTTGTTATCCCTTTAAAACTTACTAATAGTCAGGAATATGCATGTACCATTCTGTTTGGAATGAAAAATCAGATTATGTCAGATCCTTTATGCTAACACAACCACTTTAAAAGAAGAGGAAGGTACTGAATTCTGAATGGTGGAACTGTTAATTGTAGTGTTTGAGTGTGCATGAAATGTTACTTGGAGCTGCACAGAGCCTAGCAATTATGATTTACAAGGGTGGCTAAGGCTGTAGATTCAGATAGAATACTAGATTTCAGTTAATTGGACTTGAGTTCCTGACTTAAACTTAACTTATTTCCATAATGGGCTACACTTATATTAAAAGCATGCATACAGTTGCAAACCAAAGTAGTATAATTCTAGTAAAATTCTGACTAATTATTAGACTAAACCCCAATAACCAAAGAGAATTCAGAAATTTTCATATTCCAAAATATTCTTGTTAGGTATCTTTAAAATGTGCAGGAAAAGTAAAATCTGATTATTAAAAAATGCTAGAGCTCAGTTGTAAGCATAATGTAAATGAAAGAAGATTAACAGTGTCAGTTTTGAAAAGAAACTTAATCAGAACTCCTCCTTGTAAAATGATTTCAGATCTTACTGCACTATTGCCAATAATCCATTAACAATTCCAAAGAAATTATTTATCTGTGTTAAAACCAATTCCTTAATCTAATATTCTTTCAAGTAACACATTCAATGAATTAAGATACTGTTTATTTTACGTGGTAGTTAATCTGTTGATGGATTATAAGCAATAAAGTTAGCTAAAGGAAAATTCAAAACACCTGATTTTTTTTCAATGTGTACATAAAAATGGCCACATGATGGCATCATTTCTCAAGAAAAGAAAGCTGATGAATGTTACTATCTAGTTTGAGCTCTGAGCAGTTCGATCTGGGAAGAAGGTGTAAATGTAGGACTGCAACTGTTTTCTGACTGCTTTTAACAGCCAGCCAACAAGCAAAAAATTCAGCAGTCAGAACTTCCTACAAGTAGAAATCTATTTTTGTTCAATAAATTTCTGTCCAATAAATGCCACCTGTTCTGTATTCATTAAAGGAATATCCATTGCAGTAAACAAACAAACAAGCCCCCAACACTATAGCCCCTTGATATGCTTGGTTTCACAGCTATACAAAACACATGCAAGTTATAGGATCAGCTTAGCTGCCTCTGCCTCTGTATTAAAGCAAGAACTGCATTTGTATGTGTGTACAGTGGAAGTGCCTGATCACCTCATCTGTCTCCTGAGAAATCTCTATGTGGGACAAGAAGCTACAGTTAGAACTGGATATGGAACAACTGATTGGTTCAAAATTGGGAAAGGAGTACAACAAGGCTGTATATTGTCTCCCTGCTTATTTAACTTATATGCAGAATTCATCATGCGAAAAGCCTGGGCTGGATGAATCCCAAGCAGGAATTAAGATTGCCGGAAGAAATATCAACAACCTCAGATATGCAGATGACACAACCTGGATGGCAGAAAGTGAAGAGGAATTAAAGAACCTTTTAATGAGGATGAAAGAGGAGAGCGCAAAATATGGTCTGAAGCTCAACATCAAAAAAACGAAGATCATGGCCACTGGTCCCATCACCTCCTGGCAAATAGAAGGGGAAGAAATGGAGGCAGTGAGAGATTTTACTTTCTTGGGCTCCATGATCTCTGCAGATGGTGACAGCAGTCACAAAATTAAAAGACGCCTGCTTCTTGGGAGAAAAGCAATGACAAGCCTAGACAGCATCTTAAAAAGCAGAGACATCACTTTGCTGACAAAGGTCCGTATAGTTAAAGCTATGGTTTTCCCAGTAGTGATGTATGGAAATGAGAGCTGGATCATAAAGAAGGCTGATCGCCGAAGAATTGATGCTTTTGAATTATGGTGCTGGAGGAGACTCTTGAGAGTCCCATGGCCTGCAAGAAGATCAAACCTATTCATTCTTAAGGAAATCAGCCCTGAGTGCTCACTGGAAGGACAGATCGTGAAGCTGAGGCTCCAATACTTTGGCCACCTCATGAGAAGAGAAGACACCCTGGAAAAGACCCTGATGTTGGGAAAGATTGAGGGAACAAGGAGAAGGGGACGACAGAGGACGAGATGGTTGGACAGTGTTCTTGAAGCTACCAGCATGAGTTTGACCAAAAGGTGGGAGGCAGTGGAAGACAGGAGTGCCTGGTGTGCTCTGGTCCATGGGGTCACGAAGAGTCAGATACGACTAAACAACAACAACAACACCACAGTGGAAAGTACAGAGATTCTTCATACTTAATCTTATTGTGCAGGGTTCCCAACTGAATGGAAGGTTAACATGTGTACCAATATGCATGCATAGAAAGCCCTATTTTCACTATCTGCATTTAGCAGGGATAAGAAAATCTCTACGTGCAATTGACCATGTTATATTTCCCCTTTCATGTTCTTAAATCGATTCAGGAAACAATCTAAAAATTGAACAGATATTTATTTTTCTCTTCAATTCCAAACTTCAATCCAATGTATACCTTGCTTTATATATTGTCTGTTGTCCTCTCCTGACTGCATTAAATAGGCACTTGCTAGTAGCTGAAAACTACCCAGGCTAAAAGGTTGATATGATCTCTATTTATTTATTTATTCCTGTCCTTTTATAAGCAACTGTCAGGGAACTGCCATCGGAGCTAGAGGCGGAGGCAAGGCTCCAAAGCGATGCTGGAGAAGGGCCCAGCAGGGAGAGAGGCAGCTCATCAGCTGGGGAAGGAAATCAGCGTGACACCAGGGAGAAAGGGGGGCAGATGGGGGAATCGGCGAGAGGGCTCCAGGACTCCTCGCCGGAGACCAGTGGGGAGAGCACGGGTCCTCCGCTGCCCACACCCACCCTGCGCAGAAGACTTCCGCGCAGGGAGAGTAGGCGGAGACTTGGCGTCAAAGAACTTCTATGCTGGAAGAGGTTCAAGAAACGCCCACTGACGGATTCTGCTAGCGACTGAAGCAGCCACGAAGTGAAGGGCTGTCCAGACAGAAAAGGTTTAACCAGGCAACCTAGCCAGGAGTGGTGGCAACTTACACATGAGCAACCCCTATAACCATTACAGCAACACACAGAGTCTGAGTCAGAAGGGATGAAAGAGAATTTCCTAAAAGCATGAGTTCATAACACACACACACACACAAACACACACACACACACACACACACACACACACAGATGCTGGTTATAAGTCCCCACACAAGCACCTCAGAAGTGTGCAGAGCTACTACTGAGCTTGTCAGTGATGTAGTTTACCTAAACTTATTTATTACTTATTCCATTTTTACCCTAGTTTTCTACTCAATGATTCTATTATGTATTCATTCATTAATAAAAGTATTTAGATCCCACCATCTCATAAAATATTGGGACAGTACACAACAACATGTGTCCAATAAAATGCAAAACACTATTTAAAACAGTACAGAACAACATTTAAAATGACAGACTAATCAATAACATTTTAAGCAACTGCATAAGTCTGTCAGCCTGAAAGTCAAAAGCTAGGATGCTTGCCAAATGTCTGCTGGAAGAGTGTTCCACAGCATGGGATCAGTGACACTAAATGTCCAACTTCTAGAGGAGGCCTGTTGGGCCTCTGTAACATGGGGAAAATTGGCTCATGGCAAGAAAAACATCAGAAAATAATGCAACCATTTAGGTGCTCTTGCAGAGGCTGAGGCACTATTCATATAATCTAGCCATAAACATGCAGTCACTAAGATTATGTAATTCAACATCAACTTCACTGGAATGGTCATGCCTGATTATCATCTTCCAAAGCAACTACTCTATTCCCAATTTAAGAAAGGAAAGTGTAATACCGTTGGACAACAAAAGAGTTTTAAAGACGCTCTCAAAGCAAATATAAAATGTAGTATAAACACCGGCTTGCAAGTGCTCCAATTAGAGAACAGCCTTCACCAAAGGCATCATGGACGAACTCAGGACGAAAGGGAGAAACAAGCTAAGAGGGAGACATGTTTGGAAAGTCCTCAGCATGATCAACTCCCACCTGGAAACCTATGTCCCCACTGTGGAACGATGTGCGGATCCAGAATTGTCCTCCACAGTAACTTATGGACACATTTTTAAGACCACATTCATGGAAGACAATCTTGTCAGCTACGAGTGATCGCCAAAGAAGAAGAAGAAATTGTTGCTGCTTGATAACATGTCACCATGATTGTGCATAGGAACACGGGAAGCTCCCTTATACCAAGTCAAATCATTGGTTCATCTTAGCCAGTAATGTTGTAGGTTTGGTAGTGGTCAGTCTAGATAATGTCCTGAGTCCCTTCCAGTTCTTCGAGTCTGGTATCCTGTGAGGTGACAATCTAACAAGAGGAGTTTGCCAAACTAGTCAGACAAATTTCTTGGTGAGACCATGGCCTTAGCTGGCCACTTAAGTGTCCTCATCAGCATCCCAAAAGAATGGGCTAGGTTGCAAGAGGTACAACTAAGTGATGGTGAGGAAAAGGAAGGAAATGGGTGTGCCTCCCACTCCCCCACCTAGCTTCCAGAGGGAGAGAACAATAGGAGTCTAGTCGGTGTGAGCTGAGTTAGAAGCAGGCTGGAAAGCTGGAGACACAGAGACATGCTTGTTCTTTGCTGGATCAAAACTTGTCATGATTGAAGAAGCAAGATCTGTTAGTGTCAATGCTGTGAGCCTGTCTATCTTATGCCAGGTTGTATATATGTGTAAATAAAACCATATATCCTAAAGATACCAGCGTCTCTGCTGGCCTTCATTCCAAGGCACCGGGGAAGGAAGCCGCTCGGGCGCCTGGGGCAGAGCACCCGGGAGCGGAGCAAGCCACCCATAGGGGCGGGGTGAGGACGGGGCCTCCAGTCTGCCTGCCTCCTCCCACTCAGCCGACCTACAGCTAGGGGAAGAGGCAGCGGGTCAACTGTTTGGGGAGTGCGGAGCCTACACGCGCCCAAGCCACGCGTCTCTCCCAGGAGAGATGAGTGGCTTGGGTGCGCTGCAGGCCCCGCGGTGAGTGCCGCCTGGCATTTTGTCACTCCCCTCAATGGTGACACCCGGGGCGGCCCACACCTACCGCACCCCCTTCCTCCACTCCTGTTCCAAGGTAACTGAACCTGGGTAAGTGCCTGGAAACCCTGGATTCTCTCACTTCTCAGAGACTGGGGTGACGTGTAACAGTAATGTGTACACTTACTGACAGCAGCTCTTTGGGGTTTCCCATTCCCAGACCTGTGTGGAGATGATGGGAATTGAGCTTGTGGCCTTCTGCATGCCAAGCAGATACTGTACTGCTGACCATACCAAGATGAATCCTATGTGGAGCAACTTGCTCATACAAATAGCAGGTAGGCAAATTGGTTAAAAACATTATTAAAGAAAAAAATGGTGCTAAAGAAGAGCCAGCATGTGTTCTGCAAAGGTAAGTTCACAAACGTTAAAAAGAGTTTTTTGAGCGGTGTGTACCAGATCATAGAGTGATCTGGTACACACCGCATACTTAAAACTTTCAAAAAGCTTTTCACAAAGTCATTCATCACAAACTCTGGAGTAAACTTAACAGACATGGAATCAGAATATATATTGTCATTAAAGTTAAAGAACAAGAAGCAGGGAGTAGGAATAAAAGGGTAGTCTTCACAATGGAAGAAAGTAAAAAGTAAAATCCCCCAAGGATTTGTATTGGGACTGGTTTTCTTTTTTAAAAAACTTCTACACAAATGATCTGAAGTTAGGGTGAGCACTGAGGTGGCCAGATTTTCAGATGATACTAAATTATCCAGAGTAGTAAAAATTCAAGAGTACTGGAACAACCCTTCTATAAAGAAAGGTTAGAATGCTTGGGGCTTTTTCATTTCGGAAAAAAAAGACAACTTTGGAGGGAACATGAACAAGATTTCTAAAATTATGCATGGCGTAGAGAAAGTGGATAGACAATTCTCTTTCTTTTCCTCCCTTAATTTGTTTAATCATTTTTCAAAGCTATCTAAGCTAGTGCCATGACCAAACTGCATGACATAATACAGGAAACAGGTCACCCAATGAAACTGATTGGTAGGAGATTCAGGACAAAAGGAAATACTTCAGACAGCACAAAACTAATTTATGGACTAATGGGGGGAAAGTCTGTAAACTGTAACTTGTCATGAATGTACCAGCCCCAAACACAGTGGTTGTCCAATGTGCTGAAGCACTTGCATGGGAGTATGTTGCTAGTTTTTGTAGATCAGCCCATAACCAAACTTAAAACTGTTGTAAACCACCATAAGACTTTCGGTGGTATAGATAAAATTAACAATTTAAGTTGTGACAGGAAAGGAGTTTCTATTATGATGACTTGAAATGCAATGAGCTAAAACTGGTAACACTATCAGAGTGATGTCATTAAATGGCTGTTGAGTGTAATGTATCATTTCCCTTGTAATCTAACAACAAAAATTATTCAGCAATAGATGCAAAGGGAGGGGATTCATATGTTGCTGTACAGTTGTTTGTTATTTGGCCAGAGATCCTTATTCAATGTAACACTTCTGAAAAAAGTCAACTGCACAAACAGGGATTAATGTGTTCATTGGTTTTCAGCAGCTGCATGATGTTGAGGTGCCAGTTGAAGAAGAAGAAGAAGAGGAAACTGCCTGCCATGGAATGTTGATGGTAGTTTAGTGTCAGTTTGGAACAAAAAGGAAGGACGGACTTGGTCTACCCAAGCCCCTGACATTGACAATGTTCTGGAGCAGTCGGGAGACATAAAGTTAAAAACAAAATAAACACTTCTCCTTCTTGTGCTACAGAGAGATGTTACAGGAGGGGGACACCTTTGTAATTTTTCATTTTCCAGAAACTTTATCTAGTGCTGGACAGGGCTCAGGTTCAGAGCTGGCAGCTACTCCAAACATGAATCCCTCAGTGCTATATAACACAAAGGGGAAAGGTTTTAGGAGGGTGGGGAAAATGTCGCCTCCCCAACCCATGTGAGTCTCAACTAATGTTGATACTGCAGACTATCTGGAACTGTAAATAGATATTAGGACACAAGAATACAGCAAAACATTTGGTTGTGGGTTTCCGCTTTTATGCATAAATTAGCATTTCTATGATAAAAGGGCTTTCCAAAATGTTAACACCACACTGTTCCAGTCATATTTCAGTGCTTAAAAATGTCAAAATATCCACCAAGAAAGTACTTTTAAATTTATATTATAATCCTCTTGTGGGCTATGAAGTAGAAACATTGCACTATATACTGTAAAAGGAGGGAAGGTATACTGCATATTCCCACCTGGTCTAGATAATTCAAAACACAAATATTGAGCCTAGACTTCTTGTTTTTACCTTTATAAGTGACTCCTTAAAAGAAGTACGACATCTACTGAAAACATATCTCAATCAGCAACAATAATTAGGTCCCTGCTGGAGACTATATACAGAATCCCAGAACAAAAAGATAATTGTATTCTAGGTTTCATAAAATGCACTGTAAAAATACAGCGATCTTGGATAAAAGTAGCAAGCCGATATGAATTCTTCCTGCCGCTACTGAAAATCACATGAATCTTGAAATCCATAATAAAAATTGTGCCAAACTGAGTACTTTCTCTTTGGTGAGTTCCCGAAAATTTACAAGAATAGGTGCATTGTTGGTTTCAAAGAAAGGTATTATTGATATGATACCGTTCATCAAAAGAAATATGCAGGTGTGGCTTTCAATCACATGGTGCCCTTAATATGTGAAAGAACTTCAACTACATTTTTTTTAAAAATCCTTACAATATCCCTGTATGATATGGCAGTATCATTAGCCCCTTACAGTACAAGAGCCTATTACAAACAAGTGCACATTATAAGTTTGGCTGGTTAGGCATTTTATAAAAGTTCTGTCATTTCGAAAACTGTCAGGCTTATGAGCAGTTGCTGGGGGGCATTTATGGGGTGAGAGCCCAGTAAAAACCTTTTCCAGGGTTCAGCATTCTCAGCATTACATAATAAGGTACTTGGATGAAACAAGCTGTATCTGTTGGGGAACCATGTTCATAATTATTTTGGATTATTATTACAGATGGGAGGCTAAGACTAATGGACCACACCTTGCCTAAAGAGATTGTGGCTGAGATGGTATTTGAGAAGTAGCTAAGAATCTCAACAGTGTGTGCCTATAGTTTCACAGGACTTGACCACATTAACACCTGGAGCATGTGGAAGAATGAGAACCCATTTCCACTTCCAAAGCAAATTCCATGATTAACTGAGGATTGGTCTATAGTAGGTGGTTTATCTCACGGCAGCTGATATATAAAGGGACATACAAGTCCATATCCTTTCTTCAAAGGAATGTACACTCTGGTCCCTGCCATCAGCCCGAGGTCTAAAAAGATTGAATTCTTGCCTCCAAGGAAAAAAAACATCACAGCTCTCTGTTTTGAATAGTTAAAAAATTATTCTGGTTTAGGAATGGTTCTGTGTTGCTCTTTTAGTCTAAAATGTTTGGATTTTGGTTTAAGAAACACTGCTAAATATACTGATCGTAAGTCACCTTGGGAAAGCTTTTATGTTAGAAAGGCAGCCTATAAGTTGTTAAAGCAAATAAAGATTGAATTTGCAGTTGATTCGTAGAATTTAGAGCGGCAAAAGCAGCAACGCACACTGGACTCAAACACTATTGTGCCTCATAAAGAACCGTGGCCATCTGATGTGAGGCAATAAAAGAAAATCACACTGCTATGGCTCATTCCATCCCCAGACTTTATGCCAAGCCACTTTCGTGCTTCCTCACTTGTTTTGTAAACAAATATTGGGATGATACCTCAAGTCTCACTAACTAATTAACTTTCTCATTTCTGTGAAAAGGTTAAGCAGATGGTTTGCTGGAAAATAAAACATATAGCGTGCCTTAATTCCACACTTGCTCATTTTTTATTTTTCCTCTTAGAGACTACTGTAAGCCAATTTTGCGTTGGTCATAAAATGTGAACAGATTTGTGTGTGGGCACTGCTTCCTAAAAATGTTAGAATGTATGAAAGAAGAAAGGGTAAATGGTAGCTAAAGTGATTTCAGTTAACAATAATACCAATAACATGGCTAACTTCCAATCTTTGTGCTTAGACAGGTTGTTGTTTTCTAACTTAAAAAAGAAATGGATAACCTTACTTTTATTGCAATGACCTGATTTTTTTTTATTGGCCTCCACAAAGTCTGGTTGGCTTTAGAAGCTGGCTTCTTCCTTTTTTCCTGCTTGTAAATTTTCATTTTAAAACCACATCAGAAGAAGGAAACTATGACATCCCCAAATCATTAGTGAAACTGAGATTTTTACATATGCCCAATTCATCTGAAGGGCTTTTTTGCTGGAATTCCTGTAAAGCTTCAGTATATTAAACAGCTGACCAGAAATGTCAGACTTTTTGCAACTGGTTTCAGCTACACGGTAATTTCAAATTCAATATAAAATGAAAAGAGAATCATTAAATAAAAGTAAAGAGCTTGTGTTGACGTCTTTGAATTAAACATACACAGACCTAAAGACTTGCAACAGGTCCATCATATTTAGCTTGGGGAATGCTGAACTATATTCTGTTTAGTTCAAATCTAATATAACTTCAATGGCAAAATAATCATTCTGTGACAGTGCAGTTTCAGGTGGCACCATCAGTTTTGAAAAATCCAGTGACGCTAATTTTTAACTTAAGAATGCCACTGAAATTGCAATTGTTTTATTTTTTCCTTTTTGTAGGTTCAATCCATGTCAACGATGTGTGCGCTATACAACTGCATTATCTAGCAGTGCAGAAGTTGCAGCTTGTCTGAGAAGCTGTGGTAGAATGTTCTTGAATATGTTTTAGAAATATATTTGATGCAGAATCCTTCACTGCACCTTACCGCAAAGTTCCTTGAGCATTTCATTTGCACATCACAGCAGTGATAACCAGCCAGAGATGCTTTGAGTGGAATCCTTAGAGAAGGGGGAGCCAGAATGGTGTCCTGCAGATGCTGCTAGTATGCAACTCTCATCAGGAGAGGAATCTGAATGGTTGGCCACCCCACCCTAGAGTGACCACATTTGGAAGGGATACATACAGTACAGAGGATTCTTCCATTTGAAATCTGTAGTCCTTTCCACCTACATAGTCTTCCACGTGTATCTATCAATATTATCTAGCATACACAGGTTACAGTGGAGGAGGAAAGGGCAATTATTGCTCTCAAATTAGCATGACAATGATCTGTGTCTTGTAAGCGAGAACTCTTGAAAATAATGATACTTAACGGCAAACCTTAATTTTAATGGCATTCTTCTCCTGTAAGGCTAAGATGCACCAGGGGATATGATTCAGAAGAGCATCTGGTCTCACCAAAAGTAAAATATAATATTTATACCCAGACAATCTTTTGGCCATGGGGAAGGAGCTGGAGTTTGGGATTCAGATGGGTTCCTGATGAGGATAATGTTTGAGGTTTGGATGGGGATCTGATTGGCATGCTGCTCGTGCCAAATGAAGGGGTGAATTTTGGGGTCAGAAGAAGAAGAAGAAGAAGAAGAAGAAGAAGAAGAAGAAGAAGAAGAAGAAGAAGAAGAATAATTTATTATTTCTACCCTGTCCATCTGGCTGGGTTTCCCCAGCCACTCTGAGTGGCTTTCAACAGAACATTAAAAACAAAATATAACTTCAAACATTAAAAACTTCCCTAAACAAGACTGCCTTCAGATGTCTTGGATGGATGGGTATTTGGCCTTGCTTAAAGGAGAAGGGTGATTTCAGGGGCTAGTATGGAGTTTTGACTGATGTCTGGTCTTATGTAGTACAGTGGTACCTTGGTTTTCGAATGTGTCTGTTGATGAACATTTTGGTTTTCAAACACCGTAAACCCGTAAGTAAATGCTTCAGGTTTTGAACACGCCTCAGAAGTCGAACATGTCATGCGGCTTCCGCTGAGTGCAAGATCCTGAGGCCTAGCTGTCGGCTATTGGGTTTTCGAACGTTTCAGAACTCAGTCTTCTGGAACGGATTACGTTTGAAAACCAAGGTACCACTATATAGGTATCCTACATAGTGCGTAAGAAAATGATATTTTTTCTGGGTGGTAAAATGATGGTTTTCCATTGTTCAAAAGAGTGGAGTAAATCTTAGTGTATGAATAGGAAATCCAGTTTTGGACAAAGGATTGGTGTGACATCTTTAGCTCAGATGAGGTTTGGAAGTAAGTCTCACTTTGCTTTACTCCCAAGCAGATGTGCATTGGACTGCAACTTTATGAAATAATCTTTTTCTGAAATAAACAGTTAATGTATTCAGTATGCTTTACTGTAGCAACAGCACTGATTATAAGAATGCTGCTAGCTGTTTTGAATTGATTAGGAAAAAATTGGATGTACCATCACTACCACCACAGATAGATAGATAATGTAGATATGTAGGGCCATTATGAAATGTCTTTGTTCTTTCCTGCCATGATGATTCCATAAAGTAGGGACTGTGCAAAGTGTTGTGAGGCAATTCCTGACTGGGTTAGGTTACTGGCGGCACTGAGGTCTGCTATCTGCACTGGATATTTATACTCTTCTAAGGCCCAGTATGTCGTAAGGGGACGACAGAGGACGAGATGGTTGGACAGTGTTCTCGAAGCTACAAACATGAGTCTGACCAAACTGCGGGAGGCAGTGGAAGACAGGAGTGCCTGGCGTGCTCTGGTCCATGGGGTCACGAAGAGTCGGACACGACTAAACGACTAAACAACAACAACAACAAGGCCCAGTATGTGATTTGGATCTACAAAGTCCTTAATGTATGAAAGTCAACAGTGTTTAGGGACCGTCTCCTTCACGACCTGCAAAATCAAAAAGTTTTTGAGTTTTCCACATGTTTGTAAAATTAGGAAAGTTCCACAACTATGGAGCAGCCAGTGAGAAGTAATATGACTCAAATAATAATAAAAAAGGCTTCAGCCTATCTTTGCCAAACAGTGTTTTGTATGTTCTTATTACCTACCATTTTACAATGAGTATCCACTTCTTAGGGTTTTCATCTTGTTTTTTTAATGTATTTGTTGCACTGGTGTTTTTAGATTTATTATTTTATGTGTAAATCACCTTAGAGACAGTGGTTTAGAAGGCAATTAATAAATTAAGTGTAATAATAACAATAATATTCAGCACTTGCTCCTGAGTCTTCCATATAAGCTAAACAAATGAATAATATGGTCTGGATATGAATGAAAATGAATTCATTAAAAGTTACTTCCTACAAATCAGAGTCTGTCTGTATGAATAATTCATACGTCCTGAAAAATCCAATAATATGAGTGAAGAGGTCTTTGTTTTGACACTATGGGTTGAGGCTAGGAAACCCGGGAGAACATGTTTCAGTATATACACCGATACCCCACAACTGCAGTATTGTACTCACAATCAGGTGACCCTGTGTGTGCGTGCAGGTTTCTTGCTGAATGTGATGAATGGATGAGAGCTGGGCTCAAAGATGGGACAGTTTCAAAGTTCAGGCAGGGAAGGCCTGACTTGGCACTGTATGCACCCGTCTGCGTAATCTCATTCTCCTCAGGCTCTTTCTGTTTTTCAGCTGTCTTGGGTTTCTTCCTGAAAACAAACAAAGAGACCTTTGAAGGAACTTGTTGCATATGCAGGAAATATGCATTTTTAGAATTGTTAAGAGAAAGCTCTTTTTTGTGGCTAACTTAAAGGGAGGAATCCTCTTCTGAATACTTCTTATTTGGAAAGGTGCCAGTTCTCGTATTTACTCAGATACAGTGATCAATGTATCATATTAAAAACATGCCATTCAAAAACATGCAATAGTATTTTTGAGGAGTTCACAGAAGGACAAACCTGCACCACTGGTTTAGGTTATTCAGATACTACTGAAAGCCAGTGGCTAAAAACTAACATCCTATTATTATTATTATTATTATTAATCACAGCATGGCAATAGCCATAATAGTTATTATTACCAACCAAAATGTCTCAAAATAGTGAGCATGATTTTATGTATGCCAGAAATCTTCATTAAACTGATCACACCTAGACGAAGATGTATAGGAGCAAAAACCACATGTTGCAATACAGTGGTACCTCGGGTTACATATGCTTCAGGTTACATACTGTCAGAGCCGCCCGAGGTCCCAGCTCACAAAGGACCAACGCTGCTTCGTTGTTAAGTACAAAAGTCTTTATTGAAGTTCAGTTTCACTTCCAGAGCCACAGCGCGCAGCTCTACGTCTCAACTGTCAGACCGCTGATGCTCCGTCTGAGTCTCCTCCCCCCAGACACCAATTTAAGACTCTCGCCTTACTCCACCTCTTCCTCTGTTCCTTCCGCCTCTGGTTCCGCCTGTCCGTTGGGGTCTCGCCCTTTCTAGACTCTTCTGACGCTGAATCCCCTGAGCCTTCCCCCTCCCTCCGGCGGGCTTTAGGAGCTGGTTCCCCATCCGGGTCTCCTGCTGTCCCCCGCACCTGTACATTTGAACTTGGCGCGCGCGCCCAGCCGGTAACTTTTCTCCTGACCGTTTCACTGCTGCTGTCACTGCTTCCCCCTCTGGGGGGGGCTAGCTGCAACTGACCTCCCCTCCTTTGGAGGCGTGGTCAGCCCTGACTCACTTTCTCTCCCCGCTGGAGGAGACGCTGGCCCTGACACATGTGACTCTTCCCCCCCACTACGCTCTGGTGGGGAAACTGGTCCTGATCCCCCACTGCTGCTTTGGGGTTCCCCTCTGGCTCCTTGTTTCTGGTGCGTCCCCCCGGGACCCCCCTTGCCCTGACCATCGGCGCCCCCTTCTGGGAATCTTCTGATTCGCTGGAGAAGCTCATGGAATCTCTTGGGCCACTGTCATACTCCCCTACGCTGCCCTCGGATTCTTCCCCTTCGCTCTCCATTTCCTCTCTCCCCAGTGCTCCTGCTCCTGAGCCCCTGACACATACGCTTCAGGTTACAGATTCCGCTAACCCAGAAATAGTGCTTCAGGTTAAGAAATTTGCTTCAGGATGAGAACAGAAATCGTGCTCCGGCAGTGTGGCAGCAGCAGGAGGCCCCATTAGCTAAAGTGGTGCTTCAGGTTAAGAACAGTTTCAGGTTAAGTATGGACCTCCGGAACAAATTAAGTACTTAACCCAAGGTACCACCGTATAGGCAACAAACATGTAGTTTAGTTATTTTTACTACTGCAGAGCAGTGTTGGGGGAAATATGGCCCTGGGCGTGAAGGGAGTTGGAGTCAAATAACATTGGGAGGGCAACAGGTTCCCCACCACAGTTAGAGCTCATTGCAATGTCATACATGCATCCTATCATTTCTCAAATGGCAAAAACTTTGCCAAAGATGCAGTCAAGGCCATCACTGAGCTTCTTGGTTAGAATTCAGATTTAGATTACCTTCCATTCTCTTTGAATTTTGGATAAAATTATTTCCCTTCAAGTGATTTCTAAAGTGTAGCATAATTCTTTATATTTTTAAAAAATAAATTATGCTGAAGCAGAAGGTGCTTGATACCAAGATCAACCAGTAAAATGGCATCTCTGCTTTATGTTTCACTCTCAGGTCTGCTCATGGGACACTCTGAAACCTGCTCAGAGAACTTGCTAGTCCCTGCCTTTCTTGAAGCTGCTAAGAAAAAAACCCCACTTGCTTCCACTCAGGAACTGGCCAAGCTGGGAATTCAAATGGGCCATAAAAGGTGAAATAGTCAACAGCAGCTAATCCAGGAGAAAATAGAGGAAGTATGGACCCAGAGTATAAAGGCACAGTGGTGTAAAGGATGAAAGATTCTTGCACCTTTAATAGTTGCATAAAAGGAAGAATATTAGCAGGTGCAGTTTTTCTCACTCCTACATAAGTGGTGCCTGCCAAAGGTTCCACTTCACACAATTTTGAAAAGCACAGAAGCTCTATCTCCTATTGCATATGATATTGCAAATTGCAAAGCCATTGCACATTGGTGGAATAAAAAATGCTAGTTCATACTACAGAGTGGTACATGAAATAGGGGTTTGAAGCCAATCCTCTGTCCAGGTGCTAAAATTGCTTCTTATTGCACACTATTTGCCATGCTTATGTAAGGAAGCAGACATAGAGAGCCCAAGTAGTTTCCATGGTAATCCACATAGTATGATGCTACACTTGAGAACTGGGATGAAGAAGGTTATTCCAGTACAGCACAATATAACCTTGTATTTTAGTGGTCTGCATTGATGTATTTCCAATGCAATCAATTAAAACAACACTCCTTTCAAGATATATGACTATATTTTAAAAACAGACACGATAAAGAACATTCTTACTAATAAATATGAAATATATAGTCAATAGGAGCTTTGCCAATTAATTCAGTGGGTTGTTCATTGCACTGATAATTCTTTAAGGAAAAATGGACAATTTTTTCCCTACAAACTCCACATTTACATTAGTGGAAATATGATACTGTACCATTCTCTCATTACAGTGGTACCTCGGGTTACATATGCTTCAGGTTACATACGCTTCAGGTTACAGACTCCGCTAACCCAGAAATATTACCTCAGGTTAAGAACTTTGCTTCATGATGAGAACAGAAATCGTGCTCCGGCAGCACAGCGGCAGCAAGAGGCCCCATTAGCCAAAGTGGTGCTTCAGGTTAAGAACAGTTTCAGGTTAAGAACGGACCTCCGGAATGAATGAAGTACTTAACCTGAGGTACCACTGTATTATTTTTTTTAACATCAGAGTAAATACCACTGCTAGAATTGTACTTCATTAACAATTGGTGCAACAGCGTGGTTCTTACAACTGCTATCCACCAATAACAGCTTGGAGGGAAAAATATTATGCGTATTCTATTACTATAATCAATCTAATTAGTCCAAAGCAATTACTGCTACTACTATTATTAACTGATTGCACCTCTGAAGAACAGTTCATATTATCTTTGTTCTGCAGTAGGAAACAAAGCCAGCTGGACACTATGGGTTGGTTCAGACCTAATGGGAAAGCATGGCTTCCCTGCTATGCGAACAAGCCTACATGAACCTCAAGTTTGCACACTTCTCTCTCCCCTCTCCTTGTGTGACCGCAAAGAGGAGATTTGAATTTTAAGCTCCCATTTCTAAACACACCACAGCTTCCTCTTATGTCTGAACTCACTTCAGCTTGTTTAAACTGTGGTTTCTGAACTGCCTGGATATGAAACTATGGTTTTTTCCTGGCTTGTTTCAAGAAACCACGGCTCCCTTAGTTGAGATTGTTACGCAGCACACTTTTGAGGTGAATCTGTGAGCATGGGAAAGGTGACCATCAGTTTATTTATTTATTGCTTTGACACTAGTACATTTTTGATTACCACCACTAGGTCATTGGAGCAAGCGGAATGGAGTGAATTTTAATAACATATTTTCACAGATGCGATGGTGAATGTGGCTTGCTTAAAAGTGAACATTAGGGACCGAAATAAGTTGGTGCCTACTGATTTGAAATTGGTGTGGCATCCACTTTAATTTAGAGAAATAGGCAGCTGTGGTCACACTTATTTTAGTCAGTAACAGTTTTCATGAAGACAATATTTAGGTTGAAAAATGGCTGTCATAATCATTTAGGGAATATAGATTCTTTGAACTTATTAGCTAAACGGGACAGACGTTTATTATCAATATATTCTTAGGGTAGTAAATAATAATAATAATAATTAATAGTAACTTTTCAAGACTGAGGATGCAAACAAAAAACCCCTTTGTGTTGGCCTGTAAAAAAAAAAACAACTTTCTGAATAAATCTGTGGAACTTAGCAGGTGAATACTCAGTGTTTAATTTCTTGGGCACGGGTACATCTTACCAGTTTGTGTGCTTCCTTAAGAAATAAAGCACCAGCTGTTTTCACTGTTGAATAGTTATTGATTTTCATATGAAGCCCCAGCCACACCTGCTGCTCCACCCCCAACAGAAGTGGGTCATCTAGCTAGGGTCACTTTAAGAAAGTCCCCGTGCTTCTAACGGAAGTGACAAGACTGATTTAAAGCACTTTGTTGCAGAAATCAGGAACTGAAAAGGGAAGCAGGAGAAGTCTTTAAAAACCTTTATGAGTCTTCTCCTTTAAGATCAGAACAAGATTGAGTACTTAAAAGGTAAGGGGAAGTCTACACTAGCCATACCGGCTTGGATTGATGGAATCTAACACCAGCAGGAGGGCCAAATGTTCCTCACTGCCAAGTAGCCTGGTGGAGAAGGAATGAATCCCTCCATCCATTATCCGCCAGCATGCTTAGTTTCCCATGGACCTTTTTTTCCTCAGCAGCTGCTCAGATATACAATGGGTTTGTGGAAAAGGGATGGAACAATTTATCCCTACTCAGTCAAGTTTGCCTTTCTCAGTGTTGAGCATGGAAACCAGCAAGCAGGCAGAGACAGCAATCCACCCCTTTTCCACCAATGCACACGTTCAGTAATTCCACGAACTCTTGGTGGAATTGCTTGTCACCTATGGCACCCAGGCAAGTATTCAAATAAATGTGTGACGAAAGTGTTCCCCACTTCCTGTGCCATTTTGAAGTTGTTAAACATGCCATGTTAGCACGTTTTGTTTTAAAATCTGTTCTGTTCAGAGTTGTGCCCTATCTTACCTTTTAGCACTGGGGTTCACATGTCCCAAAGTATCAGGAAAACTGCCACACCATCTTTCTTTCCTGCTGTAAGTTTATCCCTATCCCTATCTGTAAAGTGGGGTTGAAGATAAAATGCTCTGGATAAATGTTGATACTGCTTTAGCAGATATAAAAGCAAATTCTTTTATGTTTGCTTGGAAAGATCCGGAAAGTTTTAAGAGGACTATGGATAAGGCATCTTTTGAGGATGGGAACACGGAAGTAAAAATCAGAAATACAATGCCATATGATGGAAGGGTAGGTTTCAAAGACAAACGTTTCTGTGAAAACTAGTACTTTGTGCTTCCTGCACAGGATCAGGTTGTAGAAGAGATTAAAAGCAGAAAAGATACAGACTTGAGTTGGAATGATAAAAACAAGAAAATGAACTCAACAATAATGTTCAGTTTTAACGAAATGATGAAAAAACCCACAATTTTCCAAGGGCAGAGAAAATAACAAACAACAATAAATGCTGGATAACAGAATATTTAAAAACATGGGTCCAGCTCATTTTTTCTTTTGATTTACAGGGTTGAACTGTTTTTCTTCAACAGCTAACACAAAATAATTTGACCAGAAATGTTAAGGGGTGAGAAACACACACTGGTAATTGTGGAGAGATGGTGAAAGGAGGTAGACCTATGAAACTAGTAGATATTTGGGTTGTCTGCATATAAGAACATAAAACAAGCTTGCTGGGTCAGGCCAATGGCCATTGAGTCCAGCATCCTGTTCCCACAGTGACTGACCAGACGCTGGTAGGAATCCTGCAAACTGCACAACAGCATTCTGTCTGCCTGTGATTCCCAACAACTGGTATTCACAGCATTATGCCTCTGACAGTGACTGCAAAACATAGCCATTGTGGCTAGTAGCTGTTGATAGCCTTGTCCTCCACAAATTTGTCTACTCCTCTTTTAAAGCCATCACAGCCTCCCATGGGAGCAAGTTCCATAGTTTAAGCGCTGTGTGAAGAAGTAAATAGCTAACACACATATGCACAAATATCACGAGATATTTATTAGTGAAGTTACATAAAATTCAAATATGAGGGAATCTGGAATGAAAACCTTCATACAAAATCTGGAGTGCAAGGAGAAAAAATTTATAATCGGGAAAAGCACAGATTCATTAAAAACAAAGCCATTTATCTTAGAAAGCGATTCTATTTTCTGCTTCCCCTTTCCCCTCATAAAAAGTTTTCTCCCACAAAAGTGTGAGAAAAACAATTTTGTACTGTAAAGGATTCAGAAATGAAGAAATATTCAGGAAAGCACCTTATCGCACAATAGGGAGCAAAGCCACTTTTCTATTAATCAAGAACATTGTCTCTGGTTATATAAAGAAATTATATAAGCCTGGTATGTTTGAGAGAGCACAGCATGTGAAAGTTCTTGTGAAACCTCGGTGGTTGCCAATTGCAGCAGTAAGCCTTCAGAGGGCAGCAGAGGACCAGCTAGCGCAAGGCTACATTACAAACAGAGAGAACTTCCTTTAGAATCTTCCTCCTGGTCACCCTGCCAGAGGTTAGTCTGCTAAGCTCCCTTAAAAAAAATTAAAAAATGAATCTTTGCCCTAAGTGTTAAAATTATACAGCCCAATGAAGCTTCTGCTCAGCCGGAAAATGAAAGCTCAAGTAAAGCAAATTGGCAGAGCAAATAAATATTCCCTTCTTCTCCTTTCCTTTAAAAGCCATGGTAAAGAAAAGAGAAGGGACTGGGTAAACAGATGGAGTAAATAAGCATGTTGCTTGACTACATCAAAAGAAAACCTTGCATCCACACAGCCAAGAGGAATACCGGGTAAACACTGAGGTTCTTCATGCCAATATTACCTGCAAACTGCAGTCACCAAGGCTTTGGTGTGTGTGTTAAAAAAGATTACTGCCCTAGTATTGTGCATTGTTTTAATGTTTTTATCATATTGTATTGCATTATGAACATTGTAAATCACTTTGAGGCTTTTTTTTTTAAAAAAGAATAAATTACTATACAAGTCACTCACTCACTCAAATCCTGTTACTTTGAGTCTAAAACGTATTTCTAGCTAGAAGGTGGGATGCAAGTATAACAAAACAAAACAAAACAAAACAAAAAACAAAACAAAAAGCTTGTGTTACCTTGAAGACTGAGGGTGGCATTCAAGGTAGCACTACATGGAATATGCACATGGGGAACAAGGTCTGCTTACGCAGTGGGACTTTCGCCCCTTTCCTCCTCCTGTGTGCCCTCCAGCATGGAGATCTGGGGGTCTCGCCAACACTCCACGTCAGATTAAGGGGAGCAGGGGAATCCCTTTGTGCAAATGGACTTCATTCTACACACACAATAACTTAGTTGAATCCTGTCCTAACATGTTTATTGCAACGTCAATCTTGGTAGACTAAAAAAGGTAGAGGTAAAGGACCCCTGAAGTTAAGTCCAGTCGCAGATGACTCTGGGGTTGCGGCGCTCATCTCGCTTTACTGGCCGAGGGAGCCGGTGTTTGTCCGTAGACAGTTTTTCCGGGTCATGTGGCCAGCATGACTAAGCCGCTTCTGGCACAACAGAACACCGAAACCAGAGCAGGGCACGGAAACACCGTTTACCTTCCTGCCAGAGCAGTACCTATTTATCTGCTTGCACTTTTGGGTGTACTTTCGAACTGCTAGGTTGGCAGGAGCAGGGACCGAGCATCAGGAGCTCACCCAATTGCAGGGATTCAAACCGCCAACCTTCTGATCGGCAAGCCCAAGAGGCTCAGTGGTTTAGACCACAGCGCCACCACTTAATCACATTGAATGAAGGCTATGCCAAGTTAAGTGCTACAAGACTTTAGCCTGCTTTGCTGCCACAGGCTAATGCAACGTCTGTTCTCTACTGCCAACTACCTATGCTCTGGAATTTGTCAGTAAACAAGGTCCTACATGTTACTCTGATGGAAATTTACGTGCACTGGCTTAGTTTTCATTGGAGGGGTGCATGATATTATTTCCCCAAACCCTGAGCACCTACCCTACACCCTGCCTTGTCATGTATCTTGGCTGGATTTGACCCCATTCTAAAGTCTGAGTCCTATGATATGTTTGGTTATGGGAACTTGAAGAATTTTCCAATTTTCAATATGAACTGAACTGAGCTGAACTGATCTGAACCTCCTGGACTAATGTGTTGCTTGGAATTTAGCTATCATTTGGATTTAGCTCTTCTCTAAATGTTGTGATGTAGTTCTTCGCTACCCCGGCAGTTTCACCTGCCTTGTGGAACATCCTCCCATCAGATGTCAAGGAGAGAAACATCTGACTAGGAATATCTGAGTATTCCAGATACCAGTATTGGGCAGTTTTCTCTGCATTTTTTTTTTAAAAAAAACATTATCTTATTATTCTTTGTACACCACTTTCAGTAGCCTTTTACCCGTTTATAGGTACACACTTCAAATATTTGTAAAAATTGTTCTTAAATTTGCTAATCATCATTTAACCAAACAGTATATATTTAGCACTTTGAAATATTCCTAGTTAAAACAATCTGTTGAGCTTTTCCTCAGTTGCTGTTGCTCTTCTTACAAAATCCCATAAAATGTCAATAGTTTTCAATTAAAAATGATGCCTTCTGTTTTTTTATGCTTCTTCTATATATGTACCATATTCTCTTACAACTAATCAAGGATTGCAGTGAGTTGTGGTTTAGTTGGCATATGTTTCAGAGAGAGAAAGGAGCACATTTTGGGGCATTGTCAACTCCATGCTTTTAAATGTTCCATTATCTCCGTTTTTATTGAAGATTTTTGTTTTTAACTATCACCCTATACTCATTTTCAAGCATTATGACAGGGTTGCACTTTGTGATTCCAAACAAGGAAAGGCACAAAACTTAGTACTTGAAATAGAATTCACCATCCTGTAAATCTTCCTCAACAAAAGGATAATTTTATAGCCCAGAGTTTCTCAACTTTTAAAAACTCACACCTCCTTTCAGCCAACATAAAAATCCCATACCTCCTTCAAACCTGACTTCCCTAACAATGTTATTGAAATATTGTGACTTAATTTTTATTATAATATTTTACATACATTGTACATATTTTTTGGAAACACACCCCTCATGAAATATTTATATGCCCCCCCTGGGGGGGGTGCCTCACCAGTTGAAAAACACTGTTCTAGTCCTTATGGCTGTAACATGTTGATAATGTTTGGTAATAGCCCCAAAGCCAGAGGGTAGCAGGATCTACAAGGCCAAGAGGCCAACCTTTAGTACCCAAAACAGTTCCTTGCTGCTTCCTATGACTAGCAGTATTGGAATGAATTATGCTAAATCAGCAAATATTGCAAATCTGCTTCATTTGATATATAATATATTGGCAGAAAATGTGTATGTGTGTGTGTGTGTGTGTTCAGTTCAGAATTCAGACAACCCTGATGACTTCCCTCCTTAGTGGGTGATGTTGGGTTACTTTTCTCTAAATATATAACCATATAGTGCTAACAAAAATTAAAGCATCCGACTCTGGTTTCCAACAGACATGCAAATTTTATTTGATCAGCTGCTAAAATATCCCATCTGTCTGATACAACATGAATGTGTTTTTAAAATGTGCTTCTAAAACAAAGACTTGATTCTGAACATGGATCAGAATGTTTACTCCTGGACATTCTTAACAGCTTGACACTATATAGTGTAAATTCTGAATTTACTTTTGAAGATTAGATAAAGTCTGACTCTGAACTTCCGCTGAGCAGAAATTAATGGGTAAGTCAAGCCAAGTATTGCAGCTCCATTTTGACATACATTCCCAATTATTTCAAAATGTAACCCTTCATAGATGAGAGAAAAGACAACTCTGACTGTGAGTTCCCTCCAGATAGGTAATACTTAACTCAGAGACACCACAAACTCAGCAAAGACCAGACACTTCTCCATGGCAACCTGACCAAACAAGTATAAAGATCAAGCCTGAACAGGGACCAAAGAGTTGTTCAGACTAGCATCTTATAACTACTGTAGGAATCAAGCTCTTTTGACGGCGGCAGAAAAATTAAGGGAAGCCAGGCAAAAAGGACTTTCAGTCAGTACATTAAAGCAGCGATTCATAGTATGCAAACCACTGCTGGTATGCACTTTGACCGCACATAAAACAATAGAGGAAAATACCAGAGGCCATTTCTGGGTCAAACAGGGACAAATGATGAATTAGAACTCCATGCTTTCTCCACCCTGATGTGGCATGGAGGTGAAGGGGAGGGGGAATTGTTGCCAGGTAATAGGTAGGCATTGCTATGCTTGTACATGTTCCATGTCTCTGAGGCTTTTAGCAATCAAGTGGAGACGCTATTATTCAGAACAGATATAAATCCCCCTTCCCTTCATCCCATACAATTACACTGGTGTTTTAAATCAGAAGCCTCCCAAGCATTCTCCTATGTGGCATTGCTGAAAAAATGTAGTGGTCCACAAGGAACAAGCAAACTGGAAACGTTCTGAATAAAAGAAAGTTTAAGTAGCAGTGTATTTGAGGAAAAGGCAAGGAGATCTTTTCAGTATCATATGAAATGAAGTGTAAATCAAGAGTATAGAGGTCCAAAACACTAGAACTCGTGGACATCCAATGAAGTTGAATGTTAGAAGATTCAGAAGAGATTTTTTTAAAAAAGTACTTCTTCACATAGCACATAATTAAATTATGGAACTCGCTCCAACAGAAGGCAGTGATGGCAAGCACCTTGGATGGCTTTAAAAGAGGACTGGACATAGAGGAGGCAGCTATCAATGGCTACTAGCCATGATGGCTATACTCTGCTTCCACAGTAGTAGTAGTAGTAGTAATAGTAATAATAATAATAATTTATTTATACCCCGCCCATCTACCTGGGTTTCCCCAGCCACTCTGGGTGGCTTCTAATAGAACACAAAAAACAGAATAAAACTTCAAACATTAAAATCTTCCCTAAGGGCTGCCTTCAGATGTCTGAAGGTGGTGTGCTTCTGAATACCGGTTGCTGGAAACCACAGGAGGGCAGAGTGCTAGTGCCATGGGTCTTTCCCCACTCCTGCCTTCCATATTGGCTCTGGAGGCAGGCGGAGAGGAGATCATTCCATCTGGCAAGCAGAAATGTTTTTGCTGATGGAACAATCATAATAGCTTGAACTTTGAATTCCTCCTTAAGTGTGTTAACCTACTCTTTTCTTTTTAATCAGCATATGTTCGTGACTGCTTCTAATGATTGAACACGGAATGTATCTACGAGCAATCTTAAAAACCTTACTCAATTTGCCTACAGCAAACAGAAATCTGAAAAACTCCCTCCAAAGGAGGAGTAAAAACTAGACACCAAAAATGCAACACTACTGCAGCTTTTTTTTTTAATACCTACTCAAATTCCCCCAATAATTGGGGGGAAGTATATGGCAGTCTGTAATTCTCTGCAAAATTCATTTTTTGCTCAACATTTTTACGCAGGATGCATAGTTAACTTACAGTGGTTTCTTGATCGTATCACTCTTCAGGTAAATCACTCCAAGTTTTAGACCTAGCGCAGACATTCATTGGGGCAGAGAAAAGCTGTGCCTGTACTGGAAAGAAGCAAAATTAAGTATAAGTGAGTTATTTGTAAATGATCTGGAATCAGGGTAAACAGTTTGTAAATCATACTAAATTATTCTAGATACAAGTGAGTCATAACACTACTGGTAATAATTCTGGGATAGGAAAAGAAGTAGTCATTATTCAGCCAATGCACAATTAACTTAAGGAATACATTACAACAAGTAGTGACCAGCGTTGGTTAGATAACCTTACAACAACTGGACGTATTCATAGCTATTTATCATGGTGGTGATATACTTCTGAATACCATAATGTGAGCAAACGAAAAAGGATGGGCATTCTTAAGATGCCTTGTTTGGAAATTTCTGAGGAACAATTGCCTGGTCAAAGTTGGAGACAGACTGCTGGCCAAGATGAACTTTGCACTGAGATCCAGCGAAGTAATTCTCAGGTTTCTAACTGGATTGTGCAGAATCCAAATATATCCAAGTTCTAATGCTCTTCCCTGTGCACTGAATATTAGCTTACGGAGGTTGGTGGGAATCTTAGTTAGATTTGGATGTACAGTGCAAGCAAAGCATAACAGAAACCGTGAATGCCAATCATTTCCTTATTTACAAAGTCCCTTTAGAAAGGTATTGTCTCTGGTCACAATGTAACAGACCCCATTAAGAAACTACTGAATCTGATCAAACATAGCAAGGCAACTAAACTCCCACTGACAATTATGTCCCTAGACATCCTCAAAGCTTTTGATTGCCTTGAATGGAAATACCTATTAGCAGTACTAACTAACATGAAATTTGGTCCCATCTTCTTACAAACCCTCAAACAAATCTACTCCCATGCCTCAGCAAAATGCAGGACTGACAGTATGCACTCTAATTCCATAGCAATCCAAAGAGGCACAAAACAAGGATGCCCACTGTCTCCCTTTCTATTCATTCTGGCTCTGGAACCTCTAGCAGTCCAAATCAGAGCAACCACAGACATCAAGGGAGTGGAAATAAAAGGCAGAACCTATAAATTAGGACTCTTTGCAGACGACCTGATGGTCACAACACCAGACCCCATAAACATAGCAACCACCCTAACCAAAGAACTCAACACATTTGCAATGGTATCGGGCCTACAAGTAAACTGTGCAAAATCTGAGGCTATGTGTTTCACCCCACCCTTCCGAAAAGAATTTGCCAACATCACTAAGATAAAACTGCTGCACCAAGTACAGATACCTAGGGGTACAAATAACCAGAAACCTCAACAAACTATATCTCCATAATTACAACTCCTTGTAGTGACAATCAACAAAGACTTGAGGACTTGGAACAACACTAACTTCACCCTTTCAGACAAAGTAGCCATGATCAAAATGATCACCCTCCCAAAATTAACCTACCTATTCTAAACCCTTCTAATCTGGATTCCTGCAACCCAACTCTGCAAATGACAGAAAAAATTACACTCATTTATCTTCTCTCTCACACAAAAAATACCAAGAATAAACCCCAAATACCTACACCTTGCCCCTTCACTACATCGCCAACCAAGTGTGCCACATAATCCCATACATTCTAGAAGATGAAACAAAACAATGGGTACACCTGGAGAGAGACATAATCGAAAATACCCCCACCATAGCATACCCATTCCTCCCAAACTAAGGAAAATCCTCACAACACTAAACAGGTTCACACAGACCATGATTAAAGCATAGAAGGAAGAAGCCGGCAAACTGTCCCCAACCCTATCCCCACTAATCCCCCTGGCTCATCACCCACTATTTATTTCATCATGCAGCACAGAACTTCCAGATAAAAACCTGGCAAGCCCAAAGGCTTATATCGTCTAGCAGGCTTCTACAAAAATAACAAACCCACACCAACATAAGAAATACAAGACAAACTAGGGGACACCCAAATGCCCTGGCTAACACACCACCAATTACATGCCTTCTTAAACAATCGAGTAGTAAAAACAGCAGCAACTAGGCCCTTGACAACCTTTGGAAACCTCCTCCTATCAACCAAGGGACACGGCAAAGAGATGGTATCCACAATATACAAAATACTGTTCCAAAATCCCACAGACCCCCTTGACATAATCAAAAAACAACGGGAGGATGACAGAACTCATCCTGAAACTCACTTACAGATGGTACTTAACACCATAGGAACTAGCCCTGATACATCAGGAGCCTCACCAAAATGCTGGAGAAGATGCACCTCCACAGCCACATACCTCCACATGTGGTGGGAATGCCCCAAAATCCAAGTCTTCTAGACATCAGTCATACTAGAAATAAGCAAAATAACTAAAGTATTAGAAGTCACCCCAGAACTGGCCCTACTGAACATCTTCCAAAATAATAATGCCCACTCACATTATAAAGAGCTCATAACCCTATTCTCAGCAGCCAGAAACATCATAGCCAGACACTGGAGAGACCTGTCAGGGGTAAACACGGACCAATGGTATCAAATAATAATAATAATAATAATAATAATAATAATAATAATAAAAAATTATTTCTACCCCACCCATCTGACTGGGTCTCCCCAGACACTCTGGGCAGCTTCCAACCAAATATCAAAAACAATACAGCGTAGGGAAACAGCCTTACTAGAAAAACTAACCAATAAACTGAAACTGACATGGGGACAGAAGAAGACACCTTCACCCCGGTATGGTTCCCCTTTATCATATACATAGCCCAACAAGACAACAACAAGAATCCGCTGACAGCATATGAATCAATATGGCTAACCTGACCTAAAAACCCACTCTCTCATGCACTCACACACATAAACAAATCTCACTACAGCCAACCAAAGACAACCTACCACACCCTAGGTCACCCCCAACCTCTCTCACCACCAAGGAAATATAACAAGTGAATAGAAAGAAAACCCACACAAGTGACACTGACACAAAACCCCACACATACACTAAGCAGAAAAATAGAAGCACTGTCACCCCACTTTACTCTATAAACCCCCTCCCCCCTTTCCCCCTCTTTTCTTCCCAAGCTAATACTGCATGCAACGCTAATTTCTCACAACAAATGTAACTGATCTGTAGAAAACACAACTTGAAAAAAGAGACAATGCACATATTTTTGTAAACTATGGGATCTATAATAAAATTTAAGAAGAAAAAAGAAAGGCAAAGCATGCGTCACAGAAAGAAATAAAGCTCCAAACTCAGAAGTATAGGAAGCTGACTTATGCTTTGTCCATCTAGTGCAGGGTTGTCTACTCTGACTTGCAGTAGCTCTGCAGGGTTTCTGCAGAAGTCTTTAACATTCCTGCTATATCATTATTTTAACTGGAGATGCCAGGGATTGAACCTGTTCTAGTTACCTTCCATACCATGAATGAGTTAAGAAGAGCCTGACACCAAAGAACTCTTGCCTTTACACAGAAGTGAAAACATGTGCAGATATTCTTGTATAACTTTTGAATCTCTTATCAACGAGGCATGCAATCATTCGTATATGGTTCCAGCAAGGATAACTGCTAAAAATACAATAATAATTTTTCTACTTTTCATAATAGATGTTCTCTTTTGTATAGCACTGAGGTCCTTGAAGATGAAGTTTTATATGCTCATATTTTCATATGCAGTGTTGCCTTGCAAAGGGAATAAAGTCAGCAAAAACATTTTGGTATTTTATAAAGGCAATGCTGATTAATGGCCTTTCTACTTAACTCCTCATACTAATGCTTTGATTCTCCTCTTTCCCCCTTTCATAAATTGGATTGTGACCCTTCATCACTTGTTGACCTCCTTTCCTGAGCTGCTCATTAATCAGCACCTCTTCTCTGATATGGTCTGTCATATCCTATTACTTACAATGCACATAAGCAGAAGGTACATCTACCCTGCACCTCACACTGTACACGCTGGAAAGTATCTAAATTTAGTCTCTTTCAGAGTTCTCTTTCCTGCAGATATAAATTCTAACAAATCAGCATATCACCAATGCTTCCTTCCCCACCTCTGATATTTATTTACTGAAAGAACATCTCTGTGAGATATCTACTGAAAGAAAATATCTATTTGAACTTTCCAGTGCTTTTTAAACAAATGAGTTGAAGTTATCCCTCACCTTGTCTGATTGGCAGAGGGAGTCAAGAGAAAAGGACGTTTCAAATTTCCGATTCTCAGTGGTTATGGCTGGGTGTGGCAATCTTTATTACTGGGATAGCACCTCCTATTGGAAACATGCAATCAAGTGCCATCTCTTCATTCCCAAACCAATCCTGGAAAAGACGGTCATATCCTACAAAAATGGGACTCCTAACACAGAATCTAAAGAAAACAACAGAAGACGTGACATGCCATCAGGGGTGCCATCTCCTAGGAGCCAAGCCCTTCAACCCATATTATTGGGGAGAGGGTGCCCCCATGTTCAAAGTGGGAGGAGTTTCCATGGCTGGCTTCTCCCCTCCTGCTGCTGCCATGGGGGGAAGGAGTGGGGAAGCAGTCCCTGGCTGGGGAAATGCACAAAAGGAATAAATCCAAAAGGCAGAAGCAATCATGCTACAGATTCAGAAAGTACCTTCTGCAGAACTCTTCTGCTGAATGCTGCACCCACAAAAGCAAATATATTAATAGGAACCTGTTAACTAACAGCTAAGAGGTGTATTTGCAAACTGATTCAATTGACAGAGAGCTTCTATAGCATGTGTGGGGAACCTGTAATCCTTCAGATATTGTTGAAGTACAGCTTGCATCAGCCTTAGCAAGCATGGCCAATGGCCAGAGAAGCTGGGAGCTCTATCTGCCCGTCACTTCCCTCTACAGCACATGCAAAAACCATCTTCTTGACCACTGGACTCATTATTGGTCTTGTCTGCTCAATCCACCAGAGCCTGTTTTTACATGCAGGGAAAGTCCCTAACTCACCGATGGTTTGAGATGTATTGGCTGCCCTCACCTGGTACAGCTGCCAGTCAAAGGCGTTCCAGAGGTGCAGCCACTGTTGCATGCTGACAGCTTCTAGGAGCCACAGGTGAAAGCTTAGTGCAGGGTGAAGACCAAAGGTGTATAAGCTACCCCAGAAGGAACATGACGTGCCCCCCAACAGAAGTAATAATCCTTCCCTAACGCCCCAAGGTGGGGCAGATTGAGTTCATCAACCTAGGAAGGTAGCCCACCTAGGAGAAGGAAAACTCTGACCCTAAACCTCTGCTTAGATTAGCTCTCTGAAAACAAGTGCATACCAATTTTGAGAAAAACAAGAAAACGTAATGCCGTAAAAAGCTACTGTATGCTTCTGTTATTACCTAACTCAGATTTGTGACCTGGTACTGGATCATAAGAAACAAGTGCTCTAAAATATTAGATGCTGTTTTATTATCATTGGTATACTAGTCCCCTATATCTGGACTATGGTGTTTTGCAAACTGTGCTTGGTGCCATAGCCAATCGTATTTGGATGGAAATTGCACCTAGAATAATCCAATGACCCAATTATGTTCCTTGCACTGAGAAGACATTTTTGTGGTGGTGGACAAACACAACGAACCGAATGCAGAATTTCTAATTTGGAAATCATTAAATTGAACAGGTAGCAGAGGAGTGGGGAAATTACTGAAGTTTGCCAGAAGTGGAACCAAGCATTTTGTCTACCATAAAGACTATAGAATACTACTAAAGACCAAACAATTATTTCTCAATGAGCAATAATTTCCAGGTGGACCATTAAATTGGATTGGAGGCTGCCGCAGTTTGCTAAGGGATGGGGCAGATTCCTGGAGGCCTCTGCAAAAAAAGTAAAAGAAAAACATTTTTCTTCTTTTCCCAAGGGCAATCTTCTATTGAAATCTGGAAATGCAGTGAATGTTTATACAGTAAAAGTCTACATCGTGTTCCCATTGTTTGTCACACAGTCTCTCTTACTTATCTGTAACTAGTTCTCTGTTGCATTTTCATCTGACACCCTATAAAATTTCACTTTGCTCAAGTTGTAGTTCTTGCTCAACCAACTGCAGCTCAAATTTGGCACTGAGAAACGTAAGCTTTCTACTCTGTCACGATGAAATGAATTTTCAGTTCCTAGAGGTCAAACAAGGACAAGGGACAGAGTATTTATTCAGAAGCTTCTGGAAAATTATTGTTTTTCTATTCCCTAAAAAAATCGATTTTGAAGGACTGTACTAGCTAGCTCAGAAAGTTACGGATCTTTACCTTTTATATTCCCAATTTCAGTAACAGTGTCCTTTACATGGCTAGCCCTCATCAGCCCTGGAGGGTTAGCATTAGGCATAGCCTACCTATGGATCTGAATTTAAAAGCTCACTTGGAAGAATCAGTAGCCCAGTAAACTGTGCTCTGAGAGCTCTGAGGACTGTAGTCCAATAGTATTAGCTGCCTAACAATTCCTAGAGTTCAAGGCATTTAGATGGAAAGGAGCAACAACATTTCCTTTACAATGCACACGTCACAGATTGACCTCAATAAGCCACAATAGCTCTTTTGAGTGACTAACCTTACTTAGCTGCAAAACAGTTGTGCTAGCGCAAGGATTAGCACTAGCGCAACAGGATCCCAACCCCTCTCCTCCCCAAATTTGCTCTGGAGACTTCAAAACAGATTTAGAGGGTGCATGGGAGAGAGGGAGAACATTCCATTGCACAAGGAGAAATCTCCGTTGACCTTAGTGCTAAGTTGCATACAACCCTATACTTCTGTTGATGCAATCTAGAATTGCATTATACTTTTCAGCTACCACACCACACTGCTGACTCATGATCCTTGTCATGGGTACTGTTACCAAGCAAGGTGTCACCCATCCTGTGTCTGTGCATTTGATTCTCCCTACCTAAATGCAACACTTTACATTCTCTCTGTTTCTAGTACTGGCCAGGTTCTCCATTCTGTTAAGACCATCTTGAGTTTCAGTTTCTGTATTCTAAGCCCCCACATAATTTGGTGCGATCTGCAAATTTTATGAACACCCCCTTCATTCCCTTTATTTCATTTTTATTGATTTTTATGTAGACAAATATAAATGAAAGTAAAATACAACCGAACCAAATATAAAATAACCAAACACCTCCCTGAGCATTAATCACTTCCTGTTTTCCATCAACATGCCTCACAGGTAGTATACACTGAAGAAAAAGAAGATCGACAAGGAGCAAATTACAAAGTGATTTGCCTCACATACAGGACATACTCAAAGCACTTTTTCATTTGTGTAACTAATAAATTTAAATCAATCCCTGACAAAACTTTTTATGCCCTCTAAGGACATGGCATTCTAGCCATTAATAAATATGTTAAAGAGCACCCAAGGCAGAATCTCATGACACTCCACATCACTTCTCTCCAATTTGATAAGTATGGTATGGTTAATCAACCATCCACAAATCTATGTAACAATACTATCATTAAGTCCACATTTTATTAGCTTGCTGATAAGAAGATCATGAGGAAACCATGCCAAATGTCTTGCTAAAATCCAGATATACTGCATCTATGTCATTCTAGAAGGCTAGTAATTGTATAAAAATTGAAGGGATAAGGTTGGTCTGCCACGAGTTGTTCTTGAGAAACCTATGCTGGCTCTTTGTGATCAAAGTGTTCTGCCTCTGGGACTTCCGGGTCAGCGCAAACGACGAATGGCAGAGTTCCTCCGATCGGAGGAATGGGCTCCGTGGAAATTGGGTCTTCCCGCCGCGGCGAAGGCGGGGGCCCGCTAGAAATCCCAGGCGGAGAAGCCTGGGAACGTGGGGTTTGGCAGAGCACCAAGAGTGCCTCCCCTACTCACGAGGAAACCCCTTTTCGGGGCTCCGGAGTGAAGTGGGGTGAGCAGCGCGGTGCTGCGAACCGATCGCTATTTCCATGGAGGGAAGCCGCGCAGCCATCGCCGGAGAGCGCTGACTTTTTCCTGATGAGATTTGGACTCTAAATCAAGTACCCGTGAGTAAAACAGAGAATTGGATCAAGAAACTTGTAAAATTTATGAATTAGGCACAAGCAGGAAGGTTTAAACAGGAAGTCCGCCTTCCGCTTTTGTATATAGACTGAAGCAAAGACCTTGCAAACTAACAGCCTGGAAAACTGCTTTAAAGTTGGAAATTTCCTGCATCTACAACTAATAAAACCCCCCTTGAAAGCAGGAGAAAAGGGGGGGGGGGATTTGACTGTTTAATCCTGCAGGAGGAGAGTAAAGGAATTTAAGTTTCCATCGTCCCAAACCTGGGGACGGGGTGTCGGGACAGAAATTGTTTGAGACGTCCATTGATTGAAAGTGGAGTGCTTTGACAGATAGCATTAAAAAAGAAGAGAAACAAATTAACCAACGCCACCTTCTGCATTTCTGTATTTTAAAGATACAAAGTATTTGAAAATCGAAAGGATTTGAAATCGAAAGTAATTTCCTTTGTTGGATACATTTTAAAAATGGATACAAAAAGAAACTGTGTCCCCTAGAGGGAGCTTGTCAGTTTGTTGTTGTAGCTCACAGCTGCAAGATTTGGATCGTGGGACCTGCCGTTTGACCTTGAGCAGAAATGTGTTGGAAGGAAGGCTTAGTGTCTGCCCTTGGCTTGCTGGTGCAGCTGCATGAAAAAATGAATTTGATGCATGAAAAATTGGATTTGATGAGCGCTGTGGCTAGTGAATATGATTTAACAGGGAATAATGATAAAGAAGTTATACAGCGACCAACTCAAGAATCTGGTTTGATAAGGCAGGTCCAAGGGCAGATGAAGAAGGAAGAGGCAGTGATTCCCCCTCAAACAACACGAATGGAGAGATCCAAAGTCCGGCAGGAACAAAAGTTATTGATTGAACTTGGAGTTGGGAAGTGTTTGAAGTTAAGGAAGTTCTTAACTCTAGTGGGACTATGAAACAGGCGAACAACTATCTTTTGGATAAATACTTTTTGGATTACAAAGATGACGACAGGGAGTGGGACTGGGGGGAAGGGACTTGCCTGATGAAGGAAAATGGAAATTATTACTGGATGGAACCCTCCGGAGACCCACTCCCCAAGAAGCTAACAATAGACAAAGAAGTGCGCATGCACAAACAAGGACAAGAAAATGTGCAGAGGGGGCCAAGAAGAGACTTAAGGGCCTCGGACATAAGAACACCAGATTGATGGACTGGATGTAATGGACAGAAAGGACTGACATGACCCAATACCAGGAAGAAGGGACGTTGGATAAAAACTAGAGATATCAAGGGAAATTCTTTTGTTAATTTTGGAATTAGTGTAACATTAATGAAATATTAGGGAACATGCTGGAAAGGAACCAAATTGGCTTTAGCAGAAAAGATTTAAGGAGATATGAATGAATATGATGTAAATTTTGAAATTTTAAGATTTTTAAGATAAGATAAGGTTAAAAAGATTAAGGTAAATTGAATAACATATTAAAAGATGGAAAGGCAATGTTGAATTAATTGATAAGATAGATTGTGAAGATTAATAACTTAAATTAAAATTGAGAAACATGGGAAGAATTTGCTGAAATAACGAATTAAACTAGAATACAAAAAGGGAGGTGTGAGGAGGTTCAAGAAATAAGCAAATGGAAAGTTGTAAATTTGAGATTTGTATTTTTCTTTTTTCTTTTTTCGGTTTTTTCTTTTTGATTTTTTCTGTTTTGTTTTTGTTTTTGTATTGATGAAATTCTGAATAAATATCATTTAAAAAAAAACAACAAAGTGTTCTGCCTCCCCCCCCAAAAAAAAACCCCTAATAGATTTGCTGCTTAATTATCTGTCCTGGAACCTTTCCAAGTATGGATGTCAAGCTGACCAGTGGGTAGTTGCCTGGATCCTGTTCCCCATTCCCTTTTAAAAGTTGGGGACATTTGTCTGCCTTGAATCTTGTGGCACTTCACTCATTTTCCAAAAAAAGAAAAAAGAAAAGAAAACTATGACAGATAATCTGAGATCACATCTCCAAGTTCCTTTAATACCCTATGATGCAATCTGTTATTAATGTTACTAAGGCATTTTCAATAGCTGGGTGAGCATTCATTTTTTTATTTTATTTTAATAAATATTTATTGAGATTTTACAAAAACATAGGTTTACAGAATACAAAAAAGACATATGAAAAGAAAAAGATAAAAAAGAAAACATACAAAAATACATTAGGAAGGAAAAAAGAAAGATAAAAATACAAAATACAAAAAACGAATAGATAAAAAAGAATTAAAAACAAATCCATTTTTGTAACTTTAAACTCATTAGCTTGTTTCCATGACCTCCTCACACCTCCCCTTTTTGTATTCCCATTTACATAATCAAATCAGCAAATCCTTACCCTCTTTCCTTTATCTTAACTCTATATCTTAACATATTATAACTCTATATTTTCATCCATTATCAATTCATTTTTACGTATTCTTATTGACTTTGTTGCTAATGCCACTTATTTTCAATCCAACATCATTTTAACATTCATTAATTTTACAGTGTTTCTGCAGATAGTCTTTAAATTTCTTCCAATGTTCTTCCACCAACTCTTCTCCCAGGTCTCGGATTCTGCCAGTCATTTCCGCCAATTCCATATAGTCCATCACCTTCATCTGCCACTCTTCCAGGGTGGGTAAATCTTGTGTCTTCCAATACTTTGCAATCAGTATTCTTGCTGCTGTTGTTGCATACATGAAAAAAGTTCTATCCTTCTTTGGCACCAATTGGCCGACTATGCCCAGGAGAAAGGCCTCTGGTTTCTTCAGAAAGGTATATTTAAATACCTTTTTCATTTCATTATAGATCATCTCCCAGAAAGCCTTAATCTTTGGGCACGTCCACCAAAGGTGAAAGAATGTACCTTCATTTTCTTTACATTTCCAACATTTGTTATCGGGCAAATGATAGATTTTTGCAAGCTTGACTGGTGTCATGTACCACCTGTATATCATTTTCATAATATTCTCTCTTAAGGCATTACATGCCGTAAATTTCATACTGTTCCCAGTCAGCAAACATAATGTTATGACCAATATCTTGTGCCCATTTAATCATAGCAGATTTAACCGTTTCATCCTGCGTATTCCATTTTAACAGCAAGTTATACATTCTTGAAAGTATCTTAGTTTTGGGATCTAACAGTTCTGTTTCCAATTTTGATTTTTCCACCTGGAAGCCAATTTTTTTGTCCAAATTATAGGCCTCTCTTATTTGATAATAAATGAAGCCAGTCTCGCACTTTATCTTTTAATTTCTCAAAACTCTGTAATTTCAATTTCTCTCCTTCTTGTTCCAATATTTCCCAATATTTCGGCCATTTGGCCTCCATATTGAGCTTTTTCTGAGCCTTCGCTTCCATTGGTGACAACCACCTTGGGGTTTTATTTTCCAATAAGTCTTTGTATCTTATCCAGACATTGAACAATGCTTTCCTGACAATATGGTTTTTAAATGCTTTATGTGCTTTAACCTTGTCGTACCACAAATATGCATGCCACCCAAAAACGTTGTTAAAACCTTCTAGGTCCAAAATATCTGTGTTCTCAAGAAGCAGCCAGTCTTTCAACCAGCAGAATGCTGCTGATTCATAGTAAAGTTTAAGGTCTGGCAGGGCAAATCCGCCTCTTTCCTTTGCGTCAGTTAATATTTTAAATTTTATTCTGGGCTTCTTGCCCTGCCAGACAAATCTAGAAATATCTCTCTGCCACTTCTTGAAACAGTCCATCTTGTCCAAAATTTGCAATGATTGAAACAGAAATAACATTTTTGGCAATACATTCATCTTTATAGCTGCAATTCGACCCAACAAGGAAAGCTTCAAATTTGACCATATTTCTAAGTCTTTTTTCACTTCTGTCCAACATTTCTCATAGTTATCTTTAAATAAGTTTAAGTTCTTAGCAGTCATATTAACCCCCAGATATTTTACTTTCCTAACTAATGTTAAACCTGTCTCCTTCTGAAACCTCTCTTTCTCAATCGGTGTAAAATTTTTCTGAAGAACTTTAGTTTTTGACTTGTTCAGCGTAAATCCTGCCACATGACCAAATTCTTGAATCAATTCTAATACTCTTTTCGTACTAGATTCTGGCTCCTGTAGCGTCAAAACTAGGTCATCTGCAAAAGCTTTCAATTTGTATTGTTTGGCTCCGACCTGGATACCTTTAATCAGACGGTCCCTTCTAATCATATTTAACAAAACCTCCAGGACCGAAATAAAAAGCAATGGGGAAATTGGGCAGCCTTGTCGTATCCTCTATCTTAAATTCCTCTGTCATCACATTATTAACTTAGCCTTTTGTTCTGAGTAAATTGCACTTATACCATTTTCAAACCCTTGACCCACCCCCATTCCCTGAAGATTTTTCTTCCTAAAATTCCAAGAAATATTGTCAAAGGCTTTCTCCGCATCTATAAAAATGAAAACTGCTTTGGTATTAATGTTCACTTGCAACTTCTCCAAAATGTTAATGATGTTCCTCGTGTTGTCAGACAAGTGTCTACCTGGGAGAAAGCCAGCTTGGTCCTTATGTATCTCTTCCACTAATACTTTTTTTAATCTATTAGCCAAAATATCAGCAAATATTTTGTAATCCACATTGAGCAGGGATATGGGGCGGTAGTTCTTAAGTTGTGTCTTTTCAGACTCAGTTTTCAGTATAAGTGTAATGTAAGCTTCCTTCCACGACTCTGGCGCTTTTTTCCCCTCCAAAATTTCATTACAAACCTCCTTTAGTGGCTGAATTAACCAATCTTTCAAAGATCTATAGTATTTTGAGGTTAAGCCATCCGGCCCTGGAGATTTACCCAACTGCATATTCTGAATGGCACCTTCTACCTCCTGTTCTGTAATTTTGTGGTTCAGCATTATCTTGTTTTCTTGAGAGATTTTTTTTAATCCGTTTGTTTTTAAAAGTTGGTCTATATCAAACTCTGTGGCCCTTGTGTATATAACTGTTTGAAATACCTCTGGAAGCATTTTCTAATTTCCACTGGATTCTGAATGTTCTTTCCTTCCACTTCCAAATTAGTAATAGTATTGAGCTTTTGTCTTTTTTTCATTTGCCAAGCTAACAATTTTCCACATTTATTAGCCGATTCAAATGTCTTTTATCTCATTTGTTTAATTTTACATTCAATTTCCTGATTCATCATCTTCATATATTGCACTTGATATAACTTTATGTCTCTCAGAATCTCTTGTGACTTTGGTTTCGCTCTTAGTTTCTTCTCACCCTCTTTTATTTTTTCCAAAATTTTATCTTTTTTTTTCATTTTGGGCTCTCTTCTTTATTGTATTCTGTTGGATCAGAAACCCCCTCATAACTGCTTTACTTGCGTCCCAGATTATTCTTTTTTCAGTAATAGTATTCAAATTTATCTCAAAATAGTCTCTCAAGGTTTTTTGGGCCTTCTTGATAACCTCTTGATCTCTAAACAAGGTGTCATTCATCCTCCATCTGAAGGAACCGATTGGTGTTAGTTTCATCTCCATTTTCACAGCATTATGGTCGGAGCAAGTTTTTGGGCAAATTTCCACTTTTCAAGTCTTAGGTGCCAGTCCTCTAGTTATCCATATTTGGTCAATTCTTGTCCATTTTGGCTTCAGAGAAGAATGTTCCCTCTCTTCCTAAGGGGTTCTTAATTCTCCAAATGTCAATCAAATCCATATTGTCAGTCAGTTCAAAAAAGGTTTTTGGTAGTCTGCCATCTTTAGTTACAACCTGTCTCTGCGACTTGTCCATATTTGTAGATACCACTCCATTCATATCTCCCATCATAATAATGTTGTAATCCATATAGTCTAACAATGTCTCGTGCAATTTCTTTAAAAAATCAGATTTCCCCTCGTTTGGTGCATAAACTCCTACTATTAAAAATTTTTCTCCTTGTGATTGAATTTCAATTGCCACAAATCTTCCTTGATCATCTTTAAAAACAAATATCGGTGATAGGCTCTTTTTGGCATAAATTACAACTCCTCTCTTTTTAACCTTATCCGATGAAATAAACTCTTGACCCAATCTTTTATGAATCAATACTTTCCTGTGTCGCCTTATCACATGTGCTTCCTGTAGACAAATTAAGTCCAATTGTTCCTTTTTCAATAAATGAAAAACTTTCCTCCTCTTCTCCGGGGAGTTAAGTCCATGAATGTTCCAACTTAATAATTGCAGAGACATGGTGTATTTATTCTACTTTCCTCCAACTGCTCCCAATAATTCCTCTTGTTCTGACGGTGGTATCACTTTTTCTAATTTGTCCAATCCCGAAGGTGGTGGTACTATGTCTAGTACTCCTGGTTTTAAAGCTCTTAGCTCTTCTAGAACTTCTTTTTGCAGGTCTTCGTGATCTCTCAGAAATTTTTCCTTGTCTTCCACTGATCTTATTTTGAACTTTTTCCCTTTAAAGGTAAAGGATAAGCCTTGGGGGAATTCCCACCTAAAAACAATTCTGTTTCTTCTCAACATGGCCACCAGATCTCCGTAGTTAGTTCTAAGATCCAATAAATATTTCAGAATATCCTTGAATATCTCCACTCTTGAATCGTTTATTTCCAAGGTCTTCTGGAAGTGCAGACTCAGTATTTTGTCTCTCTCTTCTTTCGTTCGGAGGGTAACCAAACAGTCTCTCACCCTGTTCTTTCTCCCTCCTCTTCCAAGTCTAAAAGCACTTACTATCTTGAAGTCTTGCTTAGCATCTAAATTCCAAAATTCTGCAAATTCCTGTGTAAGATAGTCACTTAGGCTGTCTTTTTCCAGTTCAGGGACCGCCCTGATCCTCAGATTAGTCTGTTTTTCCTTAAGTTCGATCATAGACAGAAGCGACCGGTGGTCCTTTAGCTCTTTACATATCGTTGGGATTTTTTCCTCTACAGCCGACACTTTTTCCTTTGCTTCCTCAGTTGCCTTTTGATTCGAAGCGGATTCTTGCAACAGTCTTTCAATAGATTCTGTATTTGAATTCACCTTCTGCCCCAGGTTGTAGATGCTAGTAGTATTTTGGTCAATTTTAGTGGGTGCTTCAGTAACCTGGTTACTTAATTTTTCCAAGGTTTCATAAATTTTATTTAATACTGAAGTATATCCCTCTTCAGTAGCCATTCCTTTAGGCCCGACTTGTGCAGGATCTTTTCCTTGTGCAGGATCTTTTCCTTGTGGTGCAGAAGGGGCAGATACGGATACAGAGGCAGATACGGATACTCTGCGCTGCTGCGTTACACTAGTCTGCTGCTGTCTGACCTTTCCCAATCTTGTTGTCTTTTCCTGAGGCAAGTCTGCCATACCACTTAATCTGAGGATCTGAGGATCAAGGTCAATCCCATGGCCAAAACTTGTTTTGCAGCGGAAGTTTCCCAGGCCAGTCAAGAGTGGAAAATCCCCTAGCTAGTTGCAACAATTTCAAAGTTCCTCTACGGGGACACAGTAATGATCAATAGTATTGCAATAAAGTATCTTTTCCAACTTTCCAAAGTCCCCCTTCTACAAAATAAGCAAGAGTTCCAAGTCCAAAGTAGCCCTCAGAGTAAAAGTATCTCTGTCACAAAGTTACATTGTCCATAATAGTGTGATTCTCAGTACAGCAATTTTATTAATCTGACAGTCCGTTCCCAAGGGTTAAGTGGTGGTCTTTACTCCTTTTTCTCTCCTCTTTTTTTGCAGGCAAAATATACTTTCTCCTCTTCCCTCCCCTCTCCTGCAATTCAGGGAGGAAAATCTTTTGATCTGATGTTAGGATTTGAGTCCTTTTAAACCCAACTCTCCGGTCTTAGCTTGATCAGTCTTTGCTTTGATCTATATACAGAAAAGGAAGGCGGACTTCCTGTTTGCGCCTTCCCGTTTCAGTGCCAAATTAATCCTCTTTTCCTTAAATTCCCCGGTCTTTAAACTTGACCTACTCACAGGTAGTTGTTTGTTAGCCGAATTGTCCCAGGAAAAAGGTCAGCGCTCTCCAGCAACAGCTATGTGGCTTCGCTCCACGGAAGAAGCAGTTGGCTCTCAGCACCGCGCCAGACTCCCCGTTTCACTCCGGGACCCCTTGCGGGGTTCCCTCACAAATGGGGGGGGGGCGCTAAAGGTGCCCACTGAGTCCCACGAACACAGGGTTCTCCCGCCTGTGGTTTTCTAAAGGGTCCCCGTGTCGCCGTCGCGGCTAGACCCATTCCTGTGAAGCTATTCCCTCACAGCTGGAGGGAATCCGCCATTACTGATGGTGCCGCCTCCAGAAGTCCGAGCATTCATTTATAAATGTAGGTGAAGGGGTGAAAAGCCAGAGGAATCAGTCCATGCAGGAAGGAAGGCAGACGTAATCCAAGTGCATATCAAACAGGAGAAGGATTAGGGCCATGACACCAAGGATGAAAGGGTCAGGCAGGATCAGAGGCCAGGTCCAAAGATGAAACAGCACATGACTTGAGATTCCTAGATAGCAATAGGCACTGAAGTGGCATGTGTCCAACTGTTAGTAAACAAGGCCAGTTGGAGTAAGCAATAGGCTTGGAAGAAAAGAATTCATAAGAGCATGATATGCTCTTTACTTGAGATCTTGAGAAAGCTCATCATCATTCAGAGGGTTTGGTTGATCAGAGAAGGGTTCTAGTTTAAGACTCAATCTTCCTGTTTGTCCTCCTTGCAGCAAAATATGACCCAACTAATGACTAGCTAATGGTTCTTTACTTCTTAAAAAAAAAAGTTTATTCACACTTCAGATCAGCTGAAAAGTTCTAAGTCACCCTCTGGCTGAGCAGGCAGACAATAGATTGCAGTCCCTATTGGCTGATCCAGAGCTGTGGTCCAAAGATGAAACAGCACATGACTTGAGATTCCTAGATAGCAATAGGCACTGAAGTGGCATGTGTCCGTTAGTATTCATAAGAATTCATAAGAGCATGATATGCTCTTTACTTGAGATCTTGAGATCTTGCTTTAATATGGAGAGAGCATTTTGGTAAAGTGTCCCAAGGGCAGAGAATGAAGCTTCTTCATGCAGAGATAGCACAAATTCCACAAAGAGCTGCTGCTACTAGAAGGAGAGTTGCCACCACCTAAAATCACCAAAGATTGTGAAAATGAGGAGAAATTGGCTGTGTCACAACAATGTATCCATCCAATCCATTGCTTTGGCTAGTTATGACAAATGAGTTTTAGGAACATTTCATTGCCAAGGAACCCTGTCAAAATATTGGTGATTTTTCCAAATCTGTTCAAAATCACAGATATGTCAACTGAAGCATGAGAAGAGGACATTATTTTTCAAGAAGCAGAAAACAACAACAAAAACAACATTAGAAGAAAATGACGGGTCTATTTTCTGAAAACTAGTTCAATTTACTGATACTTTGCTGCTATCTCAATTTCAACAGCATCTTAGGGCCAAACTACACATTATGTTATTCACGCTTTTTTAAACGTGTGCTATTTTAATTGTAAAGGGAAAACAACTATGGGGCCCCCAGCTAGAACATGCTTCAAATCTGGATTGGGACCCCAGGCCCATTTCCTCCTCCAACAACAACCACAAGATCCCCATATCTGCTATTTGCTCCTAAAGGTGATGCTTGTAGCATCTGCACTTTGGGGGAAAGTAGCAACCAGGGAAGCAGTTTTGGTGGGAACCGTGCTGGGCCCTGATTTGGATCAGGAGCACATTCCAGTTTAGTGCTTCACATGGCTACTTTTCCAATGAAACTTGCCAGCTTAAGCGTGTGCACCCCCCCAATGTAACTTGGCCCTTAGCTCCAGTATTCAGCAAATAGTTTGCAAACTATTTGCTACTACTGAACTATATGAACAACCTCCCTGCTGGGTGCTCCTGGTTATTTATGACTATTCCTCAACATAACTTGCAGAGATAATATGTCAAGCAGTCAATACAAAATTCCTTCATATAATGCTGCTTTCTGCATATTCTCTGTTACATAGAGATTATCTTCACTGCATAAGAGATGGATGAAAATTATCAGCAGATTATTTTGAAGTACTCCAGGTGTTTCACCCAGAGAATGTACAAAATAATTGTGACATATGCACAGTTCTCAAGACCTACTGACCTATTAACCAGAAGATGTGCATACTGCCCGATGATTATACAAAATAAAGTTGAGATATGCACATTCCTCAAAGCCTCTTGGGGATTACACACACACACACACACACACACACACACACACACACACACAGACCAGGAAATCTGCACAATTTCCTCTTCCTGGAGAAATTATCAGTTGTTATTCACATTATTGTGAATTGGATTGTTGTTCACAATCCAACTTATATTACATCATCATATATATATAATTAGTATATGCAAACTTTATGCAAAATTACATTCTTGTATGCCTAGCAAACCTTCTCTTTATTCTCAGGATCCACAGTTAGGAGTGAAGAAGAACCTGTTGCTTCACATCACACAATTTTTCGTTCCCAAACCATCAGACCGGGATGGCCCACCCATGAGGCAAGGGGAAGTGACCATCACAGGCGGCAGATCCCAATGTAGATCTTTATATCGGGTTAGGTGCAAATTCACTTGTTGTGTAGATCTAACAGGTCACTCTAATCTAAACCTCACATTTCAACCAAGTTAATTACAGGGAAATATTCAGGGGTACTGACTAGAAAAACTCACTGCTCTAGAAGTTATAAACAAACTACTTTATTGTGAAGGATTTTCAAAGCTACTCCAGATATGAACAGCTGTTAGCAAAAGTATGTAAAATATACTAACTATAGAAGAGTTACTTGTTATTCCGACTACAGTCTCTCACCACAGCACTAACTGAAAATACACAGTTGGTAATATAAGAAAAGCCTGCTGGATCAGGCCAGTGGCCCATGTGGCCCAGGATCCTGTTCTTACAGTGGCCACAGTGTCTTTGGGAATCTCACAAGGAGATGTACACAACAGTCCTATCCCGTCCTACGGTTTCCAACAACTGGTATTCAGAAACATACTGCCTCCAACGGTGGAGATCTGTCAAACCCACGAGTAGAGTAGACCCACTGAAAACCATGTGTCTACTCTAAGTATGTATTAGTTGGGTATCACCCAGCACTGATAATTCTGCTTCAGCCTCACTTTTTGTAACAAAGGACTAATGTTAAAAGAACTGACTTCAATCTATAGCTGCAGCTCCGGCAGACAGAATCTCTCCAACAGAAAGCCACTGAGAGATGCATCATTTTATTGAGTTTTGAAGACTTCAAGAGATCCAGAATTAGAAGTAATCTCCAGTCTCAATAACCCGAGAGCTCTACATGAGAGGCAGAAGGTATCAGGAGAATGGCTGTACTCCGCTGACATTGATTTCTCCAGACTTTTGTCTGTGTTTCATTTGGAGGTGGTTACTGTTACAAGTAGCATGAATAATGTCTCTGTTAAAAACAGAGCTTCAGTTGTCTTACATACCCCCTGGTAACTGAACATCTAATAATAGCAAGACATTTTCAGGTACAAAATCTGCCTTCCTCCCAGACATACATACTGTATATGCTGTCTCATATGACTTTCAGTGCCTCACCGAAGAAAGTAATGGTAACATTTTTATAGCTCTGCCTTACACTCCGCAGAAGCAAAGGATAAGACTATATACTATCATATTTTGAGCTATGGGGAATTTTTTAAAAGAAGATGAATAAGAAGACTGGTTAGTCACTTGCTACACAAAGGTCTCCAAGTTACTTAACTAATGCTACCTCCACATTGTCAAATTGTTTTCCATTCCTATGCACTGAATAAGTCAAGCCTGTGAATACAGTGGTGCTTACCCACAAGTAAGATTTACCTTTGAGCAAACATACACAGTACTGCACAATCAATCTCTAAATTAATGCAGAACTCTTGAGGACATGACAGTTCTTTTTTGAGTTGATTTCATATACAATATGCTGCTTTTCAAACAAAGTTGAGCTGAAAGCAGCTCACACCTGTAACACAGCATTTTTTTTTTTTGTTCGAATTGTTTCTCTTATATACTAATAAGTACATTCTTTTTCACAGAGCCGGAAGTCTTTTGTTGAATAATATTATGGGTGCACATAGCTCTTTTGTTTATTTACTGCCGGTGGCGCTGTGGTCTAAACCACTGAGCCTAGGGCTTACCGATCAGAAGGTCGCCGGTTCGAATCCCCGTGACGGAGTGAGCTCCCATTGCTCGGTCCGTGCTCCTGCCAACCTAGCAGTTTGAAAGCATGTCAAAGTGCAAGTAGATAAAGAGGTACTGCTCCAGCGGGAAGGTGAATGGCGTTTCCGTGCACTGCTCTGGTTCTCCAGAGGCGGCTTAGTCATGTTGGCCACATGACCCGGAAGCTGTACGCCAGCTCCCTCAGCAAATAAAGCGAGATGAGCACCGCAACCCCAGAGTCGTCCGCGACTGGACCTAATGGTCAGGGGTCCCTTTACCTTTATAGTCCCAATACCTAAAATCCCAGAACCAGAAAGAGATAGCATGGAGACAGGGACACAGACATCCTTTCCTCTTTTCTGCATACAATTATTCTGTTCCAATTACTTTTTTTTTTTAAAAAACCCTCAAATACAGCTTCCCTATCATATGAAAAAGGAAATGCCATCCTGTTCTAAACATGTGTTCTTAGATGTGGGGATATTTTAATGAGGCCCACAGCTTTCTCCATGGCAGCATTCTAATTAATTACATTAGATAGTTGCATGGCAGGAGGTACCCCGGCTCTGCACTACAACATATGTAGTGTAATCTTTAACTCAGCCCCAACCTATGATCCTCTATTTCTTGCTTCAGTTGCGAGTTCTGCAAATAGTCTTGAAAGCTGCACGGCAATAAGTCAAAACAAAACTTGGGACGAAAGTTTGCAAAGCCGACTGAACTGACTTCAAGTAGGCAAGAAACATCACTGCATCTGGAAAATGAAACTTGCAACTTATTCTGCTTTACCATCTGGTGTCAAGAACATATTCTACTTGGGAGTTGCATAAGTCACGAAAATAAGTACACAATTTCCCGTACTATGTTTTCCACCACTTGAAATGACGCACTGCAAAGTAAACCAGATAAATATGCACAACTGTGCCTCACTCCAGACGACAACATGTATTATATAACAGCAATTCTTGACACAAAGATTCTTAACTTAAAAGATCATGACACAAAGTTTACCCAGGGGTAAATACTCTCTGTGTTTGACACTTGGGAGCAAGTGCTTTGGATAGCTCTTTCTCAGTTCTAACATTCACCAACCACAAGAGAGGGAAAGAGACAGAGAGAAGAAAAGAAAAGAAAAGATAATGAAAACAGTATGACTGGTATATAATATATATACAGCAGTAATTTTAACTGAGCTGGATGTGAGCCCAATTGCTTCAAGAAACTGCTATTAATTGTTTAAAAATCTAGGTGAAATAAGGAGGCCTTGTTTGTGCCAGCCTTGTTAACCTAGTAATATGTGCCTAAACTGATCCATGGACTGGTATAGAAGAAGAGTAAACTTGCTACAACCGAACCAAACCAGTGCACATAAATATTAAATAATTAAGCCACGTACGTCCATCTCCCTCCTAACTAATTCACCAGATTATGTGATAAAGCAATGTGAGAAATACACAACAAAAATTAAGTGTTGGGGACTATACTTATATTTTGGAAGCAGTGTAAAGGAATTGCATATTTTGCTTTTTCTGATGAGCCATTGCAATAACAATACTTTTCTTAAAGGAAAGGTAGTGGAACAAATTGAGGAATTTTTGAACAAATGCACCTATGTTGACATACCTAGCTACAGGAATGCACAGAAAAGCAAAGCAAACACAAAAAGAAACATATGAAATGAATAGAATTGATATAGTCACATGTGAAGATAAGCCTTTAGGCATCAAATAATATTTCCAGATCAGATTAGAAAGAAATGTAAGGACTTTTACACACTTGAGGATTAAATTGATTTAAATTTGAACCAAGCAAATATAAAACCTACATTGGCTAGGAATGTACATTAAATTATTTTCTGCATTTTACCCCACAGTAACAACATTCACACATGTCATTTTAATACCAAATGTGAAAAATAGATATTTTCACATACAGTGAGTTCTTCATAAAATGACAGAATTCTATATTTAGAGAACAGACACACTATGGCACCAATAATTTATAAGTAACACGGGCTCATATCTGAGATCAAAAAACGCCTCACACACCGTTTACTGAACTTTCCCTCAGAAAATGCTGAACTTTTCATTTAGTTCAAATGGCCAACCAATGGCCAATTTCCATCTGACCACCTAGTGTCATGGTTCCATACAACCTGTACCTTGCTCTGAGATGGCAAAGCATTTGTCATATTGTTAAGCAAGAGTACATACTCAGGACAACATAGCACAGATTAACACAAACTTGGCAACGCTCTCTTGCTTTGTACACTTAAAACATGAATAACCCTTGGTGAGTCCAGAAAAAGTAAAAGTAGACTGCACAAAACTGAAGTCAGTGCAACCCTTTTCTAATATACATTATTTTGAAATCTCCTAGAATCAGAGCTAAATTCTCTTCTTGGATATGTAGGCATATGCCCGATTGATTTTAGTAGAAAAGTATCCATGCAAATGAGGTAAGAATTTGGTCCCCTTTCTTTTCCAAGAAAGACTAATGATCAAATAATTTTCTCACATCTCTGTCTGCACTTTCACAGCCTGGTTACATTGATTTGTGTCTCATAAGTAGACATTTCCTTTGTTGGTTACAAATCAATCTTATAGACTAGGCATGATTGTACATTCTCCCCATTTCAACACCAAGTATGCAAACTTCTTCAACAACCTTACATGAAATACCACTAGAATTCCAGACATCCCTTGGAAAACAGGAAGCAGCACTGCATTTTCAATTAATGAAATTATTTATGGAAGCATAAGTGCCTTCATAAATACCAAATCCTGTAACTTCCTGGCTAACTGATATATAATATTCCCTTTCAGATATGAGAAATCTTTAGAGCAGCCACTCTTAATTTCAGTTGAATATTTTTCAAAGTGCAGTTTAGAAAAGCAGAAATGGCAAAGGGTTGAGACTCTAGCAGAACTGGGCAGAAACACAGGTATCCTGTCAAAGGAAAAAGCTTGTCCTGTTGGCAATCAATAGCAGAGATCTTTCTGTTCTGGGTATGAAACTTTAAGGCAGATTGATATTCTACTACAAAGCAATGAACATAAAGAAGTAAAATTATCAGTCAACCTGATTTCTATTTTTCATTTTTATCCATATATATTTTCATTTAATACTACAAAATGATATGAGAGTGTTCTAAAGTGCCACTACTCTTGTCAGAAAGGCAATCCTTTCAATGAGAACAGAAAGGGATTTAAACAAAGACAATTTAACAGAATTTGCAACATACTTTGAAAAATACCAAATGCTGATATTATTGTTACCACAACACTACATCTAAAAATAAAAGCCAAATGCAACCAATTAGTTAAAAAATGTTTTTCCTGCTTGGCCTGGGGCAATACTGTACATCTCTCTCCATGGCTAGATGAAAACAGCTGGGTCCCTTCGTCTTATCTGTTGGTTGTCTTCCTCAACTTATTAGATACCAGTTCAGAACAGATAATAATCCCCTCGGTCCAGCAGGAGGAAGTTCAATAGTAAAAAATTCCAGAGGTTGCCCTTTCCTGCAGTTTCTAGTTGAGTTTTCCCAAGAAGCAAGTTTCATGTGCACACAAAATCAACTTGTAAGCTTGAGAAAGCCTGTGCCCTTTGGTGAGTCCTAGTACTAGAAGCAAAGCAAACTAAGAAACAAAATTTAAATAAAATAAATCACTTAACTAGACAGCCGAAATCTTGTGTTCTGCACAAAATTCACCCTAAAGAGGAATACATAACAGCACTCAGAAGCACACAAGAAGAGCCCATCTATTCCAACACTGTTCCCACAGGTGGCCAACCAGAACAGAAGCCCATAAGCGGAAAACCTTAGAGCTCTCCCCACCTGTGATTCCCAGTATTCAGAAACATGCTGATTCCACAAGTGGAGTAGAATATAGCCACTGGGACTAGTAGCCATTGATAGTTTTTACAGCAATGCACTCCATGTGAGTCTGCCCTTGATGCTGCGCTGGGAGCTGCAGCTCCCTAATTATCACTCACATGAGTTACTGAGCAAGCCAGATAGAACTGGCTTAAGGTGTGACCGGAATGGAACCCCCGCCAAGTTGCGAGCTTACTGTAGAACCCAGCTGCCCATAGCTAACTGTGGATGGGTGGAAAACTGTTCTAGATGGGGCTGCACTCCCCCTTTAGGAACAGGCACATAGTTTGGAGGTACTTCTAGATCCATTATTGTTGACAGAAGCAAACTAACCTTAACCAACTTTGGCCGGTACATTACCTATGGCTGTTCTTGGCCAAAATGATCCATTCACTGGTAACTTCATGACTGGATTACTGCAATGTGCTCTTCATGGTGCTGTCGTTCGGCTTGGTTTGGAAGCTACAATCAGTGCAGAACATGCTGGTAGGCTGTTAACTTGGACAACTTGCCAATAACACATTATACCCATTCTGAAGGAGCAGCACTACTTGCTACTGAGCAAAAGTGGATGTTTGGGCATATAAAGTCTTACACGTCTCAAGATCTGCCCATATGTTATAATCAGGCAGAGATGCCCCTTTAACATCTGCTGAACATCCACTGTACAATAACACATGAGAGGGCATGGCCAATAATGGCACTCCAATAATAGAATGCCCTCCCAGGTTTGACTGGTGCCGACTATGATGGTTTCCAGTGTCAGTTAAAAGTATATTTATTTGCCAAGGTCTTTGGCTAACTATTCATTGGTGGAGATGGACAAGCTTGCCTTTGCTGCTTGTTACTACTGCTGTACCATATTGGTTTTTATATACTTTTGGTTTTATTATTTTATTATATTGTACCCAACTCTGGCATTATTTTAATGAAGAACAAGTTAGAAATTTCATAAATAAATGACAACTTGTATCACATGCATGCAAAGTCTGAATATGAAACTAGCATTTTAATGCAGAAAGAATGGTAGCGGAGTGGGAGTTTACTGGCGTTTCTTTAAAAATATCACTAAAATGTCTAAATTGGTCTGGCCCACTCCTGAGTTGCACTCCTCAATAAAAGCCCTATGAAATATCCAGTCCAGAATGTCAAATTAATGTTCCATTAAATTGAACAGATTTTACCCATGGTTTTGTATTGACTCTGTTCATAACTCTCATTCTGACACACTTTTCATGCACTTTTCCCCACCTAGAGTGCTTTTCATGGTCCAAAGGTATTTTCTGCCCGACTAGAGAACAATTTCACCTCCTTCTCACCTCCCAGAATAGTACTTTGGAGTCGGTCAATTCGCACACAGATCATCCCTTGCACTGCTGCTTCCCTTTCTGTCAAGTTCCAGATCTTCTGTGCAGGACTAGCAGCAGATAAAAGTATGATTTTGTTTCAGTGGATGAACCATTGTTAAGCGTGCATTATCTAGTCCAGCAAGCCAATTATTTCTAAGGAAATTATATATAGCCAAATTTATAGTCAAATTTTGATCTACGTTGAAATTTACATAACTTCTGGTAAATATAGAAAGGCTTTCAGCTGTCTTATGTTTCAGCAGACATTTGTATTTTTAAAGGGCAAATTAATTCAGAGTGTGGGACTATGGATTTAGTATGGGACAAAGTTCCTGTGCTTTAGTATTTGCTCATAAAGAATTTCTTTTGCTAATGTAGCTTCTTTCATCAACAGTGCTACAACAGTGAGAATCCCATACAGAATTCCATGCAAAATACTTGATTTTGCCCTTTAAAAAAATATCTTCATTCTATTATTATCAACAATGATTAATAATTGCAGGGAGAGTTCTGAACTAAGGAGCCTGCTTTGGCAAAGGTCCACTTACATCTACCATATTTTTTTTTAAAGTGATTTGTTTGGTTTGAGGAGTGTAGTTTCATAACTGCAAAATTTTTACCTGGAAGGTCATGTAGGCGGGGGGGGGGGGGGAGGGGGTGCGGTGGGTGTGGACTGCTCCAGGTATCACTACTGATGGGGGGTGACAAAATGCCGGGCAGCACTCACCGCGGGGCCTGCAGCACACCCGAGCCACGTGTCTCTCCTGGGAGAGACGCAGTGGCTTGTGCGCATGCAGGCTCTGTGCTGCCCGAATGGTCCACCCGCTGCCTCCCCTCCAGCTGTAGGGTGGCTGAGTGGGAGGAGGCAGGCAGACTCCGGAGGCCCCATGGTGTGCCCCACCCCTATGGGCGGCTCGCACCCCCACCCCAGGCACGCTGCCCCAGGCACCCGAGCGGCTTCCTCCCCCACTTCATGTAGGAAATTACCTTTTCTTCTATACTATTAGTCTTAAGGCAGAGTGCAAAGAAGTTTTATCTTAACAGAATTCAGCCAAAAAAGCAAGGCAAACTCTGAAGACCCTCAGCATGAAAACTTTGCTGTTGGATTCAACTCCTGACTCACTCTTTCAAAAGAAAAACACTAACATTTGAGTCACAACATAAAACAGTGACAACCAATGCAAAGAAACCACACAGAGTGCCCGATCCTATGGATTAACTTAAGAAAATTAGTTTGTACTGATATAACCATGTTAAGTAAGGAAAGGTCATAAAGCTCTGCTGTTTTGTCATTTTAAAACCAAGGCAAACCACTTACGGCCTTTCTAGTTTATAGCACAATGATTCTTCATTTTGTGTGCCAGACCTAAATGCCTTCTCTTAAGGAAATACTTCTAAAGATATCACATTTTCAAAAGGTAGCACATTTCCCCAGCAATTCATTGTTGTGAAACTGCTATTCTTTTACCAGCCTTAAGGCCAATCTGATTTGGCAAAGGTGTATAAAATGTACTTTCACCTAGCACCTACTGAATAGTCTTCATATAACATCATTGATTTCAAGGGACAAGTCCCAACCCACCTATCGCTGTTCATGCCATGTTGTGACCCAAGTACTAATGCTCCGTTTTTCAAAGAGGGAATTTGCACAGGAGCCAAAACAGATTAATCTGAAGGCCCAGTTTCAAGCCTGCAGTCTTCAGAGTTTGTCTTGATAATTTAGCTGGCCTTTCTACTGAAGGAAAGCTGACAATGGACTTTTTTAGATGTTGCCTTGAGACTAGTCAGCTACAACTCCCATACAAATCTGCTCTTTGCAGGCTACACACTGAATTTCTTGTGATCAGAGCCAACCTTTTCTCAAAAAAGGAGATCTAGTTTTAGCAGTCCCTTGTACCGCCCAACAAAGCTGCCCATCTTGCAGTAGCGCTCTCTCCAAACCCACATCATTACATGAAGACTTACTGCCTTTGCACTGGAACTTGCAGAACTATCCTGCGAACACTGCAATGTGGTAGGTGCATGCTTTGAAATGAAAATCTGGAGAACCTTTCAGTATATAAAATGCACAACACCCAGACATGCTTTGGATGAGGACTCCTAGCTGTGCCTGCCCTCATCAGAGGAATTTACGCCAGCAAAGGTTGTGCCAGGAAGGGTGAGGAAGAGTTTTGACACAGTGGCCCCAATGGTTGCTTGTGTACAAGCACTGGTACTAGCAAATTGTAAATCATTTTAACTGTTCATAATATTGCATATTGGCAAGGTTATAAGCCATTCTGGCACCTTATGGTGAAGGGTGGGTAAGAAATCTAATAAATAATCCTACTAGGAAAGAATATGTCTCTATGAGGAACTACTACCTGATTCTATGAATTATTGTTACTGCAGCAGCTCATAGGATCAGGCTCTTAAGAGTAGGTAAGAAGGTATAGGTAAATATAGAAGCATGTCTACATATTATAGGCTCCAACCAAAACTGCTCAAGCTTAGATTTTATTTATTTTTGCACATAAATCCGTAGGAAGTGACATATGCAACCACGTTCACAGCTTCCACTTTCTTATGCAGATGTACATGCATATAGTGATTTCTTTCCAAGGACCTTCTGCGGATTATTTCTAGACAGATGCAAACCACCATGCTTACTTATCTCCTGCCCTTGCCAGTTTCTCATTAAAAACCTCATTTATTTATTTAATAAAACATATACACCACTTGATTGTACAAAAAAAAACAAAAACCAACCTCCTCAAAGTGGTTTACAAAAAGATAAAATAATAAAACCAAGAAAAATTCAAAACCATACGTTAAAACGTAAGCGGAACAGGCATTATGTGGCACATGTAGTAGTGCCAATTTATGCCAATACAATTCTAGGTTGTTAAATAAATTGTTCTTCCCCCTGAAAAATGCGCAGCTAGACCATTGTCTGAGCTCTTTACTTGATTAACAAAGGCTAAGTAATTTTCTTCTGGTGTAAAGGTTTCGTAGAAGCAACAAGAACCTTCAACAGATTCCCCACTGTTGCTGTTCGTCTTCTAAAGTTTACCTACAAACCAGAGGCAGACTTTTGGCTTTAGAATTTCAGCAGCACCCTGTGGGATGCCAAATTCAGACACACACACCCCACCTCTCGCCTTCCGTTGATTATCATTATTGCAGTGCCCCCTGCAGCACCCTCTCGGCTTGGCGCCCAGTACAAGTGAACCAGTCGCACTGTCCTAAGTCCGCCTCTGTACTAACCCCACCTCCTGTCACATCTTTGCAGTTGCACACATGGCTGGATCTACATCAGCGGTAGATCATACACCCTTCGGGATGTGTTTATGGACAGGGAACACATCATGGCACCAAGCTTGTCTTTCCTTTGCTTGCAAAACTGCACCAAGTCAAGTCTTTTTCCTTTCTCCAATTCTACTCCACCAGGATGCTTTATCAGTAGTCTCATAGGCATATTATTTCTCCTGTTCATTCTTATATTGTTTCAAAACTTAATTCCATTCTGGTTTTCCAGGGTCAGATTTGTTTTCCTTACAAGAATATCCTCTCCCTGTAATTTTTTTATCATGTCATTTTATTTATGTCAGTCTTTAAGTCAATCACAGGCTCTTCCATGTCACACCACATCACTGCAACTTCTAAGCATTTGGCCAGAGTGTTTATGTTTACATCTAGCTTTTCATTTATTAGGATAAATTCTCCGTCCCGCTTTCTCACCTTTACTTGACACTGATTTTCTACTCTGTTCAGTTCACACTGAGCATGGAGGGAATTAAGTACTCGTGGAGCCAAGTGTTATCTGTCACAGACTGATTGACAGAAAGCACGCTGCCTGTAAGCACCGAGACGCCACAATTTGCAGAGCAAAGTGAGACCTCTGCAGTTGTTGTGCCCTCCTTGATTGGATAGACATTTACAGTGTGACTGCTGATCATGGTTAGCCCAGAGACTCCCCCCATCCACTTCATTTCCTCTTTTCAGCTGCCAGACCAGCAAGACAAAACTGGTGCCCAAAAAAATCTGAAAACACAAAAAGCACATCTCTTCTAAAATGAGTATGGGAAGTGTGTTATCTACTCCTTACTGGGATTTACAACTAGACTTCTTTCCACCTGATTAGCCTTCCTGCTATTTCTCAAGCACTTGTTTGGTATAGTGACTGGAGTGTTTGACTAGGACTAGGTAGACAGGTTCAAATTCCCACCTATCTATGCCTACCCTACCTTACAGGATTACTGCGATGATAAAATCAGGAAGGAAAGAACCAGTAGGTTGCCATGAGCCACTTGCTGGAAAGGAAAGACATAAGTGCAATAATCCAAAGATTTTTTTCTTAATAACATTACACCTGCAATGTGTTATGCATTTTATGGACTAAATCTTATAGAGGGATCCAGATTCAGACTGTCAAATAACAGATAGGACTGGGGTGGGGTGCAGGGCACTATCAATATATTATTGTTAGATGTTAGGAGACTATCACTTCAGCAGACCTGATGCTTCCTGGCTGCTATCTGCTCTGATCCTTAAAGGCACTCTCATCACTTGTTCCGTACCATTCTGTTTGTGAACATTGATTCATTGTTCTAGAACTGGACAGTGTTAAGCAGGCTGATTAGCATACATGAAGTGCTAATTGTGAACACTACTATCTATCTCTGGGAAGCTATAAAGCAGGGCCTATACTGCATAGACCTCTTAGGGAATTGTGGTGTATAACAATCTGCTAAAAGGCAGACAATAGAGGCACAGTCTTTAGTTTATTGGTGAATTTATGGGAAGTTTTAGTTTACATAGCTCAGTAGCTCACAATTACTGCACTTAGAAAGACTTGATTTTTTCTTTTCTTTTTGCAAGGTCTCATGGGAAAGATATTTTGCATACAGAGACAGTGTTGCCTGATAAACTGCACGTACAGTATATCTATCCGAGGCAAACCAGAGCAATTTGTCCTGATGCTCACAATAGTTCATTTATAGCAATGCTTCAGTCTTGGCCCATAACCACACAGGCTTTCCCTCCCTCTGACAGAGCAACAGGGCTTTTCTACCTTCCATAAGACAGTGAAACTGTCCTTCTTATCTCATGTTTTCAATGAGACTTGCTGCTTGCAGTTGGAGGGACCACAGCTGCTTGAAACATGCTGATAGAGCTATTTCACAGTTGTATTCCAGCAATGCATCAAACTGACTTTATCACCCAGCAGAGTACTCTGGGGTAAGAGCATCATCTGCGTGAACTCAATTGGATGGTAAGTTGATTTTGAGTTAAAGATATATTGAAAATGAAAATAGGATTTTTGAAGTAATCCAAAACCAACAGTAACATAATACCAAGTGCTGTTTTTAACCTCTAAAGGCCTGAATGACGTATACATTCAATTCCAAAGGCAGGAGAAGCTAACAAGATGCCCTCCAGGGCTACAACTCTGTTCATCCCTGATTCTTGTGAGCCACCCTGAGATCTTTGGATGAAGGGTGGGAGATAGCTCAGTCGCTTAGAGCATGGCACTGATAATGCCAAGGTTGCAGGTTCGATCCCTGTATGGGACAGCTATATATTCCTGCATTGCAGGGGGTTAGACTAGATCAGTGTTTCTCAACCTTGGGTCCCCAGATGTTGTTGGACTACAACTCCCATCATCCCTGAGCTCTGGCCTTGCTAGCTAGGGATGATGGCAGTTGTAGTTCAACAACATCTGGGGACCCAAGGTTGAGAAAGGCTGGACTAGATGATCCTCAAGGTCCCTTCCAACTGAAAAATTTTCACCGAGAAATTTCACTTGGAGAATAAAGCCCTTCTCCAAGTCCGCTCTGGTAGGTAAAGGCATGCACTTTTATTTCCTCCCCTCAGCAATAACACTTGTTTAAGCAGATAGTAGTACTAGACTGGTCTATTCCCATCTTCCAACAAAGTGAATGACTACCTAGTACATATAATGTTCAGTCAAAGTACATTCTTCTCTTTTATCTACTTCCGACAGAAATAAAGGCCAAAATCCAAAGGAAAACACACAGAGGGCTGAGCTAATCAGAAACAAAAACACAGAAACACCACCACCTCCAAAATTCAGAGGTCTTACATGCACATCCCACTACTAGTAGCTATCAGCTGCCAGTGCTGACATAAAAAAGGTAAAGGGACCCCCGACCATTAGGTCCAGTCGTGGCCGACTCTGCGGTTGCGGCGCTCATCTCGCTTTATTGGCCGAGGGAGCCGGGGTACAGCTTCCGGGTCATGTGGCCAGCATGACTAAGCTGCTTCTGGAGAACCAGAGCAGTGCACGGAAACGCCGTTTACCTTCCCGCTGGAGCGGTACCTATCTATCTACTTGCACTTTGACATGCTTTCGAACTGCTAGGTTGGCAGGAGCAGGGACCGAGCAACGGGAGCTCACCCCGTCGCAGGAATTCGAACCGCCGACCTTCTGATTGGCAAGTCCTAGGCTCTGTGGTTTAACCCACAGCGCCACCCGTGTCCCCTAGTGCTGACATAGGGTTGCCATATTTTGAACAGTGAATGTGAATCCAGATAGAAAAGTTTGGTATTGCAGAAGCTCTACCATTTACAGTGTTCAGGGTATATTCATGGCTGCACTACTGAGAGGAGGAAATTGACAAACTCTAGTATGAAGACAATATGTTTAGGCACACACATGGGAACTCTTCAACAACAATCTCTTGGGCATTTCTCTGCAGTCACACTCACTCATAGCTCTCAAAAAGTCAGCTGTAATTTCCCAAAACTTTTATTGGCTGTTTAACCCAGAGGAGCTGATGCCACAATACACCAGTTGGTTTCTAAGCCTTTCTTCTCTTTCGGAAATATGTCTGTGCTTTATTGGCATAACTGGACAGATAACCATAAAGATCACACTCATCTACATTTCTGTAATGTTGATACAGCTAGATGAAAATTTATGTTCAGTGTATGGCATGTGTATGGCATGTGTCTATTCAAGTATACATAAGCACCCAAAAGCACCTATTCCCAATATCCTCTTTGGAGACCCTGCTCAAGGTTCCTCCACTGAATAAACTGAGGTAGGCAGCCACCCGCAAAAGGCCCCTTTCAAAAGTCGCACCCTGGTTGTGGAATAGTCTTCCTAGGGACTTTCTTGTGTCATCTTTGTGAAGACATTTGTGGTCTGTTCTTAATTTGGAGCATGTGATGAATTGTGCTTTGTTCTATTTACATACCGTAGTACTTCCGTTCTCTTTTAATGTCTTGATGTTTTACTTGCATTTCAACTGAACTCTGTGTTATGCGGCAGCATACACATGAAACAAACATACCAGATACTTATTCCTATTTACATCTTGCTAGAATGGAATGCATATACTTTGATAGAGCATATTATTATATTTGAAGGAACATGACTTTATCTAGCATGCATATAATGTTTACATACGCATAAAGGTAAAGGGACCCCTGACCATTAGGTCCAGTCGTGACCGACTCTGGGTTGCGGCGCTTATCTCGCTTTATTGGCCGAGGGAGCTGGCATACAGCTTCCGGGTCATGTGGCCAGCATGACTAAGCCGCTTCTGGTGAACCAGAGCAACGCACGGAAACGCCGTTTACCTTCCTGCCGGAGCGGTACCTATTTAACTACTTGCACTTTGACGTGCTTTCGGACTGCTAAGTTGGCAGGAGCAGGGACTGAGCAACAGGAGCTCACCCCATTGCAGGGATTCGAACCGGTGACCCTCTGATCGGCAAGTCCTAGGCTCTGTGGTATGTCCCTTACATACACATACTAGTGAGTAAATCTGTATGTTCTGTACATAGAATATAAACCTTTTCCTTTTTAGTCCTATCATGTTTGTAAATGGTAAAAGATGTAAACATAGGATAAATGTTAACATCCTGTCATATCTGCAACTTTCCATTTAACAAAGCTACCAAAAAAACCTGTAAGTCTGTTATCAAATATCAACACTGAGGGAGAACATTCTGAACTCAAGTTGGCTTTGAATGTGTCATGAAATCTAATTAACACATTAACTGCACAATCCTAAGAAAAATGCATTGCGTTTGGTGGAAGAAGGTATAGGATTGAGGCCTAAAGTCCACTGAACTCAGTGGCATTTACTTCTGAACGAATCTGCAAAAAATCTGGCTGCATGTCTAGGATGTTTTTTAAGATAGCTTTTCTCTCTACATGGCAGAGACTTTAATTGGGGTATCCATAAAATTTTATTAAAATTCTGCCAAATAACATCTGACCTGTGCCATAATCACAGTTTATTAAATTGATAAGCAATTAAGATTTGTATCCCATCCCAAATTTTCTTGTTGTAATTAAAAAACCCCCCACAATTCTAGGTTCATTGTTTTCCAATGTGCAATTTAATAACTATTTCCATTTTTTGACATTTTGTCAAGTTTCTAAACATACATATGGTATTATCCAATATTACATAGTAAGGAAAGTCACCCCACTGAATAAGATACCTGCCTTATTGTTACACCTTCTCTACTTCAGCACCTGGAGCTCAGTCCATAGCCATGCTTCTGAAGATAGGGTTTTTGACCATAGTGAATCTTGAGGAAATCTAACCACAGTATTTCCAAACTAGTTTGGTTATTTTGGCATCTCCACCTAAGGGGTAATACTAATTTTGATAGCCTAGTAGTCCAGACTGTCTGTAATTCTCTGCATATTATATATTGTCTTCTGTTTTCTGATGGAGATGGGTGATCTGTACATCCAACTAAAATGTCACGATTTGATAGAGGAAGTATCATTTTTCGCCTGCAGGGACCACATTAATTTTGCTCCACAAAGATGGATGACATTAATCTTCCACGTTTCCTCCTTCCATTTTACCTCAGAAATCTTCTGATATGCTGAGTTAACTATAACTGTTCAGAGTGGGGATTGATCCCCTCTTCATGTGATAAAAAGCTATGTATTAGAAGCCTTACAGCTAGGCCCAAAGGTGGGAAGCTGTATAAGGTAGCCTAGATTTTCAATAAAAAGAGTAAGGCTGCGATCCTAACACCACTCTTCTGGAAATAAGCACCACTGAATTCAACAGAACTTACTTTTGAGTAGACATGGTTAGGATTGTGCTGTAAGAGATCGTAAAACATGGGTTGAGGCATATATTTCCCTGGCATCTACCCATAGCAGAACTCATCAAGTATTTGAACCTACAACCGTGGAGCAGAACAACTAAGAACATGCAGTCATTCAGTGAAGAGGAAAAATGTCTCTGTTTCATAAATTGACCCAACATACCTGACTCCCCCTTTAAGAACAAAAGAGGAGTCTTGCAGGATCAGACCAAAGGCACATCTAGTTCATCATCCTGTTCTCACAGTGTTCAACCAGATGCCAATGTGAAGCCAACAAGCAGTCCCCGGGAGGTTTCACCAGCTGTCCTGATCACCAGCCTTTTTAATTCTCAGTGAACTTCCCTACACATCACTCACTTTAACTCTGCCCACCATTCTTTCTCCTGTTATAAGGAGCTTCTCTTTTGTTTGCAAAAATCTATGAATGTTTATTTGCTTGTGCCCCAGCTGGCATGAGCAATGGTCAGAAGTGATAGCAGCTGTAGTTTAACAATATTTTAAGGGTTGGCCGTGCTGGATATAAATCAAGGATGAAGAGAAAGAAAGCTCTACATAAAGGAAACCACAGCTCTCTGTTTTTTGCCCATTTTACAGTCTTTCCCTAGTAGATTGCAAAGTCACCAAGGGAAAAAATGTACATAATAATGTTTATAATAATGAATCCAACCAAAAATTATGAAGTAAAATACATTATTTGTTAAAAAAAATGCATAGAAATGCTGTGATGAAAACAACGGCCACTTGGGGAAGAAATTATTACTCTGCATGTTTGTACAAGTCAAATAAAAATAGGATTTGATGAAAGAATGTTAGTCTAAGTGTATCTGATGTGCTAGCATGTTTACTATGAGTGGCTATACTTTTGTATTCAAATTAGAATATCACTGTGTATATACATTTTTCAATGTTCGGATTTCTGAGACAAGTTATTGTTATAAGAACCTCTTTAAATAGAGTGCTTGGGTTAGGGCTGGTTATATTTTATTTGAATTTTGAATCCACTGCCAGTTGTTAAGCAGTGATTTTCCATCTTCTGCACTTTGCCCTAACTCTGAACAAGGCTGAAATAGATGTAGACTTGGAGCTTTTCTGGATTTCCACAGCCCACACTACCATACTGACCTCTCGTAAATCCCAGTGAGACGACATAAGCTTTTTCTGCCCAGCAGCACTTCAGAGACATTAAGTGTAAAAGAGAAGGTAAGTAATTCACCATACCTTCCCATTTCTTTAATGGGGGAAGACGTCTTGATACATTTACAGTGCTCCTCTGGGAATATTCCATCAGTTATACCTAACTCTAATGGACAATAATTGATTTGAACTTTCTACTTAGCACGAAGCTGTAAACAACTTCAATCCAGGCTGCAGCAGCAAACCAGTCATTTGTAAATTTGAAAGACATCTGAGAAACATGTCCCCCGTGTCATGAAGTGGCCTTCGTTTTTATAAACTTAACATATAGTGAACTTATGTTATATGATGACTACCGCAAGTGTAGAGGATTGTGAACCACATATTTCAGCACTGTTGAGGTCCACTGTGTCAATGTGCTTGCATGAATGACAGAAGCAGCTATGGATTGTACCCCTGGATAGCACAGTTGGTAAGACCATGGTGCTGATAACACCAAGGTTGCAGGTTCGATCCCTGTATGGACCAGCTGCATGTTCCTGCATTGCAGGGGGTTGGACTAGATGATCCTCAGGGTCCCTTCCAACTCTACAGTTCTATGATTCTGAGTTAGGTGTGACCCACATCATCCTCTTAAGTATTAGACAAGTGCTAAAGCAAGCACTTCTGTGGCATACTGCAAGAATTAGGATTTATGTCGCCATACTTTACTGTTTGCCTTCTTTGTCCTAACACATGGGTAGGCAAACTAAGGCCCGGGGCCCAGATCCGGCCCAATCGCCTTCTAAATCCAGCCTGCGGACGGTCCGGGAATCAGCATGTTTTTACATGAGCAGAATGTGTCCTTTTATTTAAAATGCATCTCTGGGTTATTTGTGGGGCCTGCCTGGTGTTTTTACATGAGTAGAATGTGTCCTTTATTTAAAATGCATCTCTGGGTTATTTGTGGGGCGTAGGAATTCGTTCTTTTCTTCTCCCAAAATATAGTCCAGCCCCCCACAAGGTCTGAGGGAAAGTGGACTGGCCCCCTTCTGAAAATATTTGCTGACCCCTGTCCTAACCCAATGTAGACCAATCATCCTTTTGTAGGATAGGGATGTATAGTGGTTCTCTCTTATTGCTTGTAACTATGAACTCATGAGAGCTCGGCTGATATCTTCTCGAAAACTGTCTGCTTTACTTACACTATTTGTGTTCCACTACTACCAGCCATCATTATAAAGCACTGCTAACATAGATCCAGCACTATATCGCCTTAGATTGTCACCAAGAGTGGGATATAAATTCAGTAATATCTTAATAAATGGTTTCGGCCTCATCAATGTTCATTCTCACGAACAATCCCTGGACGGACCAGCACGGATGCACACAAAAGCCCCATTAAATTGTGTTAGATCAAAAATGGTGCTAATTGGTGTCTCAGCTAGAATGTGAAGAAATGGAAAATGATGCTGAAGGTGTCGTGACCAATAGCTGTGCAGAAACTTTATAGTGGATCCTGAATGAAAACAAGCTCCCCCGCACATTCACACCCACAAGTATGTAGCATCATTGAGTCCAGAAAAATCAATATGCCTGCCACAATAGCAGTAGTGATGTGTGGATCTTATCTCCCCCCAACCCCAGTCTGACTCATTTGTCATCAGTGTTTAATGAGCTCATTCCCCAGGTGACTGCAAAAACCCTGATTTCTTTATTGGCGTCTTCTCATAGTTCATAGCCTTGGAGTGTGTGTTTGTGCCAACAGTGTCTGCCACATATGCATTATCATACAGCTTCTGAGGATTTTGAGTATGGTTGCTGCAGCACATACGTTAAAACTAAAAGTACAGTGCATCTGGGTGATGCCTTTGAAGCATGCTACACTTCACAATTGGTTTATTTATTTACATAATTTATATTGTACATCTTCAACATACATTTAGTGAAATGGATGGGGGCGGGGGGACAAGCTGAGCTAGTATCTTGACAAGATGAAGGCACTGTGGGTGAGTAGTTCCTGTGGCTGGGAAATTAGTCAGCTGCCTACCCTCAATGGGGTTGCACTCGCCCTGAAGAAACAGCTTCACAATTTCGAGGGGCTTCTGGATTCAGCTCTCTCATTGGAGGCTCAGGTTGCCTAAGTGGCTACAAAAACCTTGCCACACCGGGAAAACCTTGCTGCACTAGTTCATGTTTTGGTTACTTCAAGACTGGTTTACTAACCAATGTGCTTACCTCATATTTGATCCAGAAGCTGCAGATGGTGCAAAATGCTGCAGCACAATTGCTGACAGGTATGAGAACTTGTCAGCATATAAAACCTGTGCTCAGAGATCTGCACTGGCTGCTAATGTGCTACTGGGCCAGGTTTAAGGTTCAAGTTACTATTAGTATATAAAGCCCTTAATGACTTGGGATCAGTTTACCTATGAGATCGCCTTAAACAATTCTGTGTTATTGTAATATCTTATTGTGAATCTACCTGAGTTATATTTGTATGAACGATGCCACACATATACCTTATATAATTATAATAAATTAAATGAATAGTTTCTAGCTCACAAGCCTCAGGAAATAGTCCAAAGGTACCTAAAGTAATTCCATCTCTGAAACAGCAGATTTGTGCTTAGCCGGTACATGGATGGGAAGGTGTCTTGAAAAACCCATCTACACTGCTGTGAGGATGTTGGAGGAAACATGGGATATAAATGTAGAAAAGGTCAAAACCAGCTATACTTCCTGTCCTTGTTTGCCAAAACTTGGACTAAGTATCCTAACTGCAGATTAACATGTAGTTGTATGTTGATTTTTGATTTTCTAGGTACATAAATTTCCCATGCAACAAAACTGGGACTGTTTTTCTTGTTTTTCTTTTCCTTGTTCAGTTAGTAGATGTGTTAGCTTTTGTCACCTCCTACTGATTAAACTTTACTACTGTATGCTATAGCACAGTATCGAGAACACAGTCTTAAAAACAGAAGGAAGAATGGAGTAAATTATTTATTTTGCATGGTTTGTCATTACCAATTTTGACTGTTGGACACTATCGTTCTCTCCCCCCCCCCCCATATATATATATATATGAAAGGCATTCTTTAAAACAATACTTAATTCGGTATCTTTCAATAGGCAATCTGAAAAGGGGAGTGGATATTCATGAAGAAAAGCAGGTGCTGCAACAAAGCAAAACAGTCCTTCAGCTGAACACTTCACACCACAGCTCATCTCAGAGAGAAATTACAGTGGGGGCTTGAAATTGTAATGTAAGTACTCACAGAAGGGGGTGGGGTGTTGCATATTCAAAAACAAATGACCAAAATAATTCATTGTTAATACAATTACACCAGTGATGTATTTGGCAACATCTTGCAAACAGAGAGGCGAAACCTGGCCTGGGACCTGTCTGCCTTTAGGGCCATTTCTTTCCATACCATTGTGCCACCCTCTTAAATCTGGTGGAGAGGTTCTTCTTTCCCTGCCAGCTATGGATGAAGCAAGACTATTAGAGACACATTATAGAGCCTTCTCTATGGCCCTAAATTGTGGAATTCTCTTCTAATAGGAGGTGCCATTACTTCCCTCTCTACAGGTCTTCTGCAATTTTGTTTAGACAGGCTTTTCATCTGGGAAATCACAGAAATACAGACAACGACTGATTTACACGCGTTCAATTGATCCATGACCATGCATGCGAACATCATGGCTCCCTGGAAGGCAGGCTTATGCAAGCTCCGCTGTTGTGTGAGATGACCTGGGTGCAACCCCTGCACAAATCGGGGGTTGCCTATGTATGAAATAGGTTGTTCAAATGTTTGGTTCTAACATACTAAAAAAATAGTAGCAGGAAAAATCTCACCATAGTGATGACATGACAAAAATAGCCTTGTACATAAAAACAAAGGTCTACATCCAGACTTCGTTATGCCTAGACTCGACCTACTGAAATCAATGTGACTTGTTAATCATGCCTAACTCAGCTCTAAGCACGACTAAGTATCCAGCGCAAAACCTACGCAGTAAATCAACAATACATTCAATAAGGGCACAATTAAACGAAAACTGACCCATTCAGTCAGTATACTTCTAGCTGTATGATTAGATTTGAAGCAGTATGGGTCTTTAATTTCATCTGGATAAATAATTGTACTAGCAACATACTGAAGACACAAATATCATTTGCTTTAATGGTCACAAATGCATGCTATGCTATCAAAGTATAACTGCACCTGGAACCTGCTTTAAATGCTATTGTGTTTTCTTACCTAGAAAACAAAGCAACTCATGCAATCTTAAAGTATATGGCATAGAATGATAGGGGATTTATTGGTTGGAATCAAAGCATCTGAGAACATCCTTGGATCCATGGGGAGACCTCACAGGTCTGTCAATACTAGTCAGTGAGTCCAATCCAATGGATGATGCAATTTTCACAATACAGTGGTACCTCAGGTTACAGATGCTTCAGGTTACAGACTCTGCTAACCCAGAAATAGTACCTCGGGTTAAGAACTTTGCTTCAGGATGAGAACAGAAATTGTGTGGTGGCGGGGCAGCAGCAGTGGGAGGCCCCATTAGCTAAAGTGGTACCTCAGGTTAAGAACAATTTCAGGTTAAGAAGGGACCTCCAGAATGAATTAAACTCTTAACCCGAGGTACCACTGTATAATTAGAATTCAGTGTACCATTGACCTGATGCTTGATCTTTCTGGTCACGCTGGACCAATGTGATAGAGAGCAATGTTGCAGAACACTTTTAATACTGGTATAAAAAGCAGTAATGTTTGGCTGGCTGATACAAATATTATTATTATTAATAATAATAATAATAATAATAATTAATTATTTATTTATACCCTGCCCATTTGGCTGAGTTTCCCCAGCCACTCTGGGTGGCTCCCAATCGAGTGTTAAAAGCAATACAGCATTAAATATTAATAACTAAATATACCTAAACAAACAAGACTGTTTTTTCCATTTAATTAATTACTCTACCTCAAAAGTAAGATTAAAATATACTGATGTGATTGTATATGCTGCTTCGAGCATTTTTAGTAGAAAAGCAGCAGATAAATACACACACACACACACACACACACACACACCTACAAGAATAAGTGCTGTACAATAATTTAGGCACAAGGTTTCTACAACACTTATGGCAGGGAAAATCTATTTAATGCAGTGGAAGCACTTGTTTACTCAGAAGTAACTCCCATGTTATTTAGTGAAGCTTACTCCTTCATAATTGTGCACACAATTACAGACTTGGTACATATGCAGTTTTGTCCCCTGTAACATGGGGGACGACTAATAGTGCTCCTCTAGATCATCTGAATTATCAGGCTTGGGTAAAAGAACTCAGGCAGTCCTTAAGGTATCCCAGACACTAACGACTGCTCCCAGTGGCTTCATATAGATCTTTAATAGCATTAGAGAGAGAAAAGTGCCCTGTGGAACACCATAACGCAGGTCCCATGGAGTCAAAGAACAATTCCCCAGTGCTACTCTCGGTACTCAGCTATGCTGGGAGGAGCAGAACCACTGCAATACAATCCCTCCTATATCCACCCCACACAGGCATCTAGAAGGATGCCATGGTCAGTGGTTCAGTCCTGAAACCTGATGAAGGAGTCTGGTATTGCTGCTAAAGGTGCACCATGGTTATTTCTTCCCTCTGTGCTCCATTTGCCTCTGCTCACTCCTGTGTATACTGTCTACAGAAACTGCAAGGCATTCCCATATGGTGGGGTTAATGTTACCAGCCTTCATGTCACATTTGCAGATATCTTTGTAATGCAGAGCTGGTCTGCCAATGAGCTGTTTGTGGATTGCCAAAGACAGTGACAGCAAAACATACCACTGGTCAAGAATATAAATAAACCCTGATTGAAATACAATAATGAAAAAGTGCAGCCTGGTGAAAAATTGAAATACATGTTTGTCCAAGTGTTTAGCAATTGTAAGGGTCTATTTTAAAAAGGTGAATATTATGCTATTTTTTTATTAGAGACATCTCTATATAAGCTAATTGCATTTCTTTAAAAAAAAAAACACCCTAGTGTTTCCAAAAGATGGGAACTTGTGCCATGTGATTATAAGTTAAATGGAATCATAGTTATTTTCTTTCAGACATTACATTTTGATTTTAAATGAGAAGTTATAGCTCTAAGTTTCAACTAAAATGCCCCCTGCATGTATGTGTGTGTGTTAATCTGGCAGAATCAGCAGAAACTACACACTTCTGGGATAAGCAAATGGACACAGTTTTCTATTAACTGTTTTGAACACCATGTGTTGAAAGAAAACAACAGAACGGAAATTGCTCATCCAAAATGCTAACTTGTGGCATGGCACAGCCAAAAAAGCAGGTGTGTGGCATGCAGTTTACTTTACTAACATGCCTACCACATGCCACTCAATTCTGTTACCCCATTTACTTTATTTGGGAACTTATTCATATATTGGCAATAGAATATGGCTCGGTGGAGGATCTATAAAAAGGGTCATGACCTATTATGTGAGTACACAATTTGAGAAAACAGTGATGAGAATAATAACATCATATCACAGAATAATCCTTTGGATTATCTGTTGTGACCCTTGCTTCTGGCACAAATCATAAATGTGCTTCAGATCATGTTATTCCCATTAGTATAATATTCTTCACAAAATCTGGATGGACAACACAATCTTACTAATTCGCACTACTGACTGAGAGTCTGATTTGTAACAATTCACTAAATTTTTGCAAATTAGTAAGCGAATAGACCCAACAAAAGGAAAATAAATGAGGGATGTTTCTTTGTGAAACATATTTTATTGATTTACAAAGGGACCTGTTTATATCTGATTTGTGAAATTTTAGGAAATAGGAGATCTTGGAAAGGACACAAAAAGGGAGACTGAAAAAGTTGTTGTGAGGCTAAAGCACCCCTCTGAGCTGGAAGAAGAGTGGGATGCAAATGTAACAAACAATCCCTATATGCATGCCTACAATATTGCACCAGTGTTGCAAACTCCTGCTTATTTATAAACCAAAAACCAAAAAGATATAATGCTGTCAAATGAAATGATATATGCAACATAATTTCAGGTTAGGTTCCCTGTCTTCCCCATATGAAAACAGCACTCCAAGAATATAAAGGTGTAAAATATCCTGTGACCAAACTGCTACTGCTTCATTTATTTTCCACTCACTTGATGCTCTGGCAGCTTCCTCTTTCCTTCTCCAGGATGGAATCTATTATCGTAGCCCTGAGCTATGACTTCATTCATAACGCTTGTTGCAACTGCACCCGCATTTCTCTTTGCTGGCTGGTGTGGGTATTTGTGTGTGTGAGCGAGGCGGGAGATCTGAACGTGTATCTCTGGATACTGAAGATTTATATTGACAGAATAACAGAATATGGAAGAAGTCTGGAGAATCACTTTTTAAATATTTGTTACTGTTCCTCTAGACTAGCAGTTTAAATATTACAAGTGAACACTCTAAATATTTCCATCTGACACAGCAAAGAAAGCAAGCAACCATCACCCTCCAGCCCAAAATTAGAGGGAATACGGGGGAAGTCAGGTACCTCATTGGAACATCCTGGGTACTAATTTGCTGACTCTCCAGACTAACAGAGGGGCACCCACACATTACAGTGGTACCTTGGGTTACATATGCTTCAGGCTACAGACTCCGCTAACCCAGAAATAATACCTCGGGTTAAGAACTTTGCTTCAGGATGAGAACAGAAATTGTGCTCCGGCGGCACAGCAGCAGCGGGAGGCCCCATTAGCTAAAGTGGTGCTTCAGGTTAAGAACAGTTAAGTACGGACCTCCAGAACGAATTAAGTACTTAACCCGAGGTACCACTGTATTTGCATGTGTGGGTTTACATGTTTCCTTCTGTTTCATGAGAATCTTTCCCATGATCTGGATTTGGGTTGTTAGTGGACATATGGTTGTTGTGGGGATTAAATGAGGAGGCGGAGAAAGAACCATGTACATCACATTCACCTCCTTGGATAAAAAGGTGGGCTATAAATTCAAAGAGGAAGAAGAAGGAGGAGGAGGAGGAGGAGGAGGAGGAGAAAGGCTAGAACATGCTAAAGCAGAGTTTTCCAAACTTTCCAAACATTAGTGTGTCGGCTGCAGTGTGTCACACGGTATGTGTCCATATCTCTTGCAAGGGGTCAGTTTAACATCTGGTTTGCTAGTAAAACTGAATTACTGTGCCGCGAAATGATGGATGGCTAAAAAGTGTGTCACCAACATGAGAAGTTTTGAAAGCTCTATGCTAAAGGTTTATGTCACGTTTTTGCAGGGAATGAACATACTGAAAGAGGTCAGAAACCCAAGTCAGGACCTCATCAATTGCTGAGAAATGCAGTGTTTCCCACACTACCTCAGCAGTCCAACAATATAGAGTATGCACACGCCAGAAGGCTACGGTGCACAGGAGAAGTGCCTAGGGCAGAGGGATGGCCCTTTAAGAAGTTCTACTTCTCCAGGGGGGCAGAGCATGAGAAGAGTAAACTGGAGCCAGAGGCTCTAAAAGCTTCAGTTCATTTCCAACCCTTGTTACTAATTATGAGCTATCCTGTGCAGTAGCAACTGACCTGCCTTGCTCTGTGGTCTTCTCCATCAATGCAGGAGAAGCACAACACAGATTTAGAATTGGACTGGCAATTATGAGCTTTCTTGGAAAGAAAAACCAATCTGTTTTCCAACAGCTTTCTTCCAGTTTATAATGTTGGTACATGTATGCTGATATTGCGTGTTCATTATTGCATGGCTCCCTTTGAACAGTAGTTCCGTTTCAAGCACCCTTCCTCACCCCACAAGGCCAGCCACAGTAAAAAAAGAAAAGGGGGGGAGGAGTTCCCCAGCACTACTAAAACAAACACCAAGAAACAAGAAAGGCTTTTTGATCTGGATATGGAACCACCACTACACAATTTTTTTTTTGCAATACACTAATCAAGAGAATTCACCCAAATAGAGAGGATAACTACACTGAACAAAAGGCTGCTTGATCTGGTAGTCTAGTCATATAGTTTACAGAAATCTATCAGATATTCAGCAAGAGCGAAGAGTTAACAGAAAATAGTCTTTGGATGTGCCTACAAAGCAGCTAGTTTTGGCTGCATGGTCTAATGAATGCTGGCCACCTATGTGAAGCGTCTTTTTAAACATTTTGTATTGCAGAAGAGGGCAATGACACTCAATACAGGTGAACAATATGAGTAGGATAAATTAATACAGTCGTACCTTGGAAGTCAAACAGCTTAGTTACTGAACGTTTTGGCTCCCAAACCTGGAGGTGAATGTTCTGGTTTGCGAACTATTTTTGGAAACCAAACATCCGACAGGGCTTCCCCGGCTTCAGATTGGCTGCAGGAGCTTCCTGCAGCCAATCAGAAGCCGTGCTTTGGTTTCTGAACATTTTGGAAGTCAAATGGACTTCCAGAATGGATTCTGTTCGACTTCCAAGGTACAACTGTATAATGAACCATGTAGTTGTGAATTTTGACAGAAAATAAAATCCTATGCACTGTTTCTCCACTCTGCAAGTAAGAAAACACAACTTCAGGTAGGTAGGAGGTAGATACTCCTTGAACACAGCCCAGCCTACATTCTTATCCACAGACTCCATTTTCATCAACAGGCATAGCTTTGCTGCCCTTTCCAAATTACCATCTTCTAACATATCCATATTTCTCTCTGAAAATAAATCCAATCCTTTTCAGTACCAGGAACCAGAAGAACTTATAGGAGTTCTTGCCTGCCGTGTGTAAGAGACCGGAATAAACCAGTTTCTTAGGTGACCACAGATTTAATTTACAAATTTTAAATCTTGCAAATAAACAATTTTTGAGGCGTAAAACAGTTGCTGACAGTTCTTTATAAAGATAGACAGAAATCAAGAATGACATTGAAGTGACTGCTGGTTAGAACCAAAATGTTCTACAACAACTTTCCCTACTCTGTCACATTCTGAGAGAGGCTATCAATAAACTTTGCAAAGAGAGGATTGCAGCTCTGTCTTTGTGTATTTAAGATGCTGTCAAAACCTTGACTGCTTGACATCCTATCAGGTACTACAGCTGTTGCACAGCTACAGTACTGTGTCTCTGAATAACCCAAGGTAGAAGCAAGAATGGGTTTAATGTAAATGGGAGCTCCCAAAATTGTGCCGTTTGCATGGCAACAGCTTTGCTTTTCAGGTTATGCAAAACAAATACCCCAAATGAAAACTGGGTGCGATTCTCAATGTACAGTGATGTAGATCAGAAACAATCCACAGACTGTGCTGGAGATGTGATTGGGGAAAAGCAAAAAAGGATTAACTCCAAACACACTTGGTGGTTTAGTTTGGATTTTAATTGGCAGCTTTAATTCATTGCATTACATTAGTGAAATGTAAAATTCTATGTAACCTCCTGCTGACCGATTCCTGGTTTTAAATGTATTGGAATCCTGCAGTTGCCTGTACCTATTCTAGGTCAAGGGGAGTTTGTCTCTAAATACAACAGCTTTAGCATAGTGGTATTTGATTAACCCTTGCAGGACTGGTATTCCTTCAAGAGCTCCAAGTCAGTGCAGAGAGAAGATCAAACCAGAGCAGACTAGTGGGGCAAAGGCTGGGCATGAAAGGGGTCAAGTACTTCGAGCATGTAAGTCAGAAGCACACTGCCAAAGCTAGCTGACAAAATAAATCCAAAGATAAGCAAAGAGTTCAAATCTAAAGCGGCAGTCGAAGGCCACCAGAGGAAGGGTGAGAAATGCAGAGCTAACATAGCTGTTGATCAGCCTGGTAGCAGTATCTTTCTGTTTCCTTATATAAGGAAATACAGCCAGTTGTGGTAAGGTGCAGCTGGTCTGACTGCCTTGATGGTGCCTAGGACAGTGCTAGTCTAGACAGAACTAGTCTAGAATCATGGCAGGCAGAAAGGTGGTTTTCTCAGCAGAGCAGAACATCTTAACCTCACAAGACAAACTGCATACCTCATCTGTGAGACAAGCAAAGCACTAGGGCAACAATCACGTTGTATGAGCAACAGAAGAAATAGGTTCCACATGGTCCCAGGATATGTGAATTATTTTGTTCATTATGTTTAGTTTATTATAGATTACCATAAACCACTCATTTACCAAAAACATGCAGAGGGCTCCCACTTTGAGAAAGAAAGAAAGAAAGAAAGAAAGAAAGAAAGAAAGAAAGAAAGAAAGAAAGAAAAATGCATGATCCCTGTCTTAGTACTTAGGATAAACCAGAGATCATGGTTTGTTTTGCTACAGAAAAAAACAGAATGTGAATTCAATGTTTGTTTTTGACTTCCTATAGTACTTTGTCTGGAGCAAAACAAAATACAACCCCCAGTTCAAATATATCACTAACCCATGGGATAATGATTTGTTGCTTCTACTTGTGACAGAGGAGAAACGGAGCATGAGTGGTCTCTGCATTTACCGTAAAGTTAAGCCATTAGCTACGGTCTACTGTGGTGTTCAAGTGCAGGTATTGTTGTAAACTGATTATTATTTGACTGCAGTCAAATATTCTACCAATGCCACTGATTGGATTAAAAAAATTCTTTTAAATTTTTATTATGGTGTAATTTGTTAAATCTAGCCCTGCAGCTATCAGGGAAGAACAAGTATTGTAATTAAACTTTTCCCACTGACTACTTACTGCAATTAAAGGAACTGCAGGAGTGCATGCTGCCATTGGTGGTAAGGACTCTGTCTATTGGGTACTGAGTTGACTAGGATCACAGGTATCCAGGTTCAAATCCACAGTGAGCCATGAACCTCATTAGATGACACCAGACAGGTCACACATACTAACTAAGCCTAATCTATATCACAGGATTATTGTGAGGGTAGAATTTGTTGGGGGTGGGGGAGAGATATACTATGTACGTCTATCTCCCCGAGCTCCATGGAGGAAGGGTGGAACAAAAATATAATAAATAAGAAAATATTTTTTACTGAAGTATATGTCAGTTTCACAAGTTACATAATTAATTTTATGAAATCAGCATAAATATCAAGTCGGTTGATGATGATCTTCATTGGTCTCATAACATTAATGCTTTAAAATATTTAGCAAAATAAGCCCTTTCCTCGCTATAATATAAGCAGGCTCTAAAAACATTTTTATTTATGTCTGCTTTTAGTGAGGGTGTCTATTTTTATTAAGCTGGCTGGCTGATAGAATTGGATTAGGAGAAGTGAAAAGTTTTACTGCTGCTATTATTACAGATGCATTGTTTTCTATTTTATAAGCTTTTAAGTTGTTTTTATATGGTGTAAGCCTCCTGTGGCCCTCCATATGTCACTGGACTTCCACTCACATCAACCCCATCCAGCATGGTCAACTGGCAAGGCTAATGTGGGCTGTAATCCAAGAACAATTTGAGGGCAACAGGTATCCTCTAATAGGTCGCAGCTTTTTTTGACTTGTTATATCCCTAACATAAATCCAGCCCCTTTCTATTTTGGGGGCTAGTAGGGCCCCGTCAATGAGAGCTCAATGAGAGAGAACATGCTTTGCATGCAAAAGGCCCCAAGTTTACTCTCACCCGTCTCCAAATAGGACTGGGAAACACTCCTGTCTGAAGCTCTGGGGAGTCAGGGTTGAAAATAAAAGACCTAGATGAATGAATGTTCTGACTTGGATGTACGGCAGCTCCCTATGTTCCTAGCAGTGCGACACCTGGACAAAGCATGGTCTGGGGAAGTTGGCTTAAGAAGAAGAAGGAGAAGAAGAAGAAGAAGAAGAAGAAGAAGAAGAAGAAGAAGAAGAAGAGGAGGAGGAGTTTGGATTTGATATCCCGCTTTATCACTACCCAAAGGAGTCTCAAAGCAGCTAACATTCTCCTTTCCCTTCCTCCCCCACAACAAACACTCTGTGAGGTGAGTGGGGCTGAGAGACTTCAAAGAAGCGTGACTAGCCCAAGGTCACCCAGCAGCTGCATGTGGAGGAGCGGAGACGCGAACCCGGTTCCCCAGATTACGAGACTACCGCTCTTAACCACTACACCACACTGGCTTAGTAAAAGCTGAAGTTTCATAACCCACCACTAGACCCCAAGAGTCCTCAATAGGCCAACAGAAGACTAGGAAACCGGGCTGAGTGCACCCTTCTCCATGGATAGTTTTCTACCAAGCACAAAAAGCAGCATTTCCCATGTGTTCTGATTATGTCTTAAGTATAAGTTGACAAGCCACCTTTTAAATCCTTAGGAGTTCTTTCATACCATTTTAATTACCCCAAACATTAGTTCATTAAATTATTAGAGGTCACCTCCCCTTGTCTGTGTCAGAAATACCTAATGTTTTGGGAATGTTGTTGTTGATGTTGACGACGACAATGGCAACATTTCTATACCACCCTTCAGCTGAGGATCACAGGGCAGTTCAAAACAAAACAAAACAAAACAAAACAAAACAAAACAAAGGCCATAGATTGTTTAATTAGCCAAAGGCCTAGGAGAAGAGGAATGTTTTTGCCTGGTGCCTAAATATATGTAATGAAGCTGTGGAGTGAGCCTCCCTGGGGAGAGTGTTCCACAAGCAGGGAGCTACTGCAGAAAAGACCTGTTCTCAGGTTGCCGTCCTCCAGACCTCCCAGGGAGGAAGCATATGAAGGAGTACCTCAGATGCTGATCACATGGTCCAGGTTAGTTCATACGGAGAGAGGCGGTCCTTGAGGTACTGTGGTCCTGAACCATTTAAGGCTTTACAGGTCAAAACCATCACTTTGAATTGGGCCCGGAAACTAATTGGCAGCCGATGAAATCAGGCCAGGATCAGTGTAATATGCTCAAACCACCTTCCCCTGGTGAGCAACTTGGCTACTTCACCAGCTGAAGTTTCCCTACTGTCTTCAGGCGCAGCTCCATGTAGCGGTAATCTAACCTAGAGGTTACCAGAAGACAGACAACAGAAGTTAGGTAATCCCTGTCCAGGTAGAGGAGCAGGTGGGCCACCAGCTGAAGCTGCTGGAAGGCACTCCATGCCACCAAGAGCACCTGAGTCTCAAGTGCCAAGCGGGCCAGGATCACCCCCTCACATAAAGAGGCATTACTCATGCCCTGGGCCCAGACAGTTGTCCCCTCCCTGCTAGTTTTTATCAGCCAAGAAGGGTAAGGGTTGAGAGAGAAAAGTGATTGCCCTGACCGATTGAAGCACCTTGTCCATGTCTTTGAGCCTTACTAACTGAAACTCATTCAACATTACAGGACTAGACAGTGATCTGGACACCTCTCAAGATTCATCTGCTGTAACAGTGAAGTCAAGGCCCTAGTAGATGCAAGCAATTTTATCCTCAAACTGCTTGGTAAACAAAAGGCTTTGCAAGCATGCTGTCAGTTCTGTCACCTCCTCCTTTGGGCCATACTGTAAAAGGCCTCGCACTACGTGGAAAAGCTCTGCTGGATGGCACAATGAGGATGCAATGGAGGCAGGAAAGTATGCCTTTTTTGCTGCCCTCACTGCCAACTGGTCTGGCGTCATAATGCATTAAAAATATTATAATTAGCCAATGTAACTGAAGTGATTCCAGATATTTCATTATTCATCTGGAGCTTCTTTTTAGCCTGCCTATTCCGGAGTTCTGAGTAATTTAAAAACTGACAATGACATGCCCCTCCTACCCCAACTGCATCCCAATTCCACAGGAAGAGGAAGGAAAAATGTATGATCTCCATCTCCTCCTCTCCTTCATTTTTCAAAAATTAGGGAGAGAACCATTAAAATGAATTTTCCTGAAGATTCTAGTTCAGGAAACATGTAAAAGAAGTATATTCCCATATGTTTTAGCATAAGAACTACATATTTCTTTTGCAGCTCCTGGATTAATTTTGCTGGTGCTTTTTGCATCAGATTCGCGTGCCTCCTGACCTTGATAATCTGTGTAGCCCTATCATGACCCACATCAAATCCTTCACCTATTAATCCCTCTCATTTCTCATAGCCTGCATTCTACTAATTCAAGTAATTCTCATGGTCCTCTGCTATTCTGTTTACTTATGTGCGCAGGCACACACTTTTGCTGGATTTCTTTCTGCATGGTGGCACCAATCTAGCTAAAGGTGGTTGGAACTTAAGTCCCACTGAAAGCAATAAAAGCTGCCCTAATTGCAAGCAACCTGTTCTATTTCTTTCAATGAGATTGAGTCATAATCAACTTTAGCTGGATTGCAGCCACAGTGTAGAAAACCAGGCAAAGTATGCAAAACACAAACATAAATACAATAGCAGATAGTTGTGCAGAAACCCGGTGAATAGCTTGAATGAGTGGAATGCATTTTGTGAGAGAAGAAAGGGATTAATAAAAGGGCTCATGGAAGGACTACACCCACGTTTAAGATCACGATGAGGAGCATGAATCTGATATAATTTTTAAGTAAATTCTAAAAATTTGTTATGGATCATCTTCTTCAAATTTTGGTGATGAAAGTGACTCATCGTACAAGAAAGAACACATTTTCTATTCTACACCAATAAGATAGTTGTAGAGCATATACATTCTTTCCAAAACTGTTTTATTTTTAATCTCAGGCACAGAGATATACATAGGTCTAACAGTCCCCTATGCAGATCCTGAAGACTACAAAGATTCCAAAGAGAATTCATAAAGAAAGACACAGTAAAGTTAAGACTACTACAGAATGCTCTGTGGGATTATCAAGACAGGAAAACTTTGCAGATGTTACTGTCTCTCTGGAGGAATAAATGCTTGCATTTTAATATTCTCAGCAGCTGGTTCCTGTTGAATGCCATCAGGATGATTCAGCCACCTCCCAGAAACAGTAGCAGCAGCAAGTGCACTCCTACAGATACAGATCTACAACACTTTAATGTTTTCAGGGCATTACTATTACTCTGACATAGTCAAAATGTCATTAAACTGTTATCAATTGAGCCAAACACAATCATTTGAATAGAAAAAAAATACCACCACCACAGCCTCATAAGCACAGAACTTCTGTTTTATGGTATGCTGTGTATATAAACTTAGTCTGAATAGCCACATATTTAAAGATGTACCATTATTTCTTCCTCCACTTTTTCCTTGGCTCAGTGTTCTCCATCCCAACCATCACTTACTTCAGTTAGCAAGAATTCTTTCTTCCTTTCTACCCTGAATTGAATGATACAGGTTAAAGCATGCTGCTTGTCGTCTTAATTTTTCCTTTCGAATCAACCTTCCACAACTCTGAAATTTAGATGGGTGCTCAGTGCCAGGTGGGTTATGAACTCTTGCCAACAATGAAAGCACGTGGTATTTATCAAGTAGTGTGCTTCCTGATATATGTCCATAATCCAGACCAGTTCTCTTTCTTGTTTTGGTTTTGTTTTGTATTTGTATTATAGCTGTAAGTCGCCTTCGTTGTTCTGCCAGATAGGCAACTCATAAATATTGGAAAGAACGGCTAATATGCCATGTTAAACTTCAGGTAACTCACCTAGAGCTCTTCCTCTCTTCTAGTTCTTTTGTATTTTTATCCACTATATTTAATTCACTGTAAATCCAACTGTGATCAAAACCGGGCAATAGCAAACACACTGAGCATAGCAGTAGTCTGCAAAGTGGTCTAAAGGGACTTAAGGCAAGTTTGTGAGATCACATTTTAAAAAATGCTCCACTGCAACACTATTTTATTTCAAAATGAGGGGCAACCCTGAAAATGACTTTGCTATGAATATCTAATTAAAGGGAAAATCTGTTCTAAGTTTTCTAATGATGAAACAATAAAGATGAAGAAAAACAAAGCAAATGTACAGATTGGAACCAATATGTTTGTGCCAGGGCAATCTCTTAACTATAATTAATAGATTGGCAGCAGACTGCACTCCTACTCTAACTTCAAACCTTGGTTAAAAGCAAGCCCTGATAATGATTCTGCAAACATAATACAACTCCATGGTTAACATTCAGAGCCATGGTTAGAACATCCGATGCATTAACTATTAAAGTGTTACATGTTAAATGGGAGGGATAGTACCTCTGGTGGGCGACACGTCATGCTCCCTCTGAGATAGTTTGTCCACCTTAGGTCCCCACCCTGCACTCAGCTCTCACCTGTGGCTCCTGTGCCACATTCCAGGAATGGCTGACTGGCTGGCTAAACCAGGTGAGCCGATGGGTCTCAAGCCCTCAGTGAGTTAGGGACCTCCCCTACATGCAAAGGCAGGCTGTGGCGGATTGAGCAAAAGAGACAAATGGTAGGTCCAACAGCCAAGAGAGCAGTTACTGCACATGCTGTAGAAGGAAGAGAGGGGCAAATGGGGCTCGCCAACCTGGGAAGGTGGTCCATCAAGGAGCAGGGAAACTCTGGTCCTAAACCTCTGCTGTCTTGCAGTGAGAAGAAAAGGCTAAGGAGTAAACCCTACACAAATCAGGAATGGAGTCCCTAAGATGGTTGGATGGCACCTTGTACACTTGCTTCCAGCCAGTTGGTGCCAAACATATTGCTCTGCTTTCCTTTGGACCATGTCACTGAACCCAAGAGGGGGGTCTTGTTGCCTGGGCAGCCCAGGACCTCCATACAGACTGCCCAGGCTTGCACCCCAGGGAGGTCACTTTGTTGCTGCTAACACAGTGGCTTGACTTCACGAGTGGTGGACCTTGGGGGTCTCAAATTTCAGTGGCACCCTGTGCAATGTCAAAATCCAGCACCCCCAACCTCTTGTGCTCCATTCTAAATAACAGTTGCAGTGCCCCCTGTGCTACACCTGAAGCGGTCCCCTAAATCCACCTCTGATGTCACCTCCACAGGTGCACGTCATTGTCTCTCGAGATAGACGGATGCCAACAATCTGCCATCAACACACTTAAACGTATATTTGCAAAGGCTAGTGCTTGGAAAGCTTTGGTACGATACAATTTAAAAGTGATAATGTCCCAGAAAAGCCTTATTTTTAAAAATATAGTCATTGCCATTGGAAGGAGCATTTAAGTGGCTGGACATAGCATCCTTTATAATATTAATAGTCTACATTTTGACAGGCACCCTCATTTTGTAGAACAATCTTGAGGCTTGTCTGTATTATTGCTACAAGGATATAACAACCACCTCAGAAACTGTGGTGTCTGAATAAAACCAAGCTTGAAATCGGCATAGCCCTGCATTACCCATAAAAGCCATGGCCTGAACTGAAGACTCGCCTATTCATATACTGCTGTTGTACACACCCAAGTATATCTGAACTATAATTTTACAATTATCAACAAATCACAATTGCTGCATCTAAGCTGAGCTGATTGTGACCAACCTTAAACTCCTTTGTCCTATTCTGTCATCCTCTTGCCCTGGTAAATGTTGCATATGCAAACCCACCTGAGGTTAACTTCTCTTGCTTGTCCATTGTACAACCATACAAATCAGTTAACAATGAAGTTAAAGGCCATAGCTCAGTGGTAGAGCATCTGTCTTGCAATAGCCAGCGACCTTTAGCATTGAGTAAATGAAATGCAACTACTGCATGCTAAAAGTAGTGAGAAGTTGTTTGATTTTCTACATCACCACAGAAAAGTAATTCTACAAAAGAGGAGAGGTGACTGTCAACATAACAAAAGCATTTTCACTTCTTCACCAAAAAGGGAGATGAACACTCCAGAGTCGGAAGGAGGAATGACAAGCAACACTCTCCCCCCCAAAAAAAAAGTTTTATACAATTACAAAATACAATTTAACAAAAATCGGGGCACTGCTTGTACTATTCAGGTCAGTACTCAGACTTTGCCAGTCTTATATTGTGTGGGTGAATTTGTGGGTGTATTTGACACACACACACACACACACACACACACACACCCATACAAGCTAAGTACATAGAAATATTCTGCAAGTCTAGACACTTCTAGCTACTACCACAAATTCTTCCTGCCCTTACAGAAGATTGATTGAAGTATGTGAAGGGACAATGATATTGTTGCAGCCCACTTTTCCAGCCTACATGTAGCTTTGCTTGCTCTGAAACTGGAGTTTCTTCATGAGAAGAATAAAAACTGGGTTTTGACATGCTGATGTAAAAATATCCCATTACAAGACACATATGTATCACTAGCTCTGTATATACAATACATAGGTCCCAAGGACAAGGACGTGCAACACAATGCAATGCGTCTATATGTGGTAGTTGAATTGTATTATTTATTATTCATGGACCACCTACTATTTCCCAAATATGGAAGTGTCATCCCATAATGAAATTATGTAGTGTGTGAAATTATGAAGTTTGTGATATGTAGTGCACTACGAAGAGTTGGTTTCACATAGTGCATAATTCTTCGGCACACAGTCTGAAGATGAAATTCACATTTATTATTATTCATTGCTTTACCCAAGAAATGATTCAAAGCAACTTAGAAACACAACTGGAATACTAAAACCAATAACAATAAACACAATCAATAAAAACCTCAAACAAACAAATGGACAAAACAAACAAAATCTACTGCACTCCTAAACAGAATCTGGCCTTGGCCCTATCTTGGCCGACTCATCTTCCCAAGATTTAAGCAAAGTCAAATTATGACACCTTCACTGCATGGGAAATTATCACCTGCATCCAGTGTGCTTTAGAAAGATGTCATAAGGAATAAATAACAAGGAATACATGCAAACCAAGATGTGGATATAATATCAGCTAATCTACATTTAGCTCAATCAATGTTCTTAAAACATAAACAATGTGTTAATACCAACTTACATTTGAGGAAGCGGTGTGGCCTCGTGATGAGAGCAAGTGCTCTGGATGCAGGCTGTGCAAAGTCTGCTTTCTGTTCTTATGCAGTCTTGGTCAACATGGACCTTCAGCAAAATTGTGTGAAGACACTTGCTTGTCTGTAAAAAACAACAACAACAACTAATTAATTAATTAATGCAACTATTTATATGGCACTTTCTGTATATCCACATAGCACATGAAGTGGCTTATACACCTGCAAGTATCTGATAATAAAACTGTATCTGGAGCATCACAGATTAGCCACCTCTACCCCAATTTATACAGGACTTTTAAATCTTAAAAAAAGACCACACCTCATCAGTACTTTGAACTTGGATGATAAAAACAGGCAGTCAGTGCAGGTTTGGTTGTTTCAAAATGATGGATGATTTGGGCCTATGTGATGGAAGCAACTGCAGCTAGCTCATCAGCCAAAGCGGGTAGAAAGCATTTCTATTCACTATATCAGGGATTTCACCAGAAATGTAGGCTAAAGTAGTATACAAAAAGCAAACCTTGCCCTTTAGGGGCAGTATAACCCTACCAAAGAAAGACAAAACCATGGCTCCAAATTGGCTTAATACATCTGTCCAGTCTGTATTAATTTCCAATTCATTAGCCATCAGACAATCTAGGCATTTGCTCAGGGAACCTACAACTGCTTCTGCGCTTGACAGAGAAGAAAGGCAGAATTTGGTGTCATCAGCATACTGGTGACACTGCAATCCAGAATGACTTAACTGTTTTCCAGTGGTTACATATAGATCTTAAAAAGCACAAAATAATGCTAATAGCAAAGTGATATAGTAAGTCTCTGTTAGTCAATTTTTATCGAACATCCTGACACTGTATGACTGGAGATGGTGCTATAAAGCTGAATATTACCATTAATTACTGAAGTGTCTTGAGGATGTCAAAATGTTTTTTCTATAATCTATAAATGTATGTCCATGTTCTTTTCTTCCTGCACATTCAAGTTCCTATCTCCCAACATTAATGTGTTCCTTAATAAAATATAACAAATTCCAGAGTAGGGAAGGAAGTAGCAGTATTTTAACAGTGCCCAGTTATCGTCACTCAAGGTATAGGCAGAGAAAAAATGAGGAAAGCTTATGCAATTGGCTCTTCAGAAAGAATGTATAGAACAAAATGCAATGGTACATCAAAATACACACTCTAATTTGCATTTAAACGAGATATAATTATGTGTCCCAACTAACTGAAATTACATAATTTACAGTTTTATACACCATGTTTCTAGCATATACTTAAAACATATTTGATGTACACCTGAAAAATATAATGCAAAACCCGTGATGCAAACATGCAGCCCTATGTAATCAAGCTATACTTTCTGAGCAGCTAGGATTGAGAGTCACCCCCTGTAAGGTGGTGACTTGAGGCAGAAAAATCAGGTTCATCACAATGTATGTGATTCCAAGTTGATGTACCTCCATATATTTAAGAGAGATCACTCAATCTAGATTCTACCCTGAGCAGAGATGCCAGCTTGCATAAACTATTGTGGGAGCAGGTAAACCCTGTCCTGCATAACCGGTCACAAGATGTAGAACAGGCACACCATTTGAATGGCAAGGCCTATTAACTATTGGGGGCAGCCCCCTGAAATATTTTATTAGGAGTTGGCTCCCATGAGCTTGAGACGGATCGATTTGCTTGCTCAAAACAAGGTGTTATGGTTGTATGCTACAATATATTTCTATATATAAGATTTTCAACACTGTGAAATTCTTGTTTGGCGTTGGGGGACAAGGATAAGTCGACCCCACTTAATGATCAATGATGGCCTATTTCTGCCATACTTCTTGACATACTATTTTTAATCTACCTTTCCTGATAGATATTTAACAAAATGTTTATAGGATCAGCTTCTGAAACCAGTAATGAATATAAAGCAAAAAATATTTGATCCGGTAAGTTGTCTGGGAACATCTGATGCAGAATCAGACTGTGGGCTTAGGGCTTAACCCACCCACTGGAAATGCCATGTAGGGAACAAAATGGTATGTGTATCAATACCCAGTGTTTATATGCATTTGATACATAAGAAGAGCCTGCTGGATCAGGTCAAAAGCCCATCTACTCCAGCATCCTCTTCTTACAGTAGCCAACCAGATGCCTGTGGGGAAACTGCAAGCTGGACCTTACTGGTGGGAGAGGGGAAAAGTGACTGGGAGGGAGGATTTGGCACAGGAAAACAACAAGCTGCAAAAAAGGTTAAACATTCCATTGCTTCCTGCTACTTTTCTGCTCAGAACTACAGACTTCCAAAACTGATTTTCATTTTTAAAAAATGAGATATTGGCCTTCTGTTTAATTCAGAGTTCACTCAAGAGCAGGATATAAATGTCATGATTAAAATAAAAATAAAAATCCTGTACTATTAACCCAAGCAAAACTGAATATGTGAAGTGGATACTAACTTCTTAGACAGGTATATTTGTTGTATAAGCTGCAACCGATCTGTCCGATTCTGCTTGCTAGAGGTTTAGTACTGGGGATTCCCCCCCCCTACAAACTGTAATACTAAGGATATTCTGAGGACTCACAGACCAGAGGATTTCTTTCTTTTTAAAGAATCCAACAATTGATCTCCTCACAGGCAAAGACTTTGGCAACTTTCTAAATACACATAATTTTCTTTGCTATTTCCTGATTCTCTGGCCAGAAAAATAATTACAGAACTTATTTTCTGTAGGGAAGGAGCAGAAATTGTTTCTCACGCTAGATCTGCAGGCTTTCTGGGATACATAGTAGAGATTAACAGGTCACAGAGAAATTTTATTATCTAGGGTAATGAAAAGACTGCATTAACAGACTAGCTCCTTTTCTACTCTTAATATGGTCAGAACTTTAAAAGGCCGACTGAGCATAAAACAAGTCTTTGAGGAATGCCAAGAGAATTCTTAATGGAAGGACCGAATTCAGTTCACAATTCTGATTTCATTGTGAACAGTAGCAAGCACAAACCCTTATGCAATATATCTTAACTGCAACATCTTAATTAAGATCCTTAACCGGAGGGAGGGAGGTGGAGAAGGTCAAGAAAACCACCTGTGTGATATGCAACCCAAAGAAGAGCTTAAACTGTAAGATTTGGATCTGGATTTTAGAGGTCTTATAGCTCAAGCAGCTCTGAAGAGATCTAATATATAAAATGTTAAGTATTACAGGGAAAGGATTTATTTAAGGAAGGCTACATCTGATCATAAAAAGAAATGTGTATATGCAATGTGGCAAGCCAAAACAGCCGCAGTAAGAAAAAGTTAGTTACACGGAATTCTATTTTTTATCACCGAATTGAAAATAAACTTAAAAACTAGAAAATACTCATAACTGTTTAATACAGAATCACACCTATGATTATCTCGCATTCTGATTTTCGTTATATTAATCCTAAATGGAAAAGGAAACAATCACGAGGTTTTTTTTCAGGACACACTAGTAGACTGTAATGTATTTATCATCATAAACAAAAATCTAAATTACAAAATGGGGGAGGGCCTTAGGAAGAAATGCTACTACACCTAAGATAAGAAAGCCAACAAACAAGTATGTGTGGTCAATACAAAATAAAACTACAAGGCTTGCTATGGCTCATTTTGCATACAAATAGATAGCCAAGTGAACAAATGCTAAATGAAAAGTTATTCTTATATGCAGATACTCCATTTCAGCAAGAAATTAAACTTCTAATCTCTGCCATCTGAAAGCAGCAGGGCAGCGTATCATGTTAAAGGAAAATCTGCTTCTCCTCTCAGTAGTTATCCTGTTAGTGGCCTTTAAGCAACACTGTTGCACCCAAGACACACGTGTTACACAAGCTGGTTTTCCCCTTGGCAAACATCCATCTAAATAATCATTAGGCTCTGCTATGCTTGGTTTTTAAAGATAAAATGGGAGCACACATTACCTAGATATCGTTTTAAACTCCACTAAAATTATACCGGAAATGTATTTGGCCCTACTGAAAGCAAGTTACTCCTTCTTCCAACAAGCAGCTGCTATCCTTTTCAGCTATAACCTCCTGAACATGCATGATGTATTCATCAGATGAGATGACAAATAACCACTTTGGCCCAATGTCTAGGTTTTACTGTACACATTTTGAAAGTTCCGCCTCGGCTCCGATTTTCGACATTAGAAAAGAGACAGTTACTTGAGAACACGGTTTGCTGGAAAAAAAGTCACCTGATCTAAACCTGTTAGACAGAACAGATTTTCTTCTGAGATGGTAAAAAGCTTTAAGCTTTCTCCCTTCCTTCCATCCCTGTACTGATTAGCATATTCACTAGGTTAATATTTGCCTGCATAAAGGCATAAAAAAAAATTGGATTACAAAGTTCAAGCCTACATTTTGGAGGAATTGGCATCCGATGTGTTAGGTACCACCCCCAAACAGGTGCCACTGTTGAATTGCTAGGAACCCAGGAAACCCTGATCACCTGGGACAAAAGTCTGACAAATAAATATACACACACTTAATTGCAATAACTACTAAGAGACTTATTGAATGTGGGAACCAGTAAGTACAACACAGTATACGTATTAGTTGTGCGCTATCAAAAATAGTTATAGCACTAATTTCCAACCCTGTTTTTCTGAGCAGGATGAAACTGCACGTTCCTCAGTTAGAACAAGCCAATATAAAATATTTAAAATGAAACTAGAGTGCAAAAAGCCTTGAAAATGTCTTCCGCGGTTAGAGAATTTCTCCAGTTATATTCATATGTGGGGGAGAGGGGAGAGGGGGACGGGAAGGGAAACATATTTTTTTTAAAAAGAGTTGTTGAGAATAAGAACAAGAGATTGTAATTGTGTAAGATAGTATGTTGCTACTAAATAACAGGAGACATGAACTATGACTATGAAAACACTACTACAGTGAATGAATGCTTCATTTTTAGACAGTGTCTAATTAAAATAATAAAATACTTATCATTTATGTAGTTCATGGAAGTACTTCACTTGTATTACCTCAGCATTCCTAAGAACAGCCTGGCAAGATTAGTGAATAATACTAATACTAATCTATCATAGTTCAAGGGTTGAGGCTGGGAACTGGGATGCATAAGTTTGGAGCTGAGGTGAGATCTGAAGTGGACAAATCTCAGAATTTTGTACTTTAAGACCAGATTGGATATAGCAAAAACTTGGAACAAAAACATTTAAATGATACAATGCATACAACACCGTATCTTGGCGCACAATATTAAGGCAAACAATTGCCTCACAAAATACAGCATGGAATATTTTAAGTTTGAAAAATTATAGAAAATTAAGTCATGTTTAGAGAATTTAATGAAAACCAAAGTAACTTCAGAACTAAAATAGATCAAGTAGATACACCATGTCAAAGAGGCCAAGACCTGAGATGCCTTCTGATTGTTACATACCATGCAGCCTTACAGTCAGTTCTGTGCACCTTTACTCAAAGGTAAGTCCAGTTGATATCAGTGTGACTTAATCCTAATAAGCAGAGGGCTGCAGGCTAAAGATGAAGGTGCTTTCAAAGTTAGCATTCCAAGCTGCTATTTTATCAGTGCTATGGGTCCCCTCAGGTCATATGCCTTAAGTCATAGGAGGTAATTAGGCAGGTCCATCATCAAAACTTATAGTGATGCACCTGACTTCTGATCCCTGATTACAACCTGCTGTGGGAAAACCATTAAACAAATTTCCTGGAAAGTCTGGAAATGGAGGAAGAAGAAGAAGAAGAAAGGTTAGAGATATTTCACTTCCCCATAGACAGCACTTGATAGTAATATGAGAGAATTTGTAAGAACTGCCACTAGGAACATTCACCTTGTCTATTGTCCTTCCTCCTCCATTACCACACATTATTGCTAAATGCTACATACAATTTTCAGCTTAATCTGAATCATTACTTAGCTTACTCTTGGTTTCCTCTGTAAAAAATTCCAACTGGATCTGTCTCAACTTCCAGTGAAATTCATGTGGGTGCATATATTTCTGTATACAGATTTTAAAACTTATTCTTGAGAATAACTTGTTCGTATAAACAAGGTAACACAGGGGTAAATTAACTCACAAATCCAAAGGATATGCTGACAGAAATCCTAGCATTCTGACTCCAGATTAAGAAAAGCAATTCCTACCTACCATTTTACATAAGGAAGAAAAGAAACGATGTGAAAGGGGTCATATATGCACATACGAACACGCATGCAAGAAAAGGATAAACAACACACTCTACGTTAAATGAAATTTGGGCAGCTAACTTAAAACAGACTATGGAATTAATTAATGCTCTGTCTTTATGTAAAGCATATGAACAAAAAGCAGAGAGAAAAAAGAATGCACACAGAGACATAAAAACAGGAGGGGAACAGGAGAAAAGGAAATGAAAAGAAAAGAAAACAAACAGAGTTCTAACAGGCCCATTCTGCTAAAGGGAGTCCAACTAAAGAGTCATATGATATCTGATAGTGCAGGACACGTCGCCAGGAGCTGGAGCGGATTGCCTGCAGGAAGAAAGAGCCAGTGTGTTTCTGCTCAAAGAGCTTTTCTTTCCTAATTTTCTTTCCTCCCCCCTCGTCTCTTTCTCTTTTCTCCTGTACTGTGAATGCCTTAGTATCTTAGGTCAGATCCATGAAGAATCTCAGAAAAAAGAACTATCATCTTTCACTGTACTTCTGGATGCAAAGATAGCTCTGGTAGAAGATGCCTCTTAGCAGAGACTGAAGGGACTTATGTAGATTTTGGCATGGACTACCCCTCCCTCCTGTTGCCACCTCTGGGAATACAGACACAAAATGGACACATACCACGTTATAGAACAAAAACAAAAAGGATATCTTAAGAAAAGATATACAGGAGGTACAGACATGTCGGTTTTTTCTATGAAAATGACAAAGATTAGAGGTGTTCATTACTTGCTTAATTATATTTTAATCTTTACAGAAAGAAGAATGCACAGTAAACAAATAAAATAACGAAAGATGCAGAATAAAATTGTTTGGGGAGATAAAGGAAGAAAACGCTAACTTTTTAAAAGAGGATATAATTTGCCAAAAGTTGGACAATTTCTACTGTGTTTCAGGAAATACTGGATGTGTCCAAGATTTCTACACTCTCTTTTTTTCTATTGAGATATTTCATGCTCAGCTATGGAGTCCTCTACGGTAAGACTAGATCAGAAAACACTTTTATGTTTGCATCGTGAATCTGGTTTCACTCCAATTGCTGCAATTAAGTTACTCCAAGATTATAGCAGTAACTGTAGAACAAACTTGCCTTTGTACCTCCTCTGTAAACATAACACATTCCTTCTGAAATAACATCTACTAAGTATGTGGGACTGCCAAAATCTGTATTACATAAACACATACAGCACATATGTGACTGTAACAGACCACCTCTTTAAGCAGAGGATTGAATGAAAAAGAAAAATAGCACTGATAATGATAATCATCCTTTGTGTCCCAAACAATTGCTGTAATTACTTCCAATCTAGTCCCACACATTTTGCATACATGTAAAATTACACATACTATGATAGTAATGATGACCACATACATGCTTCCACTTGCTCTGGTGAACTACTAAAAGTAATGATTTAACAAAAGTAGTAATTAATTATTGGGGATGACTTTGATTAAAAGAAACCTTTCTTGAGTGTGTAAATGTTCAAGATATATTGAACATACTTGGATACGTTTTAAAACATGAAGAATTGTAGACATTTGCTACTATAATTCCATGTAACATGTTATTGAATTGCTACTCAACTTTGCCATCTTATGATACTAGCCAAAATATATTGTGCTCTGTTTGTGTGTGTGTGTGTGTTTGTGTGTGTTTACATCTATATGGAGAGAAAAAGAGAGAGGTTCAAATCCACAGAATAAAAACAAACAAAGATGAAAACCAGGTATGTACTATACTATAGGTATAGTTCCATCTATAGGAAAGATAAACACAAACTGTAAAGCTCTCCTAACCTCTTGGATAACCACGTGTGCTATGATTAACATAAGGCCAAAGAAAACTGCCCCCAGATGTGTGTATAACTGCTGCATCCTTTCAGAGGCAAACACACTTTCCTTCCACAAGCCCTTACAAACTTTGGGGGGACTGGTGACAAAAAGTAAATGAACCCACCCCCATTCCATCATTTCTTGTGCACAACATCTTACCCATTCTCATTGCCTCTTCTATTGCTCAGGTGAAATGTCTTGAAAGGCAAAGAAAGAAGGGGGAAAGGGGGGGGGAGAGAGAGAAGAGCCTAAGTTTATGCCAGAGAGCCCCATCAAGAAAAAGTTAGCAAAGCAACAGCTACATTGAATTTTAAAAAGGACAACTGTGTGTGGGGGGGAATTCAAACTATTTTCTTAACCCCCCTCCCTTTTCTTAGTTCAAAAATGTATTTTAGGAGGGAAAGAGAAATCACATCCCTTTTCAATTTGGGGCTTTTGTGTGCGTGCGGCTGCCACTGTTTCTTTTCGAAAGAAAAGGGGGGGAACCCTAAAAAACAGAGGGGGGGAACATATCTGAGGCGTTAAGCTTGCACTCCCCCCCCCTTTCCTTTGTAAAGAACTCTTTGTTCTCTAGTGAAAATGCTGGAGGAAAGAAGAAGAAGAAGAAGAAGAGGGTGGGGGGGAAATCCCCGGGCAGCGACTCCCTGAAACAAGTGCAAAACACTTAGAGGCTTTTGGGCTGGCTGGGAGCCAGAAACCCTCCCGCTGTCTGGTTAGGAAAAGAGGGGGGGGCGGGAGAGAGAGAGACGGGGAGAGAGAGAGAGGCAGCGCGAGGGGGGGGGAGAGACATTGGCACTTCCTTTAATAGACATAGGAAGCGGGATTTTTTTTTCTTTCCTTTTTTTCAAAACTGGCGGTCAAGCGTTAAGTAACTCCCAGCCTAAATCCACCTGCTCGGAATGAACTTGGGTAACCCCCCTCGGGGTGCCTGAGGAGAACCACCTACTCCAGACACTTCTCCCGCTCCCTGAATGCTGCTGCTGCTGCCCTGCTTCCATTCTTCCTGCTCCCGTCACACCAGTGCCCACGGCTCGCCTCTCTCTCCCCGCCCGCCCCGCTTCAAAGCAACAACACACCAAAACACACGCTCGCTCCATCTCCCTCTTTTTTTCCTCCCTCTCAAATAAAAAAAAAAAAAGGAAGGAAAGAAACGGAAAGAAGGAAAAAAAATAGACAAAAAAGAGAGAGGCGCCTTTCCCTCACGGTTGCGGCACAGTGATAAGGGGTAGCGAACATCTCATACCTGGTGTGAATGTTAATCAGCCAGGAGTTCTCCTTTTCCCCAAGACAGGGAACTGTATCCTTCCAAATTTATTAGAACCTCCTCCACTGGCTCTTTGAAAAACCTTCTTTGTCACCCTCTTCCCAAGTCCTGATACACTTTTTTTTTAAATAAAAAAAATAAAAAAATAAAAAAATGGCTTCGGAGCTCCTTCTATTCTTGATATTGATTCTCCCTCTTTCTCTCTCTCCCTCTCCCTCTCTCTCTGTCTCCCCCCACCCCTCCTCCTTTCTCCTGTCTCTGTCTCTTCTGAGTGGTCTATTGATAAGTCCCTAGAGGCACTGGGTCAGCTTGCCCGTAGGAAACCAGACACAATGCACAAATCTCCGAGTGCCATTCTGCCATCAGCAAGCAGACCACGTTTAGGAGAGAGGAGGAAAAAAAAAACACAACAGTGGAGCAAAAGACAGAGAGAGAGAGAGAGTGAGAAAAAGACTGATTGGAACAGGAGGGAGTGAGAGAGAAAGCAAGGGAGAGAGTGAGAGAGCGACACTGCCAGTCAGGTTAATCATCCCTACTTTAATTAGCTGTTCGGCTTAGACATAAAACAATTGAATTTGAATGATCTGTCAGTGGGCTCGGCTGAACCAAAAGGGAAACGCGAATATTACAGAAAAGACTGTTGGTGGATTCTGATAAGCTAGACTGGAAATCCTCAAAGGGTAACTATTAAAACTTGCCACAAAACAAAAAGTACAAATACAAATGGCATTATACAATAAGCTGTTTCTTAAAACAGCTGTAGATCTAGATGCCCATCTCCTTTTTTCCTTTCCTTTTACCAGTGCTAGGTTTAGACTTGACAAATACATATATAAACTCCAGAACAACACAAATCTTTTAAGTCTGGTAGGAGAGAGTGGCTATCTGGCAAGTACTTTTTTTTTTTTAACTCTACAAGAACTTTCCTGAAATTTGCCTTACAGAACAGATGGAGTTTAATACTGACAGACCTATGTATGTGTGGGGTGATAGATAATAAGACCACCATTTTTACTTTCACAAGGAAGCAAATTGTCATTACCAAGGATACCTTATTATAGGACTGAAACTCGGGGGACTGAAAGCAATGCTTACTTCAGCTCTTCATAAGAAAAACCCTGCTGGGTCAAACCAAAGATCCCTCTAGTCCTGCAACTTGCTGACCGCAATGGCCAAACAGAATTCCCATTCCTACAGTCCAGAAAGGCAAGGTACTTCTGGGGGATAGTGCCACTCCACCTGGGTGCCAGGCACTGGTGCAAGACTCTCACAAGTGCAGCAAGCTCCCTCTGTTGGTGCCATTGGGATAGTCCCTCCTAATGCATTTAAGTTGGCGTTTTTGTGATTTTGCAGCAGCTGTGCAGCATGGAGGAAAAAGCTAAACTTCTCTTTCTACAGTCCCAATCTTAAAATCATAGAATTTTAGCATTCAAAGGGACTACAATTGTCCCCTCCCCTCCCCAGGGCAGCTCTTTGCAATGTTAAAGTGCACATTAGTTCCTTTTATGCAATTAACATTCTATCTAGCTTGGCTGTGAGTGCAATGGATTTCCAAAGAATCCAGGATCTGTTTTACACCAGGACACTTCTGTGCAATGTTAGAAGTAGACTTCTGGATAAGCTTTTACATTTTAAGTTTTCTGGACAGGACCAGAAAAATTCTGCATTGAGCTTTGCAAACCGCTGGCCTTTCATACATTTTAAGTAATAGTAAGCTACAGTGAGGCTATCACTCATTTATAAATGTTAGTTCATTGAAGTTGACGGTATATTAACCTGGTTGTTGACTATTCCTGAGCTTAAGCAAAGCAAAACAAGACAAGACAACAACAAGCAGAGCAGTACCAATCAAGGCAGGTATCAATGATTGATAGAGGATCATGGGTTCTGTAGACAGAAAGGCAATGCTAGGTATTATGAATAAGCAATTCATTCCACTATAGAAAGTCTTTAAGAAAAGGAGTAAATTCTCACTAAAAAAGCAGGTGCAGAGTAATTTATTCATTCAGACCTTGGATGCAATCTGAGGTACAAATGGATTAATCCTAGTGATAGACATCACACTGAAGTGCTGTATAGCAAAGCAGGTGAGATATTTATGACACTTCCGAAAACCTGACATAATTGGTACCTCAAATAGGGAAGCATGTAACGTTGCTGTTGCTGTTACTAAGTGTACCACATTTGACAACCCAATACTGAATTGGCAAGATGTCCATTTAGCATGCGGGTGATGGTAGAATGGTGGCATAAAGGTCGTATAAAAAATCAGTTTACTATACATGCCATTATTATTATATCTCTGAGTTCCAGCAGCAAGACTGGGAAAGCAGATTACCCTGAAGCAGGGCTTTTTTTCAGCTGGAACTCGCTGACACCTCTCAGGTGGGTGCCATTGCCATTATAAGAGAACAAGGAAGAGAACACGGTGAGCTCTGGCACCTCTTTTTCTAGAAAAATAGCACTGCTCTGAAGTTGCATAACATGTTCTCTATATTCCAAACAGGGTAAGGAGAGCCGCACTAACACTATGAATTTCTGGTCTAGTGTGTCAATGTCAGCTGAACAATATTTATTTATTTGTGACAACAACCACTGTCAAAGCAACAAACCAATAATTAAAAACCACCAGCAACGAAACCATATTTTAACACACACACCCCAATTAATAATAAAAATCCACAAAATGGGATTGTATTGGCAAACACACTATGCAGTACCCTGCCCAACAAGGCCTGCCTGAGGCCTATACTGTTGTTCTTTTGACAGCATAAAAACTTGTCTGATCAGGTTGACAGTACAATTCCAAGCCTTCCATGTCTGTCAGTTCTGAAATGGAATTTAGGTTTATGGGTATTTTAGATTGAGCTTCTCAGTTTAAAGCAGGGCTTCTCCCAGATATCTGAAATAATTGGGAGGCACTTATGGGAAGAGCTGCTGCTCTATATGGTAAACAAGAAAAAAGTGTTGAAATGCTTAAATGGTCAACATAGACATTTTGAACCAGGCAGTTAGTACCACAGAGCTAGAAGCAGGGCAATATACACACTGAGATTCATCCCTATGAGGAGATGAGGCACAGCATTCCGCCCTAGTGGCAGCTTCAAAACCATTTGTAAAAGCAGTTCCACACAGAGTGGATATGAGTAATCCAAACAGGAGATTACTAAAGCATGGATTACTTAGGACAAAACCGTATTTGACCACAGCCAGCTCAGCAGCCTGAAATCGTAAAACATACCCCTGCTACTGCCATGCAAGAGTCCAAAATGAGTACAAGGTCCAGGGACACTGCCAGGGTGCAAAACCTTTTCTTCAAGGGGAGTGTGCTGGCAAAAGCACATTTCCCACTGGTTTAGAGTTGGCCCAACATAATCACTTCTGTCTGGCTGAAATGGAAATGTATGCCAGTCACCCCACAAATGTATTTTCATGAATGTTTTCAGGGAATCTACCACTGTTCCCTGATTTGATGAAAAATAAAACTAAAACTGGGCACTGTCATTATATGTTTAAAAGGACTGGTGACAAGACAGAATTTCAAGGAACCCCACAGGTCAAATCCCATGTGGTAGAGCAGCAGTCACTCAGTGCTACTACCCTTTAGCACTGCCCCTGAAGATAGGAGAATCTTTGGCAACGAGATGTCCCCAATTCCCACTAGTCTCAAACAGCTCACAAGTAGTTGATGATCAATAATATCAAATGCCACTGAGAGGTCTAGGAGAATGAGCAAGGTCATATTCCCCTGTCTAACTCTAGATGCAGATCATCGACCAGGACAGCTAACGCCATTTGAAGCATGAACTCTGACTGAAATGGGTCTGCTAAAATTATATCACATTACTGCTCCATTGTTTAATTTCTGAAGGGATAACCTAAACTTTTGACAAGGTAATTTCATTAGAGAAGAATTCTCCATGTTTCTTTAATTTTTGTATAGAATAAATCAATTATTACAAGCCTATCAGCACTTTTTTGTTATCCTATTTGTGCTGAAATATAGATAATGATTTGATGGTCAAATGTAATTATTTTCCTACACCGTAAATGACTACAGGACAGCCTTTTAGAGAGTCAAGTGAGCCCATATTACTTCTAGACTGATCTAGATGGAAGCTTTGCAGAAAGATGTACCAATGGATTCAGCAAGGCTTACTCAATACTTAGTAGGATAATAGGCCCAATTTTAGATATAGAGTCATACCTTGGGTTTAGGTTGCGCGTTTTTGGGTTGCACACTGTGCCGAACCCGGAAGTACCAGAACAGGTTACTTCTGGGTTTCGGCGCTCACGCAGAAACACCAAATCACGCTTTGCGCATGCGCAGAAGCACCGAATCACGACCCTGTGCTTGCGCAGACGTGGCGCTGCGGGTTGCGAACGCTGCAGGTTGTGAACGTGCCTCCTGCACAGATCATGTTCGCAACCCGAGCATCCACTGTATTATGGTTGTTATACAATTAGTGTATAGAGCCCATTCTACAGCACATTTAAACATAGTACTTGGATTCCAACCAACTTATATTAAGCTTCAACTGATTATTGAGTTGAAAATGGATTTCATTAATTAAACAGCTGATAAAAATTGCAATAATAAAAATAAGAATTGAAGAAGTAGGAGTGAAATCAGAAATCCCTTTCCAGCAACTTAACTAAAGTACTTCTGATAAACATGAGTACTTAAAAAAAAAAATCTAATTAAGAACATGAAAATACTTGTCTACATGACAGGTCCAATATCCAAGCTTTTAACACAAGATTATTTAAATTAATAGAATAAACTTTGTTGTTTATTGAGGTTAGTAACCATATATTTGATCTACTGTTAAGCAGAGATACCAGTTCATATAATAGTGCTAAAAAGAGCTTCATTGGCTGTTCTGGGTTTGGATGTTGGAAACTTCAAAGCCCTGTACTTTGATGAAACTTATGGGATTGTTTTCAGCAACTTACTGTCTCTCGTAAAAATATGAGGCTATCTAAGATGCACAGGATATAAATGTAATTTGTTTACTAATTAACTCACCTAAAATTACAAAACAATTAAACTAGACTCTGCCTATTAAGAACATGCCTTTTGCCAAAATTGTTGAGCTTTCTTTAGATTTGCAAAACTGAAAGAAAGAAAGAAAGACATGGGTTGCCTTATGTCTGGATTTTCCTGGACATTCCAGAGATTTCCGCCAAGATTCTGTTTTCACCCCCAAATCTAGGCTATGTTGGGAAATTCTGGATGTATGGCAGCCGTACTTCCTTCACTCCTTGTGTTCTTCAGCCAAGATTGAAAGCACACCATGTTTTTACCTCTGGAGCAATCAAGTGATGTACAGAGCTTATTAGGAACAATGTTGGCAGAACAAAGCATTTTCTTATAGGATAGTGAGAGGGTTCAGACTCCCTTTCCTTGTAGCATTCTTAATCTGCACTGGACTTTCGATCAGCAGCCAGCACATTAATTAACTGATTAATAAATGGGTTAATTACACCAATTAATCGATTTGTGTATACAGTCCTAATGCAAATAATACAAATGATACCTGATTGTTATTAAGTAGGCATGTAACCCTGTTTTACAGATCTATAAACTGAACTAAGTAACTATTGATATGGCAACAGCAAATCAGAGGGCATAAAGTGACAAATCAAATCAGAGCATGAGCTAGGGTTATGATTTAAAAAATCCCAAGTCAATTACCTCCCCCCCCCCAGTACACATATTACCCTTAAAAAAAGGAAAAAAGAACAAAAAATGTAGAAAGGTAAATACAAATAAAACTATTTAATATTCATTTTTATAGCATTAGCTTCTACAGAATTTCTTACTGACAGATACATATTGCATTACCAAATGAAGTGAATACAGAGAGTCTGAAATGTGTTATACCTTCAGATGATTTTGGACTCCAACTCCCATCAGCCCCAGCCATTTTTGAAATCAAATTATTTCAAAGCAGTTTGCGATGAAATAAAATAAAGCAACAATAAAATACAACTAAAAACAATTCTAATAAGATGACAAACCAACAGGCAACAGAGAATAGCAACTGAAAACCGAAAATGTAAGAAACAGCAACTAGAAGCACAAGGAAACAGAAATACCCTGCTCCCAAAAATGTTAGAAGGGATAGAATGAGATACAGTACAGAGTCTATGGAAAGGCGTTCTATATCTCCAGAGTTACAGCCAAAAATATCATGTTTCTTATATAGACCAGTCTGGCTTCCAAATACTACAGAACATGAAGCAGAGTCCCCTCCATTTTCACTGCTGCAGGGGTGGGTGTCTATATCATTTTGGACTCTATTCCTAATTATGTCTTTTTAATTTCCAAATGAAATCCAAAGGACAAGTCTAGTTCCCAAGTCAGCAGCTCCCTGTGTCTCCTGGCAAACCTCTTCTAAAACTGAGTGGAGTTTCAAAAGCAGTTTTTGATACAGCACAAAGTTCTGCTATTCAAAAAAGTGTGTGTGGAGGGGGGGAAGGTCCAAAATTCAACTGAATATGGACCTAAAGCCACCGTCTGGATCAGAGTCAAGACATTTTGTTTGATATCGCCTGTCACCTTTTGTTGCTTCATCTAGTTTGCAAAATTTGTGATTACATGCCCTCTGGGGGAGTATCAGTTAACAACTGCAATTCCCCCTCCCCCAACCAACAAATCCAAATATATTGGATTTTTAAATGTACCGGTATATGGGAAGCACGTTTTTCCTATCAGTTGGCCCAAGAAATCTACAATTGCCTACAAATTCTGGATTTCTTCCTTCTTGCAATATAATAATATATGTATGTATACATAAATATTATATGTATGTATACATACATACATATTATGTATGTATACATAATAACATATGTATAATAATATATGTATGTGTATATGTTATGGATTCAAAAACCTGAGACTCCAAGGTGAAATCAATAGCATCAATGAGGAAAAACACAAAACTACTTCGTTTTTATAAATGAGTATATTTTGCCAGTGTATCAGGAATGGAGGGAGGCAACATTAGTATTGGAACATGTAGCAAAAAAGACTTAGCCCCTCCCCGGCCCTGATCTAAATATTGGGATCAAACGATATATACACCATACCCTGAGGGACACCAGCCACCAGTGACATTGTCAAACACACAAGCTCTGTGCCCTTCACATACCATCCTCTCTTGTGCTGAAAGAGTAAGAATGGCAAAAACAGCTAGTGAGAAAGTGTAACATTACAGGCATACTAGAGCCATCTCCTACCCTTCCAGCAGCCGAATGCTAATTCATGCTGTTAGTTATGAAATCACCAGCTCAGAAACAATGTTTAATATGCCTTATCAACAGGCCCTTAGTGAATGAATTATTTAACCCTCCCCAAAGAATGAGCTTGACACTCCTGCTCCCGAGCATAACATGGGAACAGGTGCAAGGTTTTTATTTCACTGGCAAAAAAATAAAATACAGACAAAATCTTCCATCTCCCTGTACTCTGAAAATTCTGAACCATGTTTGCTGAAACTTTCCAAATAAAAAGAAATCAGCCTAAGGCAGAAATTCAATGAATAGTTAAAATTTGACAATGTTATAAGCCACTGAAAACAGGATGTTATAATAGAGGGTGGTAATTCGAGGAATCTTTATGTATGTCAAAAAAGATTAAATCACAGTTGCTCAAGCACAATCTTATGTAAATACAAGTACTAAGAGATGTTACTATGGTTTTTCATTTAGTTCTTCTTTCGAGGTGCTTCTCTTATCTGTGTAAATCTTCTGAAAACTTTTGTGAACCCCCCAAAAATTCAAGGTAGAGTAGCCAGAGAACTCTTTTCCTGGGAATATATGAAACAAGTCTTTGAGTATTAATGCACCTAGCACCAAATAACTGGAGAGCTGGAAGGTTTGCCAGGGGTCATCCAGTCCAACCCTCTGCAATGCAGGAATCACATAGTATGCTGAGGACATGGAGCTCTACTTCTCCATAACATCTGAATCAGGAGAGGCTGTGCAAGCTTGGGACTACTATCTTAATGGAATGCTAAATAATAAATGCAATGGGTGGAATGCTATGCTATTACGATCGTTCTGTCAGTGCAATAATTTCTGCTTCCCAGATGGAATGATCTCCCTTCTACTCCTTCTGCTGATTTGGGAGTGTGTGTGTGTGTGTGTGTGTGTGTGTGTGTGTGTGTGTGAGAGAGAGAGAGAGAGAGAGAGAGAATCCAGCCTAACGGCTTCCCTGTAAATACTGGGAATTAGGGGTACATTACCATGTGTCTATCAACTTAATTCCAGATGAAGATGCTGTTAGGATATTTCCGTTCCACCTTAAAAGGGAGCAGGATGTTTGTGTCACAGCCTGCGCATTTCCTGTTGTCGCTAATTGCTGATACTGTGTGTCTACGGGAGATTGAAAGGGACTATGCACTACAGGCTGAGGTTCACCAGTCAGAAGACTGGAGGTCTTGAAATCTTTGCAGATGCAAGTTTTGGAAGTGACACCACGGATGGTACAAGCACTTCTGGAGTATGCTACATGTACAACCACTGTTTGTTTGACTGGCTGTGCAAAAAGCAGACGACAGTTAGCCTAAGTTCCTGTGAAGCAGAACTCAATGCTCTGTCATTTTCACTCATGGATTGTGAATGGTTGATGCAACTGTTTAAGGACATCGGAGTTTCTGTGAAATGTCCTATACAAGTGTATCAAGACAATAGATCCTGTTTGGCTTTGCTGAACTCAGAGAGTTGCAAGCAAAGAACCAAGTACTTGCAGATTAAGCTACATCGTGCAAGAGAGTGTATTCAGAAAGGACTCATTCAGGTGTCCTACATGGCAGGAAATGAAATTCCTGCTGATCTGTTGTCTAAGGTTGTTAACAGAGAACAACTTAAGGTTTACGTACAAAGGTTGCAATTGGGTTGAACCACAGGTACTACAGGTTACATGGAAAGGGGGAGGATGTTAGGATATTTCCGTTCCACCTTAAAAGGGAGCAGGATGTTTGTGTCACAGCCTGCGCATTTCCTGTTCACAGGATGTTTATGTTTTCTGTTGCTTTCGTTTTTCTCTGTGTCGAAGACACTGAAGCAGGCAGTCATGCTTTTTTGTTCTGATCAACGCTGAATAAAACTTGTAAATAATGCTCTCCTGAGTGCGACTTTTGCTGTGCATTATCTGCTGATAGAGCGTGCATCAGCCCAGGAATGTCGGAAGCTATTTTCTGGAGCTCATGTCGCTAATTGCTGATACTGCGTGTCTACGGGAGATTGGTGGACGTCCAGAGTCGACGTGGAGGCAGTGATGGCCTTTATCTCCCTGGCAGTATCCCAACAGATGCATGCAAAGCATTCAGCCGTGCCATTTCATGTCAGTTGCTGCCTTCCATCGGTTGGTCACAATGGTAGCCAGAAGCAGATATACAGAAGAGACCAGCTGCTGGCTTCCTCCACAGGGCTCTGACTTGGCAATGTTTTCTTTCATTCGCTTCAGAATGATGGGATATGAAGTCTTGTCAAGCCAGGCCACAGTGGAGAAAGTTGTTCACCTTCTCCTCTCCAGAATTCTGGTTGGGAAGACATACAGTCAAATAGGAAATAGTGTGTGAATCTCTCACATGCTGCCTTTCTCTAAACCACCTCTGCTTTCTCAACGAATTCACTTGGAAAAGTGGCACTACTGAGGTAAAAAGCAATGGGTATGTGTTATGAGTTTGTGGGCGGGGAAGAAGGCTGTACGCAAGATTCTTCTAACACCTAGATCCAGCAAGTGTTAAAATATAAGATAGGCTAGCTTCCTGTGTTGAGGTGATAGCTTAGATGATGGGCCATTAAAGGAAAGGAAAGGGGCTCTGTGTGAGATGGCAAATGGATGGTGTCTCTCCCTTCAGAAGCGAGCTGGAGAGAAAGTCAGAGCAATGTTTGAGAGCAATGTTTGATTTCTGTTTGAATCCAAGGCTACAGCTATGGGAGAAACAGGCCACTTTTGGGGTGCTAATGCTGTATACCCCTCCATCATAGGTTCATGTTATATATATCTGTGTGTAAATAAACCATATACAGTATCATAAAGACATCACAGACTCTGCTGTGCCTCATTTCCAAAGGAAACACAAACAGTAGAACCTCTGGAATCTCGTACCACTCAGAGATTCGGGTGGTGGGCAACAATACATTGGTTTCAATGTGATGGCCCCTTCACCCCACAAATGTTAAAGCATGTCTCCAAGTCCTATGGGACATATTCTCACTTGCTCACATTTCTCTTTCATCCCATTGACCCTCCTTTTTCTACATTCCTGTTCTGCGTCAAATTGAGGAGCAGTGGGGATGGAGGGGCCTTATGATATGAGTGTTGCAGGGGGAGAAGTCTGACCTCATAAGAAGGCTGATAATGGTCTTCTCCCACTAAGACTACCCTGCCTGTCAAATACACTGGGCACTTTAGTCATAGAAGACTAATAAAAGCCTCAGATCTGTTTCAGACGTATACAGAATGCAGGACTGAAAGAAAGTGTAGTAACATTTGCTTACTGTTTTCTGCTTCTTTGTAATTCCTAAAGCAGAATTTGTATGTCTCTTCAAATAGTAGGACATGCAAGCTGTCCTTGCATCAGAGTCACCTCAGCATACGACAGAAAGGTTTGCACAGAAATTCTGCTTCAGACATTATGTAGGAGAAAGAAAACATTAATCATCCATTATTCCTTTTCCTTTTTCTAACCTTCCAACTTAACTTTTCTTCAGCGAGACAATGGCTGCATTTGCACATAATGCTAAACCATAGTTTAGTGGTATGATGATGAGTTTGTGTGAGCCTTGGATTTGTGCAATTCCCCTGCAAGGAGCAAACTTAAACTATAATTTGACCACAGCTTGTAGTTTCATCCAGTACCTGAACTGGGATGAATCTTAATTTTGGTTTACTGGAATCCGTTTTTTTTACAAACCATGGATAAGACTTAATCAGTTTATCCTGGTTTGCGTGTTGCAACAAGCTGAGGTGGGGGGGGAGCAGTGAAAACTTTCAAACTCACAGCCATTCTGGAGGAAGATAAGAAGTGCCACGCAAAGCCGACAACTGCACGTTTGTCCTTATAATGCTAAACCATGGGTTAGTATTACATGTAAATGAGGGCACTTTTTATTCTTGTTTGTGTGAAGCATGAAAACAGCCTCTTGACAAGAACAGGCAAACAGACAATGAGACAAAATCTCTGCAATGTATTTTTCAAGCAAGAATGATGCCATGTTTCCTACAGGAGGAAGAGCAGAGATATAATTGCTTGAAAATAAGGAGATGATAAAATATCATATCTCAGACATAATGTATGATCAATTCTGGTCAGGAAGGTGATACAAGGTTCCCCTTCGGGCCTGAGCCATGTAGCTAATAAAAAAAGACCAACATAGCCGGGGGGATTTCCTGAGGCCATTGCAGACCAACTCATAGGCTACTATACAACTCATTTTCAGGAGCATTTGGGCTGCATTTAACACTATCTCCAGGCCCCTAGAGCTTTAACTACCATATCACAGTTTTACTTAAAACATAGCAAAGAGCTAAAGATCTTCACTTTCTGATCTGAATTTCGAAGAGTCAAATGATTTGACAGGAGAAATAATTCACTTTGCAAGCTATTTCCGTCATTGTCCCTGGTGCCAAAGGCTTCTGTGAAGTTGGAACTGGCTTTATATATATACTTTTGCCATTTATTCATATTCTATTTGATATTAAAGATTTGTGATCTCTTGACTTGGATGCCCTGACTTTGACCTAAAAGGCCAATACAAGCCAGTCCAATAAGACCTACTGGCTACTGAAGCTGGAGTTTCCATCAGCACAAAAGATCCTATTGTCTGTGTAATCAAAGTTTACTTTAGCTGGGAATATTGTTTGCTTGTTGTTGTTGTTGTTTAGTCGTTTAGTCGTGTCCGACTCTTCGTGACCCCATGGACCAGAGCACGCCAGGCACCTCTGTCCTCCACTACCTCCCGCAGTTTAGTCAAACTCATGCTGGTAACCTCGAAAACACTATCCAACCATCTCATCCTCTGTCGCCCCCTTCTCCTTGTGCCCTCCATCTTTCCCAGCATCAGTGTCTTCTCCAGGGAGTCTTCTCTTCTCATGAGGTGGCCAAAGTACTGGAGCCTCAGCTTCACAATCTGTCCTTCCAGTGAGCACTCAGGGCTGATTTCATTAAGAATGGATGCATTTGATCTTCTTGCAGTCCATGGGACTCTCAAGAGTCTTCTCCAGCACCATAATTCAAAAGCATCAATTCTTCGGCGATCAGCCTTCTTTATGGTCCAGCTCTCACTTCCATACATCACTACTGGGAAAACCATGGCTTTAACTATACGGACCTTTGTTGGCAAGGTGACGTCTCTACTTCTCAAGATGCTGTCTAGGCCTGTCATTGCCCTTCTCCCAAGAAGCAGGCGTCTTTTAATTTCGTGGCTGCTGTCACCATCTGCAGTGATCATGGAGCCCAAGAAAGTAAAATCTCTCACTGCCTCCATTTCTTCCCCTTCTATTTGCCAGGAGGTGATGGGACCAGTGGCCATGATCTTCGTTTTTTTGATGTTGAGCTTCAGACCATATTTTGCACTCTCCTCTTTCACCCTCATTAAAAGGTTCTTTAATTCCTCCTCACTTTCTGCCATCAAGGTTGTGTCATCTGCATATCTGAGGTTGTTGATATTTCTTCCGGCAATCTTAATTCCAGCTTGGGATTCATCCAGCCCAGCCTTTCGCATGATGTATTCTGCGTATAAATTAAATAAGCAGGGAGACAAAATACAGCCTTGTCGTACGCCTTTCCCAATTTTGAACCAATCAGTTGTTCCATATCCAGTTCTAACTGTAGCTTCTTGTCCCACATAGAGATTTCTCAGGAGACAGATGAAGTGATCAGGCACTCCCATTTCTTTAAGAACTTGCCATAGTTTGCTGTGGTCGACACAGTCAAAGGCTTTTGCATAGTCAATGAAGCAGAAGTAGATGTCTTTCTGGAACTCTCTAGCTTTCTCCATAATCCAGCGCATGTTTGCAATTTGGTCTCTGGTTCCTCTGCCTCTTCTAAATCCAGCTTGCACTTCTGGGAGTTCTCGATCCACATACTGTTTGAGCCTTCCTTGTAGAATTTTAAGCATAACCTTGCTAGCGTGTGAAATGAGTGCAATTGTGCGGTAGTTGGAGCATTCTTTGGCACTGCCCTTCTTTGGGATTGGGATGTAGACTGATCTTCTCCAATCTTCTGGCCACTGCTGAGTTTTCCAAATTTGCTGGCATATTGAGTGTAGCACCTTAACAGCATCATCTTTTAAAATTTTAAATAGTTCAGCTGGAATACCATCACTTCCACTGGCCTTGTTATTTGCAGTGCTTTCTAAGGCCCATTTGACTTCACTTTCCAGGATGTCTGGCTCAAGGTCAGCAACCACACTACCTGGGGTGTACGAGACATCCATATCTTTCTGGTATAATTCCTCTGTGTATTCTTGCCACCTCTTCTTGATGTCTTCTGCTTCTGTTAGGTCCTTACCACTTTTGTCCTTTATTATGGTAATCTTTGTACGAAATGTTCCTTTCATATCTCCAATTTTCTTGAACAGATCTCTGGTTCTTCCCATTCTGTTGTTTTCCTCTATTTGTTTGCACTGCTCGTTTAAGAAGGCCTTCTTGTCTCTCCTTGCTATTCTTTGGAAATCTGCATTCAATTTCCTGTATCTTTCACTATCTCCCTCGCATTTTGCTTGCCTTCTCTCCTCCGCTATTTGTAAGGCCTCGTTGGACAGCCACTTTGCTTTCTTGCATTTCCTTTTCATTGGGATGGTTTTCGTTGCTGCCTCCTGTACAATGTTACGAGCCTCCATCCATAGTTCTTCAGGCACTCTGTCCAGCAAATCTAAATCCTTAAACCTGTTCCTCACTTCCACTGTGTATTCATAAGGGATTTGACTTAGATTGTATCTTACCGGCCCAGTGGTTTTTCCTACTTTCTTCAGTTTAAGCTTGAATTTTGCTATAAGAAGCTGATGATCTGAGCCACAGTCAGCTCCAGGTCTTGTTTTTGCTGACTGTATAGAGCTTCTCCATCTTTGGCTGCAGAGAATATAATCAATCTGATTTCGATACTGCCCATCTGGTGATGTCCATGTGTAGAGACGTCTCTTGTGTTGTTGGAAAAGCGTGTTTGTGATGACCAGCTTGTTCTCTTGACAGAACTCTATTAGCCTTTGCCCTGCTTCGTTTTGATCTCCAAGGCCAAACTTGCCAGTTGTTCCTTTTATCTCTTGATTCCCTACTTTAGCATTCCAATCCCCTATAATGAGAAGAACATCCTTCTTTGGTGTCACTTCTATAAGGTCTTGTAAGTCTTCATAAAATTGGTCTATTTCAGTTTCTTCAGCACCAGTGGTTGGTGCATAAACTTGGATTACTGTGATGTTAAAAGGTCTGCCTTGGATTCGTATCGAGATCATTCTATCATTTTTGAGATTGCATCCCAGTACAGCTTTCGCCACTCTTTTGTTGACTATGAGGGCCACTCCATTTCTTTTACGGGTTTCTTGCCCACAGTAGTAGATGTGATGGTCATCCGAACTGAATTCGCCCATTCCCGTCCATTTTAGTTCACTGATGCCCAGGATGTCAATATTTATTCTTGCCATCTCATTTTTGACCACCTCCAACTTACCTAGGTTCATGGTTCTTACATTCCAGGTTCCTATGCAATATTTTTCTTTACAGCATTGGACTTTCCTTTCGCTTCCAGGCATATCCGCAACTGAGCGTCCTTTCGGCTTTGGCCCAGCCGCTTCATCAGCTCTGGATCTACTTGTACTTGCCCTCCGCTCTTCCCCAGTAGCATGTTGGACGCCTTCCGACCTGAGGGGCTCATCTTCCAGCGTCATAACTTTTAGGCATATAAAAGTTATTGTTTGCTAAAGAAAGGTTATTTTAGCTATTCTTGTAGAAGCTACTGATACAAACACACACACACACACTCTATCTATATCTAATCTGTATCCACAACACCATCCTTAGGCCATGACTGTATATATTTGGGAAAGACGAATGAAACAGGTTTATTTCCCTCAAAATAAAACTAATATTTCAGCTAGCTACATAAAGAGTTTAAGACATTTCCACTCCTTCTTTCAGTGAATATGGAAAGAAACTGGTGCAAAGAAAGTATTCTCCTGACTTTTATTCAAGATTACAGTTTGTATTTCTTACTTAACTGTGCTTTCATGAACTCTGCAAGAGAGAGTATTGTGGCATCCTAAAGACCAGGCCAATCAATTTATTGTGACATAAGTCTTTAAAATGCTAAACTCTCTTTCCCTCTCTCATTTGTTGCAACAGACCAACACAGCAATTCCTCTGGAAGTTGCCCCTGTAAAGAATGTTAGGTTAAAGGTACACATGCTGTATATTTTACTAAATCATTTGTTTCTGGCAAGTACATATGTGTTGTTTTAATATATAACCTGAAAGCTGACGTGTTATTTTGTGATATCGTGGGGTACAAATCTGCAAGAAATGGCTAATATTTGCTCTCACTTTAACTTCTCTGATATGAAGCACTCTGAACAAACAAACCAAGTTTATCTGTACCATTTGAAGTTTATGTCTATGTAGACCAAACTACACGCATCATTAGAAATCTCCCCACACCCAAAAACAAAGCAAAAAACCACATTAACAGCAGAAACAGTTTTCATCAGGAAAGCAGGGTATGGGGAGGGAAACTTGGGAATTTTCCTCCTCTACCATGACCCTGACAAGAATCAACCCCACACTACTATTAACATGGATGGGGGCTGCCTTTGGGGCTAATAGCAGTCTGGGGTCATTTTGAATCAGATTTTGGTTGGGGTGAAAGAGTTAAATCTCCTCCTCCTATATGCTGCAATCACAATAAAAATTGGTTCCTTGAACCTGTTATAAATTAAAGAAAGCTGATGGGCTTCTTAACAACATTTTAGTTTGGCTCCATGTGTCTCATAAATAGTGGGCCCTATGGCTGTGAGTCAGAGTGCAGGATGCTAAAGTGGAATAATATGTTGCTTTTCTGACAGCTTCAGCTCTTTCTTTAATTTTGGTTGCTTAAATCTCAACAGGAAGACTGCCTAAGTTTGGAAACTGGGTGCTGTGGGAGGCATTAGGTAATAAATGGAGTAGCAGTCTCTATACCTACTCTTATAGAAAATTATTTATTGAATATCACATCACATCTAAAGGCAGGGAGTCTTTCCCAGCCTTACCTGGAAATTGCAGGGTCTGAATTTGGGACTATCTGCATGCAAAAAAAAGCTATGGCCCTTCCCAAAATTCTTCTATAGCACATATTACAGTGGGGAGTTAACACTACCATGATCTCCACTGAAGGCAGGAACTGGCTAGATTCACATTTGATATTTGGTGTTTAAATTGCCCTAACATTATGCCTTAATTCAGCACCTAAACACAGAAGGACAGAACTAGCGAATCTGGCACACTGGTAGAAGACAGCACAATGGCCCCCACTAACACAACACTCTTCTCCCCTCTCCTCCTCCTATACATCCCCCAAATTGGCTCTGCGGGGTCAGAAGAACCCCCGGAACAGCAGTAGGGTGTGTGTGATTCTGCTTAGAAGGCAGAAATGGTTGCATGGATGTGATGATCAGAAGAGTGTGACACTGAATTTCTCCCAGAGAAGCACTGCTGTTGGAGATAAAGATGTACGTACATAGCTTGTACAGAACTCTCTTTTTGTCTTTACTTTTTAATCTATTCGACACTAATAGTCACTAAACAGAAAGGGAAGTTGTGTTTGTGTTAATTCTTTTTAATGGTTTTGTGGCAGATCTACAGACAGGTTTGCGCCTTCTCCAACTGCACGTGGGACATACTAAAAAGACCCCTGTAGATTTTTGTTTGTTTGTTTGTTTATTATTCACCCTAAGGTCCCAGATGTAATGAGGTGCTAGTGCCCCCCTCCCTTCAACCAAGTATTTCAACCCAATATTACTTTTCTCCCACAATGTCACGTTCCTTTCTGCTTTAGAAAGGAGCAGCAAGAACAGACTTTCCTTGTTTCGAGACCATGAGGAAAAATTACGCTATTTTCACCTATCTAAAGACCAACTAAGTTAGTTCTTGGTATGAGCTTTCGTGTGCATGCACACTTCTTCAGTGTATCTGAAGAAGTGTGCATGCACACGAAAGCTCATACCAAGAACTAACTTAGTTGGTCTTTAAGGTGCTACTGGAAGGAATTTTTTTTTTTGTTTTGACTATGGCAGACCAACACGGCTACCTATCTGTAACTTCACCTATCTATAGAGGGTTATTATTTTTGTTCATTATTATGCATTTTTGTGTTTTTATATTGTAAACTGTCGTGTGATCCTTGGATGAAGGGTGGAATATTAAATAAAAAAGTAAGCAAGTTCCTGCACTGCACTGTTTTGTATTGTTGCACTAATGTAGACACTTCTCACTTTTCACAAGTTGGTGCAGCTAATTTTAGGATCAGACTTGCAGGTCCTTTAACCACAGTGTGTATCAACTGCAGCAACTCAAAAAAGAAAAAGAAAGAAAAAAAAGATTAAGTGTTGCATATTTCATGCGGTTAACTTTCATGCTTAATTGATTCACATTTGTAAAGTTTACATTCCTTGCATAAAAAAGTGTGAAAAGGGAACCAAATAATAGTTACAATTATTACCCACTGACTGAAGGACAGAAATTGGTGAATTCTCATCTTGGAATATTACAAGCCTTTCATTTGTATCTTTTAGCTGTAAAGAGCAACAAAAGAAACACAGCACTATGGGGGATTTTTGGAAAAGTGTTTTCATACATATAATCATAGAATTGTGGAGTTGGAAGGGACCCCAAGGGTCATCTAGTCCAACCCCCTGCAATGCAGGAATCTCAGCTAAAGCATCCATGATGGATGGTCATCCAACCTCGGCTTAAAAACCTCCAAGGAAGGCGAGCTCACAACCTCACATGGGAGACTGTTCCACTGTCGAACAGTTCTTGCTGTCGGAAAGTTTTTCCTGATGTTTAGTTGGAATCTCCTTTCTTGTACCTTGAAGCCATTGGTTCGAGTCCTACCCTCCAGAGAATGGCCAGCGAAAAGAAAAATTGCTCTCTTGAGAGCGGTCTGGATGAGAGTTTGCAGGGCAACAGTCATGTCTACAGGCAACAAGGAATGTCAAGGCAAGGAGGCAAGTTACGTCACTGCATGGCACAGCATAGTGGGAGCACTGAATCAGAGCAACCAATTGTAAGGCAAGAGGAGGAGGTGGGGCAGCAGACTAGGATAAAGTCGTGGGGCAATTTCTTCTGGGAGGCAAGATGTGGTACATAGGGATCAGAATGGATGGCCTAGCTATACAGTCTGGGTTCTGAAACTGGGCCTGATCTGCTGAGACTGCTAGGATTCAAAGAGGTGCTGAGAACCCTGCAAAATAGATCAATCCATCGCAAATACTGGATTTTACTTGAGCATCCTTAGGACCTTATCATCTACAATTCTATGATCAGAGAAATTCACGGCATTCTGCCGGAAGCTGATAGTTGTTTCAGTGCGTCTCAAAATGCCACTATATAGGGAGTCTTTCTTCTTTAACATCAAGCGCCACACAGTTACCAGAAACAAGGGCCAATGCTTAGCTTTAGCAGGTGCAAAAATTCTAATTTTTTGGGGTTTGGCCTTAGTGCTGTGTGATAAAATAAATGAGGCAGTAAGTAGGAGAGCCAGCAACTGAAGACTCAGGTACACTATGGAAACGAACTTGCAGCTTGGTTAAAGGTTAATTATTTTCTTTCCCCTCAGCTGCCACTGAAATGAATGGCATACTTTCCTTCACTGTCAGGCAGGATGGCTACATGGTCTAATAGCGCTGTTTCCACCTCCGTACCATCTGTCTTATTCCATCTATGGCTGACCTCCATAGGAGAATTCAGGTTCAAAGGTAGCCAGGGATCCCACACTGGGACAAATCACTGGCAGTCAAGAGATAAGTCCCAGTGAAACAAAAGCCGACACAAAAAGACTTATCACAAAAAGGCATGGTGTCAAGATAGCAATAGTCCAGGGTCATGGAAGAGTGTTAATCATAGGCAGGTAAAAGTTAAAACTCAGTGAACCAAAGGCTACCTGTAATAAAGGTGTGCCACCATAAATGAAATCAACTGCTGCCTTAACTAGTTGTGATCTGGGGAAAAACTCTCAACTCCAAACTTCCTCTGAACTAAACCGGCTGCTTAAAGGGGCTACGCCAGGCTAGAGCCAGGCTTCTAAGAGTCATGGGCAGGAGACCTGCAGTGACAGAATGACACAAGAAACAGGCATGTGTATACAACACCAGGCAAGATGAGCAGACATATAGCTGGTGAGAAACATACAGGCAAACACATTCTCATACACACAAAAGATTCAGATAAATGCACTTTCCCTTATACACACACAAACACATACACGAGCAGATGATTCTGGACCTGACTGCTACTGAAGATGTAGCCCTCCAGATGCTGGGATCCATCCAGTTTCCAACACAGCCAGCTAGCATGACCAATGACCAGTGATGTTGGCATTTGTAGTCCAGCAAGATCTGAAGGGCCACAGGTTCCCTATACCTGATACTGAGCAAAGAAACAATAGACTTTCCCCTCTCCATCATGGACATCTGAAAATAGAGACACCTCACTTCTTCTGCTACTGTGCAGGATGCTCCAAGATCTCTAACTTTATGAGACATGACTTAGCACCATTACTGACCTGACAATCAACAATGACCTATTTCCACATTTAGACTTTAATTATTGAAGCCTGAGTCTAGAATAAAAAGCAAATACATAAGATAATGAGATAAAAATGGAGCTTTATAGGCCTCCTGGTTTATATAACATTGGAGTCAATAGATTTTTTCCCCCAAATATGTTTTTCACTTCTGAATAGTAATACTGCATACCCATCCATCAATATGAAAGTGTATTATACGCCTTTTTGATCATTCAGAAATCAAAATGAATGCCCAGTCCCTCCTATACAGCTGATGGCTCTACAGATTTGACAAGTGTGAACAGCTGCAGTCAGTTCTTATTTTAGTAAATAAAAATGAAGCAGGCTTTACTGTACATACTGGAAGCAGATCTATATACTATAGTGTGAAGACTATTTTGTACAAATATAATGTATTGAAGGCTCATAAAATATAGTGGCCAAGACACCTAGCTGTGAACCAAGAAGTTAACGGTTTATTTTTTCCCCTATCCTAGAACCGGATATGAATAAAACTGGCTAGATGTATCCATTTAACAAATTACTACCTGTGAGGTGGCCTTAAGCAAGTCTCCTACAACTTGGTTGTCTGTGTGAGGCAAATAACCCCTGGGTTATTTACTAAGCACTTAAAAAATAAAGTTACTCATGTCAGCCTTCAACTACATGCTACGGATGAACTTCAGTTCCTGTGGTCAGGGACAACACATCCTTGCAGTGTGGCCAACTACTTGTCTGCTCAATTCCTACCTTTCCTGGCTACGAAAGTAGCCAGCATTTAGCAGGAAGGTAATGACAATCTAAGTCCAGAATGTACCTGCCTCCTTGTGGAAGTCGGTGACCACAACCACCCTGGAGGAGACAGCTATGAGACTCCTAAAGAAACTCAAAGATTGCTCATCTGACCACAGATACTTTCATCTTAGACAACATGCTCAAGCCGTTTATTTATTTAGAATAATTTATAAACCACATAAAACAATATCTAAGTGGGGTATATAAAACACTGCCCAGGCTTGCGCCCCAGAGGTATATGAAACAATATAATTATCCAAATACCCAGGTAAAATAAAAAAGTTAAAAACATAGGCTGCAATCCTAACTCCACTTACCTGGTAGTAAGTGCCATTGAATTATGAGTATACATAGTTAGGATTGCAATTTATGTGTCTGGATAGGCTTGTTGGAACGAAGGTTTCAATAGCCATTCTTGAAGAAATGGATTATCTGAATCCATTTCAATCTAACTCCAGTCCCTGTTTTGGAACGGAAATTGGCTTGTTCTTTCTAATGGATCACATATACTAGGAGAGGGATAGGGGAAGAGCAAACTTGCTAATTCTCCCAGCTTTCCCCCCATAGGCCATTGTCTATGGTATTCTTCTGAACAGGCTTTCCGGTTTCAGAATTGGGAGCAATTTACTTCAGTGGTTTGTCTCCTGCTTTGATGGTTAATACTAGGTGTTGCTGGGAGACTGAAGTGCCATAAGTACACTGATGACATCCAACTACTTCTCCTTTTCATTAGAAGCAGGTGAGGCAGTGGAGATGCCTAATCAGTGTCTGGGGTCAGTAATGGACTAAATGAGTGATAATAAACTGAAGATCAATCCAGACCAGACAGAGGTTTCATTGGCACATGGTTCATTTGATTGGGAGTGTGTGTGTGTTAATCCTGCTTGAAAGGATATTGCGCTTCCTGAAAAAAGGCCTAGCTTTGAAGTCTGTGGATGCTGATAGATACAACATAGTCACCTGAGAAAACATGACATCCACAGAAGTCAGCCTCTTCCACCTTCTAAGGCTGGTACACCAGATACAACCCTTCCTGGAGAGAATCTGCAGGGCACAATTATCCACACCTCAGTCACTTCCAGACTAGACTATTGCAATATGCTGTAGATGGGGTTGACTTTAAAGTCAGTTTGGAAACTTTTGTTAGTACAAAATATCGTTGCAGGTTAATAAGTGAGACCAGTTACAGCAGTAGCAACTAAACTGGCTGCTAATCTATTTACAGACTCAATCCAATTCATCTTTATAGACCAAATGGCTGGGAAGCCAGGTATCCTATCTGGCCTTCTAGCACATGAGTCCATATTCATAATAAGAAAGACTTATCTGAGCCTCCCTACCTTCTGAAGGATGTGGGTGGCGCTGTGGGTTAAACCACAGAGCCTAGGACTTGCTGATCAGAAGGTCAGCAGTTCGAATCCCCGCGATGGGGTGAGCTCCCGTTGCTTGGTCCCTGCTCCTGCCAAGCTAGCAGTTCGAAAGCACGGCAAAGTGCAAGTAGATAAATAGGTACCACTCCGGCGGGAAGCTAAATGGCGTTTCTGTGCACTGCTCTGGTTCACCAGAAGCGGCTTAGTCATGCTGGCCACATGACCTGGAAGCTGTACGCCGGCTTCCTCGGCCAATAAAGCGAGATGAGCGCCGCAACCCCAGAGTCGGCCACGACTGGACCTAATGGTCAGGGGTCCCTTTACCTTTTACCTTCTGAAGTTAGGTGGGTGATGGCCAGGGATAGGGTCTTCTTCGTTGTGGCATCTTATTTATGGAATGCCCTCCTCAGAGAGTCTTATCTGGCACCACATTGAGTTGCTATCTTTTTTTCTTTCTTTTTTTGCATGCGAAGAGTCTATTTAGTTGCCCAGGCAACTAAATGTCACTGAAGCTGGGTTTTAATTGATTGTTTTATTGTTCTGCTGGGTTTTATCACTCTGCCATGCTACATTGCTTTCTACAGTTTTTAATAATGATTTATTTGTTTTATTATTGTTTTAATATATGAGTTGCCCTGGGGAGTTTTTAAAGAAAAGGGCAGCATACATGTATGCCAAAAAGACAGACAGACAGACAAATACATAAAATATTCTCTCTGCCTTCACATCTATAATGTGAAGAGTTTAACACTGCCACATCTCTAACCAATGCCCTTGACCCAAGCCTACCAGACAACAGTCATGGATCTTGGAGTGAGTTAACCTATAAAATCAGAGCAGAGACTAAAGATCACACACTGTGCCACGGGCACACAAGCGGTTGGAGGAGGACTTCCAAGAGAGAAGTAAAAACACAATACTAAAAGGGAAATACTAGCAGATAGAGAAATGAAGCAACAGGATAAGAAATCAAAGAGGATTTGTGACCACAAGAGCAAAAATTCTGAACAAACCTACTGCTACAGCCATCAGAAGAGAACTTAGAAGGTGTGCACCATGCCCTTGAGCGCTGCTTATGTTTCATTGCCAACAACTCCAGAAGTTTCTGAATGATGCTCTGCATAGATGCAGAACCAATATGTGGGTCTGCATGGACATAATAATGGTATTATTGTGGTGATGTAATATTTCTGAACTGAATCATTATTCTTCCTATTTTACAAATTTGGAAACAGAAGTATTACAGTTACTTAAGCTGCTTAAAAAGAGTTTCCTTATGCTACCAACAAGTTTCTTTTGTCTTCTTTCAATCCTGAAATGACATTTTTGGGGAAACTTTTACAATAAAATTAATTCAGTTGTTTTTAAATCATCCAGCTATGTGGAATTGTTTCCAGCTGTTAAGTTTTCCATAATCTTTTTTTCCTTCCTTAAGCATGCTCAGCTAATTAAGAAATGGCTGTGTTTTAAAATGTCAGGTATGACATATATATAGTCATGAAAGAGAAGTAATAGCAGCAGTTCTGCCATGTTTGAAAGCTCTTTTTAAAAAAATAATAATATATAAATAAATAAATTAGCATTTTCAAATAGCAACTGCCATCTCAATATATATAGTACAAAGTTTTCTGGGCTGTTTTTGTTTTTTTTTAAGTACTGCTCACTTTGCTCATGATCTTCAAAATGATATGCATTGTGAAGCTATATCAGTTCTATAATTCTATAACTGCATGGAAAACCTACCTAGGATATATGTTTTCATGCTATATTTACACGTTTAAGGAGGAAAATTAGAGAATGAAGTGATAGAAGATCCAAATTGGTTTAAATATGATGCTGGACATGCAACAAAAACTATCTTTTGTGACATGCCCAATATCTATTTAAATCAAGAAACTGGAGCCTATGCATGCAGCATTAGCATGCCAGAGAACCATGGCCCAGGATATGGCATGCTGGTATGCTAATGCTTCAGACACAGTAGGGTAGCAACTTCTGTATTACCAAAAAGAGGACACAGATTAGCATAAAATTTACATACCAATGTACCAGTATTGATGCAGATTTAGAAAAGATGACTGTAATTGAAATAGAAATACGATATATCCCACCACAGTGGGGAAGACTGTGTGACTCATCATTCCGCTGCCCAGGTAGTAACCGTTGATGGACAACTTCAACACCCTGATTCTCCATTCTTATAGTTCTTATTGACATGAACCATACAGCCAGTCCTTCAAATACAAGGTCTGTTCTCTGAAAGTTAGGACACAAGGTCACCAATGTATAAGGTACCAGCAATCTGTGGCTGGTACTCATGGGGGCTCCTTCGCCCGCCCCACCCATTGCGAGCACTCTCAATCAGGCAACCAGGGTGCACATAGCCAGCAGCAGAGTGCAGGTTCATGGTGGGGGCCGCACCACCCACTATAGAAATTATTTCTAAATATGCAAATTAGAACATGCAAATTTTACACAAATCTTTTAGGGCAGTACATAAGTGGCCATCCTAATTCTGCCTTCCTTTTGCGGAATTCAAGGTAGTATACATATGAATTGTACAGTTGTCTCCCATCCAAGTGCTGATCAGCACCAGACCTGCTTAGCTTCAGCAAGGTCACTGTATCACAGGGATGGAGAACATGTGGCACTCCAGAAATTGTTGGACTTCAGCTTCCAGCAGCCCCAAGCAGCATGTCCAATGCAGGGAAGACAGGAATTATAGTCCAGTGACATTTCCATAGGGTCACAGGTACCCCATCCCTTCTCTGCCACATGCTTTCAGAGCATGTAATGCAACATGTAAAAAAAGAAGAAGCTGTTTTTAGTGGTTGGAGTTCAGCATCCTTAAAGAAACATCAAAAGTTGTTCACGACCAAAGATATTCAGAAAAGAAAGGTGGCTGAAGCACCAAAAAACCCCAAACAACCCAGTTAGCGTTGACAGGGATTGCCTCCGCCATGTTCTCTTTCCCTTACCATTTCAAGAAAAACCACCAGATAATGTGCAAAGGGGATCTTGACCCCTGCCCATTCTGTTCCCCCACCACCATTGCAAACAAGACTCAAGAAGTTGGTAGTGAACAACCAGCTGAGAGTACTCATTTAATCTCTGGTTAAATAAATAAAAAATAGCAGATAGCTTCCTGTTTGTGAAGTGGCAGAGAACAAGAAGATGCACATAACTGAATCTCACAATGGTACCAAGGAATGACTATGAAAATGTAGCCAGCCCAGACTGAACCCATTACAAACCTAGGAAAACAACAGGAAGCCTTACACTGTCTGGCAAGCTCAGTAATACCTTCTCTGACCAGCAGTGACTCTGCAGGGTCCCAGAGAGAGGCATTTCCCAGCACCTGATACCTGTTCCTCCTTCATGGGACATATAAGGAACTGATACCTCCCGAAATACTGGCCCTTTCCCATCTAGTCTGCGGCTGGAAATGGCTTACCACATGGGATACTCATACAGCACAGACCAGGAAGCCACATATGATGCAGACGTTCCTATAACTCTTGAAAGCATGTTACTTTGAGTCTTGTACAATGCTCTAAACACGGGAACCATTTAACAAAGAACCTGTTAAGATAGCTGAAAGAAATCCCTTTTGCTTCAATACTGTATTGTTACTGCCTGCGACATGAAAAGCACCCCCCCCCCGGTAATAAATGGACTTTAAAGGGGTAGGTTGCTGTGGAAACCTTAACTTTTAACTTGTAAAAACTTAATATAAACTCATTGCCCGTTTTCTTACACATATAGTCCAGTCTCTTGCCAGTGCATTATTTCTAAAATGCAAAAGTACACTACTGTGTGAGAAACGTTGTTTTCAATTCCAGCATCTATAGAACTGCTTAAATTAGTCCTGATCAACACGGCTTTATTTTAAACCAACTGGCATAATAAAAAAGCCAGATTTTTTTAAGCTCCAAAAATAAACAAATCCTACAGAACATTGTGTGCTCTGTTGTTCCCAGCCTCAGCAACAAGACAAAAGAAGAGGGAGACTTTGTTATTTGCTAGCTGTTAATAATCAAGAGAAGATCTGCCAGACAAGCTCTTGGAGAGCTCTGTCTGTCTGGGCCAGGTAGATGCTGCAATACACAAAGGACTTCACTAGAGAAGAAAGAGCGTTCATGGACAATGATTCAGCTTCCTTAATTAAGATTTTCATTACTGATACATGCATTAAGGTTTTACAAATGCATGTGTTCAAACACTCTCAATGTGCAGGTAGATATTTCTGATTCTGTCTTAAACACAGGCTTCAGCACAGCAAAATCACCAGGAACATTTTCCAGCCAAAGCTTAGGATCTGCTTGCTTGCTCTTTGCAAAGGAGGAATGATCATGTTAAATGGTAATCTAAAATGTCTTTGTTAATTGCCAGAGTCATTAACCCTTTACAGTGGGAGGTATTGCTGAAAGACAGTGAATGATAATTCCTATTTTGATTCCACACCTATTTTATACTGTGGTCTCTTCAGCTGCTTTATTACAATTTCTCCCCTTAAAAGCAAAACAAAACTGGTGCAATATACAGGAGAAAACTATCTTCTCGGTCACTTTTCAAAGCTTGTATATACAATACAGTACAGGAATTCTGCATGTACAGCTTGTAATAAAATAAGAGAAAGCTCAAAATACAGTAATATTTGATTCCCAATACAAGGCATTTTTATATTTGATCATGACTCTTGGGGGTCCCTTCCAACTCTACAATTCTAAGATTCTTTGAGGTTGACTGCTCCAGCAACTGCACCTTGGTGAGAAGAAACAATAATTCACCATATGCACAGAACCACTTATCCTATGGTAACATCAGTAGCTATGACCCACTGACCAGAAACTGACTCCCTGCCTGACTCCCCATATAGAAAGCCAATAATGTGAGGTAGGACGCAAGCTTAGAAGTATAGTGAAGCATGTCTGGTTCTTTTCACTATGTTCTCTTTCTTCCCAGTTAAAAAAAAACAAAAGTTGACTGCTTTTCTTTAGCTTTTTTTTGTTTTCTATTCTTTCTGCCTTTTGGACATGGTTTCTAGCATTAAAAAAAAGTGTGTGTGTGTGTGTGTGTGCTGGTTGTGCCTTTTTATCTGGCCTTTTTTCTTTCTTTCATGGTGCAACGTCCTCAATCTTTAAAGTTGCTGTTTTGCCTTGTTCATCTGTTGTTGCTAGAAGGTGATATTTCTATAAATCCGGGCTCGATCTCTCAGTCTAGTAATGCCAATCTCCTTCGTATTTCATTCCTCTCATCTTTCTTTTCATGTGTTGTTCTAAACTGCCATTCTAACTCTAATAGAGCTACTTGTTTGCAGGATCTTGTGCTTTCATCAGGTTTTGCTTTTTTTGCTTTGCTCCAACTAAAATCTGGTCATCTTCAGATTTGAAGATTTCTCTCTTTTCCCTTATGGTCCATTTCATTATTCACCTGCCCCCCAAGTAAGAACAGTGGGGTTGGTTTTTATTTTTTTACCCCAGCTGTCTTTTTAATTTCTCTCAACCATTTACTTATTCTTTTACATCTTGAATTACACAATGTTTATCTTTACTTCCTGTCTAGTACTTTACATTGCAGTAGTCTATCCTCCTCACCTTCCTTCCTTCCTTCCTTCCTTCCTTCCTTCCTTTCTTTCTTTCTTTCTTTCTTTCTTTCTTTCTTTCTTTCCTTCCTTTTATTCTTGGTGACTTTAATATCTATATCATCCCCTGTAACTGCAAACTCAGGTTACAAGAGCAACAAAAAATGTGCCAAATTTGGGCCACCAAGATGAAAGGAAGGTATTAGCATATGTGAGAAAATAGAAGTATCCCCTTTCTGCCCATCAAGGGGGCAGCCAGAGCTTTTTTTTCAGCCAGAACTCACTGGAACTTCCTAGTGGGCACCATTGCCATTATAAGGGAACATGGGAGGTGTTTATGGTGAGTTCCGGAATCTCTTTTTCTAGAAAAATAGCAGTGGGGGCAACCATCCAAAATGAAAACAGTCCAAAGAGGACTGAGCATGATTGTCCTTCTATATAGCTAGTAGTCCAAGCCCTGAACTCTTGAAGTGAAAGCATCTGGATTTAGAGTGAATCTTCATGGAAGATCTGAGTGGGTTTGGACATACAACGTGTGGACACTTCTATGTATACACTTGTGAAATGCTGGTATTGCATTGGATTCCCTTCTTTTCATGGCTCTGCAAGAGAGGATCAACCAGATATCAACACCTGCTGCGCAGGCAGCACAACTGGCTCTCAAATTTCAAAGTATGGGAAACAATAACTTCATGACCAAGCCCCTCTTTTCCATGCTTGGCCTTTAGCATTAGAGCTAAAATTGCCATTTAAACAAAAGTTTCCTGTGTAACTTGAAATTATTCTGTGACGAATAAGTTAATCAATTTAATTGGTTTCCAATGGTTTTGCTTATTGCTAATGGCTTGGACTTGCAGTTCTGGGTTACATAAATACAGCTGTTTATACACTCAATGAAACCATATTTCTCCCCAATAAACATTTCTGTGGCTTAACCCACCATTCTTTTGTCCTGCTCTGTATCTATAGAGAACTTCTTTTTATGTAACATTTATGTACGTTAAAAACTGTTAGGAACTCTCACTTAATGATATTTTCTCAAGGTTAAATATTTTAAATTTCCAATCTTTCTTCACATATTTTGCATTCTAAAGACACAATCAACGTCACTGCTATAATGTGAACCTGCTTCTCTTTGCTAACATCCCTATATGAATGTAGTCTCCAAACCAGGGCACATTATTTCAGGTAATGCCTAAACAGTGCCAACAGGAGCAACACCATTATTATTTATGTCTCTACTGATCCACTCCAATTGTGTTTTCTTTTTAAAAGAAAAACAAACTCCAAGGCTACTGAGATGTATCTCAGTCAATTCATTCACAGCAATGGTTGGCTTGGCATATACATCTCCTAGGTATTTGTATACAAGCCAAATCTAATCACAATACATGTGCATATAAGCTACCCCCACGTGAGCTGCTTTTCAATGTTCTGGCTCCAATCCTTCGTATTCTGGACTACAGGACAGTATGACTTGATACAAATGGGGGCATGGAAGGAGTTGCTTTGTCTCACTATGTAATCCACAAACCACTCTGGAGCAATCTCCCTGAAATACAATAGAAGCCTATTGGATTACTCCTAAGTGAATTGCAGTCTATGAAAACATTAAAAAATGTCTTTCATAATTGCCATAGGCATGCTTTGCTTGTAAAATGATTTTGTTTTGTTTTGTTGTTGCTTGAGTGAGAGGCAGAGAGATTTTTGGGACAGTGAGGACAAATACCTTTGAGGAATTTCTTCATGCTTCGTACAGATTCAAAATTATCATCACATGCCTCTGCAGTGATGCATCTGCAGTGGAATTAGTGCTGAAATGCACACTTCCCTTTCAGCGCTTTTTTTTATACTCCTTTGCAAAATGATACCAAACTTTTTGCAGTGAGGCATGCATCTGTGTGTGGAGTTTAGGCAACTGGTCACACTTCATTGAGACGTCATGTAGATGGTATATGTGGGCACCTTCTGTGCCAACTTTTAAACACTTGTATTCTGAAAGGCCTAAGTTTGTTTTTAATTTCTTTTAACTTTTTGTGATTTTAATGTTTGGCTTTATGCTTTTATATTGTTATAAACCAAGGTGATTTTTAATGATATAGCAGTATATAAATATGCATATAAATAAATGCATATTCCACCATGCAAGCTAATAAGCCTGTCATCTGTTCACACTGTATTACATCATCATCATCATTCCCCACCTTTCCCCCTGCTGGCACTCAAGGTGGCTTACAAATAAAAATAGGAACGCTAAAAACATCAAAAAGCATAATTAAAAGCAATTAAACAATTCCCCAAAGCCTGTTGGAACAAGAAAGTCTTCACCTGCCGGGGAAGGACAACAAGGAGTGAGCCAGTCTAGCTTCTCTAGGGAGGGAGTTTCAAAGTCTGGGAGCAGCCACTGAGAAGGTGGAGGTTTCTTTAGATGTGTGCATCTGAATGCACATCTCCATCCACATTCTGCTCCAACTCTGAATGAAAAGAGTTGAATGGATGCAAACATTTTGCTGCACAGCACTGGGACTAACAAAACTGTCACAACACTGTGGCAAGGTGGGCAAGCAGCAATTGATATAAATATGCACAAACATGTACAAAACCAGATATTGATGAGGGATTCTTGCAAATATTTATGTCCCAACTAACTTGAAATAGAACTTTTGCAGTAAAAATGCAATCTCACAAAAATTAATCACGGCCCAAATATAAAATTTATATCCAACTTCAGAAAATATCTACTCTGATGTGTGTATGTGTTTTCAAGGGGGTCAAAGAAGAGACAGTTCAAATATCCATCAAAATGCTTAGAATCTGTTTTGATTTGGCTGTTGTTGGTTTTTTTTTTTTTTTTGCAGTTCTGTATAAATATAACCTGTGCCTCGAAAACATTATAATTTTTGCCATTATTGGCTGATTTAGAAGACTGAAGAACAGCATAAGCCATACGCACAAGATTGACAAATAGCATAAGATAGGTTTGAACAGCAAATTCTCTCTAACTCTGCAATTGCCTTAAGGTCATTTATCAGAATTTTGGCTACAGCTTTTTAAAATACAGATTAATAGAAAATTATAGTCTGCATCTGAATCATTGTAACACAGCATTTTAAAAACCCTGTCTTTCCCCCCAGATGTTCATAAAAATAAGTTTGCAGTACCTCAGAAATATCTCTATGGGCAGATATCCCACATCATTCCTTTTCTATGTGTATGTCTCAGAAGCAGCTAAGAAAACATACACATTTCAAGATGCTGAGCACTTTCTATCACTTTATTGCCGATGGAATAATAGGATTTGTCAAGGGACATTATGAACCACCACTGCTGGATAAATACATAAAACATGATGGCAAAGGTCTGGTGGGACTTGAATCAATTTTCTTCTGCCATCAAATAAATGTCACATTAGATGTAAAGCATGCTGCATTCTATGGGGTCTTCTGTTCCCATTGATACACAGTCTAGAAACGGAAATGCAGTTTCAGATGTGAAGTTTACTTACCATCTTCAACAAGTCTTCCAGATTAACCAGCAGAATGGGCCAATATAATGAGGAAGAATGAAAGACATAAAAGGGGGAAGAACTAGGAGAAGAGTGGCATACATATCTGGTGAATCACAGCATACATTCATTTTTTATGGGGTGAAAATAATTAAGAAACACCATATAAAATCACCCCTGATGCCGGCCCATGTTCCCCTGGAGAAGCTATGAAACTTTTCCTGTTTGGTCCGAGACGTTCCTTCTAGCAGATGACAAAAACTGTCCTTGAGATCTTGAAAGAGTGTGCATAGAAAACTTAATGTGGGCAGTGCATTGTAGACAACTGCTAAGTGTGCTAAAAGCTTTATGTGATTAAACCAGTCTAGCCATGAATCAAAAAAAGTAATCATATTTGCATTAATATTTAGCTATTCTTCCAATGGTGGATTGGGGCTGGAACAAGGGGAAGGGACAGGAGTGGCACTCATTTGGAACAGGAGTAGGAAAGCATAAAGTGGCACATGTGCACCTGCTGTGCCCACAGTTGCTACTGACACCTTATTTTGCGCTGTCCCAACTAAAGCGGCATCAGAGCACAGCCAAGAACGAGGACTAGGCCTACACACTCCTCCCTCACTACTTGCCTTGTCTATCTTGGTGCATGCTGGCTTTAAGACAACTTTAAAGGTTACTTAGTTTTAACAGGATTTCAAGCCACTGCAGTGGAAGCATGGGCACTCTCCCAGTCACCTTACGTGGAATGCTTTATTCTGAGGAAGGACCCCCCCCCTTGGCCCTTTCTCAGAGCAAGGCAGAGAGGAAGTGGAGGAACATCTGGGGAAAATGCCAGCGCTAGCAGCAGCAAAACAAGAAAGATTAAAAAACCAAAAAAGTGGCGGGGGGGGGGGGAGAAGAAGGAATTGGGTTGGGTGGCAGTCGCCAGGGGAAAAAAGAGGAGGAGTGGGCATTGAAGACTCAAGAATTAGTGGATGGGACTTGTAAATTTAATTAAGTACCCCCCTGCCTTTTGCCACTCACACCATAATTTGGGAGCTGGACAGGAAGGAGGATGCAAGACAACTCATAAAATATCTCTGTTGTTCATTGACGCTAATGGAGGCTTCCTCTTTAGATGGGACTTCAGATCCTGGGTGGCAAAAAGATTTGTCGAAGCTATGTTGCAGAGCCAGTGCACAAGATTGTTGCTGAACTTTGGCAGCAACAGGAGGAATGGGGTGATGGGGTGTTGGGAGGTGGTGTAATCTTTTGCACTAGTGTCGTTGGTGAAAATCTGGGACACAGAAATAAATGAGAGGATATGCTTATATAGCCACAGAGAAGGAAGAAAGCTTGGCATGTTGAAGGCATGGGATATTGATTGCCCCAGAGAGTGAGAGATCACAGAAATTGCATTTCAGCTTGCAAGATGAATAAAGCTATAGCTGGACTGACAAGCCAGAAGAGATGTTATATGGTAGCTAGAAGGTTTCAATATTAGAACAGAGAGAGAGAAATACAGCAGGTATGTTATAGAAAGGGAAAATGTCAGTCCATGAGACTGAGTTTTGAATCATCTTCATCAAGAAAGTGACAGCATAATAATAGTGTCAAATGAGGCCATAAACTCTCCAAAACAGCATGGGTGACTGTAAAGCAAGGAATCTTCAACTGGCAGCTTTTGTGTAGAGTCAATGCATAGTCTCATTCACTATTTAAAATGGGAATAAACTCCTGCAACTACTAGAATTGAGGTTGTGTGTTCTACATGGTTCTATTATATGTGTGTGTGTGTGTGTGTGTGTATTGAGCTATACAGTGTGATGGAGTACTAATGCTTTAAAACATAGGCAAAGTACCTCTTGTTAAGCAGACAATCTGCTGCATACCCTTGCTACAGGCAACTTATTCAAGCAGACATTAAATGTGGGTTGAGACTGCAGTGTGGTCATAGAAATCATTGTACATGCTAGATTCAGCAGAACATAGAAGACCAATCAACCATATTTGGAAGGATGGGATAAAACAAAACCCTCACTTTTGTTGCCTTGGGGAACGACAGTCAGCAGCTAGCTATTATTTAGGCCTACTTGATCTTTATGATATAATATTGTACACTATTCCTTCCCTTTTGTACTTTCTGCATATTAATGAGTCATGCTTTATTGCTCAGGTAATAGCAGTAAACTTTGATGAATTTGGGCTTGTCCAAACTTCGCTTCTCCCATGCCTCGAAACCACAGACTTGATCAGTTTTCCATTTGTCTTGCGCTTTCTAGGTAGGGTTTTCTGTTTGCCCCATTGCTTTCCCTGGGAAAACCTACTCTCTACCACTGAATTGGAGCAAACATCAATCCACAGAAAACCCAACTGATGCTTGCTCCAATTCAGCGGTAAAGAACAGCTTTCCCCAGGTGAAAGTGGCGGGGCAAGCAGAAGTGGGAACAAATCTAAAGATATCGGAAAAGCGAAGGCAGACAATGATACCAACCCAAAATGACCTATTACACTGGCTTAGAATAATAGAATTGCAGAGTTATAAGGGACCCAAAAGTCATTTAGTTAAACCTCCTGCAATGCAGGAATTGCAACTAAAGCATCTATGACAGGTGGCAATCCAACCCCTTTGGATTCAGTCAGTCAACCAGCTACAAATCTACCTAACTGTTACTTTGATTAACCCACATTTTGCCAGCTTCCTCGCAAGAATATCATGGGGAAATCTGTCAAAAGCCTTACTGAAGAGATACACTATGTCCACAGCATTTCTCTGATCCACCAAGTTTGTAACTCCTTCAAAAAAAGAAACGAGATTAATCTGACGTGACTTATTTTGTGAGTCTTAGTAACCACAGTATTCCTTTCTAAGTGCTCAAAGACCAACTGTTGAATTATCTGTTCTAGGTCCTTTCCTGGTATCGATGTCAAGCTCACCAGTTGGTAGTTACCTGGATCTTCTCTCCTCCCCCCTTTTTTTTGAAGATGGGGACAACATTTGTCTGCAGGGACCTCACCTGTTCTC